>NC_136068.1:1716575539-1717175539 GCF_964261635.1 Lissotriton helveticus | reverse complement strand
ACCGCTTCTGAGCGAGTCAGGACTTCTACCCATGCTCCTGGAAATTTTACTAAATCGACAGAAAGTCGAAAGTCTACAAAAACTATCTCTATGTCCACAAATTGTAGACATGTGGGAATCTGGCCATAAGAATCTAGATAAGTGGTTCTTAACTTTTCACTTCTTAGGACCCGCACTTCATCATTACTGGAACACAGACCTCCACTGAATCATTATTGTAATCCGGGGACCCCCACTAAGTCATTACTGACAGCCAGTGACACCGGCCTAAGCATTTTTGATGTGTTAACCCCAAAACAATACACAAAACTAGAAACCAGCATTCATGAAACAAATACACAAATTCGGAAATATGTTATTTAATTCAGAAAGAAATAAAGAACAAATCACAATTTTCATATTAAAAGGAAGGTTGGAGCATTTTTAGATTTAATTGAGGCCATAGATTGTTCATACTATAAAATATCTGATGTGCTTGCTCTGCTCCCATGAATCAATCTGAGGATACTGACTTAGTTTTTAGCCTCTAATTTCAAATTCCTTCTTATTTTCAGAACATTTGAAAATGTTCAATTGTACATTTTGCTTCTTTATATACACTTAATTTGTTAATATTATTTCACTTTCTAAGCAGTTGCGGATCCCCTGAGTAGCATTTGCGAAACCCCAGGGGTCCCCGGGCCACAAATTAAGAACCACTGGCCTAGATCACAACGTACTCACTAGTGACAACACAGTGCATTTGATGTTGCTTCCAACTCGTGCTCATATGATGGCAGCTGAAGTGTTCTAGGTTGCAGTCTTGTCTCCATAGGTGTCAGGATTACATTGTATACATTCACAGGTCCGTTTCAAAGTGGTTATAAAACACAGGATTGTGGCATGTGCTTCTTGGTTTTAGAATGTGAAGTATACGATGCTTAACATATGACTCATAAATCAACTGCTCACTCAATTTGAAGGGCAGTTAGAAAAACTAAGTGTATAGGTTCCATGATTAAAATACACAAAGATGCTTAAACAAGGTTGCACATCATAGGGCGCAGTAACTACATTTACCTTCTTACTTCCCCCAAGTGAAACTGTGCAGTACTGCCCCGGGGAATCAATGTAATAATACTATTAATAATATGTATGTCTTGGAAAGCTTTGGCTGTCCGTGGCGCACCTATTCCTTGCAGTACCCTTCACATAATTAGACTAGGCCAGCCCCTTGCTCATGAGTGGATGGCTTTGTTGTCAGTCTCAGTTGTCTGCTCTTGATTCGGTGACTTGCCTCTTTGTTCTTGTGTTCATTCTACTAAGGAGCATTTCTTATAGGATGAGTTGTAAACTTCCACTTCTGCCATGAAGGGACTCTTTGTTATTTCATGTCAGAACTCTATAGGAATGTATCTGTTTTCTTGCCTATCCATGTGCTTTTTTGTACTCCCTCTGTTCCCTTTCCCATTTTAATGTTTGTAAAAGTATGTATATATTTAGCAGGCAGTTCTAAAGTGCTACCACGCCCTTGTATGCTTTCTGTCCTGCGCCTGTTTTTTATTTTTTTTTATAAACGCTGGGCTGCTGCAAAATTCTATATAGCATTTGTTTCCTTTTTGACCCACAATGCCTAGTTTTCTTTTTTTACCTTGTTTTATCTTTCTAACATGACCCTCCACCTTGCTAGAATGGCAAATTAAAGGTTGCCATGCCTCATCACGATGCATTTGCATGCATCAGCAGCCACCTGAGAATGGGGTTTCTTTAATAAAACACCATTTCAAGATTGCCAAACATGCATGCACTTACCTCACGATGCATGCGTTTGCATGCAAATGGCAATCATAAAAGCTTTGACAAAGCCAATAGCTTGGCCTTATGGGACCAAGGCTATTGGCTTTGCCAATGCTTGTTTGAAAATGTAAGATGGTGTCACTTTGGAATAAACAAGTGGGGCTTATATAGGTGTAAAGGATTAACAAGTCTCTCTAGTTTATATAGTGCATTATCTGTGAATCATATATGGGACCAACATTGTTAAGGTTTCATACAGCTATGGAGCCCTTAACGAAGAACTGTCTGTCTGCAGTCATCCATATTCAACATGCAGATGGCAGCTGCACAGCTATTCCAATACATTCATTTCACCCCTTTAAGTAATGCACTTTCACAAATACAATTAAAGGGCTACATTTAACTGGTAGATATTAGGTGTTCATTACAAAACTAACAAGTATTGAAAAATTCAATAGAGCTAGTTTTAAGACAGTAATATCATGAAATATCATGTGTGCATGTCAGTGACTGCATGTATTACCACATTAAAGCCAGATATATTGGCTTTGCCATGCTTGTTCACGTCTATTGTGCTATTAAGTGTATGAAAAATGATGTGGCCACTGTCACTTCGTATTTCTTTTCTCGTTAGAAGCACCAGAACTGTGCAGTTAAAATGTATTTTAGTGAAAAAAAAGTCACTCTAGTGAGAGAGCGCCATGTCATTTTGAAAATTGTAGGGGTGCACCATATCTCCCGGCGTCAGCACCCACATATTTAGAGGGTATACTAATGTGTGTTTTAGAGATATAACAGTAGGATGGGAATTAGTGCAATGTGTAATCGATGTGCTCATAAAGTTGCAATATAATGTAGAGCCTTAACAGGAGTGTAATGCTTTATATGAGGTAGAAATGCTACTAAACGTGTGTACTGTAGGATTAATAAACGTGCCATATCAAGAGTTGCACGTGTAGGAGATAGAATGTGACGTTTTAATGTAGTTTAGATATGAAATGTAATGTTGTCTTTGTAATGGAATAGAGTGCACTGCTTATAATGTAGAATCATTTAGAAATGCATTTAAACGCGTAAAGGCCTGGGACATGAAGAAAAGCCTGTAGAGTCCTAACTGTAATTTCTTTAGTTAGCATTGGTTATTCTTGTGAAATAGCTGCTTGTTGCGAAGGGTGCTGTTCTCAGCAAATACTGAATTGTCTCTTTGGATGTGCACAAGGCTGCTTCTCATATATTTCAGTTGCATGTGCAAGGCCACGGAGCTTGTTAGGTAGAAAGATCCATTGTTTGGAAGTTAGGTCGGTAGGAGTGAGGACGAGTAGGTGCCGGAAGAATGTTCATCTTCAACATTTGGCGAGAAGGTGCCTGGGATCCAAGGACACCTCAAGGGACGCTGGATGGAAGGATGCCATGCTGGAAAAATCCGAAGACCGACACCTGCCCAGAGGGGCGTGCCTTGGGCGTATCTACAATGTTGGGAGTTTTGTATTAGGGACAGACCCCGATGGTGGAGAGCAGATCTTGTCAGGAGGTTGCTAGAGCAGGATGTAGGCAATTTAGACAGCGTTGAGGGAACTTAGGGCAGAGTGGGGTGAAGGAAGGAGCATCTTAGAACGAGCTCAGTAGTTAGTCTACTCATTTGGGAACGTGAATGCACTTCTTAGGAGTTTTCACGGCTGACACCTTTACTCTTGCCTGAAGGGGATTGTTAACTAGGGATGTCACCTTAGAGTTAGTGTACGGACAGATTAACCTTTTCATTTCTTTTTGTAAATGCAGTCCAGACTTCAAATAGGAACGGTAATTGGATGCCTGATGTTCCTAGAATTGACTTTGCTTTTCATTCTGAGTCGTCTGAGACTCCTTCATAGGATTGTGTTTGTATTAGTGCCAGTCTATTTCTTGAACCTCTTGTTGAGGTGCTGTGGTTCTGAAAAATCTAGATTCATAATAGTTCTGGACCCGAGAATAAAAACTTCGTCGAAATAGGACGAATTTGGTATCAAAAGACCGAGAATGACGAGTACATCAAGTACATGTATTTTTCGGCATATTCGAGTGACGATTTCACCTCGAAATCGTCATTTACCTTCTAAACCCTTAGCTGCATGTTGCCCCTTACATAGGCCTTAATCCAGTTGAATTTGATTCCACAAGGACACATACTCCTTAATCGACTTCTTCCTGACCCCAGTACAAGTTAGAACCATTGCCCCAGGCCGAACTCGTTAGGTCAGTTCCCTCCCAGTGGCCGAGCAAGATAGCATCTAGGCCCAACCAGCCATAAAACCATTTCAGCGCGCACACCTGCCATATCTCGCTCACATCTTTCTCCACTCCTTTTCTTCACTTGCTTTATGATGGGGAGGTGACCGTTTTTATTAGGGGTCCAGCGATATCTGATGAAATGTTGGGCCTTGCCGGATGATTTGTTATGGGCCGCACGACGTGAAATATGTACATGTCATCATGACTCTGCTTTTCTTTTTGTAATCAGTAACCATAAATGAAATACCACGAATCCAAGGAATGTTTTGCCCAAGGCTGAATATTGTGTATAAGAAGAGAAGCCTAACTTCGTGAAAGTGTGCAGTCTCCTGAATATACTCGAATTGTACTTCGAGGACCCTGTCACCTTGGTTGCAGCCAATAAACTAATCTTTGACTTCACCTAGAAGACTCTGAAGTTTCTGTAGGTCTGACTCAGGAGAACCCGAGGTCTCTGGGTGTTGATCCCCTGGCACCGCTGGGTTACCGGTTCCGTAGGTTCGGTACCGGTTCTTAAAAACCCAGTACCTCAGTTGGCGCCCAGCGTTTGGGGCGATTCCAGTGGTACCAATCAGCCTGAAGATCGTGAGGAGCTTCGTGTGAAAATTCCGGAGGAGGGCCCACCACCTCATCGACCCCTGCATGTCGACGTGGTCCGAAGGTCTTTACTGCGAGGTTCCCCGCTTCCCGACGGCTACAAGGACTGCTGCCCTGGCTATCGCCCTGATGTTGGACCCTTGAAATTTTCGGTAGAGCGAAACACTGAGACGAGTCTTCTGGTGAAGCCATCGATATTTTTCAGTTAAGTATAAGTGGAGCGTCTCCCAGTCCTTAGTTGGACTTACTTTGTGGTATCTTGGAGATACATAAAGGTTTTTATTGGTTCTTGCAAGCACCATAACCGAAGGACTCGTGTTTTCACGAAAATATCGTAATCGATAAATCCTTTGAAGTTTTGGAACTAGACTAGAGAGCGAGGATGCCTAGTCTTAGACTCGGGAATTGGTTTTGTCTTGGTAGTAACAACAGGGACTCCCGATTGGAGGACTCATGTCCGGTTCCTCCAGTTGGAACTCCGACTTACGAGCTATACGTTAAACATGGGGTAGGCCCCATCGTTTACAACGAGGTATGGATTAAATACACTAGGAAAGATGGTGTTTTAAAATGGCCCCAATATGGTAGCTTTGATTCTGAAATCTTAGACAACCTTGAAGTTAAACTCTTCAAAAAGAAAGCCCGGCCGGCGATGTTTGACTCTTTCCGCTTATGGCGTAAAGAAGCCAAACAAAAAGAAATCAAATTAGCTAAGAAAAATAAGAGAGAAGGGGGACTTTCAGTAATGCAAGCTGCCGTGCAGTTTAAAGATAATGAGGAAGCGCAGATAAATGAGCAGTTGCAGAGGCAACGTAAAATGGCAATAGATAAATGTTATCCAGTTTTGCCGTCTCTTCAGCAAGGGACAGCAAAAGAGCGTGAAAAAGACCAATTAATGTCGCAATTATTAACTTCGCCACCCCCCTATGCGCAGAATGCCACAGCACCCCCGCAACATTTAGTTGCACAAGCTGCGCCTCCGGCTCTTCCACAGCACCCACCAGCTGCTCTTCAGCTGGCTCCTACTTCTTCGGTGCAGCCTCCTCCAGGCCCACCGACCACTTCTGTTTCACCTGTGTTTTCTACGATTTTGCCTACAGTGTTTTCTACATCTCCTAATGCCCCCTCTATGATTTTGCTTAGTACCACATCCTTTATTCCTGATACCTCTTCTGCCATCTCTACCCCCGCCTTACCTCACCCCGTTTTTTCATCTGCTTGTCCTTCAGTTTCACCTTCCCTTCGGCAGAAAATGGCCAGCACTGTTACTAATCTTCTTTTACCTCTTTTCGGGTCGCCTGCTACGACCCCTAACATAGGAAGAAGACAGTTGCGCAGTCAACTGCCTGATTATCAAGAGAGAGATTCCCTGAATAGTTTAGCTCGGAAATGGGTCCTGGACACTGCAAAATATGATGTACAGTCTGTCATGGAAGTCTTCCACCAATGGGAAGCAGCGACACAGAGATATGTGTTCGAACAGATGTGCGTCTTTCTTGGCGAAGATTTAGAAGACAATGATCAAGAATGCATCCCACAAGAGATGTGTCGTGTACGATTTAAATTTGGAGAGGGTATGATTGTAGGTCCCGATGTGGAAAAAGCAGTTGAGATGCTATTTTCATATCGAAGTAAGGGAAGCAGTTCTGGGTCACCATCGGAATTTAGTGCATCTAGTAGGAAAAAGGCACGACAATACCCTATGAGAGAAGTTCCCCCACAATGGAGAGAGGGTGACGCGACAGCTGTCCCACCTGTCCTGCCGCACTTTCACCGTGTATGGGTACATGTCCCATGGAAGCGAGCTGAAGTTTTAGCACTCAAACAAACACTACCAGATCCGCGTAAAAATCCTGCGGGGTACTATAAAGAATTGTCGCAAACTGCTGGGTCATGTATAATGAATTTGGCCGATATCGATATGTTATTCGGGAACGTTGTTCCACAGCCGTTATGGGGAAAAATTCGTCATGTAGATCATGACCAGGAATTAGGTGACACGTGGGCTAATATTACTACTGCAGACGCACGACAAGTTGGTGGTGCCAAGCCTGAGCCTTTGATAGCGGAACTACCTGGTAGAATAGTAGATTACATGAAAACGATAATGCCTGCAATACGCGTAAATTGGGATAAGTTATCTGCATGCAAGCAAAAGAAAGAAGAAACTGTTTCAGATTTCTTCACCAGATTTGAAGAAACATTCATTGACCACAGCGGTCAAGATATGACCACAGAAGGTGGTCAGAGATTGTTTGTCGATAAATTTGTGCACAATCTACTTCCAGATTTGTGTAGGAAATTAAAAGATTCGGAAAGTTCTTGGGCAGTCTCATCTTCAGCCCAGATATTAGCTACCGCACAGTACTACGAGAATAGAGACAAAGATGAGAAAGATAAAGTAGAGAAGAAAACTAGAGAACTCAAAACGAAGGTTTTGCTACAGCAAGCCTATCCGCCACGTGGTGGTGGTAATAAAAATAATAATGGTCCGAATCACTACCAGAACACTTTTCAGCAGCCTCAGAGAAACTTGCAAAGATTCGATTACAATCAAAACCGCGTAGGTCCCAACCAGTGTCTATACTGCAAACAAGAGGGTCATTACAAATATGACTGTCCTGCCCTACCACAACGTGCAAATGAAATTTCTGGCGTAAGAGGTCGTGGTAGTCAGCAAGCGCCTAGAGGTAGAGGGCGTGGAAACGCCCCTCAGGACACACGTCCTCTTCCACCACAAAACTCTATGAACAGGTTTGACCAGCAAAATAACGTATCTGACAGGACAGCTCAATACTACGTTGACGAGTATTACACAGAAAATGAGCAGTGGGAGAGTAATGATTGCTAGGACAGCCTAAGACAAGGAGAGGGAGTTGTTTCAGTTCCAGTAGATCAGAGTGGACCTTACGTTGAGGTGATCACATCGGGTGTGTCAGAACCTTTTCTGTTGGATACTGGTGCTACAAAGAGTTCTATTATGCACTCCAAACTCCCTGGCGCACCTTTGTCTGGCGAAATGAACGTTTCCGTAGGTTTTTCTGGCGCCCCGGTTAGAAATCCAATTTCTGACCCTTTATCTCTTTCTGTTGGTCCTTGTGAATTCGAAGCACCCCTTATTTTGACAACAGGTTGTGGTGAAAATTTGCTAGGATTAGATTTGCTAAAAAGATTGTATGCGACTTTGTACTGTTCTCCCTCAGGAGTACAACTTACTTTAGGTAAGAAAGTGGTTTCTCCCATGTATTTGTCGAGAAATACACTTCCAGCAGAATTGGCACTTCTACCAGATATTCTTTGGGCTACTGGTCCGAATGATGTAGGTCTTTTAGAAATTCCACCGTATGTTGTAACATTGAAGCCGAATGTCAAAATGCCACGAATTCCCCAATACAGAATATCCAATGAGGGCGAAAAAGCTTTGCTAGCGATTGTTTACGAGTTGATTGAAAAAGACGTAATTGAAGAAACACGAGGCAATGTTTGCAATAGTCCTGTTCTGCCGGTTTTAAAACGAACTGACCCTTCTCAGCCACCTGTGTATAGATTCGTGATTGATCTTAGGGAAGTAAATAAGATAGTGGTGCCACAATTCCCAGTTGTCCCCGACATTACAACATTATTGACTATGATTCCAGCATCTGCATCCTGGTTTTCGGTGATTGATCTGAAGAATGCTTTCTTCAGTATCCCGATTGCTGAGGAAAGCAGGGATATTTTTTCCTTTAGTTTAGGAGGTCGCAGTTTCCGCTTTAAACGCGCTCCTCAAGGCTACTGTGAAAGCCCCTCAATATACAGTCAAGCTCTGAAAAGTCAGCTTGACACAATGGTTTTGCCCAAAGGTGCCACTCTCGTACAGTACGTGGACGATTTGCTCATCGCTGCGGATACTGAGAAAATATGTAAAATGGCCACGTTGGAATTACTGCATCATCTATGTGATTTGCACCACAAGGTGTCACTTTCCAAGCTTCAATATTGCCGACAAGAAGTGACCTACTTAGGTCATCTCTTATCGAAGGAGGGAAGGAAACTGACCCATGAAAGAATTCAGGCAAAAGCGAAATTGAATGTGCCAAGAACGCAGAGGGAAGTACGTGCTTTCTTGGGCATTACATCGTACTGTAGACAGTGGATTCCAAATTTTTCATTATTAGCCAAACCCTTATTGGCACTAACGTGTACAAATACACCCAATCCCATTCCTTGGTCTGATGAGTGTCAGAAAAGTTTTCTCGAATTACGCACAGCATTATGTTCGGCCCCTGTGTTAGGCAACCCCAACTACAGTAAGCCTTTCACATTATATGTCCACGAGAAGGAGGGCTGTGCATTGTCTGTGCTGACTCAGTTATACAGAGATAGACAGCGGCCATGCGCCTATTTTTCGTCAACTCTGGATCCGGTAGCACGAGCATTGCCAAGTTGTTTAAGAGCCACAGCAGCAGCAGCTGTTTCTATTCGACAGTCTGCAGGTCTAGTAATGAATAATACACTAATCGTGATGGTCCCGCATGCAGTAGACACATTGTTAAATAGGACTAAGACACAGCACTTAACTAGTGCTCGACTGTCCAGTTATGAATTGACGCTACTAGCAAGCCACGTGCACATAAAAAGGTGCAGTACCTTGAACATAGCCACATTGTTACCAATTACGGAGGATCCGGATGCTTCAGAACAGCACGATTGTTTCCTCAGAACGGAGGAAGAGACGAAAGGGAGAGTTGATTTATTCGACACTCCTCTTGCTGAATGTGATGGTACATTGTGGGTGGATGGTTCCTGCTTTAAACTCCCAAATGGTAACGTGACTACAGCATATGCTGTCACAACTTTGCACACAATCATTGAAACTGCGCGAATACCACATGGTTCAGCTCAAGCCGCTGAACTCGTGGCACTGACGAGAGCATGTGTGTTATCTAAAGGAATGAAAGTGACTGTCTATACCGACAGCCAGTATGCTTTTGGAGTGGCTCACAGTTTTGGACGATTGTGGAGAGAACGTGGGTTCCTGACTTCGCATGGAGCCAAGATTCAGCATGGTCAGTTGGTGAATGAGCTTCTCGAATCACTGACGTTGCCCCTGAAAGTAGCGATCGTGAAATGTAGTGCACACAAGAAAGTGACTGATGATGTTGGTCGTGGAAATGCATTCGCTGATGAAACTGCTAAGGACACTGCAAAGAATATGATGTGCCGAATGTATGTTGCGAGCCCAGAAAGATGGACTGGTGATGTTGGAATATGTGAAGACACGATAGAAAGTGTGAAGTCCATCCAAACTGAGGCCACGGAGAAAGAGTTAAGCATGTGGAGAGAAAGTACAGGGAGAATGGATGCAAATGGTTGTTGGATTGAATCGACAGAGCAACAGAGATGGTTGTTACCCGATGCATATGTGCCTGCAGTGGTTACAATGGCTCATGGGATGGCCCATATCAGCGCGAAAGGGATTTGCGAGTTGTTGGCCCCAGTGTGGAAGAATTCAGGGATTCCCAAGTGTGCAGAGAATGTTGTCAAGAATTGCATGGTATGTCTGAAGCACAATCCTGGTAGGGGAACCCCAACTCCAGCTGGTCATTTTGCACCTCCTACGTATCCGTTCGAGGTTTTGCAGCTAGATTTCATACACATGGAGAGGTGCAACAACTTAAAATACGTGCTCGTGGTTGTTTGTGCCTTCTCAAGATGGGTAGAAGCCTATCCCCTAAGGGACAATACTGCCTTGTCCACAGCGAAAGCCCTTGTGAAAGAGTTCTTCCCTAGGTTCGGAATGCCTAGAATGGTCTGGTCCGACAACGGAAGTGAATTTGTGGGTTGTGTGATGAAAAGAGTGTGTGAAGGGCTAGGCATTAGGCAGAAGTTCCACGCTGCAAATCACCCCCAATCAGCTGGATTAGTGGAATGTTACAATGGCACGCTTAAACTTAAATTGGCCAAAATCCAAGCGAGCACAGGTCTTAAATGGCCTGACGCTCTACCCTTAGCACTCCTATCCACCAGAATGACTGTGCATTCGCGAATGAAACTCAGCCCCTATGAAGTAATCTTTGGTCGGCCAGCCAACATATGGGGAGTGCCTAGGCCCACGAAGTTTAGCGAGCTGCAACACCCCATTTTGCTTGACTATTTGTATGAATTGACGGCTAAATTGCGTGTTTTATATCAACAGGTTCACAACACCTTGCCTCCGGTCTCTGAGACACCAGGTCACTCCATTGACCCCGGTTCCTGGGTGCTTGTCCGGAACTTCCAGAGGACAAGAAACGACCAGCCCAGATGGACCGGGCCTCACCTCGTCCTCCTGTCTACAAGGTCGACCGTTAGGGTGGAGGGGAAGGCCAATTGGGTCCACGGGATCCATTGTAAGAAAATACCCTTCCCTCTGCCACATGACCAATGGGTCCGGACAGGAGACACTGACTCAGAGCGCACAACTGATGAACGTGTAAAAGAAGCTAAACGTGATTGTAAGAGTGAGAACATTTTCCAAGAAACTGTGCCACCACCAGAACAATTGAACTCTGTGGAACCTGAACTACTATTTCTGGACCAGACAGTACCCGGGAAAAGACGCTACAATTTGCGACCAAGAAAAACAGACTAAAGTAAAAGTGATTTATTTTATGATCCGAGAGAAAAACCTGTGGACTAATAAAAAGATATGTGTTTTTCCCCAAATACTATTTTTGAAAGTGCAGATTCTCCCATCTAGGTAACTTGCTTATTTTTGTTTTTCTTGAACCGCCATCCGGGTTCCGCTGCTAGGGTCGCGGTTGATTAAAGACTTTTGGGTGCAGCTGACGACGATAGGTCGCTGGTTCCAGTTGGTCCAAGGGAGCCACCCTAGACTGACGGAAGCATCCTTTAGCAGAAACAACCTACCGCCGCGGGCAGCACCTTAGAGAGGATGGAGTTTCCTGATGTGGAGAGAACTGCCAAACAAATGAACTTTAAGCAGAGACTTTTGAAAACAATAAGGAAGAGAATTTTTGTAATAATGTGTATTTTTATGCTATTTAGCGTAATGGTCTTTTTGATAAGCTATGTTTTATTCTCTTTTCACGTGACATTTGCGCCCACTACATCACCCATACCTCCCCCTACTGTTTCCTCTCATTCTTTCCACCCTTTGCCTGACCACGAATCAAATAGGAGATTAGAGTTCATTAATAACTCCTTCGTTCAGTTATTACACCAACACCAACTTGTAATGAACACAACCAACTGTTGGGTGTGCGGTCTCATGCCCCACACCGCGGATAGAGGTATCCCCTATTTGGTCCTGCCATTTAGTCGCAATGGGTCAGTATGGGCATATAGGACAATGTTCATATATGCACGAGAAATCCAACCCCTACGTTCTGTAAAAGATAACCTCAAGACTAGCGCCCTAGTCAAGGGTATAGTTGACATGATCAAGGAAGTAACTTCTTACGAAGATACCCCGGATGATGAGATACTTGCATATGTAGGTTGGAATGTGACCGGATATGGCACTACATTAAGTGAGAAACAGCAAGCCAAAAGATCGTCCCCTATCTGGATCGTACCCCATCAAGGTCACCTGTGTCTGCAAGGTATTGGCAGGAATCCCAGAGCTCAGCTAGGGAAGAGTGTCTGTACAGAAACGTATGTTTTTGGATCTCAGACTTCCCCTGCCTTTTTAGCCGCTAAGGGTACTTATTTCATCTGCCATGATAGAGCCTATACATGGTTGCCCCCTGACTTCTCGGGCTCATGTTTTGTTTCATTCCTGTTACCTCCCACCTACACAGCAGCGGCGGATTCCCATCGGACAAGGGTAGTTAGAGGTGTTTTGAGTAAAGAAGACACTGCAGGTCAAGAATTTGGTGACTTTGCAATGGGTGTTCTGCCGTTCTGGGGAGCCATGGCTAACAGCAGAAACATAAGGCAATTGACAAGGGTAGTTGAATCCACCGTGATTGAAACTGCTGGTGCCCTTAGTAACCTGACTGCTGAGCTCCAGTCGGATCGACTGATGACCCTTCAGAACCGGGTCGCTTTGGATGTAATACTTGCGGACCGAGGTGGAGTATGCAAATTGATCCAGTCCAGTTGTTGCATTTTTATTCCAGATAATGCTCCGACAGTGTACGGGGCCATCTCCAAACTACATAAGATTTCCGAATCTATTCATGTGGATAAAGGAGATTGGTCGTTAATGGGATGGTTCTGGGAACTAATATCTGCCTGGGGATGGAAAATTCTGATGGTCATTGGGATGGTCTTAGCCATTCTTTTCCTGTTCTGTCTATGCATACAGTGTGCTCCTGCAATATGTGGCCTCTGTGTTACATCATGTGTAAGGAAGCCTGTGTCAAGACATGAGCTCAGCACTAGAATGATGTTGCAGCAACATCTCAATGACTTTAGGAATATAGATCTGGACTCAGATTAACATAAGGATAGATTAATTGCCTATGTAAGGGCAAAAGGAGGGTCTGTGGTTCTGAAAAATCTAGATTCATAATAGTTCTGGACCCGAGAATAAAAACTTCGTCGAAATAGGACGAATTTGGTATCAAAAGACCGAGAATGACGAGTACATCAAGTACATGTATTTTTCGGCATATTCGAGTGACGATTTCACCTCGAAATCGTCATTTACCTTCTAAACCCGTAGCTGCATGTTGCCCCTTACATAGGCCTTAATCCAGTTGAATTTGATTCCACAAGGACACATACTCCTTAATCGACTTCTTCCTGACCCCAGTACAAGTTAGAACCATTGCCCCAGGCCGAACTCGTTAGGTCAGTTCCCTCCCAGTGGCCGAGCAAGATAGCATCTAGGCCCAACCAGCCATAAAACCATTTCAGCGCGCACACCTGCCATATCTCGCTCACATCTTTCTCCACTCCTTTTCTTCACTTGCTTTATGATGGGGAGGTGACCGTTTTTATTAGGGGTCCAGCGATATCTGATGAAATGTTGGGCCTTGCCGGATGATTTGTTATGGGCCGCACGACGTGAAATATGTACATGTCATCATGACTCTGCTTTTCTTTTTGTAATCAGTAACCATAAATGAAATACCACGAATCCAAGGAATGTTTTGCCCAAGGCTGAATATTGTGTATAAGAAGAGAAGCCTAACTTCGTGAAAGTGTGCAGTCTCCTGAATATACTCGAATTGTACTTCGAGGACCCTGTCACCTTGGTTGCAGCCAATAAACTAATCTTTGACTTCACCTAGAAGACTCTGAAGTTTCTGTAGGTCTGACTCAGGAGAACCCGAGGTCTCTGGGTGTTGATCCCCTGGCACCGCTGGGTTACCGGTTCCGTAGGTTCGGTACCGGTTCTTAAAAACCCAGTACCTCAGTGCTTGTATGTCCAATTATTTTTGGCTTTGTAATAAATTCTTAACTTTAGTTCGTAGTCAGTGATTCTTTGAAATTGAATTTGATTGTCGATTGAAAAGCTGTTTGATTATAAGTTTGGAAACCTCCCCTCTCCACTTCTTAGCGGACAAAAAGGTCCAGTCGACCTGCCCTGGGATTCTGGAGACTTGATAAGGTAAAAATCTAGATAAGAATCCCAGCCCCTTCATGGGTTGCGAAAGAGACGCCTTGGTTAACTAACTATTAATCTGTTTAATCGGATTGACAGTGCTAAAATACATGAGCCAGCATGATTTCAATAAAGTAAAAAATAAGCAGTAACTCTAGTGCTTTTGCAAGACTTCTTTATAAAGTTCTTCCTGAAGATGATACATGAATGCAACAAAACTACCCTGAACCCCGGTAGAGAGTAATAACTGTCCAGGAATTGGAAATCCAACTACAAATTAGAAAACAACATGGACAAAGATAGCAGCAAATGGCCGTTGCATGCGACAAAATGCAAATTATCCATCTTTCACCAGTGTCTGCTTCTAAAGAAGGAAATTATATCACTGGGAATAGATTGGCTCCATCTTGGATTGGGAACTTCAGGCTACAATGGCAGGAAATGCCACCATCTTGGGAGACCGTGGCCACAGCAACACCAATACGGTCTGAGCAAGAAGAGATAACTTCCCTTTGAGCTGAACATCACCACGCGCTGAGGATAGCAGGAAAGCACTGCCTTGAAACAACTGCACATTACCTCCTCGTCCGACTTCCTGGCTGCAGTCCTTACTCTTGAGATACCTCTCCCCTCTGGCAGAACCAATTATTATGATTATTATTATTATTATTATTAAAGTCTTTTGTAGCACTGTGGAAAAGTAAATTTTGCCATGTTCTGTGTCCCTACGTGTCATCCATCATATGTTATGTGTGCATGATTAAATATGCATATGTACTCCCCATGTCCGATTAATGACGCAATTATAGTTGTGTCCACCTCTAGTATGCTAGTTTCCAGTCCTCGTGAATACTACGAATATCAGGCCTATGTAAAGTTATGTTGCCACGTTTCTCAGTGTGCACGTTATTTCATTATAAAGTCCCCGTTTCCAGTCCTCAACAGGGCCCGGACATCAGATTCAGCTCCTGTTTCCTGAAGCCTCGCTGAGGAGCGATACAGCCCCCACCTGTATCCTCGACCTTTCACTTACTTCCTGCCTCGCAGTGCCCGGTGCAGCTTGGCTCTGCCTCTGAGTCTGCCAAAAGTATGTTATAGTTCCAGTTATCAGTTCAGTCCTCCTTCTCTGCATTCCTAAGCTACTGAACTGCATCAATAGTTTCCGTCATTGTCTAGCCTTCAGGGCTCCATGTTAAGAGAAATACTGTATTTAATGGTCATTTAATATTCTTCATCACGCACTATATGTAGAATAAATGCATGCTCCAGTCTTAGAGTCAGTTAGCTTTTCCCCTCATGACTTCTAGTTTATATCAACATGTTCCCTAAACATCAGATACTAGATAGGGTTTAGGTACATGTCGCTCCGACCCTCCAGACTTTAGTCTCTGCTCCTAGCACAGAGTTCATAGCCCCCAGCTTCTCCTCGTAACACGTCATTGCCAGTTTGCGCGCACTACCAGGTTAGAGGTCCCGGCTCCTTAGGTAGCCCCCTCCAATGTTTCCGCCCCATTCATGACATATTCTGTTACGTCTGCACCACATGTCTATGTATACGCCCAGTTACACCTACTTTTACTCTTATCTTTCGCGACTGCTACGCGTCACGCCTTCTGCTCCACCCACTGCTACGCCTACTGCAATGTAATGCTATGTGTTTGCGTTATGTATATATGCTCTTGTATTGTTATTAAAAAGCTGGCGCGCTCATCCCAGATCCTGGCCCCCGGCAGCTGCCATCCTATTCCCGTGCAGGTTGTCCTGTTCCTGTCCTTATGCTGTATTAAACCTGCAAAAACTCCTACTACCTCGAATCTTGACTCTTATTTATTGAGCTATCTGTTATGATATATGTCTAGTCAAAAATAGGGTATTATTTATTTATTTACCACATAATGGCGCCCGAATAGGGACTTGCCCTTTCCCCACGCGTCGGTGAAGCCACGCCGACCCCCTGACCCTCTGCAGCCGTGACGGAACCATACCGGCCACGTGCAGATATTTCTGCTTCAAGTATCCCTCAGGCCCACGGAGGAGACGGAGGAGGCGGTCCAGCATCCAAACGAGACGGTGGAGGAACGCGGCGAGTCCCGACCAGAGCCCAAGCCAAGAGTCCAAGGTCCGAGGTATCCGGAGGCCCACCCGTAACCGAAGTCCGAAGTTCGTCGTCCGTCGTCGTAGCAGTCCAGTCCAGTCCGAAGCTTTCCGTTCTTGCTGCCCGGTGAGTACCATTACTGGGGTAGTATCTAGACAGGGTCAATCTAAATTGACTCTGGTCCGTGGGTTGGTGGTACCCAGGCCCACAAACGAAGTGTTCACCTAGGTGGATACGGGTCTTGATGCGTCCCTTTATGGGACCGGTATGTTCCGTACTGTTTCAGCAGTGCATCCAGTAACTCTAGTCTGTTCCGTTCTCGAGAAATTCTTGTGTTTCTGTTCTCAGTATTCCAGGTAATATTTCTGTCCGAACTGTAATGTTATGATGTTGTTCAATGTATTTCCAATGTCGTGGTATGCCTGAATTGTTTTCCCAATTGTTATTGTTCCTCGTCTATTGTATTGTGTTCCGATTCAAGTTTACAATGTCTCTCTTTTCGAGATTACGTCAGTTAAAAACTAGAAAGGGTTTGTTAGAAGAAGCAGTTCCTGTTCCGCCTAGGGACAGTCCAGGTCACTTTATGTATCAGAAACATGGCATAAGCGCCATATTGTATCTAGATTTATGGGTAGATTATACCAAACAGTTAGAAGAAAAGTATAGATGGCCCGTATCGGGTACATGGGATGCCGAATGCATCATGCGAGTAGAAGAAGCATTATGGAAAAAGAAAGCCAGACAGTCACAGAAAGATGCCATCGAGTTATGGCGCAAAGAAGCTCATAAAAGAACCGAAAAAGAAATCAGAAAGTCAGAACTAAGTAGAGAATCCCAAGAACGAGCCCAAGAAAGAGAATTAATCGAGATAGGTGAACGAGTTAGAACTGAGCAATCAGACAGACAGAGGCATGCCCTTAATAAGGGTATGTATCCTCTTCTTGCTGAGGGCTTGCCAAAAGCGACCCCAGAGGCATCCAGTAATTTCCCGCCACCATTAGTTCCGACCAAGCTACGTCACAAACCGACCGCAGCTGATATTTTTATTTCGTCCTATCTGGACGACACAGTCCCCGAATATGCAAATCCTGTTCACGCTCCGCCAGTCCCTGTAAATCAGGTAATTCCTGCTCCTCCAGACACCGGGGTGCCCTTAACAGCCCCCCCGGGTCAGCCCGCCATACAAGTCCAGCCCACGTTACAATTACCGACCCTGCCAGGATGAAAAGCATCAGTTGATGATTCTAGTTTAGGGGCCGCAGGGGGAGGTCTTCCTCAAACCCCGCCGCCATACAAGCGTTTATCAGCACTCGAATTACATGCTCAAGCATCACAGCGTACTCCTAAAAGTAATAAGTCTGTTGCAGAAATCAGGCAAACCCTTGGCGAATGTGTCTATGACCCAGTTCCAGGTGAATTTAATATGGTTTTATATTCCGTACGCATAAGGAGGGTGACCGAGTATCTAGTCACCTTGCCGAATATGAAAGAAGATCTAGACAGAATATATCGTTTCATCCGTACAGGGGATGATCCAGAAAGTATTAGTAATGCCATGTCTCAAAGGAAAGCCGAGATTCAGCGCATGATATTAAAGTTCTTAATTAACTGTCTAATAAGAGAACAAGATTACCCGTCTAAAGATCCAGCCGAAATGAAAATCCTGACAAAGTGGAGTGATAATATAGCCGAAGGAAAGCACAATACCATTAGTGCCATGGAAAGTATGTACAAGAAAATCCGTAGAGAAATAATAAAGATACACGAACAGCGTAAAGCAGCACAAGTAAGCGAGAAAGAAAGTACCTCCGATCCTGAAGAGGAAGACGACGAGAATACTGCCAGAATAGCGTATGTAGGGAAACCTAGATTTCCAGATCGCCATTTACGTCTAGAACCCAAGTCTACTTTCCATCATCCAGTACCAGAACAAGGTTCCCTAGAACAAGTATTTCAAGCTACCGATCACATTCTGAAATCACGAATCGGTTATAGTGAGTTAAGTACTATGCATGAACAGGAATTAGTGCGATCAGCAGTCCGATGGATTACTGATTCTACCACTTTTCCAGACGAAATAGTGGCACAAATGTTTCTGAAATTGCCCCCAGCCGAGCAGCGACTGGTGGGTATGTATATGATTCAGCACCTCATTACACTGTATGAGGGTCAACATTCTGATCCAGGTCCGTTACACGATATCCTGAATGAGTTACTCCAGTATAGATGGAGAGGTCTAGGTACCGATTTAATTAGTGTTATTCTAGAACAGCGCCATAAATATAGAACATTCTTGAACCCGCATTTTGTTCATGTCTCACCCCCAGAAAGTAAATCATTCTACATAGACAGACAGAATCCGTTACGAGAAGTCCACCCAGTTAAAGGAACGGGTGGCGAAATGCAGCGAGTGTTTGTATACACTCCAATCACAAAGATGGAACTCCTTGAAATGAAGAAATTAATTCCCTGTCATGACAAAGATCCAGCAGGGTTCCATCGAGAATTAAAAGACATGCTCCGTATGGGAGAATACACATACCCAGATATCATTAAAATGTTAAAAGTTCTGCTACCCGCAGGGGTGTATGAAAAGCTAAAAGAAAAAGAATGGGAGGTGGGAGAGAAAAAGATAGATTGGGCAGTCCTAGAAGCAGAAGATAAGATACGTGTACCAGGTACTGGTCTAGGAGAGAAATGTAAAGAATTACCAGAATTATTAATTCAAGTTTTACCCAGATTATTAACAACGAGAAAAGAAGACTGGGATGCAATCTCAGCCTGTAAACAGAAACAAGATGAAGATATTAGTGATTTTTATTCTAGATTTGAAAAATGTTTCAGTATCAACAGTGGTCTCAAGACAAGTAGTGAGTCATACCCTCACCTTTTTGTTACTAAATTAGTCGAGAATTCAAGTCCACCAATTAAAAACCGAGTTCTGAAAGTCGAAAGCACCTGGCAAGCTAATACTCCGTCCCAGATGCTCCAGATGCTCCAGTATCACCAGAATAGAATCAGGGAAGAGCAAGAACACGAGAGAAAACGTATGAAAGACACGAAAATGAAAGTGCTAGTTGCACAATCTGTTCCTCAAGACAGTCAGAAGAGGGGTCCGAATCAAGCCAGTCATCCTGCAGCTCCCGTTAAAGGGAACTGCAATTATTGTAAACAGCCAGGTCATTTTATAAATGAGTGTGCAGTTCTGAAACACAACATAGCTACCGGTAAGACAAAAGAAAGACCACGTCCGCCTAGACAAGAACAAGTTTCACAGACTCCTCAGCCACAGAATGCACAACAGACAGTTACAGCACCGCAGCCTATTGCTGCAACACAGCACGTTACATCGCAGATGTACCAGTATGCACAGTCTGAGTATCCAGAGTACCAGCCATATTCATGAAACAGCCTAGAGAGGGAGGTAGGCTTGCCTCTCATCGAGATACCTGTAGATCAAGAAGGTCCCTATGTTCACAGTCAAGTATTAGGGAAAGACAGAAAGTTTTTGATTGATACAGGGGCAAGTAGGACCACAATTAGTCATGCCGAAGTTCCAGGGGCTCCGCTCTCAGGCTCAAGAAATGTTTCCCTTGGATTTTCAGGAAAGCCTATCGTTAATGAGATTTCAAAGCCAGTCACTCTAGAAGTAGGTCCATTGTCCCGCACTACTGATCTGTTACTTACTAAGTCATGTCCAGAAAACCTATTAGGCATTAAAACACTGAAAGAGTTAGGTGCAGTTATATGTTGTTCCCCAGAGGGAATACGTCTGTTCCTACGTGACTTTAAGGGTCACTATGTATTACGAGATTTTGATCCCAGACTGTCTAAAGTTCCGCAGCATTTATGGGCGCAAGGTCCAACTGATGTAGGTTACATGCAAATCACACCCCATCGTGTGACTCTCAAACCAGGTGTAGTGTTACCACGAATCAGACAGTACAGATTGCCACCCGAGGCTGTAGCAGCCTTATCCAAAATTATAGACGAGCTCATCGCTCAAGGAGTAGTTGTAGAAACTGACTCCAATGTATGTAACTCTCCGATCATTCCAGTCATGAAACGTACTGATCCAAATGCACCCCCAGTATATCGATTAGTGATTGACCTACGAGAACTTAACAAATGTATTATTCCGCAGTACCCAGTTGTCCCAGACATCTCTTCCCTATTGACAGCCATTGATTCCGAAGCCACGTTCTTCACAGTAATAGACCTCAAGAATGCATTTTTTAGTGTTCCTATTCATCCAGACAGCCAGTTTCTTTTCGGATTTTGTTTAAATGGAAGGAGCTATATGTTCACACGAGCTCCTCAAGGTTTCACAGAAAGCCCTAGTATTTACAGTCAAGCACTCAAGAGACAACTAGACAACATTCACATGCCAACTGACACTGCCCTGCTCCAGTATGTCGATGATCTACTGATCACAGCCCGTTCTGAACGTGACTGCGAGCGAGCGTCACTCACGGTTTTGTATTTCCTAGCCGAGATGGGGCACAAGGTGTCACCTTCGAAGCTTCAATTCTGTGTCCAGCAAGTGGTATACTTAGGACACTTACTGTCCAAGAGGGGTAGGCAGTTGACACCAGACCGTATCCAGTTGATAGCGAGTCTTCCCCAGCCCAGGACCCAGAAGGAGGTACGTGCCTTTATCGGCCTCACTTCTTACTGCAGACAATGGATTCCTCAGTATGCATTTCTAGCCAAGCCACTGATACAGTTAACGACACAGGAGGCAGCCGTATCGACTGTTCTCCCTTGGACATCTGAACATACACTTAGTTTCAACGAGTTAAAGAAAGCCCTATGCCAAGCTCCAGTTCTAGCTACACCGAACTACAGTAAGCCTTTTACACTTTTTGTCACTGAACGTGAAGGTACAGCATTATCTGTTCTCACACAAGATCAAGCAGGACAATACAAGCCCTGTGCTTATTTTTCGAGCACATTAGATCCAGTCGCCCAGGCGTTGCCTGCGTGCCTCAAGTCAGTTGCAGCCACAGCACTAGCTATCAGACAAAGTGATTCCATAGTTTTAGGACATACTTTGACAGTACAAGTCCCACACTCCGTGGAAGTTCTTTTAAACCGAACACAAACTCAGCACTTGACAATTGCACGTTTAACAGGTTATGAATTGACACTGTTCCAGCCACACATAGTAATTAGACGCTGCAACATCCTGAATCCTGCTACACTGTTACCATCAGTTAGTTCAAATTCTGCCACACACGACTGTGTGGAAGTAGTCAACATTACGACAAAGCCAAGACAAGACCTGACAGACATTCCGTTACCAGATCCTGACCTGACACTTTATGTGGATGGTTCATGTATGAGAACTAGTACAGGAGAACTAGTCGCCGCGTATGCAGTGACTACTGACACTGAAGTTATTAAGACACACCGTATTGATACCCTGTCCGCTCAAGCAGCAGAGCTAGTTGCTCTGACACAAGCCTGTATACACGCCAAGAACCTGAAAGTTAATGTTTACACAGATTCACGTTACGCATTTGGAGTTGTACACGACTTTGGAGTGCTCTGGCAGGAGAGAGGTTTCATGACTTCTCATGGAACCAAGATTCAGCATGGTCTCCTTATTCAAGCTCTGTTAGATGCCATACACTTACCGACATCTATCGCTATCATGAAATGCAAAGCACATACGAAAGTCACTGACATTATTTCTCAAGGTAATGATCTAGCAGATCGCACAGCCAAGCTTACAGCACAGACTCTAGACATTCCAGTTAACCTGACACACACTCCAGATCCGATTACATGTATGACAGTTAAGGACCCTACTCAAGATGTCATAGATATCCAGTTACATGCTACTCCTGAAGAAATCAAGAAATGGTCCGAACAAGGAGGGGTCCAGACAGATCAAGGATGGTTAACGAAGGGTAGAGCCACATGGTTTCTCCCCGACTCTATGGTTCAAGTCATTATTAACACCGCACATAGTCCAGCACATTTAGGAGAAAAAGCAATGTTAGACAGTATCCAGAACATTTGGTTCAACAAGCATTTACGAGCTGCAGCCAAGCAGAAAGTCCGTACCTGTATGATATGTTGTCAGTTTAATCCAGGTAAAGGTGTCCCGGTGGAACAAGGTGGTTTCCAGCCTCCTGACCACCCCTTTGAAGTCCTCCAGATGGATTATATTCAGATGGAGCGATGTCGAGGTTTCAAGTATGTCCTTGTAGTTGTATGCGCTTTGTCCAGATGGACAGAAGCATATCCAGTCCCAGATTACACAGCCGCGACCACTGCCAAGCAGTTGGTTCGTGAATTCTTCCCTCGATATGGACTCCCTAGAGTCGTATATTCTGATAACGGTCAGCCATTCTCATCTGAACTGATGAAGCACGTTTCCCTGTTGTTAGGGTACCAGTGGAAGTTCCATTGTGTACGCCATCCCGAAGCAGCCGGTCTAGTCGAGAGACATAATCAGACTCTGAAAATTCGAATTGCAAAAATATGTAAAGATAAGGGTGTGGACTGGCTAGTAGCTCTGCCAGTCGCTTTGTTTTATATGCGCATGGTCGCACATTCCAGATCAGGTCTGTCCCCGTATGAGGTCGTATTCGGCCGCCCCCCTAACATGTGGGGTACTCCTAGACCCCGAAGTATTACTGATGTTTCATGTAATATGCTGACAGATTACCTAGCTTCCTTGATGTCTGCCCTCAACTCATGTCGTTCACAGGTTGCTGCCGCATTTCCAGACAATACCGAGGTGGCACCGCATGAAATCGTTCCAGGTTCCATGGTGATGGTCCGGAACTTTGACAGATCAAGTCCGCTGGAGCCACGTTGGAAAGAGCCCCGTCAGGTCCTCCTCACCACCCGTACAGCCGTGAAATTGGAAGGACGCCGCGGCTGGGTGCACCTTTCGCACGTCAAGAAATTCTACGGATTGAAACCGGTCTCTAAAAACATTTTCCAGGATATCAAGACTTGTCAAAACATTGTTCCTAAGGACTGTCCCGCAAATGACATTGATACAACCCCTCCCTTGGTAGAGAAAACTCCGCAGCAGGAGTATAAGCAAAAACTCCGGTCTAGTAAAATAAGTCAGTCAGTTTGATTGTATAAGTCCTCCCCTAGGTGAAACGGTTAGACTGTTTCTGACATGTATAAAATAGACCCCCATAGTGAGAGAGTTAGTAAAAACTCAATTCAATGTATCGTTTTTCTAAGTTTCATATTATTCATCAGCATTATGATTTCCTGCACCAGTTATGCCTTTTTCCTATATTTCCCAGTTCTTCATGTAAATAAGTCTGCTAATGCTACAGTAGAGCACACGTTTAGTGATCTGCCCCCTCATGAACTGTCCTACCGCCTCGCTATGCGTAATAACTCATTTATCCGCATGTTACATTACTCACACCAGACCAGCAATGCCACTAATTGTTGGGTGTGTGGTCGACTCCCCCCTTTCCAGACACCGAAGGGAGTTCTGCCACTTTTTCCTTATCCGTTCTCACATAATGGTTCGTGTGGAGCATGGTCCACGTTAACGTCATCCTCAACAGATATGTTTTTTCTTAACAGTACATGTTTCCCAGACAAGCAAGGTCTCCCCCACCGAACAGGTTTAGATCTAGAAAATGAAGTATATAATTTAGATAATTATTCGTCGAATTTTATGGTCCTGAATGTTCAGTCTGATACTACTCCAGACTCACCTGCTATTTCAGTACTACCAGTCAAAGGCGAATTATGTGTCCGAAATTATGGTTCTGTACACGTAGGAAATAGTGATTGTACTACTATTGTCAAGTATAGTGACAGTGGGAAATCTATTTTCAAAGCTTCACGTCATTCTTATTTTGTTTGTGGTCAAACCGCATATGTTCGTCTGCCCCTCGATTGGGAGGGAACCTGTTACATTGCCTTCCTACTGCCACCTGTTTTCCTAGCCCCACCTGACTACCATAGGAATTCCTTCCTAGTACATACTAGACACAAGAGAAACCTCCCGATTGTCGATTATACTGAAACTGCTGCAGAGCAATTCATTGATATTGATAAAGGTGTGTTCCCTTATTTAGGTACAGTTGTAAACAGTAAGCTAATCCGTAGGTTAACAAGAACCCTTGAAGCAGTAGTAGATGAGACTGCCTCCGCTCTAGGTAACTTAACCGAAGAGCAATCCTTTATGAGAATTGTTGTGCTCCAGAATCGTCTCGTCCTTGACGTCATACTGGCCGATAGGGGCGGGGCCTGTAGACTCATCGGATCCAGTTGTTGCATTTTCATTCCAAATAACGCGCCGTCTGTTTATTCAGCTATAACCAGACTTCATAAAATTGCCCATCTGTTACACCAGAATCCAGGCACCTGGACATGGTCCGGTTGGTTCTGGAATATAATTTCCGCCTGGGGATGGAAAGTCCTGTCCTTTCTAGGTATTGCAGTAGCGATCATATTCAGCTGCTGCCTCTGTATACAATGTGGCCCTGCGATTTGCGGCATTTGTGCTACCTCTTGTATTCCTAGTCCCAAGCCCCGTTCTAAATCCCGTTCCAAGACAATTCGAGATGAACAAATGGTACTGTATGAAATGATAGATGGTATCATGAATATTGATGTTTCCTGATGGAAACGTAGTGACAAGGAGGGAATGTGGAAAAGTAAATTTTGCCATGTTCTGTGTCCCTACGTGTCATCCATCATATGTTATGTGTGCATGATTAAATATGCATATGTACTCCCCATGTCCGATTAATGACGCAATTATAGTTGTGTCCACCTCTAGTATGCTAGTTTCCAGTCCTCGTGAATACTACGAATATCAGGCCTATGTAAAGTTATGTTGCCACGTTTCTCAGTGTGCACGTTATTTCATTATAAAGTCCCCGTTTCCAGGCCTCAACAGGGCCCGGACATCAGATTCAGCTCCTGTTTCCTGAAGCCTCGCTGAGGAGCGATACAGCCCCCACCTGTATCCTCGACCTTTCACTTACTTCCTGCCTCGCAGTGCCCGGTGCAGCTTGGCTCTGCCTCTGAGTCTGCCAAAAGTATGTTATAGTTCCAGTTATCAGTTCAGTCCTCCTTCTCTGCATTCCTAAGCTACTGAACTGCATCAATAGTTTCCGTCATTGTCTAGCCTTCAGGGCTCCATGTTAAGAGAAATACTGTATTTAATGGTCATTTAATATTCTTCATCACGCACTATATGTAGAATAAATGCATGCTCCAGTCTTAGAGTCAGTTAGCTTTTCCCCTCATGACTTCTAGTTTATATCAACATGTTCCCTAAACATCAGATACTAGATAGGGTTTAGGTACATGTCGCTCCGACCCTCCAGACTTTAGTCTCTGCTCCTAGCACAGAGTTCATAGCCCCCAGCTTCTCCTCGTAACACGTCATTGCCAGTTTGCGCGCACTACCAGGTTAGAGGTCCCGGCTCCTTAGGTAGCCCCCTCCAATGTTTCCGCCCCATTCATGACATATTCTGTTACGTCTGCACCACATGTCTATGTATACGCCCAGTTACACCTACTTTTACTCTTATCTTTCGCGACTGCTACGCGTCACGCCTTCTGCTCCACCCACTGCTACGCCTACTGCAATGTAATGCTATGTGTTTGCGTTATGTATATATGCTCTTGTATTGTTATTAAAAAGCTGGCGCGCTCATCCCAGATCCTGGCCCCCGGCAGCTGCCATCCTATTCCCGTGCAGGTTGTCCTGTTCCTGTCCTTATGCTGTATTAAACCTGCAAAAACTCCTACTACCTCGAATCTTGACTCTTATTTATTGAGCTATCTGTTATGATATATGTCTAGTCAAAAATAGGGTATTATTTATTTATTTACCACAGCACGCTCAATTACTGAAATAGTATCCTGGCGCGGGATGTGAAATACAAGCAGACTGTTAGGGGAGGAGAAAGATAAAGAAATCAGAGTCAGGTGCCTACTACCAGAGTTTAAACAGATAGGTTATGAGTCTTTTCTTAAAAATCTCGATTGACTCTAGAAGCTAAAAAGCTAGACGCTAAAAAGTTCCTTCAAGATGGCCCCCATTACCAATCACCATTGTTTATTCAGCTCAGGGACCTGCAATTAAAGGCTCCTCTGTAAAAACCGTTCTATTCCCCTCCCATCCTCTTATCACAACCAGGACCAGATCCACTGTTGAAATGAAGGTGTATGACCGAAAGGTTCAAACATAAAAGGCCCAGTCTCAGGAAGGACAACGACCTTTCATCATTCTGAAAGTGAGAAAATTAGTAGAGTTGAGATAGACACTAATATCACCTATAATGTGACCATGCCAGAAACACATGATTGTTTTACGTGCTACACAGTTAGTTTAAATTGAACTTATTGGTTTTTGATTGTAGTGTAGTGAAAGTGTACTGGTGATAGAATCGCTCTTAAATAGAAGAAGCAGAGAGGATAGTTTACAGCACGTGATCTCAAGTTCCATGCTGGGCTGTCGACTTCACTGAAACATTGCTGCTTTTTCAAGGCAGAAGGGAAACAGCGACAGGCAGACAAGTCTCCTTCACCACCTGTCCTGCTGTGTTTAGAGAGGTATGGCTGTACACAGAACACCTCGGAGGGAAATCTTCACAGGCCTTAGTATGTTGTCAGGAGCAGGATGGGCGCTCATATAACAAACAACATCCTTCGACTTCTTGCCCACAAGCACAACCCTCGAACAGGTATAACTAACACGTCCCCACCCCTAAAAACAGCCCCCACAACCAAATTAACCTCTTAGCTTTAACTTGAGCATGTTCCTTTTCCTTTCATGCCTAGCTCAGTCCTCTATGACCTTGTTCAGTCCGCACCTCTTTTATTCCTCAGTGGCTAACCCGCCCATGGTCCAAGCCCGCCATTCTTTCTTACCCTCTTTCTGCTTTCACTTTCCATTGTTCTGTTTTCTGTTACCCCTGATCTCATTCTTAGCACCCCTCACACACTTTACTCCCCAGTGACAACCACCCCTCCCCCTTTACTCCATTGCTCATCCTACCGAGGCCTCATGTGCTTTCTACTGTCCCTGCTTCATCTACCCGCACCTACCTCCTCAAGGAGAAGACAGGGCACTGCACCTTGAGCTCATAGACCTGAGAATGGGATGGGTCTCAGGTGGCCTAACCCCGAGATGGCTACCACCCACGCCTCAAAGGCTTGCGAAACCACGACAGGACCTAAGGTTGGGGCTAAGGGGTTGCTATCTTGAAGTCAGGATGCCTTTGTCTGGGGCTGTCACTTCAAAGTCTGACCCGCACACAAGCCTGTAATATAGTTGACAGTCTAGTAGCTGGGATGGGAGGAGCTAGATGGGCTGAGGGGAAGAGGAGGAGTCAGAACAGGATGAGGGCAGTTAGAGTAGGGACAGGGTCGAGACAAGTTGTATTAAATAAAGCTCTGACATATAAGAACCTGTGTCTGTGGTTCTTTGTAGCAGGATGCTACAAAGCCCGTATTAAAGTATTAAAACATATGCTGGAGAAAAAAAAATAGAATTGCTGTCTGTAATCAATGGATCTATGAGATAATTCAATATGTGATTATTAGGTGCCCTTTTGTGATGTACAATGGTCCCTCAAGCCTTCCAATACAAACAGAGCAGAGAAAGTGGAATGATTCGTCAAGCAGCCAATAGCATGAGGTGAGAAAGTAATCCTTCTCTATACTATACTATGAAATATGCTCCTTGATGCGAGGTAGGGGTATTATCAGATACCTCATCTACCGCCTGTCAGAAGCAACTTCCCCACACCGACTGTCCCCGAGAGAGCCTTCATGGGCCAAACGTGTCCCCACCCAAAGTTTGAACCCAAGCTCAGAGTGTTCTAGCCTACACATCCAAGACACCATACTTCTTCCCCTTTTAGAAAGGCAAACTCCAAACAAAACAAGTGATGTCGAAACCATAAAAAGGGCTACAGATTAAAAAAAAGTTAACCTCCATAAAAGGCTGGTGCTAAAACTTACAAATGAGCAAAGATATAAACATTGACATACTGAAAGTGATGAAAGTGCAGGAACAATGTGCTAAACTGGTAAACAATATTAACTAGGGCTATACCATAAAACCCCATACTGTGATGCACATGGTCTCCTAAGGATCCGGGCTTCAGTGCCGCCCTCAAGCTCTTCCAGCCTTCCCTCTATTCCGGATGATGTATTTGCCATGGCTTTTATGATTTTGCATTCGATTAAAAGCCACATATTCCATTGACTTTGTCTTCTCTTCCTCCGAGGATCTAGGACACACAAATACTTGAATTAAATACCGGATTTCACCATTATTGACTTTGAAGGCATTCTTAAATAACTTATACCAAGGCGCACTGCCCACAGTTCCAAGCACTGTCACCAATCCCCTACAGAAATTGGGGCATACTCAGCAGAATGTTTTGCGCCATAGTTATGCTGCCTCTTTCGCTGATATCTTTCCTACCTCCTCCATTTATCGTTAACAGAAACATTCACACAACCCATGCGAGAGACACCTAAGTGCCAGCCTCCTTCTTGAACGTCTAAAAGGGAGAACGTCCAGCGGTGGAGTGTGGGCACATTCTGTGCGCAACAAATCTCTTCTTCAGCTCTTTCCTCCATTGCTAACTGAATGCTCTTTTTCAAGGTCTTATTGAAGCATTTCACAACTCCATTTGTCTCTGGATGGCATAGAGAACCCACTTCGTATGTGTAATTCCATATGCTGGCAGATACTCGTATGCATATTTGGAGAAAAATTCAACTGCGTGGTGTGACAACAGAGAATTTGGGATAACTTCCCTCTGAAACATGCCCTCCAAAGGCTTTATTAACTCCTAAAGGATAGTGTCCACAACACACCACCTCAAGCCATCTCAATGAATAGTCAGCCAACACAAATAGATATGGTGTCAAATGTTCACCATGCAGAGGGCCCACCAAATCAATTGGGATCTATTCCCATAGAACGTTTGGTAGAGGCCACTCCACATCTCAGGCGTTCCTAATTTCACCCCTTTGGAACTGTTACAGTATTCAACATACCTACATATGATTCTTTCAACCATAAGATTTGAACCAGACCACCAAATATCTTGTCTTATCCAAGATTTAATTTTCATGATGCCCAGGTGACCAACGTGGCTGATTGCGAGTTTGGCGGTCCTACAGTGGATTGTGCAATGCACCGTCTGCGGTAGGACCTCCAAATCTATGGTGCAACACCTGCCAGATTAAATTCTACCCTGGTCTGGTGGGAGGTCGTGTTGCGGTCTGACAGTGGCGGTATGTTGGGCTCATAGAAGAGCATAACATGCAGACTGCCACTTACAAAGTGCCAACCGCACCTTCCTGCATAGTATGACATACATGCTACACCGTGCAGGAACTGGGGGTGCAAATCCAGGGGGCACTACATATGCACCCCGTAATATTGCAGGCAATCCAGCAGTGCGGTGGTGGTCGGGCTGCCACAGGAACTCATAATCAGGCTTATACTGTACTATCTTTCTCCATAGAGTGCTTTGAGGTATCAGTGTTGTTCTCATAAAGAGTGAGTTGTACCTTTCACTTAATTTCTCTCTCTCACACCAAAATGGACATATTTTTTATCTTTTTTTCCTCACGCTCCAAACTTCTTTCATGTTACGTAAGACTTCCTTCAAAAAAGCATCCCCATGATAAAGCATTAAAAAGTGTATTTAACTCAAAGATAAATATAAAACATATATTTGTATGCTATATATTAATGTAAATTCATGTCTTACATTTACTTTCAATGTAGAACAACATTTTAAAAAATACAGCATTATCAAATTGATTTTAAATCAAACTTTAATGAATGGAAATATATTACATTAAACTAAGTTATTCTGCTGAAGTTTAAATTAAAAAAATAATTTCCACCTGCAGATTTTTTTTATGTGCATTAATAAATATTAAGTGTTGTATAGAGTGAAATATAATGACAGCTGCATTTGATAAAGTTAACGGGTAGACCCTGTGGAAGAAACTAGCAAGCTGGGGTATTCGATCTCCCCTGTTAAATGCCATAATCTTGCTTCACTCTGAAACCTGTGTCCGAGTGAAAACAGGCCCGATGTCATTAACATCAAAAATATGGACAACTGGGTGTCTGAAACAAGATGTGTGCTGGCACCCCTACTTTTAAATTATACACAGCCGATCTGGGAAAAGCCCTAACTACCAGTTATCTTGCTCCTTCCTATCTAAGTCACAGACCACTTCATATCCTTCAATATGCGGACGATATAGTTATTATGGACCACGCCAAAGTGGGGCTCCTACAAGCAGGAATATAGCACCACAAATTCTCTTACCATCAACACGGACAAGCAGCCGCGGACGGCAGTGGATGTACCAGCAGCGCGGTGACATGGGGAGGGGGAGGGGCAGTGTGGGGGGTAGTAATGTATGGATTACGAAGCTTCCCAGGTAAGTAAACATTTAAATAAATCAAACATATTTCGTTGAGTGCACTGCATCCCCAAATGCGATGTAGTGTGCGCAACCAAATTCGTTTTATATATTTAAATGTTTACTTACCTGTACAACTCCGTAATCCATACATTACTACCCCCCACCCTGCCCCTCCTCCTCTCCACGTCACCGCCCTGCAGGTACTCCCACTGCCAGCCGTGGCTGCGGACAAGACGAAAATACTTGCAGTCGGCCGTTGTAAAAATAAAAAACAAATCTCATGCACCATGGACCCAGTGACCATTACATCCAATAAAAATATCTGGGGGTGCGATTCACCGACTCCGCTCAACCAGCCGCACATGAAAACGCTTTGAAAAAGAAATTAAATGCAATCACTTACGGTTTGATTAGGGTTAATAACAACTTAAAATGTCCATCTGCAGTATGAATAATGAAAGTAATTCAAGCATAGCTCATCCCAGCGCTCAAATACGGGCACCAAGCTCTTCCCAGAGCCTGCTCGGAAATTTTAGAACAGGCTCAGTGTGTGGGTTACAAAAAAATCTTTCAACTACTGAAATACTTACTGAGGGCAAGACTCAGACTGGGATTTGGGCTGGTCAGACAAGCTCTTAACACTGAGGCTGATTTTCTTAAACATTACATCTGTATCTTAAAGGCGCCAGAAAACTCACCAAAAGCCTGCCTTAGACATATTTTTGGAAGAGTGGGGTCCCACTGGAACAACTAGATGACGAGAGCCCTAGCGACTACAGAGATAATTGCATTAGCACTGACTTCCATCTCCTATACAATCTGGAAAAAGACCATAAACAAACAAGTGCAATTGGCGCCATTTCAGCAAGACCAGGCCTCATTAAAACCAACCAATATCCTAGCCTTGTTAAACTACTCATATCTGGTAGCCAAACCACAGCCTTCAATCTCTGCCTCCCTTAACTGTAAAACTCGAAGAGAGACCATCTGCATGCGAGTGCTGGCTCTACAAATAGCAGATGCCAATGGAGCATGGGCCAACCAGAAAAAACGGAGTAACATGGAGACTATGCAACTACAAAAATGAATCATGTTTGCACCTCCTGTGGTATCGCCCTACCGTGACAGATGAAAGGAAGATTTTACTAAGGGATCTTCCACTGAGGAATGGAGCACACACCTGCTTAGAGGCTTCGGCTATATGCTTTTCACACAAGGATCCTTCCACCTTGGCCCGTTGTGGAAGATTCTGACAAAGACTTAGAGATGCCCTGCACCCTCGCCCTGGACCTCCGCATCACCCCCCAAAATCCAGAAATTGATGACAGACTTTATAAAGACACAGGGGGGTAAACAAATCATGCCACTGCCCTGATCTTTAATGGGACTCAGTAATATAAAGGCGAGCTTGTAGCAGGAGTCTCCAGTAATCATACAACACTGGAATCTATCCCAGGATGAAGAATATCAGCAATGGGTCCCTTCATCTGCAGTGTATTTACGTCAGTTTTTAACCCCTTGCATGCGCGGCGAATTTTCGCGCTGTGCGGCCGTTTTAAAGAGTGGGCGGGATCATGACGGCCCCCAGCCGTCATTAGCACACGCCCACCGTGATGCATGACGGACGGGGGCCGTCATCAGCATGGAAGGGGTTAAAGATTCCTAAAGGGGCGGGTCCTTACCAACCAGTTCTAAGAAAACTATAATCTGCCACTTTTTAAAAAGACTTTCACATGTTAGATAGAGATCTTAGTATTTCATAAAGGACTAACAGAACAAAGCATAGGCACTAAACCTAAAACCTTTTAATGGTCTTCAGAGTATGTGGTCTCAAACGTGATTGCTGATTTATACATGTGTTTTGGCCGGTTTTAAGAACTTATTGTATGCAATGGTTTTAACTAACTAATCCAAATAAAAAAAAAATACTTACTTAAAAACGTACCTATTACTTACTTTTATTATTTTTTGTTAATAAAATGCATTATTACATTATTTTTCAAATTTACAATAGGTTATTAACATATTGTATAAAAAATAACAAATATGTACCATTTTTAGATTTTTTACCATTGATAATTATTTATTTATATTTTAACCATTGTAAATATATATTTTTTTTGTGTAACATTTTTTATTTTAATTCTCTTCCTCCAATATTTTCTATGCAGTACCAGTGGTAGGCCATGTGTAGTGCTAGACTTATTCCATTTTTTTCATTAGTAATTTACACTCCGAGTTTGTGAATGCCCAAAATTGGTAAACGTACTCAAAGGTTTGTTACTTCTGTGAATCATACCCTAAGAGTTCAAGTAATCGGTCCAATGACTCTCATTTTATCAATCTCAGATTGATAAAAGGCTGAGATACCAAGTCTGAGATTCAGTCCCATGTCTTGTAAGTTAGAAGATAGCAAGATGCAACATTTATTTTGATCAATTGTTGTGGGTTCACACCTATCCCCCTCCACACACACGCACGCACACACAAACACACACACTTACTTAAATAGAACCCAAACCATTGTGTTTAACTTGCAAGTCCAGTGCAGGCCCGTTTATTTATATCTGGGTAGGCATGGACAACTTGTCCCAGCCGCGCGTAATAGACCAACATATAGAGTCACAGGTTCGAATCCCCCTGGCTACATTCAGCCTTTCATCCTTCAAAGGTCAATGGAATGAGTGCAATTGAGATAGGAATCTGTAAACATCTGTTTAGTGCCAAGGACACCTAGGATGTGAAGGTGCACACTTCCTTGTTATGTTATGTTAAAAGGCAGGCGCCTAGAGCAGATTACTAGTAGAGCCATTAGCCTGTGGCGCGTGCGGTACGATGTGCTTCTTCATACGCGACTCTGAAGCCTGTGGTCCATTTCCTATAGGGTTACTGGCTCAGGAAATTAGATAAACTATCTCTGCGACACCCTCTCCCCCACCTTGACCTGCTGCCTCGCCTGCGCAGTCACCACAGACTCCATCAAAGGCCCCTTGTTCTGCTCCGGCCCCTCCCCCCACTGAGCTGACCGCAGCAGCGGCTACAGGCCCTGCACGTGCTCTCGGCCTCTCCACGCTGCTTCCGCTGGACCCGAGGTGTGCCGAGAGCGCAGAAACCACAACTGGGGCACCCGGGCCCCGATAAACCTTCAGGAACACGGACTGTTGCCAAAAAACAGGGTGAGTCGAGAGATGCTTTCTAGCTCCATCTCATTTTGAGGGGTCAGAGGTTGACTGACGCCGATTTCACCTCTCAAAGGACAACCAGAAACGAGATGGTGTCGCGACGACTTCCCTAACCGCGTGCCACAACACTAACAGCAGCACTATATTTGTAGGTGCTTTTTTATCGTCAATGTTATAATGCCAGGACAGCAGTGTCTTATCAGCAGCAAACACCAAGGCTATGTAGGCAAGATATAAACATTGATTTTTGGCTCTTATGAAAGGGCCACCTCAAAAATAAATGGAGCAAAACAAGACACCCTTAAATATTAAATGTGGTGCAAAATGGCACAGTATTGAAAATATTATTCACTGTCCTGGCAGAAAAAAACGGTCTCTGGGGCTCCGGCCTCCAACGGAAGTACCCAACAAGACTCCACCAGTTTAGCCCGCTAAAATACAGTTATCAATTTATGTAATTAATTCTCCATCCAACACGTGCATATCTTTGGTGATGTGCACCTAATTCACATAAAAATCGCTCTGGAATTCAGGCGTTAACAGTGTGAGAGCCTAAAAATGGAAATCACAGTATGTGGACCCAGAGGACAATGTGTTTTTTGTGATAATCAAATTTTTATTGAAATTTTTTGTACAAACAAAATTCATTGGTATCAAGTTACCTATCACAATTAACTACCCCTGATCCCCCTGAGGACAACACAAATCACAGTAGTCACTTCTGAATAGGAAGATAGTCCCGTGCTAACAGACCGGCAGAACAGCCCGGAGCCCCTCAGGGCGGAAGTAGGCCAAACCATTTGCCCCATGCTTTGTTGAACATCTCTGGGCATCCCCGAGCCTCGAAGAGGGACTCCTCCTGCACCCCACACCAGTCCACACCCCTCCTCCATTTCCACAGTGTAGGCGCCTCAACTTGTGCCCACCTAACCGCTATATCCCGTTTCGCCACAGCTAGTGCTGTTATATGTTAATGTTAATGTTAATGGGAATTTATTGAGCGCACTTACACCGGGTGGCTTCATGGCGCTAACCAGAGAGCAGAAAAGTACTGAAGGCGGACTGAACAGACTGCAGCTGTCAATTATCCCAAATTACAAGCGAGCCGAAACAACCAGGTCTTGAGGAGCCTCCTAAACTGCATGATGTCGTTACAAGACCGAATCTCCAGAGGAAACGAATTCCAAAGTTTAGGCGCCAAGACCGCAAAACGGCGGCCCCCTGACGCACACGTTTAAACTTGGGTACAGAAAGCAGAGAAAGATGGGCAGAATGAAGGGTCAGGTTGGGCACATATCCGGATAACAGGTTAGTAATAAAAGCGGGGCTTTTGGCATGCAAGGCCTTAAACACCATGCAGCCAGTTTTGAAAACACAGCGCTGAGAAATGGGGAGCCAGTGAAGTCTCTGAAGCGCTGGGCTGATTGGTTGCCATCTGGGTTGACGCATGACCAACCGAGCAGCCTGATTTTGGACTAACTGCAATTGCTTAGATAAATAAAGTGGCAACCCCAGGTATACAGAGTTCGCATAGTCCAAATGGGATATGACAGTGGCCATTATAACCCGGACCAGAGCGTCCTGAGTGAAAAAGCGGTGGATTTTCCGGATCTTGCGCATCTGAAAGAAGCACTTTGAGATCACACTGCCCACCTGAGATTTCAGTGTTAGTTCCTTGTCAAGGAAACTCCTAGCGTTTTTGCCGAGCTGGCAGGGGAGGGGGAGGGACCTAGCTCCGTGGGCCAGTAGTGAGGACCCCAGAATTTACCACTGTCCCCGGTCAAGACAAGCTCTGTCTTGCCCGGGTTCAGTTTCAGATGGTTACCGTCCATCCACTGTTGTATAAACAGCAGTGTTTCATGGAGGTCCGCCACTGAACATTCGGAGCCATCGATCTCAAGGACCTGTTCTCAGGAAGCGCTTATCAGCCCGGGAGCCATCTAAGCCATCGAACACCCCCAATAGTAAGTGTTTCGGGTCGTGGGGAACCACCCAACCCAAGACTTGCGTGAGCTCTCGCTCCACCCCCCCCCAGAACGAATTCAAGGCCGGGCATAACCACACCATATGGTAGAAGTCGGCTGGCGCACCAGAGCAGCGCGCGCACTCCGGGGAGGCTCTTATACCAGCGCGAAAAAGATGTGCCGGAGTGAGGTAGGCCACGTGGAGATAGTAAAGCTGGACCAGTCATGGCTTGGAAAAGGTGGTCAGTGTTTTGGGCGCCATAAGGGCATCACGCCAGTCCGCTTCGTCCAGAGGACCTACCCATCCCTCCCATTGCTCCCTAAGCCGGTCCAGAGATGCGGGACAGTTATTTACCTGGGCGCGGTATATACAGGACACCCCTACTCTCCCCAGATTACCCATCATGACTTGTGCCTCTAGGGGGCTGAATTCCCGGAGGGAGGTGGGCGTTGGGAGGTGTATGTGAAGAGCGTGGCGGAGCTGCAAGTATTTGTAGAACTGGGAGTGTAGGAGATTGTGTCTATGTTGCAGATCAGAAAAGGAACGCATATGGTCCCCTACCCACACGTCCCTAAGTTGTGTTATCCCCACCAAGTCCCAGCGACGGAAGCCTGTCAGGGATGAGACCTCACCCAACCAGGTGCCATGACAAAGGGGCGTCAGCCTAGTCAGCTTCCGGTCCCAGGTCACCAAGCGGAGGGCAGCACGTCAGGCCACGAGGACTGACCTGGTGAGTGGGGGCAGGGATTGTGGCACCGGGGAGCCATATAGAAAGCTTTGAATCTGCGGGAAGTCTAAGGCCGAAAGCTCCACCCGGTAAGCTGGGTCGGAGCAGCCACCCGCGAACCAGTCATGGATCACTATGAGCTTGGTAGCTAAATAGTAAACATGGAGGTTAGTGACTCCCATACCACCGTCGAAGGGGGGGATCCGGCAGTGGGACAAGGACATACGCGACCTTCCACCACCCCACAAAAACCGAATGAGTGTTCCATCAAGCTCTCTAAACCAGAGGACAATGTTTAATATGGAAGTAAAGGTAGGATAAGAAGCAAATAGAGGAAAAAGAATTGGAACAAAGACAACTGGGAAACGGGAAAAAGAGATGGAAGTAAAGATAGAAAAAGTTGTTAAACGAAGTAAAAGGAAAAAGAAGTAAAGATGGAGGAAACCTTGGCAACTGCTCGGATTATTTACTGATACTCTTCATTACCCCGAGTCGTAGTCTATCTCATCAAAGTCCTTACTAATGAGGCTCTGGCTTTCTTCGTAGACCATCCCACATAAAAAAAAAACAATCTTATTATCCCGTGAGTTAAAACCCTTCCCCATACTCTGTTGGCATAAAAGCGGGACTAGTCCTTCTACACATCCTGTTATTTCAAGCAAGAAAACAGAACCATATAGCCAAAACACAACGTATAAGGACCTGGGAGGGAGCGAGGGAGGGAACGTAGGACTGTTATGCGGAAAACTACAACTCGGAGTGATGAAGATTACCGGTAAGTAATCAGAGAATAACCTCCTCCTCAGTGTTTCTCGTCCCAGACCCTACGAATGAGGATGTACCCTAGCTATCCTGCCTTATACAATCAGACCATATGGAAAAGAAAACACAAAAAAGACCAAGAGGTATAATATATGCAACACCCAGTGTCTTTATTTTGCTATCACTTGATCCAGTACTGCAGAAAGAACCCCTGTCCTAAAAGCAGTAGAGTTGAAACTCATAACTGTAGACTATAATGTGATACAGATGTATTTGGGGAGGCCCAATTGGCCGCATTACAAATGTCTCTGAGAGAAACACCCTCGTCTGCTGCCCATGAGGTAGACATTGCTCTTGTAGTTCTTCCTTTAACTGAATCCAAAGGGGAAGAACCGCATAAATCAAATGCAATCAAAACTGTTCGCTTCACCTGCATTTTTCTGTACTCTGCTGGTGGAGCTTAATAAATAGACCAAGCTCTATGAAGGTCTAACACACGTAGAGGTACTTCTTCCGAAGAAGGTTGGGGTAAAAAAACTGAAAAACAATTTCTTCATTTGGAAAAAGAACAAACAGAGATTAGTAAATCATCCAAGTAAGAAAACAGAGTAATACAATGTTCATGCAAAAAAACCACCTAGGGGGCTAGAACCTTTGTAATTACCCTTGGTGCCAAGAAAAGCCGAACAAGCAAATCTCTAAACTGGTAATGATTCCCAGCTACATGAATATGCAAAATATATTTTGAAGTGGCCATGAATAGGGACATCTAGTAAGAATCCCATAAAGCAATAGATGTCAAAAAATCACCCTCAGATATTAAGGAAAAATTAACTGTAAAGTTACCATTTTGAAAGGTCTGTGCTGCAGAAATCTGTTTAGCCTTTTTAGATCCAAAATAGGTCTGTAGTCGCCGGAAGGTTTTTAAACAAAAAATACTATTGAATAACACTCTTTCCCCATTCTTTCTGGGGAACAGCTATTATGGCATTCTTGTTCAGTAGGTCCTCTATACCCTGAAACATAGATTTCAGCCTTCAAGGGTTGTGAGGAATTTGAGTGTTGACAACATTTTTGTCTGGCTAGTCCTTGTGAGAAGTTGGCCTGATATATGATGTCTCCAATTCTGGGGGCACCTTGTATCAGTCCAAACAATCGGTGTAGCACGGTTACAACGAATTGTTTACAACGCACTACCATTACATCGCAACTTTTACCACGCAAACCATTACAACGCAATGCGCTGGGGGGCGCTCTAGGATAGGGAATGTATTTAATATACTATCCAACACCTTCCCTGCTATCCACGGGGACTGGAGTTGGAATAGTAAATTAAATAATTCACTATCCAGCGCCTAAAAGCATTATGCGTTGTAATGGACTGCGTGGTAAAAAACGCGTTGTAAAGGCATGCGTGGTAAAAGCATGCGTTGTAGTGACACCAATCCCAAACAATCCCTTATGGTGGTGGTCGTAAGTCAACCTTAAAGACAAGCTATCCTAGTGGTAGCATGGACTAAGCAGCCTAAAGGCTTAACTCAAGAGGACACGTGAAGCCAGCTGTTTTACCATATGCAATCCTGTAATATTAAATGAAAGGACACCACACAAGTTATATATTATAAAAATATATGTATTTATTCTCAGAATAATCCCCACTACTCTTTATGTGCAATGAAGCACAAGCGTTTAAACAAAAGCACAATATAACATATACAAGTTGCACGTTTATGGATGAGGCCGGTGGCCACTCAAACCATATATCAATAAAGTGGTATAACAATCACTAATCGATCGGGGGTAAGGCCTAGGGCCTTGGGAACCCCTTGGACTACACTGGACTAACAGCAGTTAGGACGGGAGTAGCCCGCGGGATTCGGGTGCAGTGCAGGAAGCACACGCATGCACCAATGCAAAGTCAATGGTGCGTAAAAGTTATCGAGTTACAGTTTTAAGAGTCTTCCGACTGGACTAGAAGGACAAAACTTTAGACTTAGACACTAGAAGTGTTAACCACTACAGGAGCACTGGTGTTCAAGAGTTACCTCACCCACAGGAAGCGGGTGCACAGGTGCGAAGATGTGTCGGGTTTCGTCACGAAGATCTAGGGTGCCTGGAGATGATGATGCTGCAGGCGTCCAGAAGAGAAGTGTCCGATGTGATCCAAGGGTGGATCGTAGATGATGGGTACCTGAAAGCAGAGGGGATAGAGTCTGGGTCACTAGCCAGTGACCAGGAAGGAACCAGGAAGGAACCAGGCGATGTCGGCGCAATCAGGTTGATGTCGGGAGCCTTGTCTCCGCTGCCACGTGGACTCTGGGGCACCGAGGATGTCTTGGAGTGAATCACGAGCTGTCCCACAAAGGCTCTCGCTGTCGGCGGTGTCGGCCTCCGGATCGGAGTCAAAAAACCTTGGCAAAGGCAACCCACGCAGGATTCGAAGAAGGCTTAACACTCGGACCAGCAAGGTCAGAGTGGGTGCTCCTTTTCAGGGGAGCGAGGGTCAGTCTGGAGCAACCAGACCAGCTGTGTAAATTCTTAGGTTCGTGGGTTCTGGGGCCACTAGCCAACAGGCAAGCGACCGGACCAACGCGTCAAGCAGGAAAATGCAAAAGGGCCCCATGCAGCACTCGTCAAGTTTGGAGGGGTGAGCTTCGGTGCAACGGCTGCTCGGGGCTGGAGCTTCTCAAACTCCAATGCACAGCTTCGAGGGAGCCTCGGGTGCTGCACGGTCAGCGCTTCGTTGTTCCTCCAAGATGGCCGCTCCCACGCTTCAGGTTGCCTCCACGGGTCTCAGCTTTGCAGGGACTGTGGATCGGGCTGTTAGAAGGCAGGCACGCTGGGTCTTGTCGATCTCTGTTGCTCGAGTTCCGGCGGGAACTGCAACAAAGCAACCGTCGAGGTGCTGGATGGTGCCTGTTTGCACAGGGTGGTCACTCCTTGACCACAAGGGAGATTCTTCAGTCTTCTACGTCGAGTAGGATGTCGAAGGGTCCAGAGTTTCGTTTCATAAGTTTCAGTCAGGATAATCTGATGTGCATTGGCACTGCTCCCACCTATATTCCAAACCTGGGGGCTGGATTACCTGCTAGGTCCCTCCTATGGGTGGGACCCAGGAAGGGGGTGGTTACACTCCTTTTCCTTTGTCCAGTTTGCCGCCAGGACTGGGGCTGGATGGCCCCAGAACCGGTTTGACTGGAATCTGCCCAGGGACACCTTGTGCGCCCCAGGCAGTGTCTAGTTTCTTTCAACCCTCTCTGCTACAATCCACTATCTCCTGTCTGGGGTGGTGTGACACCTCCCTGTGATAGGAGATCCTTTGATCAAGCGTCCTCTGCCAAGTTTCGGTCAGCAGCAGGAGGCCAGACTTGTGTCTGTGGCAGCAGCATCCATTTTGTGATGCTGGGGCTCTGGTTAGGATCAACCGCGTTTTCAGTAAAGTAACATGTCTTCTCCCTCTAGAAGGGTGGAATGCTACCCCCGTCGCCAGAACTGGCGAGGGGGTAGTATTCCAAAGTGTATGACATCAAACATGACATGTTTTGCTAAAGCCAAACCAAAGTTAGCATTAACCGCGAGGATTATAATGCACTTAAGAGTATATGGTATGGCAGTATCACTAGAACAGCTGCACGGAAATGGTTCCGACCTCTGCAGACAGGCTCAGCTCATGCTAGAGCACCATCTCACATAAAACCAAGCACTCTGCCTCCAGGATTGTTAAGGCCTGCCATAGGAGTGACCTATAGGTATATATGTGTCCAGATATAGGTTTAGATATAGGTATACTATATCTAAGCAAGGGGTGATTACACCACCTTGCCCCAGCTGTGTGAACAGCCAGTTGTGTCGATTTAAGTACCAGCCAGGGGTGGCAAAAAATATGCTGCAGCCCCTGGTAGGCCTTGGATGCACCTATGCCCTGGGCACCTATAGTGCACTGTACAGGGGCTGATAAGGTGTCCAGTACCAAATTGGTGATGTACCTATAGTACATGGAGTCCATTTAAAGAGTGAGCAGATAGCCTGGGGCCCTGATTAGCAGGATCCCAGGCCAACTAAGTCGAAAACCAGCTAAACACAAGGCAAACAATCTGGGGTAACCATAGTCAGGTATCCACCTTCCTACATATCTCCCCCCCCCCCAAACGAAAGGAGATAAGGCTATCCTTGACCAGGTAAGCCTATATTGCCTAAGTGGCCATATAAGGAAGTACCTGCACTAGCAAGGTTACCCCCTGTCTCATGGTCCACTAAGCAATCCCTCACCCTAGGGATATCAGAGGGTCTCCACCATAGGGAATCACTACCTTTGGTGTGTTTTGGCAAAGTAAAAGGCTGGTGTTGAGATGGAGTACTGAAGTGAGGCTCCACTAATGTAGGGCTCAGCTTCCTCCAATCATTCTCCACCATGTGTGCCTTTCTTTCCTTGACTGAGTTGCACTGTGCTCTCAGGGTCAACCTCTGGCTGCCTACAGCTGGAGGCTGGGCCCCTTCTGTTGGCTTAATGGAGGGACAGGTCAGGTTTGGGGCCCTTAGGTCCCAGGTTTGGCTATGCCCAACAGTTTCCATCTGGGGGAGGTCCCTAACTAGTGGTAAGGGGGATCCCTCAGGAGTTTTTAACTTTTTCACCTTGCTAGGGCTGCTAGTTTTGGTGCCCCTAATCTGCTGATGGGGGTGTTTTATTTGACAGGGGGCCCTTTGGGGCTCACTGACCTCCTTGACCTCTGCAGCCCTGGGCTGACTGAGGCAGGGTAGAGAGGGTCAAGTTTTGTTTGGGCGGTGGCCATCACAGCCCCACCAACCTTTTCAGGAAGGGACTCAGTTTGGGTATGGGCTGTTACCATAACAGCTCTGCTAACCTTTTCAGGAAGGGATTTTGCAGAAGATGGGTCTGAGTCTTGCACAGCCCTACCAACCTTTTCAGGAAGGACATCTTGGATTGGGGCTGTGGCCATCACAGCCCCACTAACCTTTCCATGGACATTTACCATTTTAGAATGGGTTTCTTGTTCAACCTCAGCCCAGGCTGAGATTTCCAAATCATTCCCAAGTAGACAATCTACAGGCAAGTTTGCTGACACTGCCACTCTCTTTGGGCCAGTGACACCTCCCCAGCTGAGATTTACTACTGCCATGGGATGATTTTTCTGAACTCCATCAATGTTTGTCACCTGATATGTGGCACCAGGTAAAAGTTGCCTTGAGGGGACTAGATTCTCAGTCACCATAGTGATACTAGCCCCTGTGTCTCTGTAGGCCTCAACTTTTTGACCATTGATGATGGGCTCCTGTCTATACTTGCTCAAAGTGCTTGGGCAATCAGTGAAGTTGGCAAACCCCATGCCATTCTCATAGACAAGAGTATCTGTATTAGGGGACCTGGTTAGGCCAGAGTCCACCTGGGCTCCAAAAGTAAACCCACCCAAATTCTTGGGGGTGCTCCCACCACCTGGGGGATTACTGCTGACAGTAACAGGAGGTGTTGGAGCTCTACTTGGAGGTATATTTTCTTTATTACTATTCTTTGGACAACAGCTGTCTGTTTTCCAGTGGCCAGGCTTTTTACAAGCATGGCAATAGGGTTTCTTCTGGTCAGTGGAAGTGTTTTGGGACCCACCCCCATCCTTGGAGTTTTGGGGCCCTGTGGGAGATTTTTCTTTAGATTTATCCCCACCCTTCTCTTGAGCCTTGGAAGTATCCTTCTTTTGGTCATTACCCTGATTCTTAGGCCTAATCCTGGTTCTGACCCATTTGTCTGCCCTCTTACCCAATTCTTGTGGAGAGGTCAGATCTGAGTCCACCAGGTGCTGGTGTAAAAGCTGGTTCTGACAATTACTTAGGATCTGCTCCCTCATAATCAAATTATACAATCCTGTATAGTCATGTACTTTGCTGCCATGCAGCCAACCTTCCAGAGCCTTAGTAGCACAATCTACAAAATCAGTCCAGTCCTGAGTCTGAGCTTTTTGGGTGTCTCTGAACAACAACCTGTATTGTTCAGTGGTTAATCCAAACCCATCAATAAGAGCACTCTTCAGGACAGTGTAATTTTTAGCATCCTCAGCTCTAACAGTGAGGAGCTTATCTCTCCCTTTCTCAGAAAAGGAGAGCCACAAGATTGCTGCCCACTGATCTTGGGGGACCTGCTGTACCATGCAGGCCCTCTCCAGAGCAGTTATCCATTTATGGATATCATCCCCATCTCCGTAGGGGGGCACAATCTTACTCAGGTTTCTATTGTCATAGGACCTGTCTTTATCCTTAGGGATATTGCTGCCACCAGTGGGTATCTCACCACTTAACTTCTGTTCTCTTGCAAAAGCAAGTCTAGCTTGGGCTAGGGCTAATTCTTCCCTCTCTATTTGGAGATTAACAGCTCTCATCCTGGCCATATGCTCTTTTCTCTGGGGAGAAGTCATTCCCCTCTGAGATTCTCTTGAGGCACTAGAAATGCGAGAATCCCTAGAAGGAGTTCTCTCTCTCCTATTGCCTGGGAGAATTCTGCTATTGGGTCTGGAGAAGTGGTTCCCTTCTCCATTCCTCATGTAGGACCAAGTTGGCTTGGCTAAGCCTTACCACTGGTACCTGGTTTTCCCCTTGATGATTGTCTACATCATCACCTGACTCTGGGTCTGCCTCCTCATTTTCTGGGGTGGCGTTCTCATTATCTGGGGGGTTCACTCTTTCTCCTGACCCTGAGGGAACTACTCTAGCTTTTTCAAGGTCATCCTTCTCCCGGATGGCTATCAGGATAGGAATGGTAGGGTTGTGACCCTTTTTCAGCTTCCTTGCAGTGCACAAGGCACTCAAGTCTCTATGGCTGAATTTGTCATAGTCTGAGGTTGCCTGTGGAGGGTCAACCACCACAGGTAGAGAGCTTATAGCTTCACCTGTGCCAGACATGACTGCTAGTGAGGTGTAAGTGATGCACTTACCTACACTAAGTGTTTTCCTACTGTACCTTGCTAGTGAGTTGTAGTCAGGGTGTGCTAAGCCCTTTTATCTACAACTACTAAGTTCAGTAGAACTTAAATATGCTAAGCTTTGTTTATATATACCTATGGTACTTAATGTGATCTTTCAATTTGATACAAAATTGCAAAGGTAAAACAACAGCAAGCTCAAATCCGTACCGCTGCCCACCAATGTGAGAAGTTGGCCTGATATATGATGTCTCCAATTCTGGGGGCACCTTGTATCAGTCCAAACAATCCCTTATGGTGGTGGTTGTAAGTCAACCTTAAAGACAAGCTATCCTAGTGGTAGCATGGACTAAGCAGCCTAAAGGCTTAACTCAAGAGGACATGTGAAGAGACAAGCTATACTAGTGGTAGCATGGACTAAGCAGCCTAAAGGCTTAACTCAAGAGGACATGTGAAGCCAGCTGTTTTACCATATGCAATCCTGTAATATCAAATGAAAGGACACCACACAAGTTATATATTATAAAATTATATGCATTTATTCTCAGAATAATCCCCACTACTCTTTATGAGCAATAAAGCACAAGCGTTTAAACAAAAGCACAATATAACATATACAAGTTGCACGTTTATGGATGAGGCCGGTGGCCACTCAAACCATATATCAATAAAGTGGTACAACAATCACTAATCGATCGGGGGTAAGGCCTAGGGCCTTAGGAATCGCTTGGACTACACTGGACTAACAGCAGTTAGGACGGGAGTAGCCCGCGGGATTCGGGTGCAGTGCAGGAAGCACACGCATGCACCAATGCAAAGTCAATTGTGCATAAAAGTTATCGAGTTACAGTTTTAAGAGTCTTCCGACTGGACTAGAAGGACAAAACTTTAGACTTAGACACTAGAAGTGTTAACCACTACAGGAGCACCGGTGTTCAAGAGTTACCTCACCCACAGGAAGCGGGTGCACAGGTGCGAAGATGTGTTGGGTTTCGTCACGAAGATCTAGGGTGCCTGGAGATGAAGATGCTGCAGGCGTCCAGAAGAGAAGTGTTCGGTGTGATCCAAGGGTGGATTGAAGATGATGGGTACCTGAAAGCAGAGGGGACAGAGTCTGGGTCACTAGCCAGCAAGGTCAGAGCGGGTGCTCCTTTTCAGGGGAGCGAGGACCAGTCTGGAGCAACCAGACCAGCTGTGTAAATTCTTAGGTTCGTCGGTTCTGGGGCCACTAGCCAACAGGCAAGCGACCGGACCAACGCGTCGAGCAGGAAAATGCAAAAGGGCCCCACGCAGCACTCGTCAAGTGTGGAGGGGTGAGCTTCGGTGCAAAGGCTGCTCGGGGCTGGAGCTTCTCAAACTCCAATGCACAGCTTCGAGGGAGCCTCAGGTGCTGCACGGTCAGCGCTTCGTTGTTTCTCCAAGATGGCCGCTCCCACACTTCAGGTTGCCTCCACAGGTCTCAGCTTTGCAGGGACTGTGGATCGGGCTGTTAGAAGGCAGGCACGCTGGGTCTTGTCGATCTCTGTTGCTCGAGTTCCGGCGGGAACTGCAACAAAGCAAACGTCGAGGTGCTGGATGTTGCCTGTTTGCACAGGGTGGTCACTCCTTGACCACAAGGGAGATTCTTCAGTCTTCTACGTCGAGTAGGATGTCGAAGGGTCCAGAGTTTCGTTTCATAAGTTTCAGTCAGGATAATCTGATGTGCATTGGCACTGCTCCCACCTATATTCCAAACCTGGGGGCTGGATTACCTGCTAGGTCCCTCCTATTGGTGGGACCCAGGAAGGGGGTGGTTACACCCCTTTTCCTTTGTCCAGTTTGCCGCCAGGACTGAGGCTGGATGGCCCCAGAACCGGTTTGACTGGAATCTGCCCAGGGACACCTTGTGCGCCCCAGGCAGTGTCTAGTTTCTTTCAACCCTCCCTGCTACAATCCACTATCTCCTGTCTGGGGTGGTGTGACACCTCCCTGTGACAGGAGATCCTTTGATCAAGCGTCCTCTGCCAAGTTTCGGTCAGCAGCAGGAGGCCAGACTCGTGTCTGTGGCAGCAGCATCCATTTTGTGATGCTGGGGCTCTGGTTAGGATTAACCGCGTTTTTAGTAAAGGAACATGTCTTCTCCCTCTAGAAGGGTGGAATGCTACCCCCGTCGCCAGAACTGGCGAGGGGGTAGTATTCCAAAGTGTATGACACCAAACACGACATGTTTTGATAAAGCCAAACCAAAGTTAGCATTAACCGCGAGGATTATAATGCACTTAAGAGTATATGGTATGGCAGTATCACTAGAACAGCTGCACGGAAATGGTTCCGACCTCTGCAGACAGGCTCAGCTCATGCTAGAGCACCATCTCACATAAAACCAAGCACTCTGCCTCCAGGATTGTTAAGGCCTGCCATAGGAGTGACTTATAGGTATATTTGTGTCCAGATATAGGTTTAGATATAGGTATACCAATCCAATCCAATCCAATCCAAAAATTCTTTATTTCGGTCATTTAGACCATAAAAGATGCATTGCATATTACATTAAAACATCCATAATAAAAAGACATTGCAATTATAAAAAGACATTACATAAGAATTGATTACCAGGTATACTATATCTAAGCAAGGGGTGATTACACCACCTTGCCCCAGCTGTGTGAACAGCCAGTTGTGTCGATTTAAGTACCAGCCAGGGGTGGCAAAAGATATGCTGCAGCCCCTGGTAGGCCTTGGATGCACCTATGCCCTGGGCACCTATAGTGCACTGTACAGGGGCTGATAAGGTGTCCAGTGCCAAATTGGTGATGTACCTATAGTACATAGAGTCCATTTAAAGAGAGAGCAGATAGCCTGGGGCCCTGATTAGCAGGATCCCAGGCCAACTAAGTCGAAAACCAGCTAAACACAAGGCAAAAAATCTGGGGTAACCATAGTCAGGCATCCACCTTCCTACAGTCCTGAAACTCTAACTTGTAAGCCTGGCGTACAATGTCCAATACCCAGACGTCTGCTTAATTTTGAAAAACTGAAGAAGGTGACTTGTCACTGGTTCGGCGTAGTCAGGATTTTTGAGAGATTGACTGCCATGCTCCTGCTGATTGAGACCAGGATTTACCTGAGGGAAGGACAACCCGGCCATGTCGCCTGCCTCGAAAGGGCTGGAAAGAATCCTTCAAACCTCTTTGCGAAGCAATCCCTGTTTACCAGAAAAAACTCGCCTTCTAGCAGAAAAATGAGGAGGTGCCATTAATTATCTGTGCTCTGCTTATCTATTTATCAGCTCTTCAAAATGTGTTCCAAACAGTTTAGTTCATGTGAAAGGAAGATTGATTAGCATATTCTTTTGGGATGCCTCCACTCTCCAGGAAAGCATCCAAATGTGTCTTCTAGCCAAAATGGCACATGTACCCAATCACTCACAAAAACTGCCTATCACATACCCAGTTACTCACCCACATAGCACTGATACATCCACTTACTCACCCACACAGCCATTCTCACATTCACTCACCCATATCGCTCCTCACACACGCACTCACTAACCCATACAGCCACTGACTCATCCACTCACTTACTGATCCATACAGGCAATTACACACCTCGTCACCCATAAACACAGACATCCAGACAATCATAGACGTAGCCAGATAACCAATCAATCACCCATATAGCCAGTGATACACCCACTAACATACTCATATACTCACTTCGACAATAACTATTAGACAGATATACATTCATACAGCCAGTCACTTACCCATACAATCACTGAGACACCTAATCACTCACTTATACAGTCAGACACGCACCCACTGAGTCATTTACACAGTCACTCATAAACCCACTGATTCACCAATACACATTGGTGTATATATTTAACACTCATAAACCTTTTTTAAAAACACTCACAGGCACTGGATGATGTAATCACTGATGTCATCAGTGATATCATTTGAGATGTCATCAGTGATGTCACTGACCATGTCATGAGTGGTGTAATATGTGAGGTAATAAGCTGAGCATTGCAGCGGCGCAATTTATAGTTAGCTCAGCTAACTATAACGTCTGAATTTCTCTGGTTTTGTCGAGTGACATGTCAGACTAACTATAACACCACTCTAACCTTTGTTTTTTTCCTTGAAAAAAAAAATATATATACATATTTATGTATATATGTGTATGTATATATATGTATTTGTGCTTTGGCCTAGATCTCTGTATCTTGAAGAGGCACAAAAACATCTCAGTGATAACACCTGCTACAGGATATCCAGTCTCAAGGAAGTTGGTACAAAAAGCAAAGGGTTACAAAATAAACGTAACCATTATAAATCAGAAGGCCTCCTCACCAAAGATGAATTCCAATTCCTCTGTAATGAATCTCCAGTGCTTCCGGTGTTATACTTTCTTCCCCAGGTACACAAGGGGACTTCCCCGGTCCCAGGACGTCCGATCATTTCAGCTCGCAAGAGCCTTTGTGAGAACATATCTGTTAGAACTGGGGGTCTCTAGTTGGCAATGGTGTACACCTTTGACCAAATAGGGACCCTTGCTTCTAAGTCAGGACAAGGGAATTACACTATTAGATAACCCCTGTTCACCCCCTTGGTAGCTTAGCACGAGCAGACAGACTTATCTCAGAGGCAGTGTGTTAAGCATTTGTGAATATACACAGTAATAGAGTGAAAACACTACAGATGGACACCACACAGGTTTTATGAAAATAAGTTTTCTTTATATAGACTTAACACAAGACCACAAACGACAAAAATCCACAATACTATACTTAAAGTTGACTTAAAGATGATAAAAGTTGCTTAGTTCAAGTTTATGATAAATGCGACACAGTTCTCAACAAAGTACCTGGATGTGTCACGCAAAATAAACAAAAGGCTCGAAGAGTGGGAGATGCGTCGGTTCTGCGATTCGGGGGAGATGATGCGTCGCGCCTCAATTCTTGCCCAGAGTAGGGGATGCATTGTGATCCTTACCGGTGCGGAAGTGATGCATAGATTCTCGGCCTGCGGCCCGGTTGCGATGCGCAAGATGGCGCCTTGATGCGATGCGACAATCCTGGTGCGATGCGAGAAGATGGCGCCCTTGATGCAACAATGTGGTGATGATGCGTTCATGCCCTGGCAGCCTTGCGACGACTCTGGAGCCGCGACAGGTCGTGCGACACGCTTCTCTGGCGATGCGATGGCGACCCTCTCGATGGCGTCACGCTTCTCCGGTGATGTGAAAGCAGGCAGCTTCGACGAAGACACGCTTCCTGGGAGATGCGGCGGTGGCAGGCTTCTCCGGCGATGCTATGATTTCAGCTGCGGCGGCGTTACGCTTCTTCTCGTTGCGTCGCGCTCCCAGCGACCAGCGACCCGCAGGCTTTTGCAAACAGAATTCCCAGCAAGGAAACTCTGAGGGGAGCTGGAGATGAAGTATTTTGTCCCTGAGACTTCAGCAGGAGGCAAGCACAAGTTCAAGCCCTTGGAGCAATATTCTGCAAGATGATGAAAGTTCTTTATAAGTTCCTTCTCCTTTCCTTGGCAATGAAGAAACCACTGCAGGCCAACCCAGCAAACAGCACACTGGCAGAGGGGCAGTCCAAACTCCTGCAGCTTCCCTGGTTATTCTCCTTGGCAAAAGGTTTGTCTTTTTCCCAGAAGTGAACTAAAGTTCTTGTTTCTGAGTCCCAATATTTATACTACTTTTCTCTTTGTTCTCTGAAGGCAGAGAGGCCTCTGCCTAGTCCAAACCAGTTCTTGAGCACTTTGATAACAGGACTCCCTCTTTCCTTTCACAGTGCAGGGCAGAAACATCAGACGCCCCACAGGAGGTGCAGCCAGCATTGTGGAGGGAAAGCACACCCTCGAGCACTTTTTTGACATGATTCCTTCTCTTCTTTCTCAGGGCAGGGCAGAGACATCAGCCGCACCCCAGGAGGTGGAGCCAGCATTGTGGAGGGAAGGCCCAGTCCTATTCAGGTCCCAGGTGCAACTCCTCCCTCCCATCTAGATGCAGATCTCCCTATTCACCACTGGGCTGACTCATTCTGTTTCTTGGAATCCCCCAGCCCTGTCACTCAAATCTCCAGACAATGAATTCACAACCTAGCAGAGGCAGACTTTGGATAGACAAGAAAATACCTACTTTCTAAAAGTGGTATTTTCAAACACAGAGGGCCAGATGTAGGTAGGACTCAGTTACCGATTCTTAATTACCGAATTTTACCGATTCGGTAATTAAGAATCGGTAAATAAGAATGGGGGACATGTAGGAACATCCAGATGTTCCTTTTACAGAATCGGTAAAAATCTGTATTTACCGATTCGGTAAATACCGACCGGTAATGCCCATTCATTCCTATGGGCTTTGCAGCCCATAGGAATGAATGGGCATTACCGATTCGGTATTTACCGAATCGGTAAATACAGATTTCCACAAGGGTGCAGGGGGTGTCACTTTGACACCCTCTGGCACCCCCAAAAGAGGCTCGGGTGCCATGTGGCAGGCATACCTGCCCTAAGGGCAGGTCTGCCTGTCATATGGCACAGGTGTGCATGCACACATGTGCATGCACACCGGAATCGGTATTTTACCATCAAATATATTTGATGGTAAAATACAGATTCGGTAAGGGTTGTGGGACTCAGAAGAGTCCCACCTACATATCAAAATTATCGAATAGGTAAAAAATACCGAATCGGTATTTTACAGATTCGGTAAATTTACCGATCGGTAAATTTACCGAATCTGTAAAATATGTGGCCCTACATACCATTTCGTAAATACCGGTCGGTAACGGCCGAAAATACCGATTTTCGGCCGTTACCGACCGACCTACATCCGGCCCAGAATGTTAAAACCAACTTTACTAAAATATGTATTTTATCATTCTGAGTTCAGGCATACTAAATTCGAATTTCTACCATGTTCCCTGAGTCAGTTAGGATTATGAGATGTAATAATCTAACTGCCCATTCTGGCCTATGGAGAACAGATAGCCTTTCAATAGTGAAAAACGAAAAGGGCTGTAATTCCCTATTAGGACATGCTACACACACCAGAGCATGTACTACCTTCATTTACAATGCACCCTGCCCTTGGGCCTACCATAGGGGTGTCTGATATGAAGAAAAGGGAAGGTGTAGGGACTGGCAAGTGGGTGCACTTGCCAAATCGACATGGCAGTCACAGACTGCACACAGGCCTTGCAATGGCAGGCCTGAGACACACTTTACAAGCTGCTTCTGTGGGTGGCACAACCAGTGCTGCAAGCCCACCAGCAGCATTTGATTTACAAGCCCTGGGCACACATGGTGCACTGTACTAGGGTCTGACAAGTAAATCAAATAACCCAATCATGGAGTCACTAATCAGTACATCAATTTAACATAGGGAGCACTTGCATCGTGACACTGAATAGCAGTGGCACAGTGCCCAAAGCATATAACCAGCAACAACATATCAAAAGCAGAGGAGTTTCTGAAAGATACTAGTGTCTTCCTGCTTAAGGTCAAAGATATCCCTTGGTCCAAGAATTATATTCTGTTGTCCATGGACATTACCTCTTTGTACACCAGTATCCGGCACTGCGATGGTATATTTGCTTGTCAGCAATTCCTCAGAAACAGACCCATACACTGTTACAAACACAATGATCTGATTTTATTCATGATTGAGTGGTGTCTCAATAACAATTTCTTCATGTTTGATCATTTGATTTAGCAACGGCTGGGATGTGTCACTATGGGAGCCTGCTTCTCCCCTAGTTAAGTATGTCTTCACGCGGGTTGGTGGGAGGAGCAGGTTCTTAAGGTTGCACATTCTGTTGCCTGGATCAGATACATGGTGACTTGGCTACGCTATATCGATGATATGTTTTTAATTTTGAATGGTACAATTGACAGTGCACTTTTTTTTATTTCTGTTCTCAATTCCAAAGACCTTAACCTTGAACTCAATGCCAATATCAGTGCAACCTCTGTTGAATTTCTTGATGTCAGTATCTACATTGCTAACGGTACAGTACATTCCAAACAACACAGGAAACCAACTACTTGCAACTCCACATTGCATGCCTCAAGTTTCCACCCAGACATCTAATTGCCGAATTGCCAGCATCCCATATGGGTAATTGCTCAGGCTACATAGGATTTGCAGCTCTGACAGGGACCTTGCACACTGCCAAAATGATGCCCACCGTAGATTTAGAGCACAGGGTTACTCTGAACACACTATTGCCACAGCGATAACCAGAGCCAACCTAATACCCAGGGAAGAGCTCTTGACTGGGAGAACAGACACAGATTTGAGTGACACTCATGTCCCTTTTGATTCCAATAAAGATGGGGTGGTTAACACGCGTCTAATCATCACCTGTAATATGGAAGAGCGGACTATAAGATCTATTATCAACAAACAGCGGCATATCATTCTGTCTGACCCAGTCTTAGGCACCCTAGCAGCTAAGCGCGTCACAATCACATACAGACGCTTTCCCTATGCATGATGCGTTGGTCAAGAGCAACCCAGAAGCCATCACTAAATCTAATTGGCTTACTGGCATAAAGGGGTTCTTTAAATGCAGTACATGCAGAGCTTGTAAGTTTGGTATGAACATGACACAAGTCAAAGCTACCTTTCGCACTGAACCCTTCACCATCAAGAGCAGATACATATGTAGAACTGAATTTGCAGTTTACGTATTACAGTGCAGTTGTGGTCTCAGATATGTTGGCAGAATGAAACTTCAAGTCCACTTGCGTATTTTACAGCATTTGCGCGCCATCATCAACAACGACCCCGCATACCCAGTGGCATGCACTTTAGGAAGGCGCATAACAATAATCTAGATCATCTGAAATATTTTGTCATTGATGGTGTACCCCCACTCAGACGTGGTGGTAACCGCGAAAAAAAGCTCAGGCAACTGGAAGCATGTCATATCTTGGAGCTCAATACGAAATCACCAGCAGGTCTCAATATGAGTGAGGACTTTACATAACTACCTATAATTCCTGCAACATGTTTGTTGCTCTTGGTCTAGCGTTTTAACCCAGTATCAGTACTCATTCACATCTGTGAAGTAGTATGTGGTTACACTTTATCCTTACTTTTGCATTACTACTCTCATGTAGACTCAACATTCCTGTATGCAGGGCAACGTCAATTGCATGTCTCTCGGCCTTTGGTGAACTTATATTTCTATTTGTATTGCATTCAAGCAGCCATATGGCATATGTCTCTGGTTTACATGAGTAGTCTTTTTCGTGTTTTTTCTAGTTGCATCCATCATGTTGCTGTACCATTTAGGATATCCTTATTGTGTAATTGTGAATAATATGTTCCGGCTGGAACTCTGTGGTTTTGTGACGTCCACATAGGCAACTTCTATTGTATAACATTTACTTTTGGTTCTAGATCTCCACTCTAGACCACACCTTGCGTCAGTTCTCTCATTTTAACTATTTTTTCACAATAGAGCACTTTTGCACTCTCTTGCCTTGCATGTCTCTTCACTACTTTTTTTACACCACGTTCGACCGTAGCCCGTTCTGACATTGATGCCACGCATTTGTGCGTTTGATATTTTGCTATATCTGTTTGTCGGCTCCTGCCCAGTCCCCTACTCACATACCCAACTCTGCTAATTGTCAGTTTGCATATTTTAATTCAGCATGCAACCTCAAGCTGTGTACACCTCTTATTTGTCCTGTGTACTAACAGCCGCTGTCTTTTCCTCAGTTTCCTGTGCTGGCACTTGGGAGACGATTAGGGCATACCAGTTTTTTTATTTTTTTATTGTTCATTTCTTTATTGTCTGGTATGTCTCATACTCAAAACAATATTTCTATTTTATGTGTGAGATGTATTTTGAGCAATTCATATATATTGTTATAATACATTCGTCATATGTTGTGTGTTTATAGATCTCACTGAAATCAGTTAACAAGTCTGTCTACAATGTCCTTTGACAGGGTTTTGTGTCAGTCATGAGTCATTAACATGTGACCCTCTGGGACCTGGTCAAATCTCAATTTGTGTTGAAAAAATGTAAAACAATATAAAAATGGTAGAAACACTTACCTGACTATTTAGGTCGTTAATTGCACGTAGCGCATTGTGGGATCAAGGCCGCAGTCCGGCGGGCGAAATGCGTCATTTGGACCTTGATTTGTTGGATTAAATAACTTACTTATCGAATTGGAGTCTGTGGCAGTGTGTTTCTCCAGTGTGGCTGAACCTTGGGATTTTCTTGCAATATATAAGTATAACTACTTACTGACGTCTGACATATATATATATATATATATATATATATATATATATATATATATATATATATATATATATATATATATATATATATTACCTACTGGCGGTCGCCAGTAGGTATATATAGTTAGGATTTTTTCCCTATGGGATTTTTGAAAATTCTATGTCTAATAACTTTGGCGTTTGTGGACGGAATTGGCTGAAATTTTCAGGAAAATGGCACATTTTGTTTCTGAGCAGCCCCTGAAAATTCTGGGGGGGTTCGTCAAGGGGGGGCCGAGAAAAAAGGGGGGTCCCAAAACGCGTTTTTCCCATGTTAATTTCCATAGGGCGGTTGGCCTCACTTTTAGCCCGAACGGCTGAATGGATTTGCACGAAACTTGGCAAAATTGTAGGGACTGGTAGCCCGATGTGCCTTTTGTAGGTCTCAATATATGTGCTCCAGTGGATTTTGAGAAATTAACGTTTAAAAAAAGATATATATCTGTAACAGCGGACTGGGCAGCGGCCCAGGACGCGTACTTGTCGCGCAACGGAGCTTTGTGAAGCGAAGCTGATTGGTTCTCCGGCGTCTGTCAACATTCCAAACAGTCCGTAGCGGCCGCCATCTTGTCTCTCGGTAGGATCGAGAGACAAGAGGAGGTCAAAACAAAGGGGGAAATAACTATAAGGGGGCATAGTAGATCCTCGTTGACCCCCTAGGTTTGATGTGGAGGTTTTAAAAGGGCCCCTCGGGGCAAAAAAAAATAATAATAATAATAATCGAACGGCTGAATGGATTTGCACGAAACTTGGCAAAATATTAGGGACTGGTAGCCCGATGTGCCTTTGCTAGGTCTCAATATATGTGCTCCAGTGGATTTTAAGAAATTAACGTTAAAAAAAAGATATATATCTGTAACAGCGCTCCGCTTCGCGTAACGGAGGTTTGCGAAGCTGATTGGTCATTCTGTCACTGGGCTATAGTTGGGCTACATCTGGCTGATATTTGGGCTACATTTGTTTTTTTGTGTGTCTGGCGGCCATCTTTGGGCTACATTGGGCTACATTTGGGCTCCAACATATATATAGGCCAATGTAGCCCAATATATATTTTTCAAAGTTAATTTTCGTAAAAACCACTGGAGCATATATCTTGAGACATAGCAAAGGCACATCGGGCTACCAGTCCCTACAATTTTGCCAAGTTTCGTGGAAATCCATTCAGCCGTTCGAGCTAAAAGTGAGTCCAACCGCCCTATGGAAATGAAGGAAATGAATGGGTAATTTGTAATTAGCAAATAGCTCATCGCAAACTAGGAATGGTAAAGAATCGCTATTTATTCCTTAAAGTTCGCTATTTAGGAAATGCAAAAAACTTTGATGATACATATGGCGGTTCATCTCTAACAAGATAAGAAGCATAGGGATACATTTATGATGACTGGCGCATCACCAGGGATGTGTTAGTCATTCTGTGCCGCTGTTCCGTCACCTATGGTGTGCTGCATTTACAATGCGGCGCATCATGGGGCAAAAACAGCACAGATGCGTGATGTATCTGTGCCGTAAAGGTGGCGCATTGCTGGAGTTGTATCGCAAGTGTGATGAAGCTCCAGCAAGGGTCGGGGGTGCCCCTGTCGCAGGGTTTCTGTTCTCACACAGAACTGTGGACAGAGGATTGGAACCTCGGCGAATTAGGGTGTCCCAAAACTCACGTTAGTAATCAAAAACTCCTTAGCAAGCTAGGTACAGTGTCACATTGGATATAACAAACTCTCAATGTTTAGACAATCCAGAATATGAACTTATAGTACCTCAGGATACGTGGAACTCATGAACAGTCGGTCGTTATATATTTCTTAGAAACCAGAACATGGAGTTAAGAAGAACACATGTGTATTTGAAATGTTTATTTACTAATGCCGTCTTCACAGGCGTAGTATCTTAGATAATACAAGTACACATATTATCAGTAGCAAAATTACCAGCATAGTTACTAGTACATAAAAAGCGAATGGTGATAGTATGTTAACATGCTGTAAATGAATAAGAGTTAGCAACACTTATAAGCAGCCGCGGGCCGTGGAGGGAGTTACGGTGGGGCAGGGAGGCGGGGAGGGGGAGGGGCAAGGTAGAGAGGGCTCCACCCTGCTTCTCCCCCTCCCCGCCTCCCTGCCTCACCGTAACTCCCTCCACGGCCCGCGGCTGCTTATATCTCACCCTCCCTAATACACATATTATATTATTTGCTAAGAAGGTCTCTTTGTGTTGGTTTAGGGCGTGCCCATACTTTAGTGTCTTAGATTTGAAGGAATCACATCAGCATACACCAGCTCTCTCTTCATGTGAGCCGCATCAACTGTTGTGTATGTGTGTTCGGCAAAGCAATATAAAACCCGCCTCATGCCCAGAATTGGCAGAAGTTGCACTTATGTTATGAGTATGAAGTCGTGGAGATCAGACCTCATAACAATTCTGTATCGTGTTGTTCTTGAAACTTTAGCACTCGCTGTACAGATATAGTTTAACAAGCAAAGCAGATAGTAGAGCAATAACATATTATTCTCATGTAAACCACGATGAACTACTAGGTGGAAAGCTAAAGCAACAACTAAGTGTCGTGTGCAGAAGTTGCAAAAAAGGAAAAATGGCGTTTAAACCGGTAATGAGCCCATGCTAACTTAACACGGTGTAAAGATATCCAGGACCTAGATGACACCTCCCCATGATCCGGAAACGAACTGAATAAGATAATAGAAGTGCCATCTCATGAGAGCAGATTGCAAGTTTATATGTGGACGGTCCGCAAGGTAAAGCATTAAAAACTAGGAAAATTTAATGCTAAAGAAAAATAAAACAGCCAAGTACTTTATCGAGTCTTAAGCCAATAGGCAAGGTAAATAATAAAAACTTGACAAATAAGTCAATGAATTGTCAATGAAATGCTAGTACTCAGCATATCAAACATGAAAAAGGTCTATGACATAACTGTGTATGCAAAATAAGCTGCAACAGCCTCCAATAGGAAGTCACCGTCTTCATCCGAAAACAGTTCAGCCATCCAATTTAAAAGCGGAAAAGAACATACGTGCTCTCCCAGCACCGGATCCTCTATCACCATCAGAGGACAGCTCGGTGGGTTTTCAAGAAAGCTCTGTTCCAAGAAAGACTGTGCTGCCGCCAGTAAATTCCAGGGACCAAGTAGTCCATGCATCAATGCCACAGCCATAATCCTTTCGCCAGGACAAACCAACTCGTGAGTAATGATAGGAGTCATCAGCTGATTAAAGTCGACGTCAGGAGAAACCGGTCCGCAGAGACACAAATCAATGGCCCAATCGAAATCACAGGTCAGGCAGTGAAATACAGGCTGGACACAGGTGAAGTAGGAGAATCGAAAAGATAATCCATATGCCGTGCTTAATATCGCCAACGGCATTGTGCCATAATATTCTAGCATGCGATTGCGGAACAGTGTCAGCAGCTGCAGGGTGGGAGGTTGCATAGGAGGGACATCCATATTTAAAAATGTAAAAAAGCACAAGAGCGTCCGCTGGTAATGCAAGTAAAAATGCCAATCCACGAACCAGAGTGGAGAAAATAGAATGAAAGGAAGCAGGGATGAGTCCAAAGATTTTCTCAAATGAAGTCACGAGACCACTGGTAACAACTTTAAAAAAGTGCGCCAGGGACTTTGCGGAGGATGCGTTAAAGATAGTCGGAACCATCTTGCTGAATTTGAAAGGCAAATCTGAATTGAAAAGTGTGTGCACCTCTGTACGGGTGTTCGCTATGTGAAGCACGAAAGTTTCACGGGCCGAACTCAAGGCCACCTCTCTCTGAGACAAAAGAGCTCTTATTCTTGCCATACCGTTGAAATCTGTCCCAAGGTTGGTATTTGTGGCCAGATTGAAAACTCCCTATGTTCATGTGTGGGAGGAAATAGAACATTTCTGCAGCAAATAACCCGTTCACTTACTGTTACGATAAAAGGAATACTTTTAATTAACTCAGAACAATCTTCATTATTGAGCATCAAATAACTACCATTTTCCAACAACTTGAACGTGGGGATGATAGCAGGAACTGGCGTGCCTTGCAACACGCAAGCCATATTTGGTCGGTGTTTGTTGCATGAACCGTGTAACTGTATGTGCCTACACATTAGTGAATGATCTGGCGTCTCAGTGCATTCCTCTCCATTCAGATAAACTTCTTGATCATCTTTGAAACATCTGTATGTGTATGGAAGCGACCAGACCTCATGAAGAAAAGCACTACCTAAAGGTTCATAACGACCTATTGGTATATATTTCATACAATTTGAAAACTTATATAAAGCAAAAGGCAGCGTTATTAAACCGTGGATAAGGCACGTTGCCAAAAAACCCGCAATCCTCTGCTGATGATGTCACTGAGCATGTCATGAATGATGTAATATGTGACATCATCAGCAGTGGATTACGGGTAATAGTATCTCTAGTTTACTCCCCTATAGCTGTCTTTCTTTTAACATAAGTGTCTGTTTCCTTCCCTTATACTTACTGTTTTTGGTTCGCTTCCGGTTCGCGTACCGGGGAGCGAACTGGGAAGCGAACTAAGAGAAATAGAGGTTGGCACAGTTCCAAATATTGTACCAATTTTTTAATAACGGGGAGGTAGTTCTGAAAATAACTTTTTTTTTTCTTTTTCAGAACATTTTTTTACTTTTTTTGAATTTTTCTGAACAGTTTTATATTTTTTTGGGTTTTTCTTGGAGGGGGCAATGAAAACGATTCATTGTAAAGGGCTCAACAGGAGCAACAAAACAAAAAAAATAAGTATTTATTATTTTGGGCGTTTCGTACAAACTTGCATATGATAGTCAATAGCTCTGTTGATCAGAGTGATGCTTTTTTCTCCGTAGGAAATGAATCCATCGCAAAATACGCAGATGTGTTTTACATCACCAAATCTCATTTGTATATTTGGCACCATCTCCCTGCCCTCTGGTCCCGTTACTTCCGGTACAACAGATCTTCTGGCCATAATAGGGAGATTATCTAGGTCGTTCCGAAACTGTGCAGCACTGTAGTTGTTAGGATGCCACCTAGTCATATGGCGATGCATTGTGTAGTTTCCGAAACTGTATTTTTTGTCGGTCCCTCTGGACAGTCTATCTTGACATATAAGTCAAGTTACGTATCTTGCATTTACTTTTTTCTGACCTTTGGGAATTTAAAAAAATTGCCAAATGAAGTTTTCTTTCCGGTGAGACGTCCTGGGCTGCTCAGGCAAAAACTGCCTCTCTTCGTGCTCGTCCTCCTGTTCCTCTTCTTCCTCTCCTTGTTGAATTATAACTTGAGCAGGTGGTCCACTCTTCCTTGGATGTGGTGGAGGTGGTGGGGAAGCACCAGCTGAAGCTACTAAAGAAGCCATTGCTCAGTGATCACAAAGGGTCTTTCTCTCACAATGATGAAAGTCAGAGTGAGGAAAGAAGGAGGGATTTTCATCATTTGGGAAAAACAAGAGTTCTCAACCAATCAAAAGTGTTCATTTTAGATTATATGACCTAGTCTTACATCATTAGGAAACCAAAAGTGAAATGAACCAATGAAAAGTGTTATTACCAAGTCACATGACTTGCTGTGTTTACGTTAAGCGCTTTGCAGGGCCTCCCGGTTTGCTTCCAGAAACCTGCGCTTTGCGACTCGCTTCGCGTACCAGTTCGCTAACGTTGTACGTCATATGACGTATCACGCGACAACGTGAAACGTCATGCGGACGGGAGGCGTCACGATGTTGTTTTCTAACGCGGCACTTGCGGTAAAGAAACGTTTACCGGCTCGCGGTCTATTTCGCGGCATCAAGGTCAGCTAACGGGAAGCTTCCCGATTCGCGAAGCGGGAACGAAGAAAAAAAAATATTTAAAAAAAAAATTATTCATAAACATATAAAATATATTTTTGGATTTAAAGAAGAATACATTTTACAGCTACAGATATTAGCTGTTAAAAAACCAATGAAATTCACAGAAAAAAACATAGGTTATAGACCATATATAGTTAGGAATTAGCATTTACAAAACCTTGAAAATTCACTGAAAAAAACATAGGTTATAGACCATATATAGTTAGGAATTAGCATTTAAAAAACCTTATTTTACTCACACAAAACCATTGAAATTCCATATATAGTTAGTTGCACTAACTATATATCGCGCACCCGCAATCCACTGCTGATGATGTCACATATTACATCATTCATGACATGGTCAGTGACATCACTGATGACATCACTGATGACATCTCAAATGACATCACTGATGACATCACTGATGACATCATCCAGTGACTGTGTGTTTCTGTAAAGTTTAAATATGTTTTACATATTGAAGAATGAGTAGATGTAGAAGTGTCTGGATGAAGGATTTAGTAGGTGCGTGACTGACTGTATGAGTGAGTGATTAAATGTGTCTCACTGAGTGCATGGGTTAGTGACTAAACTGTCTTAATTTGTGCATCATTATGTCTGTTGTTCTGTAAACTGCTGCATGTGTTGATCAGTAGCTATATGAGTAACTATATGGGTTATTGATTGATTGCCCAAATATTTGTATGGGAGACTGAGTGTGTGTGTGGCTGGCTGGGAGGTGTGTGACTCTGTGCAGATCAATGTGTACTTGTATCAATGATTGTATAAGAGAGTAATTATGTGTTAGTATATGTTTCAAAATGTAAGGTGCTCTATGTTTAACTGTATAGATTAGAAAATGGAACTGTGATTGATTCTTTACAGGACTGACTAGGTGTGTGAGTAACTCCATGGATGAGTGACAGAGTGTGAGAGTCTGTATAGGTGTATGAGTGCATATGATAGTGTTGTAAAGATGAGTGATTGTATGTATGAATGATTGTATGGGTAAATGAGTGAATGTGTGTGTAAACATAGGAATCACTGAGTGCGTATGTAGTAACTAGTATTGGTGTGTCAATGGTTTCAAAAATTATACTCTGTATTTAACACTGGGTGTAACAGAGGTTATATTAAAGTGTGAGGAGATGCATTGTATTGTCACATGAATGATATCATCAGTGATGTGGTCATTGATGTCAAATGAGATGTCATCAGTGATGTCATCAGTGATGTCATTTGAGATGTCATCAGTGATGTCATCAGTGATGTCACTGACCATGTCATGAATGATGTAATATGTGACATCATCAGCAGTGGATTGCGGGTGCGCGATATATAGTTAGTGCAACTAACTATATATGGAATTTCAATGGTTTTGTGTGAGTAAAATAAGGTTTTTTAAATGCTAATTCCTAACTATATATGGTCTATAACCTATGGTTTTTTCAGTGAATATATATATATATATATCACCTACTGGCGGTCGCCAGTAGGTAGTTATAGTTAGGATCGTTTTCCATAGGAAATCCGCAACATTCTATTGGGAATAACTTTGGCGCCGAATGAGAGAGCTGCCTGTAAATTTCCTTAACTTTGCCTCGCTCCGCTCCGCTCCTTCCCTGAAAGTTTCGGGGGGATCCGTCAAGCGGGGGCCGAGATAAAAGGGGGGTCCCAAAACGTGTTTTCCCCATGTTAATTTCCATAGGGCGGTTGGACTCACTTTTAGCCCGAACGGCTGAATGGATTTTCACCAAACTTGGCAAAATTGTAGGGACTGGTACCCCGATGTGCCTTTGCTATGTCTCAAGTTATATGCTCCAGTGGCTTTTACGAAAATTAACTTTGAAAAATATATATTGGGCTACATTGGGCTATATATATGTTAGAGCCCAAATGTAGCCCAATGTAGCCCAAAGATGGCCACCAGAGACATAAAAAAAACAAATGTAGCCCAAATATCAGCCAGATGTAGCCCAACTATAGCCCAATGACAGAATTTAATTGGGAAAGGAACAAAATGAGGGGTTTCATTTTGCCATAGAAATTATATATATATATATATATATATATATATATATATATATATATATATATATATATATATATATATATATTATATATTCACTGAAAAAACCATAGGTTTCACACCAGTTATAGTTAGGAATTAGCATTTAAAAAACCTATTAAATTCACTGAAAAAACCATAGGTTTCACACCAGTTATAGTTAGGTGGAAATTTTACTCGCATAAAACCATTGAAATTCCCATGTTATAGTTAGTTGGACTCACTATAACCTGCGCGTGCAATGCACTGCTGATGACGTCACATATTACATCACTCATGACATGGTCAGTGACATCACTCATGACATCACTGATGACATCTCAAATGACATCACTGATGACATCATCCAGTGAATGTGTATCTTTCTGAAAAATAAATATTTTTTATATATGTATATCTAAAGGTTGATGGAAGAATAAATGGGTAAATAAATGTCTAAATGGATGTTTTTTTGTGTAAAATTGATTGGTTAACTGACTTATAAAATGTATCTTAGTGAATACATATATTAGCGAGTAATGTTTAAATATTTAAATATCTGTATCTGTGTCTCACTTTGTGTATAAGTGGCTGCATGGGTTGGTGAGTAGCTACATGAGTGTGTATATGAGTTATTAGTTGTTTTTTTGAGTATCAGTATCAGTGTCTGTATGGTTTGGTGGGGGATATTACTTAGAGCACAGATGCATGAATGAGTGACTCACTATTTGTATGTATTTTGAAGACAGCATGTGTGCAAGACTGTATGGGTGGATGATTGTGTGTATGGGTGGGTTAGTGAGTATGTGTTTTTATAATTGATTGTTTAAGAGAGTAAATATGTTTCCGTTTCTGTAGAAGTATGTGTAGTGGTGTGTATATAGCAGTATAATCAAGTAAATGGTTTTTTGATAGTTTATTTGCATGTGTGAATTTGTGTGTGAGTAACTATATGGATGAGTATTAGTGTGTAACAGGATGTATAGGTGTATGAGTACATATGATGAGTAAGTACATGCATGAGTGACTATATAGAACTGTTGGTGAATGAGTGGATGTGTATGTAGATGTTGGAATTACCTAATAAGTTGTTGTAATTGGTATTGGTTTCTCGTTTTTTAAGAAAATGTTAGTTTCTATTTTTGAATGTGTGTGTCAAAGGTTATTTTATGCTGATAGAGGGCTGCCACTTTGTCACAAGGATGTTGTCTTCAGTGATGTCATTTGAGATGTCATCAGTGATGTCATGAGTGATGTCACTGACCATGTCATTAGTGATGTAATATGTGACGTCATCAGCAGTGCATTGCACGCGCAAGTTATAGTGAGTCCAACTAACTATAACGTGGGAATTTCAATGGTTTTATGCGAGTAAAATTTCCACCTAACTATAACTGGTGTGAAACCTATGGTTTTTTCAGTGAATATATATATATATATATATATATATATATATATATATATATATTTATATATATATATCAAGCCACTTGCAGAACCAATTTTTAGAGAGAGCCTAGCGGAGACAAAATCGTTTGCAGCAGTTTTATTCAAAAGTGACAGCGTGACAACACCGGAGATTGGGCAGGCAAAAGCATCCAAGATTGAAAGCCAGACGCGTTTCAGGTCATAAGTCCTTTCCTCAGTGGCTTATCTGGAAGGCAGTGGGAAAACGATTGAGAGCACTTCCTGTTCTTAAAACACCTCCCCGCCCGGTTGGGCGTGGCCTCATGGCCTCCTGGGAGACGTAGTCCGTGCATAATTTCACCCCAGTGGGTTCGCAAGGTCATCATACATTAAGGACACTGAGGCGGGGAGAACGCGAACCCACCTGGGTTGACTATGGCACGGACTACGTATCCCAGAATGCCGAGTGGCCACGCCCACCCGGGCGGGGAATTACGATAAAACAACAGCAGATGCCTGAAATCGCCTTCCCCCTGCACACCTAACAAGCCACTGATGAGGGGATTTACAACCCGAAACGCGTCTGGCTTTTAACCTTGAAAAACTTTTACCTGTTTGAAGTTTTTGTGCTGACACGCTGTTACCATGAATAAACACGGCTGCAAAGGATTTGTTTCCGGATGGCTCTTCCAAAAGTTGGTTTCTGTAAATGGCTGGATATATATATATATATATATATATATATATATATACAGCTTCAAAAAGGTTATGGAGCATTCTCAGGGTAAGTAGATGCTTTATTTTAATCCAAGCAGATGTGTTTCTGCTCATATGCCATTCCCAATGCTTCTTAAATAAAATGTGTCCGTTACGTTTTAATAGTGATTTTGAACGCGACTACAGCCTGAACCGCTGAACATAGATCTTGGTCTGGAAAGAGGGCTTTTTGTAATTTGGTGTACATTCATTCAGTAGTTTTAGAGTTATCAAAGAAGAAAGATTTATGTAGCATTCGACATTCAGACAGCCTGAGGGCATGTCAACACTTTTTGATGACTCATAACATACATTTATTACAACACACTCAGATGTTACTTCAAATGATTGAATTCTGTCTCACTGAAAATGTGTTTAAGTTTAATGGTATGGGGTACAAGCAAGTACAGGGTACTTCCATGGGAACCTGCTTTGCCCCCAGCTATGCCAACCTTATGGTAGGCTTGTGGGAGAAGCAGGTGCTATGGAGTGAAGACCTTAAACCATGGACAAGACAAGTAAATCTTGGCTGCGCTACATTGATGATATTTTCTTTGTGTGGGAGGGAATGGAATGTGATCCGCTGACCTTTGTTACCAAGTTAAACAATAACACATGAATTTAAAATTCACCATGCAGCATAGCCAAGATACTTCCTTGACCTCAGGCTCACTGTGGAGGGAGGCAACCTGTCAACAGATCTATATTATAAATCAACTGCTGGAAACTCTATACTCCATTTGGCCAGCTGTCACCCCCCAAATTGCAGATGGATTATCCCCTACGGGGAACTTCATAGAGCTAAACGAAACTGTAGCTCCGATATTGCGTATGCGAGAATGAAGGGAGACATGACAAAAAGATTCAAAGAGAGAGGTTACTCCTCCAAATGTTACACAAGGGAGTGAAAAAAGCTGATTGCGTTAAAAGGGCTGAGGCCCTTTTCCAACTGCCTAAACCCAAAAAAGGAGCAGATAGTGACACTACCCCTATTAGATTCATAACCACATTTAACACACAAGCAGCAGCTCTCAAAAAGACTGCGTAAAAGATGGGATATCCTCACTTAAGATCCACTCATGAAAAGAAAACTAGGACACACACCTGCTGTGACATACAGAAAGAGCTTATATTTTAAAGATATCCTATGCAGTAGCCATCCTAAAACAATTAAGACAAACTGGCTTGAGTAGGGAGGTGGTTTCCAAAATTGTAGGAAATGCAAGGCTTGTAGCCACAGTGATGATGTCAAAGAAATTAGACTAGAAAGAATCAGAAAAGTGTGGAAAATCCCTAGACCTATCAATTGTGGAGCAGATTTCATGGTTTAAGTAGTCACCTGTCATTGGGACAAGTGGTATATCGGATCCACCACTTTTCCAGTGAAAAAACGTATCCTTGAGCACTGGAGAGCTATAACAAACCAGGATTTTAGTTATAGCATTGCAAAACATTTTCATGACGTCCATAACAGTGACTGGACGATGGGAAAATATTTTGGGTTGGATACTGTTTTGAAACACCCCAGAGGTGGCAACAGAGTGCAAGCACTACGCAGACTAGAATCACGTTTTATCTTGCAAGCAGGCAGTATGTTCCCGATAGGGTTGAATAACGATGAAGAACTTCATTCGCATCTTTAAGTTATATCTGAGACTACCTTGCTGGACTCTGAACAGTTCAGGATTTGTCTCCAAATTTCTGGCTTTTTATTAATATTATCTTAATATCTTTTGTTCTGTATGGGAAGATTATGATTTGTTTTTTATTGTATTTCAAGGTTGTAAGCATGTGTTCAATTGAGCATTATTATAGAAGTATGTTTTAGAATTTGATGACACCATTGGCTGTACTCGGGATAATCACGGTCTTAAGAGGAGTGTGGTTTGAGAAATTATGCCCAAGCTATGTACCAGTTTGATATATTTGATTTTAATCAGTACTGACACTAACATTGCTTTTATCTGTTTTGACAGAAACTCGGGGGACAAGGATCCCAACTAGAGGGTACCCACCTTACTATAAGAGCACGAGAGGCAGAAGAATGATGTCCTTATGATGCACCACCTTCCCCCTCTTTTCGTAATATTTTTTATGCACTAGGCCTTATCGATTTAACGACAAACCCAGGTTTCTATTGTCTGTAGATTTGGTGCAATTGATTATAGGTACTATACCTTGATCTCTCATCAATTATAAAAAAGGTACTATACCTTCACTGCCAAATTACCTTTTGCAATTTCTGACTCATCCTTAAACCTGGACAAATGTAATTGGGCCAAGCGAATCATGGGTACTTACCCAGCATCATATACTGGACCTGTACCGTATGCCTTCCGTATTTATAGTTCTGGGCCAATTACACTATGGATTCCTTATCCTGTAAGTAATAATCACTTCCAGAAATAATAGTCTGTCATTAAATATACGCAAAATTTTGACGCATTTGTATCCGAAGCGTACAGTAATGCTGCCAAATCTGCAACTGAAATTAATAATGCATGCTGACCTTAATAAATGTATTACATTTGTGATCATGAAAATCAATCCTTGTTTACACAATGATAATTCAACCATTTATGTTCATTAACAGTAACAAATGAATTGTTATTAATTTTCACTTTACTATATATTTTTTCTGTTTAAAACGAGAAGTTTGATCAATTTCACATATTTACCCATACAGTCTGTTTACTATTTCCATTCAGCATGCTTTGTCGTGCATGACGCTATGGTTACTTGTTATTCCTGAACTTTGAACCTGGTCATGTGACCAAGACCCCGTGAGAGGTCGAAACGCGTCATTTGTTTTTGTGCCATTAAACTATGAACTTTGTTAAACTCTACCTTGAAATGGCTCGCTTTTCTTACTAGAATTCTCATGTATTGTATACAGCAATAGCCAAAAAGGGCAGGCCGCAGCGGCCCTATTCCAAAAAGAATGGAATAATGAAGAGTGCCTTGGCTAATCCTCAGCTGCGTCCCTCTTTTCTAGTCATGGCATTTAAACACATTTAGAAGAACACACTGGTTGCAGCACAGTTGCACTTTCAAGCCATCCTACTGCACAATGTGGTGTCTATGCGCAGCAGCGTTTATATCGCTACCACAGGAAAAAACTGTTTCAGGAAATATGTGCTGCCTAAAAGCAGGCGTGCTTCTCCAAACAATAGCATAATGTGAAAGACGCGCTGGCTAAAGCTCAGCCACACCTTTCAGGACAGTGACAATCTAATTATCAACTCTCTGGCTAATGCACAGCCCCGTCCTTCAACCCTAGAAGACATGAGTTAAAAAAAAAAGAACACGCTCTGAAACGCGTTACTGCCTGTGGGGGAACATGTTGGATGAAGCCTGCCGTACTTTTATCGGAATATGGGACACGCCGGTTCTCAAGATAAACCCGATCGCATCCTAACTGTCGCCTCAACTATTTACAAAAACAGCAACAGACAGAAAAAAAATGAAAAAGGAAAAAAGAATGAACTTATCGTAGAATGGTCTCGCCAGAGACAAGAGAAACAGAATGTGTGGAAGAGGTAGTCCCTCTTTTATGTCAACTGAGTATGGGGAGAAGTTTCAGCCCTCAGGATAATTAGGTTGTTTTTAATAAGGTTGGAGGCCAGAGCCTAATTAGTAAGAACGGGGACAAGGAAGACAAAGGAGTAGGTAATGGAATGGAAGTTAAAGTGAGGAAAGCAGACAAAATGGGATGGAAGTAACAATATTGACAAAAAGGGGAAAAGTAAACTAGGATCAAAGCAAAGTTGGGTGTCGAAGTGATTGATGCAAACTCAATGGAACTTCATCTAGGGAAATTGGAAGAACTGAAAAAATTAATGGCAGTAAAAATGGCAAGAGCCACAATACAGGGGATTTAGAATGGCAGTAAAGATGGAGGGAACAGAAAAACAAAATAAATTGAAACAAAAACTGAGAAAGCAGGGGAACAGAATGTTGAAATGGAAGTAATGATGGGAAGAACATGTAAACAGTAGACAAAGCTGGATGTAAAAAGGACGGTGTAAATATGGGGAAATAAATATGGTGAAGTGCTAGAATGCACTTTGTACACATTGTTTTTTATATTGTATGTTGCATATGAATTTCATATTATTGAATGTGTTTTAAGGATGTAAATAATGTTTTTTTTATGTTGTGACTCTCCTCTTTTTCAATTAAAGCCATTGATGTTACATTTTCAATTTGGTGGCACATTAGTCTGTAGTAGGGGGTCTCATTCCATATGTACATTTTATGCTTGATGAATTGTTATTCTGAGTGAGTTTGATAACAAGTGTGTTTAAATTATGTGACCAGGGAGAAAACTCTTTACCTCTACTGCTTAGTAGTGCACCCACTTTCCAGGTTCACACCTTCCCTTTTCTTACATGTAATGCACCCCTAAGGTAGGCCAAGGTACCCCCATGGGCAGGGTGCAGAGTATGTGAAAGGTAGGACATGTATGTGTGACATGTCTTGATAGTAAAATGCTATGAATTTCGTTTTTCACTATTGACAGGCTATCTGTCCCATAGGCTAACATTGGAGTTACTTTGTAACATCTTTCAAGCCTAACTTTCCATTGGGACAAGATAGAGGAATTGAGTTTAGTATGCCTAAACTCATGGTTAAAAAAACATATGTAGAAAGTGGGTATTTTCTTGCCTAAACATTCTGTGTGCCTCTACTGGTTTGTGTATTGCCTGTCTGGTTTTGAAGTGACCAGGGCTGGGGATGTGCATTCACTGTAAACAGTCCAAAAGGGGTTGAGGTGTGTCCTGCCTTTCCTGGGTGACTCATAGTTGGGCTAAATAGGCCTGGTCTGCATTTAGAGTGGTGGGAAACATTTTCACTAGCACCTGAATAGGCAGTGTAGTGAGGCTGGGAAAGAAAGGGTTGAACAGGTTTGGACTGGGCTCAGAGACCCTTGGCACAAAGAGGATGAAGAGAAAATGTGGTATAATATTGGGGCCCTGACCCCAGGACTTTAGAACTCTTTTGGATCAAGGAACCTGCCAAGAAGAAGAGCTGGTGAGGCTGTTAGGAGGAACTACCACTTTGCTGTGTGCTTTGCTGTGTTGGCCCGCAGTGGCTGCTTCTGTCTTGGGCAGAGAAAGGTCTAGACTGAACTTTCTGCTACTTCTTTATTTGAGCTTCTCCAAGGGCATGATAGCTTGCCCTCATTCAAGAAGTCTCAGGAGCAGCAAAGACTTCAAGTTCATCTGCTACAAGCACTGGGAACTGTGTGTTTTGTGCTGCAATAGAAGAAAAAGCAACCCAATGATGTCAACGATGCCGCTGCCGCTCCTTGTCCGCTGTACTTTGCACCACAACCCTGGTCTCACCGACAATGCCTGGTGCCACCACTGAGCCTCTGCTTGCACTGTGACCCGTGGGCACCGCACTTCGCACCACCTCACTTCACACCGCTGCCCTGGTATCCCCGACGACGCAAAGTGAATTGTCCAGTCCAGAAGCTGACGGCCCTTATACACAAGCGGGGAAGCTCCAAGGCACAGAGTGGTGAGGGAGCGACACCGTGACTGGAACTGGGCTCAGGGCGGCATGCGGCGTTGCAGCGGTTTAGGCCTCAGGGAACTGCGAAGGTACGGGAGGAGTGGGCTGTGTGGTCGTGTTGCGGAGAGGAGTGGCGGCCTCACTGATGGAGATCGGTGAGTGCAGGCATATGAAGAAATTGCAGAGCTGGGGTTGACGAGACAGCGCTGAAAGGTAAAGCCTGCAAGTGAGGTTGGGCTGCAGGCTGTGTGCAACCAGAACCAGCACGAAGAAACCTACTCCAAGCGAAGGGGAGAAGGCAGTCCACTCCGCCCGTCGAGATTGATCCCCGGAGACACCATACTGACTCGCAGAGGTGCTGGAGCGGTGCCGGGCTTGGATCACACCACCGGCGCAGTGAAAGCCGTTAGACCCCCCAGTGAGGAGGTTGGTTAAAAAATGATGGTGTGGGTGGATTGGAGAGAGGTTTTAGAACCACTCCAAGCGACAATATCAGCAGATGGAGAGGACTCCACCCATCTACACAAAACCAAAAAGACCACGCCATAGTAGACTACTGGAGTACACTGTGGCCCCAACTCACTACCTAACCCACAACATATGTAGACACATGCCGAAGTGCTACCAAGTTAACTACTACAACAAGAGAGAACATAAAGATACGGAGGTGTGGCTTGTCCACGATCACTGCGTAGGGCATGTGCCCAGTGGGACACAGAAACAAAAATATGAACTGGAGGGAAAACGACCCTCACAGGTGAACAAATACCAGGGTAGACCGCCAAGTGGGGATGTGGACGCCGTTACATAGCCTGACCACTGGATGAACGGAGAATAAATAAAGTAAAGAGCAAAAGTGGGAAATTGAAAGGGAGAAATTGTACATCACATGACCTCAAAAAGCCAGGTCATTAGATAAACCAGGTGTGCACAGCACCACCCACCGCGAAACCGAGAATGTCAGGCCGATGGACTGAATCCCAGTAGTCCACCCCCCCCCCCACAGCAACACTACCGAGAGGCGGTTCAACTTGTCTTGTCCCTATTTGGACTGACTCTTCCCCTCACAGAAACGCAAGCAAAGGCAGACGTCCACCAATACAGGCGAAAGTGGGAACAACAAACTGGAGGCAAACGAAAACCAAACAATAAAGGAAGACAGCGGCTCACCAAATCAACACCAGACAACTTCAAGTATAAATTCATCAACTGGATAGTAGTGCGACACACTGCTTAAAAAACTAAGAGAAACCCGACAGGCCGCAAAGGGCACACTGCCCCAAGGCAGGCGGCGGGGAGTACCGCGCAACACCTACACTCAAACTCCACAAACAAGAATTTCATAAAGAAGAATGGCTGGGGTTAAAGGCGGAAAGGCAGCACTACAAACAAAACTGGACAAATATGCCTGGAGCCCTGGACTAAGGGCGGAGAGGAACAAGCACCTGCGAACACACAAGGACAGGTCGGTGCTCCCGCTGGACAGCCCAACCTTACTCTGCAAAATATAATGGCAGCTATCAACAATGTCTGCACCTTCCTAGAAGGATACCAGAGTCAAGGAATTGGAAGAAACCACCAAAACATTAACCACTGATACAGTCAGTTTCAAACAACAAGTACAGGTGCTTCAAACCAAGCAAGATAGGATGGAGGCCCAGCTGGACAACTATAATGGAAGGGCACATCAAAATAATATACGCATTCTTCGGGTGCCAGAACATGCTGAAGGGCCAGCAACAGACTTGTTTAATGAGGACCTAATTACCAAACATCTGCAACCAACAGGGCAGTCCAACTGTTTCTAGACTGAAAGAGCCCATTGAGTCGCTGGGAGAAGGCTAAGCCCAGGGGCCCCTCCGAGGCCAACAGTTGCCAGGGTTGTTAACTTTTGAGATCGGAGCGCTATTTTGCAAACAGCGCATTGCCCTGTCCACAAAGTTCGAAGATAGAACGACCACCTTCTTCCCAGACTTCTTTTTTTTTTTTTGATTTGTTAAGCGCGGTTGCTGCCCACGGGCGTCCAAGCGCTGAGTAGAAGCAGAGATGTGACGGAACAGGGAGATTAGGACTAGAGGGGTTTGGTGAACAGTAATGTTTTCAGCTTTTTCCGGAATAAGAGCAGGTCAGGGTTGGAGCGAAGAGAGAGGGGGAGAGCATTCCAGAGCTTGGCGGTGTTCAGCGAGAACAGCCTACCCCCGATCCTGGCTCTTTTCACTCTTGGAACTACTGCCAGGAAAGCATCCATAGATCGAAGGTTCCTATTTGGGTGGTAGGGGATGACAAGGTTGATATTTATTGCTGATCCCGTCTTCCAAAAAGCCCGATGCGCACTACACAGCGCCTTAAATGTCACTCTTAGCCTCACTGGCAACCAGTGCAGGCTTTTCAGTCCAGGTCTAGCTGACTGGGTTCGCGGAATCTGGAGTAAGGTTCGTGCAGCGCAGTTTTGTACCACTTGCAGCTTCCTAAGGGTCATCTCAGGGGCCCCTACGTATAGAGCATTATTTGAGTCCAGGCGGGACTGGATGAGGCCTTGTACTGCCACCTTTTTGGCCTCTAGAGGCAGAAGTGGGAGGACCTTCCTCAGGACTCTAAGTAGGCCAAAACAGGTGGCGGACAACTTAGTGGCCTGGGTGGAGAAGGAGAGCTTTTTGTCTAACCATACTCCCAGGCTCTTGACACTTTCCTTGGGGGTGGGGGGAGTACCCAGACCGCAGGGCCACAAGGAGGTGAAAGGTACTGGCGATGCTGGGCCTAGGAGCATGAGCTCTGTTTTTTCTCCGTTCAACTTAAGGGAGGAGTTGGTCATCCACTCCTTCACGCCCTCTAAACATTTCAACAGACCTACCGGGGATTGCCTGTTGCTCTCTTGCGCCAATGAAACCACTAGCTGAGTGTCGTCGGCGTACGACACGATTTTAATGCCGTACGGTTCGACTACCCCAGCCAGTGGTTTCATGTATACATTAAATAGCACAGGGCTCAGCGAAGAGCCCTGCGGTACTCCGCAGCTGAGAGGCTTACTGGGTGACATTGTATCGCCGTCGAAGATCTGAAAAGATCTGTCAGACAGGAAAGAGTCGAACCACCTTAGTGCATCACCCGAGACTCCGATGTTATAGAGACGGTTCAGCAAGGTGGCGTAGCTGACCGTATCGAAGGCGGCACTTAGATCAAGGAGGATCACTGCCACTGATCCTCCCTGATCCAGTATCCTTCGAGATTCTTCGGTGACTGCTAGTAAGGCGGTTTCAGTCCCATGCTTTGGTCTGAAACCTGTCTGGGACGTATGTAATAGGGAGTGGTTCTCTAGAAACTGGACCAACTGGGCATTTATATATTTCTCCAGCACCTTGCTAGCCCAAGGGAGGAGTGAGATGGGGCGGTAGCTGGAGTGATCATCAGGGTCCAGGTTGGGTTTTTTCAACAGCGCCCGCACCATTGCTTGTTTCCAGGCTGTGGGAACTGAGCATGCGGATATGGATGAGTTTAGCAGTTCCAGGATCACAGGCAAGGTGGCTTCACCTGCCTGCATCAGGACTTCTGGAGGCGCTGGGTCACGTGGAGAGCCCGACTTAACTTGGCGTGTCACTTTGTCTAGGGTGTCAAGGTCCAGAAGGGGAAAATGATCAAGAACAGGCTGGTCTGGGGGGAGGAGGGTTCTCGGGAGGAGTAGGTCAGTCGCATCCGGAGTCGAGGCTATTGTTGGGAAGGTGGAGTAGATTTTCAGCACCTTGTTATGGAAGAATTCCGCCAACTCATTGCATTGATCTTGAGTCTTGATCGGATGGGGGGCAGTGGTGACACTGGTGCATTGTTTTATTATATGGAAAATTTCCTTGGGCTTTGATTTAGCTTCCAGGATTTTGTCAGAGTAATAAGTAGCCTGGGCCGTCCTGACCCCTTCTCTGTAGGCTTTAATCGCCTCTTTGTAGGATGCTTTTTTTTCCGGGAGAAAGTCTAATCGCCAGGCTCTCTCTCGTTGCCTACAGAGGCGTTTTTGCTCTCTTAGAGAGTCGGAGAACCAAGGGGCTGATTTCTGCGTTCTCTTTGAGGACGATCTGCGAAGAGGGAGGATCATATCTAATGAGTTCGTAATCCAACCTACATAGTTTCCGTTTGCCACGTTGGGGTCTGGGCAAGGTGGCGGACGGGTGGAGTCCAGATCATGCGTCCAGGATTCCACGGGAAGTTTTGACCAATTTCTCCTAGTTGTGAATTGAGGGGGTAATTGGGGGGCTTTATGGATGACCCAGGTAAATGGGACCAAGAAATGGTCCGACCATGGGAGGGGAATGGGTTGGTCAACAGTCAAGTCAGTGCAGTTACTGAAAATAGGGTCTAGTAGATTGCCCTTTTCGTGGGTCGGGGCTGTGACCAGTTGGGCCAGTTGAAGAGCTCCAAGGTCATCTATTAGCTCCTTAGCAATGTGGTCTGAAGGGGAGTTAAAATGGAGATTAAGGTCCCCTAAAACCGTGTGATTGGCAGAGGATAAAATTATTTTCGCTATAATCTCTGGGAGAGATATATGGAATAATTTTGCAGACTCGGGGGGGCGATAGATCAAAGTGCCGGAGAATGAACTATTCGCGTGGAACTCTATACAAAATTCTACACTCTCGCAACCAGGGATAGTTTCTGCTGTGGTGCGGCAATGATACTGGTCCTTTATTATAATGGACAGACCTCCGCCTCTCCCTTCCGGTCTGTCTACTCTGAAGATATGGTAGCCAGCGGATAAGGCTGAGACTAAATCAGGCTCTGATTGAGCCGAGAGCCAGGTTTCTGTTAAGAAGATCGCGTCTGGCTTGTGTTCCTCTAGCAACATGGCGATTTGTGTACAATGTTTTGGCAGTGATCGACAGTTTAACGCGTACATGCAGTATTTCTGGGCTGTGGCCAACGGGGAGGTGTTACGAAAGGAGTGTTTGCAGTCCGGGCAGCGGGGAGGGAGCTCTGTAGGAGCATATATATGCGTGCACTGGACAGCGACAGTTCTTCCTATGCTGTGTAAGGCTGTCGAGCTATATGTCCTGCCCTGGGGAGTGGAGGAACCAGGGTTTGTGGCCCCTGGTCCGTCTGGTCGCGGACGGGCGCAGACGAACTTGCCTTTGGCGCGCCTTCGGCGCACCGCCGGCGCGCCCGCTGCGCCCGTCCGCTGCGCCTCCGGAAACAGCACATTCTTAAATATCAGTGGGAAGGGGCGTGACCTATTTTGGTGGGCGGAGCCCGGGAGGTCGCGGCGGTTGCCTGCTGCCTGCTTCAGCGCCTCACTCGGCTGAGCGGCGAGGCAATCACCAGGTGAGCAAGTAGTGCAAGTTTTTTAAAAACACACAAGTATTAGCACGATATACAGTTTTAAAATTAATTTTTTGTGGAGTAGTTCCTAGCTCTCGGCTTTCCGCCTCAAGAGCTCTGTCCTAAGCAGCGCTGGTCAACAGAGCGCACCTAGATATGCAAAAGGGGGCGTGGGCTATTTCGGTGGGCGGAGCCCGAGAGGTCGCGGCGGTTGCCTGCTGCCTGCTTCAGCGCCTCACTCGGCTGAGCGGCGAGGCAATCACCAGGTGAGCAAGTAGTGCAAGTTTTTAAAAACACACAAGTATTAGCACGATATACAGTTTTAAAATTAAGTTTTTGTGGAGGGGTTCCTAGCTCTCGGCTTTCCGCCTCAAGAGCTCTGTCCTAAGCAGCGCTGGTCAACAGAGCGCGCCTAGATATGCAAAAGGGGGCGTGGCCTATTTCGGTGGGCGGAGCCCGGGAGGTCGCGGCGGTTGCCTGCTGCCTGCTTCAGCGCCTCACTCGGCTGAGCGGCGAGGCAATCACCAGGTGAGCAAGTAGTGCAAGTTTTTTAAAAACACACAAGTATTAGCACGATATACAGTTTTAAAATTAAGTTTTTGTGGAGGGGTTCCTAGCTCTCGGCTTTCCGCCTCAAGAGCTCTGTCCCTTCGCGATCAGAGTACAAAAACTGCACTGCAGCTTCCTGAAAGTCAAAAAAGCTCTCATAAATATAGGCTTCAAATATGCAATGGTATTCCCTGCTAAACTAAAGATTGAAGCAGAAGGGAAACATTGGTTACTCTCCTCACTGGAGGAAGCGTGGGACTGGCTCGAAGGCTGGCAACAAGTCAGACACCCAGGAAAAGATGGACACTCAAGGCAAAAAAGGACTTGGGCCAAGCAACCCCAACTTAGTCGTAACAACACAGATCATGGCGCGGCGGAGTCTGAGGTCCGGGAATAGAAGGCGTTTTTAGCTGTCTAAGCATCTAATGCCAAATAATCTCTGAAGTAAAACGACTCTGGAACCCCTGCCAGCACACTCTGCTGTGCTGTGGGTGAAATAGGCCAGGTCAATGCCTCTCCCGGCTCACTGAGACACGGCAAGAAAAGATGCACCAGCTGGGCTCAACTGAGGGGAAAATCGATATGAAGCTGATAAGCAGAACTTGGCGGTACTATTGAACTGGGTTTGGTTTGAGCGGGATTGCGGAAGGCTCACCTTCTTTTCGGGGGGGGGCGACAGGCACTCTGCAAAGTTGGGGTAGCGGATAGTTTAAAGCCAGGGAGGAGCAGCAGGGAGGAGGTTGGGGCGGGTTAGTTTTAAATCTCAAGTTTTACAGGTCTCAAAATATACACCAGATTTCACCAAAAGGTTCACACAGACACTCACAACCACACACATCTACATCAGTCAGGCAGGTCTTCTCAGTGATATACACACAGACATCATGCAAAACAACACACAGACCCAGCACACCTGAAGAGACACCAGACACAGAAGATAATGGTCACTGCCAAAAACACCTGCTAGAATAATGTCAACAGCACACATGGAAACCACACTTAAAAACCTCATATGGAACATCAACGGACTTGGGAATAAGTTGAAAAGGGGGATAGTTCTACAATATCTTAAGAGAACAGCCCCAGACATAGTACGATTCCAAGAAACTCATTTAGTCGGAAATAACTGTAAAGCACTAAATACATGGGGATATACATTGGAGGTACATGGGGGCTTCACATATGGCTCCAGAGGGACTGTAAAGACCTTCCACTAATTCCACACCAGAGGTGGGCAGACCCGCAGGGCAGATACGCCACCCTGGGAGCAAGCTGGGAAGGGGTGACCAATTAATGTCATATCAACTAATTCCCCCCCCCCCTGCACTTCAGAAATCAGCCCTCATGGATCTAGGAAAGCTGATTCTGGAGCTGCCACTTGCCACTCTTGTTCTAGGTGCAGACTTCATTATGGGTCTCAACGACCAAATTGATAGGCAGCCGCCCCGCACCGTAACCCAAAACTCTACACTTCTCTCTGAATTCCTCAATGCGATGAGTCTGGCAGATATATGGCGCCACTTCAATCCACAGTTGCCCCAATTCATCTTTTTCTCATGGGTACATAATAGCCAGTCCTGAATAGACTATATCCTTACACACACAACAGACATAGGCCAGTCAAAAATCACTTTATTCGGTTATTTAAAACCATAAAAGCATGTTAAAAATACCCATCACATTTCTATTTTTTTAACATAAAATCAATCATAATTAAAATGTGATCCCAAATCTGAAAATACATGTACCACTATGAGTATAAGAAACATTTCATACACAATAGGTCAATGATACATAAAAGGATCTAATTACCTAATCCTATTTGCTCGCTATTTCTTTTTTTCTTTAATCTAACTGCTGCTGCTAAAAAGCTCGCAATGCTAAAAGTTTCCCAGGGACTACTCAACATCTGCAAATATTTGAGCGCCGGTCTAGCCTGCAGGAAACCTTTGTTCTGTAAGATAGGAAGGATATAACACCCGCATATGAATAAGTAGTTATCACAAAAAAGGACAAAATGCATGGTGTCCTGCCTTGAGAAACGATTGCAAGAGCATGGCCCCTGTTCTCTATCTTTGCACAGCCTGGAGAGTCAGCCAGCAAGTGATGCAGACATAGGCAAATACGGAGAAGCCTGATGCCATGCATGTGGCGAGTCAGATCACTCGCCAGTCCAAGTCACTCTCTCCATCAACAAACACCAACAAAGAAACACCATAGCACTAAATCCATGGCTCCTCAAGATCCCAACTATTAAAGATACTCTGTTACAATAAACAGACCACAATTTTAAAGAAAACGTGGGCTCGGTGATATCCCCACAAACAATAAGGGAGGCCTTCAAACTGTGTTAAAGGGCCAAGCATTAGCATGCCAAGTGGGACACAATAGGGAAAGAAGGGGAAAATAGATCAACTTGAACTCGAACTGCAAGACAGGGAAACAGAATACACGCAGACCCCCAATAAAACAAACAGACATAAATTAAACATTAAACAACTTGAATACAAGGCCCTGGTAACGGAGGCTGCTAGAGCCAAAAATATGGCAATACACCATAAAGTATACAGAGCAGGAATATGATATAACTGCTGGTATCCAATACTTTGGGGGATGAGACATATATATCTGTATATGAGAGAAGGGGAAGATAAGAGCGCGCTCCAACTGATGCCACAGTTTGGACTGAGAGTCAGACGAATCAAGAAAACAAGGACCCTGTGCACATTCAGAGTAAGATTATAGCTGCCCATACTGGCACTTCTTTTTATTTTTTACAAATTAAGCACTGGATTTCAGCAAAATATTACTACGCCCAGATCATCAGAAATCCTTGCACCCATCTTACGCGCTGGACCTATTTTCACAGATCTTAACCTATCTTTTGAGAAATATGACATGGCGTGCAGTGCAATATGCATAAACTTTAGATGTGTGCTGTTCACGTGTAACAGTTGGATTAAAAGCAGAGAGAGTGGAATTACACGGATCTGCTGGGGCCTGAAGAAGAATGAGGACTCTTCTTGGTGGCTGGGGATCCAGCAGTCTTTCCAAGGCTGCGGCTTGTGGCACTCATATTCTGCGCTTCTTTACTTCTCTTCTTGGGAGGCCTGCTTGCTGTGAGCTGCATCAGAGCTGAGGGGAAAAACACTATGCTCTTCCTTGCTAGCCTATGTAGTAGTTAGCATTATGTATGTGCTTTTATCTATTAGAGGAAGGGCACACAAGGGCAGAAAGTATCCAAGGTGTGGGTTTGAATCCTGGCTTCCACAACGAACGCACCTGCAAATACTCTCCGCAAATACACAGTTAATGCTGTGCCTGCTTACCTTATCTGCCAACATTTGTGAGTGCCTCGAGTAAATTCAGATCGTAAAGCTTTTCACCATTTGTGAACTGAAATTCCCTTTGTTGTAGGAGAGTGTGTTAACAATTCTCAACTTGTTGGTATGTCAGACTCATGAAATGGCCTCATCTAATACAAAAAATGAGGGAGCACACTTCAGAAAAAAATCTCATCATTGTGAAACATTTAGCAAAGGACTAAGAATAAAAGAACGCTGTTAACTGTCGAAACTGCTGAGAGAGGCTCCAAGGGAATCGAACAAGGCTGTGCCAAGCAGATGGTCCGCCCTGCTGTGATTTTGTTTAGACAAGAAAGGTAACTCGTGCAGCCACGTTAAAGAGACAGTGATCAGATAAACAAATTTGTCTCAGAAGTGAACCTGCGCTGGAGCAAGCGCTGCTGCAGCTGAGGCTTTATGTCAACACAGCATTGTGTTTTTAACTTTACGAGAAACAAAAGAAACGGGAGCAGAAATCTATATAGTTGCGTTTACACCTCAGATCATTTCACAAGAATTTAAGGAAATAAAAAACGAGCATCGAAAGACATGGAGGCTTGAAGGGGCAGCGAACGACACAGTAGCGGGATGAGCAACTCGGAGACATCAAAACTATGGTGGGAGGGTCAGGGCAATGAGGACTGGGGAGGGGAGACTGGCTGCAAATAGATGCACTCATATGGATTGCTATAAAAACGTACCTCTATATGTGCATGACCTGTGGAAGAACACTGGCCAAAAGAAGTTATAGTTGGTCATGCTCCACAGCATGGACTGAAATAGAAGAGAAACTAAGAGAAAGTGAAATCAGGTGGTGCCTGAGAGGTGCTGACCAATGAGAAGCAAGAAAATGAGAGGAACTTGGATGCCAACCACTAATAAGTGACTGATGGGCTCTAAGTCCTTTTAATATATTTTTTAAGAACAATAGGCTCAGAGACAGCACATGCACTGTCTCAGGCAAGACCTAAAAACAGCTGATACAGATGTTAACCCAAATAACATGTACCAGTAGTGGAAAGCACCCCGAAAAGCATTAATATAATGATGTTGACTATCATGTGGTGCTATTCAGCAATACGCTGTCTCCAAATTAAAATCGCATTTGCAATAAATGTCAACAACATGTCACCTATATTAAGCAATAGATGTCAAACAGCCTACACATACTTGCTTAGATCCCTCAAAACTACACAAAGTCTTATTTTATCATTTGGTTTGCAAGCTAGTACAAGTGGGGACAGCCATTCTGAGGCCTTGATTTATTAAATGATCTCATGATTACAAAGCCTATGCAACTTCTTTCTTGGTTTTTCCTTTATTGACAATAATACATCCCTTGCTTTGTGGACTTTGGGACTCGAACCATCTTTCAAAATAATCTTGTGAGCAAAACTCTTAAAAAGACCAAATGTCAGGTTTGCAAATTTCTTTTCCCAATCCTCTTTCAAGGCAAATTCCCTAACAGATGAGTTCTTATTCTCATTACCTAATACTTGTTTTGAATTTTAAGGCTTGATTGTAATCATCACTTCCATTGAAGCCATCCTATTAAACAAGAACCTTCTTTAGCCACATTTATTTTTGATACAATTTTCTTGCCATTGAATTCCAATATAGAGTTAAAATAACCCACCACATTTATGAATTTGTTCCCATAACCTTCAGTTGTATTTGAGGTTAATACAGTTCCACACTCAAATATGAATCTCTCTAACTGATCGTTTCCATATATTGTGTACCTTGCACCCACGTCCACAATTATTTCACCTATTTTCACTGTACAATATAGTTGATCTGTGCATGAATTATTCTGATCATATATTTTTAGGATATATTCATTCATGGTATATTTTTCTAGCATGTATTTACTATTATATTTATTTTCTTTGTTCCATTTTACTCTCAGTTTTTAGATACCTAACCTAGAGTATGGCTTGTTTTGTCTGATGCAAAATGTTCTTTTAAGTCATGCCTTAAATAAGTATAATCTATGCTTCTGCTATCTTTCAACTCATTTTATTTTTTATTGATATGCTCATTCCTACTAACCCCCTTGTTGATTAATTTAACATCCTAAACATCCCAATTACACGATTTCCCCATTCACAAATCATTAATATCTTGAGATGTCACTTTGATCTCCCGACCTATTTCTATTGCCTTTCCCAGAGAAAATCTTTTGTTAAAAATAAAACTCTTAATCCAGAACAACCACAGTATGTGTCATAAAACGTATTACATGCCAAATTCTATGTAAACATGGAACGCAAGGAATTTGCATGAGCATACAACAGGGGGATCACACATAGCTTGCCAGCCTTACACATTTGAAACATAGTGCTATTACAATCCCCATACCTGCTGATTCATAGAATGTGCTTTCAACTGTGCTCTAGGAGAGCCAGCACCCTCCCTAAAAAGATCCCACACCTAGTTGTGATTCTCAGCACATCTCCCTAATGAAAGTAGGAAATGCTTGTTTGAAAGGATGCTACAATTCATGTAATGGAAGAAGGTAGTGCTTCTTGGGAAGGATCATCCTAGTCATGGAATGTACTAAGGAAGTGCTTGTTGGAAGAAGGAAGATGTTGTTGGGAAGGATGCTCAGATTCATGGTGTGGAAGAAGGAATTGCTTGTCTGGGAGGATTCTCTTATTCATAGCATTGATGAAGGAAGTGCTTGCTGGGAAGGATGCGTTCATTCATGGCATTGATGAAGGAAGTGCTTGCTGGGAAGGATGCTTTCATTCATAGCATTGATGAAGGAAGTGATTGCTGGGAAGGATGCGTTCATTCATGGCATTGATGAAGGAAGTGTTTGCTGGGAAGGATGCGTTCATTCATAGCATTGATGAAGGAAGTGCTTGCTGGGAAGGATGCGTTCATTCATGGCATTGATGAAGGAAGTGATTGCTGGGAAGGATGCTTTCATTCATGGCATTGATGAAGGAAGTGCTTGCTGGGAAGGATGCTTTCATTCATGGCATTGATGAAGGAAGTGTTTGCTGGGAAGGATGCGTTCATTCATGGCATTGATGAAGGAAGTGCTTGCTGGGAAGGATGCGTTCATTCATGACATGGAAGAAGGGAGTGCTTGTTGGGAAGGATGATCCAGTTCATGGCATTGATAGTTCCCTGTACATCAAACCTGTAGGTTTCATTCTGTTTTCCATGTAGAGATATTGGGTGAGCTGATGTCGACAAGGCTCTTCAGTCCGAGAGAGGACAGTGGCAGGCCTCTTCAGTTGATCGCTACAGCAGCTGTCAGAAAATGGTATGGGCTCACTGTGAGGCCAAAAGACTTGGTTGCACGTTAGGAGATGTTGGAGACAGATGCACAAACACAACAGAGGTGAACAAGATGTGACCCCCAGTGCAGGACCTCATTTGCACAGAGACACAATGAGCTCAAAGACCCTCTTCTCAGCTGCGTGAACAGGGGTTGGTTGTCAGGGCTTTACCGTGCTTGTGGGCGTCAGTGGTGCCAGTTTAGAGGTAGATAAACCAATCAAAGGCTCTTAAGCTACACCCTATATCCCTGCTTAAACATTTGTGAAATTAACTTGGAGCTTTCATACCCATAGGGAAATCCTGGGGAACATGGTGTTATATCTTAAGATGCTTCGCATAAATTTCAAGAATAACACGTAGAATTAACTGTGCAGTTATTGTCTAGAGAAGAAGAATAAAGCCCCGCGAAAAATCTGAAATAATCACAAATTGAAGAGCTTGAATTAAAGGACTGATCAAAAACACACATGTTGTCCTGCCCTTCATAGGTCATGTCTGACAGCCCTAGCTACCATTGGTTGCCATGTTGCGGGCCGTCTGAGGCCGTCCGAGGTTGGCCACGGTTGGGTTGGGCCAGGGACTTTGCCTCTATTTACTTCATCTCCAACGCACAAGGCATATCAGGCTCACTAAGCTCCAGGTAATCATTATCCCCACTATTTGTAAGCATTTATTTTAGTTTCAAGTGGATTTCTGTTGCCAAATGCCTGCTAAAAAGCAACCAACAGTCTCTAATACAATGGAGAACTATCTTGTACAAGTTGTGGCAAAAATTAACACTGATAGAAGGACCTCACTGGGACTGGAATCACCTTTACAATCACCACTGGTAGATATTGAGCACGAGGACTCATTCGCCTTGTTAAATAATAGCCTCCTCGGTGGGGCACACGCCTCCCTCCATGATTCAAATTGCATTCAGCCTAGTGGCATTGTTGCTAACATAGAACAAAATAGTGACATAGATGCACCAACTGTGCTTTCCGTAAATAGCGAGTCTACTATTTCTACCGCTCCCCCCATCCCCGCACCTAGGGTTTCTGGGGGCAAAAGGAAAGCCATACAAAAGAGAGGAGGCCTAAGGTCATCTAAAAACAAAGTCGCGTCGCCACCAAGGAAATCTACCGATGATGATGAAGAGGATTTGACTGGGGAAACTTATGTGACTCTTTCCGACGATTTATTACAAAAACTTTGTTGTCTGATGGATACAAAAATTAAAGGGATGGTAAAACCCCTGATCAGTAAAATCGATAAATTAACTGCTGAGGTAAGCAAACTGGAAGGTCTATTGGGAAAAACTTTGGGGGAGGTGAGAAAACTACCAGAAGTCATCTCAACATGTGTCCAGCCTTTGATGAGTGAAATTCAATCTAACCACTCTAATGGACCGACTCCTGTTGTTGCACAAAATCCCCCGTTGCCCTTATTGGCAAACTTATCTGATAGGCCCCCCGGAGATGTATCATCTGCTTTACCTCATGGGGAATCAAATACCACGAAAGGAGCATCAGAGCTCGTCGTTGAAGCCTCACCATTAGTTCTTGTTCTTGCTAACGTACCCAAATTAGCCCCCGGTGATGCTGAGTCAACTGCGTCATTACTAAATAAATCGTTATCATGGCTAACTAATAACATGGCCATAACACCCTGGGGCAAGGAACAACTTGCGGAAGAACTGGTGAATGCACGAAGGGTCGAGTGGATTGGGAACAGGGCAAAAAAATTCAAGGGGGATTGTGTTGTACTTAACTTCTCTGACCCCGAGGTCCAGCCAAATATTTTACCAAATCTCCACCCGCCTCAGAAAAGATTTACCCCTATTGTCCCTTTGACTTTAGATTTCTTTTATCCCAGGAAAGGTAGAGGTCCTAATTGCAGCACTCTCAGAACAAAATGGAACGTTGTAGCCAAGAGGGGCAGCAAGAACTCTGATCTTGCTGAGTGGGGTCTAGGAGTGGAAAATAGATTTGCTGCACTTTCCAACCTAGACGCTTGTGATTGACTACCATGCACCTCTACCACCTTGTCGCAAGTTCCTATGGCTGCAAACCATATTGTGGTTTCGAGTTGTCCTATATTTTTACAAGATGTGACAGATACTATTGTACCTAGAGCTGGTGTCGTTATTGCAAATACTAATGAAACTGGCAATGTTGATCTATTGTTAACAGGGTCGGATCACTGCACTTGTTCTACAGCAGCAAACACAACTGGGAATTTATTGTCTTGGAATATTGCGGGGCTTTGTTCCAAAATGGATTGTGGTATATGGTTTGGTTTTGTCAGCCAATACGATGTCTGCATTTTCCAAGAAACCTGGGCTGTAGATCCTGTATTTGTGCTTGGTTATTTGAATTTTTACCTCCCAGCCACCAAGGGTCCTAAAGGGCGACCGATGGGGGGACTTACGATATGGGTGCGCCAGGCTCTCATGGTTGATGTGAGAAACATTGAGCTTCATCAAAAAGATATTCAGCTCATTCGATTAAAGGGTAACTCATCTACCTCCATGGACATTTATAATATATATGCCAGAGGGGGAAATGTAAGAAAATCTGAGGTCCTTTTGTCTTTGTACAACTTATTAGAAACTCACTCATCAGGGAATAATATATTAATAGCTGGCGACCTAAATCGCACTTATGAGCCTTTAGACATTGGCGATGTACAACTGGGTATGGAAGAAGACACCTTATGGGATATTCCCGCTCTCACTACAGTTCCAATAACTCGCTGGACTGAGGACATCCTTGGCCTAAACGCCATGTGTTTTGAACATGGGTTAAGGGCCTTGAATGGTCGGACAAAGTCCGACAGAGTACCAGCTATGACTTTTAACAACGGAAGAAACAAGAGCCGTATTGACTACGTAATATGTAGTATGTCTCTATGGCCAAAGGTCATTGATATGGTTGTGTTGGAAAGGTTAGAGAGTGATCATAACCCTCTATGTGTCCTTCATAACTGGTGGAAGTCTGATGCCGTCTTAAATACCTGTGCTGAACCTCTCCCGCCATTGATTATACCCACAAATGATATGCGCAGGCTGAGGTGGATCAGTGTTAAAACTGACCCGCTGACTTTGGAAAAAATAAATATGGCAACTGATAAGGCCACTGTGGCCCTTGAGGGTGTGGTCGGGTTACCCCATACCCAAAACATGGTTACTCAGGTCCACAATGACCTTTTCAAAGAAATACAATGCCATTTTTTAAAACCAACTAATAATAAAAAGCCAGGGAAACATAGGCCAGCCAAATGGTATAACCAAGACTGTAAGGGGGCCAGGGCCCGCCTATGGGCCGCAATTAAAAATAAAAACAAGGAGGCCATCAGGATAGCTAGGACACAATATAAATCTTCCATAGTTAAGGCAAAAAAAGATTGGGACGAAGCCCATTGGAATATGTTGCAGAGTGCCAGTGACCAAAATCACTCCAGGTTATTTTGGCATATAGTTAAATGGGGTCATGACAGGATTGAAGACGCCACCACAAATAACGTCCCCCAGGACACCTGGGTTAAATTTTTTAGTGAACAATATGCTTCGAGCGACCTGTCTACGGATAGCGTATGTGAACCCTATGCCACGACGGAAGCTGACACCTTTACGCAGCACGAAATATTGATGGCACTTAAAACTGTCCATCATGGTCGTGCTCCTGGCATCGACGGTGTACCTGCCGACGTTTTTTTAAACGATACTGCAAGGTGGTCTAAATATATTCATCTGCTAATCAATCACATTGCCAGAGGTGCAGATATTCCTGCAACATGGAGGGGTGCTGTTATCATCCCGATATACAAGAAAGGGGATCGCGCTCTGCCTAGTAATTACCGTCCGATTAGTTTGATCGACACTGTTCAGAAAATAGTTGGTCGTGTAATTGTTAATAGGCTGCTTGATTGGGCTGAGGATAATAACATCTTATCCCCCTTTCAGGCTGGCTTTCGCAGGGCAACCAGCACTGTGGATCAAGTCTTCCGTCTTCAGCTGATCCAGTGGAGGACCGTGGTGCTAGGTGGAGGCAGCCTGTATGCAGCATTTGTTGATCTGCGGGCTGCCTTCGACCTGGTCCCGAGGTCAAAACTGTGGGAAGTTCTTGTGACACTTGGGGTCCCCGGGGAATTGTTGTCCTTAATCATGCGGTTGCATGAGGGCAATTATGCCAAGATTCGCTGGGGCGGGTATAGTAATGACACCGTTGAATTCCCAGTTGAGCGTGGGGTTAGGCAGGGTTGTTCAATGGCGCCTACTCTGTTCACTCTTTTTATTAACGGTGTGGTTTCTTCTATGCAGTCCCAGGCAGTGGATTCTCCCTTCCTTGCAGGTGAAAAAGTTCCAATTTTAATGTTCGCCGATGATACCTTAATTTTATCAAAAACACCGGCCGGGTTGCAAAAAGCATTGGCAATATTTGATGATTTCTGTGTAGCTCACGGACTGGAGGTAAATGGGTCCAAGACAAAACTCATGGCCTTCAATCCTCACAGAAATTTTAAATCTAATATTTCGTTGAGTGGTCGTACCCTGGAGGTTGTAAAATCCTTTACCTACCTAGGGATACACATTTCCAACGATAACAGGTGGCGGTCACACCTTAATATTGCTACATTAAGGCACAAGCAAATAGCTGGCACAATTATTAAAGAACAAAGGAAATCGCTCACTAAACCCATCAAACCACCCCTGATAATCTATGAGGCAAAAGCAATAGGGTCTGCCCTGTATGGTGCGGAACTATGGGGGTACGAAAACCTTCAGGAGCTCCAAACCTCTGAAAATAAATTTTATAGGAATCTGATAGGTGTCCCTCAGAGCAGCCCGCAATTGCCTCTACGATATGAATTAGGTAGGAGAGCAATCTCTGATAAGGCTAAACTACGCCCGATTTTATATTGGCGTAGGCTTTGGACCACGCCAGAGCTCTCTCACTATGCGAATGGGTTTAAAGATGTTGTCACAAGTGACTGCTACAACAACATTAAATGGTTTAAATCATTGAAGATTGCCTTGTTTGATATAGGACTCAATGCTCTCTGGGTTGACCCAGCTGGGGCCCTATTCCCTTCCAAGTCTACCATAAAAAGTATCTATTGGGAACATGTTGTTAATAAAAGTATGCTTAATTTAAACAGTGGGTCTATGACCACCAGCTACTTAGAGACCAAGTTGTACCCAATTTATGAAATGTACTGGGATTACATATTAAAGCCCATGGACAGGAAACTGCTTTTCCAACTGAGGGTAGGTTCTCTGCCTTTATCCAATTTAACATCTAAATGGAAAGCAGGAGGTGCGCCAACTTGTCCTGTCTGTGGGGTAGGTAATGAGACCCTTGGTCACTTTTTGTTCTCCTGTTCAAGGTACTCTACTCCTAGGCGAGTTTGGCTGGCTCCAATGTGTAGGAATCTAGGTACAAAAAATAGCATGGTAGCATTGCGGATTTTAAGAACTACATCTGCTAACTGGATTATAATTGCCATTGCAAAGTACCTGGGGTGGGCTTGGGTTATTAGACAGAGAACAATTGGTGGACAATAATTCTTCCTGTCGTTCACAGGAACTGTTAGTTACACGTCTATTCTCTGTAATAATTTATGATATATTCAGAGACTGCTAGGCTATAGTCTATTCTCTGTAAAAATTGTTTATTTGGCCAGAGACTGCTAGACTTGTATCTATCTTTTATCTTTTGTAATATATTTAATTTTAACGTATCATCGGCTAGAAACTCTATGATATATCTTTTTTTTAAAAAATTGTTCATTTATGATCACTATTTTGGCACTTTTTCATATCAATCCTGCTTTTGACAATTCTCTTCTTATGTACTGTGTTTTTAAATATTAACTGTGTGCTTAAGTCTAATATGACGTTGTAAATTTTATTGCTTTTTATTATATGTATGTTTGTCTGCTTTTATGAGTAATACTCGAAATAAAGCACTTTGAACTTGAACTTGAACTTGCCATGTTGCCTAAATTAAAAAAAGAATGGTACTTACAGCAAGCTACAGCCGTGGGGGGGCTGACCCAGTGGCCTGCTTATTGTTTATTATCATGTATTCGTTTTGCAATATCTGACAAGCAGCTACAGTTCACCTAACCTGTGATAGCTTTGTTGTTTAATTGGGTATAAAACAAAAATTATTTCCTACACTTTTAAAATGTGAAACCTGAAGCTTCTTTGAGGCTAAAATAATATTTGTTCTCAGTGTCTTTTTACAAAGGTGGCATAAACTTTGTAAAATGATTTGCTTCTTCGATTTCGATTATTTTTGTTCACAGTAACAGTGAAAATCTTTATTGCAAACTTAATATTCTACTCACTTGTTCCTTTTTATTGGTTAGGTGTTTGCACTGCTTTCTAGATCGATTATCAAGTTTAGGTCCATGGTACACATAGATAACTTAAAATGGATTTGTCCATTTCATTCATTTGTGGCGCAAATATTTTATGCGCCATAGACGAGAACAAATATTTTTCTACATTCCCGTTTATGGAGTGATCAAAAATAGTGCAAGACCTCTGGCTCTATTTTTGCACCAGAGCAAAGTGTACACAATCTGAAATCTAAGGGTGTAAAAGTCATCTCCTAAACTTCACAGAAGAAGCCAGGTTTCCACATGGCACTTACATCCTAGCAGATGTCTTGCCCAGTGGCAGCCTGACCTGTTGGGTTATGGCAGTGTTTCCTGACAGGCTGGCGACTGTGTAAATAAAGTAGGACCCGGGAAGAGTTGCCTTCGAAAAGCAGGCAGGGTTGGGGAAGAGTCAGTCATATGTCAAGCACATGAAGCATCTGCAGCGTGTGCTGCATGCAGGGCACATAACAGTAGGCGCTACACCTGAATCTCACCAACCTCTAGGCCAAGAATGGGCTTGGGAGAGGTGTTCCAGCACACAGTTTTTCTTTTTTCAGTGTATCTGCTGCTCGCTTTCTTCTGTGACATGGTGGGTTACATTTAACATTTTTTTCACACAACGCAGCAAGACAACTTGCTGCATGGATGGGCGAGGGCAGGAATGTGCCATATCAATTAAGATATGGCGCATTCCTGTCCTATGTTGCACTGGCAGTCAATTTGCAGCCTAGCACCTATGCAGGCAACCTTGCACCATGGAGCAAGGGTAAGTGCGTTATAGGCAGCATTGTTTTTGGTGTAGGAAGGGGCACTTTCCTGCACAAAAACAATTCTTACTCCTTCTAAGTGGACTGCAGAATGCAGCATACTTAGAAATAGGAAACAACCAGTAGAAATAAATATATTTCTCCTCATTGCACCTCTGGTGGTAAGGCGTACAATTCTGAACATTCAAGGTCTACCTGTGTTGGAATATCTGGGAATGTTTCAGAATGCATGAGTGGATGTATAGGAACACCCATCCTCCTCCCACGTAACGTACACACCACGCAGAGTAACAAAAGGCAGCGACTTGTGCTGCTGTGTGTTACTCAAAATGTATAAAGCCATGCAGGGTCACACAAGGAGGCCTTCTGTGGCTTGGTAAATTTCATTCTAAGTTTTGTGTCACCCTGTGTCCCCTTGAACCATGCAAGGGCAACTCAAAACCTTAATAAATCTAGGCAAATGTCTTTATAGCATGCCATTTTTTTCAAGGACGGTAAATGTTAGCCTTGAGATGCACGCATTTAAAAGGCTATCTCTGCTCTTTCATCGACTGGGCTGTTTAATCCTTGATTGTCTACAAGAAAACAAGCAGAAAGAAAGGAATTAGATTTTATTTTGTATTTCGCAAGCCTGCCAATTCACTAAGTCACTATACCTCAGCCATTCCTCTCTTTTCAGCCAACAGCATATTGCAACGTGGGGCTTGTAGTTTCGCTTTTAACACTTTCATTACGGGTTCAAAATCCCACGGCTAGATTTATCAAGGATTTGTGTCACCCTTGCACCACACAAGGCAACACAGGGTGACGCAAAACTTGGAGTGAGATTTACCACGCCAGGCAGAGACACCCTGCCTGACCCTGCGTGGCTTGGTAAATCTGATGTAACACAAAGCAGTGCAAGTCCCTGGCTTGAGTTACACTGCGTGGGGGAAGGTGCTACATGGGTGGAGCATGGGTGTTTCCACGCATACACCCACGAATTCTGAAGCATTCCCAGATTTACCATCACTGGAAGACCTGGGAATGCATTAGAATTGTATGCATTCCTGATAGAGGCGTAACAAGGAGAAATGTCTTTCTTGATCCTCGTTGCAATCTCTTTCTAAGAGTGCTGCATTCTAAAGATACCCGGGCCCAGATTTATGATTTTTTTAATGAAGAAGAAGTGTTTCTGCGGCTGTGCAATATGATGGCCAACAGCAATGGAAACACCTCTTCTTCATAGAACAGCAACACCGTGGGTAGAAACAGCACAAGCTTCCCTCTTTCAGGAGACACATATAGTTAGGGCAGCAACAACGCAAGCTTTATCCATTACAGCATTCGTACAAATCGGGCAGCAGCAGTGCAAGCTTTGCTTCCTCACAGTGCCGGTCCAGCATGGTAGCAAGCAAGTGCAACCCCCAATCCCCCACAGAGCAGATCCAGCAGGGCAGACTAGTGCAAGCTTTCAACAGTCATCAAACATGTCCACCTAAGGTATGAGGGACATGTACGTTACAGACAGGACTCGGAGCAGGTGCTTACTTCAGAGCAAACTATATAGATGAAACAGTATGAGAGTTCTGGCACTGTTCTCACTTGGTGACATTCCACGTCACCTTCAAGACAATCTTACATTTTCCACATATTGGGAAACCGCTGTTACCTCGCAGGTCATGGTTCTTTGAAGCAGGCCAGCCACAGCCTAAGGAACTATACTCTAGAGAGGCACACAGGTGACAACGTATTTAAGGGGTTTGAACGCGTGCACACCAGGTGCTGTGCAATCCCAGGCTTGGTGCTGCATCTGTTGAAAGTCTAAGGGCTGCCACTCTGCCAGGTTCCTGCAGGACTGCGACAGGCGCTGCTCTCAGTCTGTCTTCTGTTCTCCACAGCAGTGGCGTATCAAAGGCCAAGAGGCTTCAGGGGTCCCCCCTCAGCACAGTACCCTGGCCTGTGAGCTCCTGAGTCAGTACAGAGTGTGGCCCCCTCAAGTTTTGTTACGTCAGTGCTCCACGGTCCTCTTTGCGTGGAATCCTTTAATGTCAACTTATGAGCTGTTCTTCGAAAGCTGACGTGCGGAGGAATGACTCGGATGTTCCAGGCAGATTTCATGTCAAGTGCAGTGACCACTTCCTTCCAGTGGCGTGCGGGGGCGGAAGCTGGGGCAGAACACGCAAAGGCAGAGGAGCTGGGAAACAAGAGGTAGGTAGTCACACCTCTTGAGCGAGGGTCGACTCAATCACAGAGGCATTTACAAGAAATTGTACGTTGAGGCATGCACTCACTGATTGGGAGGGAGGAGTGGGGGGGAGCAGAACACAAACTCAGGATTGTGTGTAAAAGGCCGCTTTATTGAAACAGGTGCACATAACATTATAATTCCCCGGCAAACGCCTTACAAAACTAAACCTCACTAATAAACCAGATACCTGACACTTGACCCCCGCCCCCACCCCTAAAATGTCCTTGAACCCGCCCCCACCCATACATTACAACATTACAAACAATACAAAGCAATGCATCAAAGAATAACCCCATAAATTCAACCCATCCGTTAAACAATCTCCCCTGCCTGCCTCTTCACAACTGTCAATCACCGAACATGTGTAACTGAACTAGAAATTAACCTGCCTACCCTTTCCCTGTCGATAACCCAACTCCAACAATAACCAAAACACCTCTGCCAACCCTGGCAAACTTCCAATAACCCCCGCACAGCACCTGTTCCAAGCGACAGTACTTAGACAAACCCTTACTCACCTGTCCCAACACAAGCCGCCTAAATTCAGGAAAAAAGTAAAAGAATAAGCCCCAGAAATTAACAAAAAAAGGGGAGGGAGGGAGGGCAAAAACTACGCTACGCCAAGGATCCCAGCCACCAAGTCGCCAAACCTAAAATGGTGGCCGGAAGCAGGAGCCCAAAGAATTTATTATTGGGCTCCAATTGGGCTATAAAAATTATAGCCCAAAACAAAATAGCTGCTTGAAGCCCGCCCCTCTCAAACTGCCCGGGGGTAATCTCCCTGCTGTCAGCTACTCCCCCTAAGCCCCCTTTGGAGGGAGGTGTGGGGGGGAGAAGACCACAAACTCAGGATTGTGTGTAAAAGGCCGCTTTATTGAAATAGGTGCACATAACATTATAATTCCTCGGCAAACGACTTACAAAACTAAAGCTCACAAATCAACCAGATACCTAACCCTTGACCCCCGCCCCACCCCTAAAATTTCCTTGAACCCACCCCCACCCGTACATTACAACAATACAAAGCAACGCATCAAAGTATAACCCCATAAATTCAACCCATCCATTAAACAATCCCCCTACCTGCCTCTTCACAACTGTCAATCACCGAACATGTGTAACCTAACTAGAAATTAACCTGCCTACCCTTTCCCTGTCATTAACCCAACTCCAACAATAACCAAAAAACCTCTGCCAACCCTGGCAAACTTCCAATAACCCCCGCCACCCAGAAAGCTGCTGTCCGTCTAAGAGGAATGCGTCTGGACTCTCAAACATATCGACAACACCTCCCTGATCTTTAGTAAATAAAGGTCCATTCCAAGCCTAGATAGATACACTCCGTCATCCTTGAAAAAATCCACTGCCTCAAAGCGTATGTCCTTGTGTGTCACTCTTCTAAAGCAGAGGTGACGACAAAATCTCGACATTTCAGAATTCACCCTCTTCCGCGCCCTATCAATGGCCTTAGGGTTCAAAGCGCCCCTCCAAACTCTGCACGGAACCAACTCAGTCCACAAAATTTGGTACCCAGACCACTGCTCCCTTAAACATGACAAGTCCCTCTTCATAGCCCTCATCAACACTACACCCTTCACACCCCACAAATCGTTCCCGCCAAGGTGAATCAACAACACAGCTGGACACTGACCCTTTATCATCCATTTATTAAGGCAAGGTATCAATTCCTTCCACAGCATCCCTCCCTTACCCTTCCAGGCACCCCTAGTTCATCCATGAGCTCATGGAAAGTGTCCAGCTGTCTGGCCTTCCGTGGAGCCCGGTGAACCGACAAAGAAGAAATTGTCCAAGTAGTGCGTCACCAAAGTGTGACCTGTGTGCTGCGTGAAGTACCACTGCAAGAAGGTGCTAAAACATTCAAATAAGGCACACGACATAGAGCAACCCATCGGTAAAGCTTTGTCCACGTACCATTTACTTTAGAAATGGATACCCAGAAGATCCCAATCATCTGGATGGACTGGAAGCAACCGAAATGCTGACTTGGTGTCACATTTAGCCATAGCTATAGTTGCGCCCACGGTCACTACTAGTGACATGGCTACGTCAACTGAGGAATATGAAACTAAGGCCGCCTCCTCATCAATAAAGTCATTCTGGAAGACCCCTCTGGCCATGAGAGATGCTGAATCAATCTGTATTGACCCTCCTCTTTTTTAGACACCACTCCGATTGGCGAAATAATCAAATTCTCCGTTGGCCAATCATCAAAGGGGCCTGCCATTCTCCCTTCCCGCACCTCTTTGTTCAGTTTGTCTTGTACCACCTGTCTGTGTTCTGAAGCCGATTTTAGGTTATCCGCCCACCGCCTCTGACGTGGCCCTTGGTAACCCAGATGAAACCCCTCTGTGAACTCTTCTAGCAGCACCCGCTTTGCCCTCAGATCCCCGTACCCCCGCAGACCCTCTTATAGCTTTGCTAACCTAACTGGTGTAGGAGCCTTTGGGCCCAGCACCCTGAGGTCCTTTGTGCCCCCCCTATCATTCTGGTATGCTTAGATTGTCCTGATGTGCCTGCTCCTGGCTGCTGCCATTGCTGGCCTCCTTGGGCCTTACCGCCCCAACTTTTAACCAGGGGGTGGCAACTGCTACACTTTGAGCACTCGTGCTTAAACCTGCAGTACTCTCTCATGCACAGGCCCTTTTTAAAGTCCCAGCATGCACCTCCTGCCCCAGTTTGTGTCGTGGCTGTGCCTCCCACCCCTCCCAGGGTGGGCTTCCCCTGAAAGAGCCGGTACACCAAAGGCAAACCGCTAGTCATAAAGATGGTGTTACCGCATGACGCAGCCCCCATCGTGTGCTTCCACAAATCACTGTCCAGTTCCCCCCACTTTGCTTCCTGGTCCCAATCCATACGGGCCCGGAACTCCTCATCATATTGTGCCCAAGTGTAGCCACCCCCCGTGATCTGTGACTTTCGAATTACGTCCATGTACTTAAAAATGGCTACGCAGCACTCTGGAAACTTCTCGCAGTAAACCCTGGCGTAAATCAAAAACGCTGCCGTCCAATTCTCTATGGTCAACAGCACCTTAGGTCTCTTGGCCAACTCATATTCCTCCTCCTTAGAGCCCTCCTTACTTCCCTTTGAAGAAGCTTCAGCATTTCGACGTATTCCCCTTTCCAAATAAGCTCCTTGGTTACCAGCATTAAGTGAGCCTCCAAAGGCTTTGTCACTCCCATATAGGACAGTTTCTTAATTTTCAACTCTTTACTCTCCAAGGGTTCCTTACCCCCGCTGCCTCTGTGTTTGTCCCGCTCTCTACTTTGGTGCCCTGCGCTACTCCCCCATCCCTTGTTCCTGACCGTCTTGCCATTGGCTCTATCTGATCCACTGCCCGAGGGGCCCTCACCAAGGGGCCGTGCTCTCTTTTAAAGGCCGGTGCCCTTCTGTGCGGTGCCACCGCCGGTGCCTGCAAAATACTAGGAACAACATGAGAGGGCCCCCTCCTCATTTTCTTGCAATTCCCCTTCCTAGGGGCTATCCTCATCATAATCCAACACAATAGACTCCTCCACCCTGAGCTCACCATTAGCAAAATCAACACCACGGCCCTACCGGACCCAGCATGCCTTCCATCGGCCCTACCGGACCCGGCATGCACTCCTTGCAGGGGAGCCGACTGTACACACCGATACTCCCCCATGCGTTGACCTCCCTGGCATTCAATCTTCGCTGGCGTAGCAGACCACCTTACCCTATCTTGCGTTGGGGCCAGCAAGGTCGTATTGGACCTTCGTGCGCTGGCTGCGATGGGATGCCCTGCCGGTACAGAATGTGACGAGCGAGGGTTCACCCTCCCTTCACCTTGGTGTAATTGGGCTGCTCCCCGCCCTAACGAGTCAGCTGCGTAGTGGCGCTCCATGCCCTGTAAAGGAAAAGTTTGGACTGAAGTGCTGGGTCCCTCACCTCTGCCTGCTACGACTGCCCCTTGCCAGCTCGGGGCAAATGCCCCGGACAGACTCCGCTTGTCTTGACCCACCTGCCTCAACTGTCCAGCCCATACCACAGGCGTGGGACCCCCCTTCTTTCTCCCCGCTCCATTCCAGCATGGCCTCAATCACTCCTGACCGTGGGGCCCAAGGCCCGTCCCCTTGCCCCCCCTTCCGGGCCCCAACCGAGGACCTCCCCTGCCACCAACCCCAGCCTGAAACCCTGCCGTTCTGAGCACGTCCACCAAACCCCCCCAGAGGCAACTGAAGATTCAACTGCTCCCTGTTAATGCCACCCCGCGCCCCTTCTGACCACAGCGGAAAAATGTCCAAACCCTTCCAAGCCAGCCCCCCCATCAGCCGGCTCAAGCTTCACCGGCATATCATACTCCGGTGCCAGTGCCCTACCCCCGGCCCAACCCCCAGTGCCATGTCCCAAGCTCCCCAGAGAGGGCCCCAGGCCCACCCTGACTATGGGAGGGTACTACCCTGGCGGTCACCGCTCCCCGACTGGATGACACCCTTTGATGCCCCTCCCACTCTCCCATTTGGGCCCATTCACCATCCCCCTTTGAACTCCCCCCTACAGACCACATCCCCCCCTCCCAGAATACTGAGGCAAAATGAGAAGAGGACTACCCAAATTTCCCTCCACGCCAACTCTGCCTCCCCTCCTGAATAAGGCTCTCTCTCCATGCCCCGTACAGGAGAATAGAAAACTTCTGTCTCTTCAAATACCTGTAATAGGCGCAGGAAAAACAGGACTTTCTCTGCCCTCCACCCAGCTGCTCTGCCATTCCGATAACGAAGGCTGAGGAAACCCTCGGCTCCCCGCACGCCTCCCAGCTGCACCGCCCCACCCCCAATGTCGAGCGGGCAGTACAGGTACCCCCGCCATCTCCCGCATTACCCGTAACAAGCGCGGCCGACAATGAAGCTGAGTGCCCCTTTGCGCCCTTCCCCGCTTCACAGTCACAGTGGGCGCGGAGCTCGCCCTCTCCAGGGACAACTCCTGCTGTTCCGCTGCCAGCTCCGCTCGCCTCACCATACCTTTCCCTTCCCAAGTGCCTCACCGCCAGCCGGCCCAGACCCCTCCCCGCTCCCGGTCTGGACATGAGAAGCTGGGGCCGCCTTCCTGCTATGTGGGCTGCCCCGTTCACCGGCGACATGCAACGTTTTTTGGGCGACGTGCAGGCTGCCACCGCTGCCGCTACACCTGCAGACGCCTGCGCGTGGGGCGCGCCGGCCCCATGCCCACGACCAAATCCATCCTGCCTGCCTCACTCAGCAACCGGAGGGCCTCGAGCACACGATTATCCTCCATTGCCACAGTAAGTACACCTCAAACACAGAGAATCCCTTACTGAAAAACTTGGCAAATACCCTAACCAACCTGCCTCCAACAAAATTCACAGAAACTACCCTAAATCTATTCAAAAACTACGCTACAACAAACCTCCCAGCCACCAGGTCACTAAGCCTAAAATGGTGTCCGGGAGCAGGAGACCATAGAATTTATTATTGAGCTCCCATTGGGCTATAAAAATTATAGCCCAAAACAAAATGGCTGGTTTTAAGCCCGCCTCCCCCCCGACCCCTGCGGTCGGCTACCCCCTCCAAAACCCCCTTCTAGACTGATCCCTCCAGAAAAGAAACATCTAGGAGATTTCATGACGCTCCATACCAGATGTAATAATAATAATAATAATCCTGAGCTTATAAAGCACCTGGTTACACTAGCCAGTGTGTCCCCGCGCTGTACCGCTAAGGAACCCATCCTGGCCTGTTCCTGTGAGGTGCCCATTCCTGGGCACCCCAAGGTGAAGCCAGGCATCCTAGCGTTAGGGCCGGTGTGGAGATTAAGCAAGCTATTGCCCAGAGTTGCAGAGTTGGACCCATGATTAGAGTAGGCACCGAGGCCAGAGAATTATCGGGTCCGAGGATATTGAGCCCAAGACCCAGCCGCGACGGGAATTAAACCCTGGTCCCGGGCCAGACCTCTGCATCAGGGTCTGCCGCTCTAACCAGTGAGCCACACTTCTCCACATGTAAATCTACAAGTCCTCTTTCTATGTTGAGACTTGCATTCCTGTATTTCTGCCGGCAAAAGCAAAACTACAAGGATCTGAATTAAAAGAATAAACTCCGGGATGGGGAGATCTCTGAAGATGGTAGAACAGGAGCCTGAGGGTTGAGGACACACTAACAGCCTTGGGAAGTGGTGCACATATCCAGGGAGAAGGATAACTGGGCAGTGCTTCCTAATGTAATACTTTATAATCACTGGTCCCTTTGTAAGGGCTTTTTGCTGTTGTACGACATGTGTGGGAAGATGGCAATACTATTTGAAAATGTTACTGGTGCAGAGTTTATAATGTACTCAATGATTTACTAAAATAAAAAATACATTCTTTTAAAAAAAAAGAATAAACTTCAAAGCATTGGCAATGCTGACCATTTTGGCTTTGGGGGTTTGCCCAATCTTCACTAGCACACAGCACAGGCTCCCTGTCACAAAACCACAGTAACAGGATAGCTGTCTGCAGCTGGATCCTGTGCAAGAATTTATGAAGCTTTAGGCAATCCTTCTTGCTTGTAACAAGGTCATTAGGAGCTTGTGGCTTCTGCTTTTGTAGTGTTGCTAATTAACTTCCCTACAATGACCTTAAAGACCCTGGCAGCACCGCATGGCCATTGCATCCCACACACAGAAGTGCTACAAGATGTGCGGCATCCCTCACATACACTGAAGAGTAGTGCCGCATGCAGTAGCAGTGCATGCTTCTTCACACAAATAGAACAGGTGCAGTAGCATTGCAATGTCCTTTACACAAAGGGAGTAATATGGCACAAAAGGTAATTCTGGAAACAGAAAAAATACCATAGGACCAAAAACAATTTAATAACATCTAATTGAATCAAAATGCTGTGTAGTGTAGTTCCTATATGCCTAATAGGCTCTGCACATTGGAATAATATACACTCTAGATTTGACATAGGACTGAGGTCAGTATGTCCCTATCGAGTACATTAAACTTAATTGTGTGTGCCAGCTAACTCAGAGGTCACTAGAAACTTTCTCGAATAAATAAGAAGGGATTAGTCTCTGACAACCGCATAACTATGACAACTTTGTTTCCCTTAGAGTCGGAATAATATCTTCAGAGTCGTGGAAACAATAGATAACTATTTCACTCAGTCAATCGTGCATGCTTCAATTCTACAGAGTTGCACAGAAATAGAGAGACAGGTGTTTCAAGCAAAAGGGTTTATTGAACAGTCTTCTTTCTCATGCAAGAGATATGAACTGCTACAATCGTTAGACAGAGTGTGAAGTATAATGCGTACAGAGCAAACAGTAATATAAAATAATACTGTAATAGCATTGTCTGTTGCTATGACAATATAAAAATACTTACATAAGTACCACAGGCTAAAATACTCAACTGGTGCTTCTAAAATACGCCTACCCCAGTGTACCTAACCTAGGTCTAGTACGAGGGAAGAAGTAGGTGCTGGTTTAGCATAGGTTTAGTTTTTGCCAAGAATTGCCAAAGGTTTCTCTAGGTTCTAATCAGCTCCATACCTTAGAATGAGAGAGGTTGGTATCTCTTTCCCGGGGCTCGATTTCCCAACAATCCGCAAGGGGAGTCAGAAACACTGGAGCTGGATTCTCGGCAGGAGGATGACAGCTTCTAGTCAGTGCGTCAGCTGGGGAGTTGGCTTCCTTCGGCACTTGCTGTAGCGAGCTGCGTCGTGCAAGTAGGTAGTCGAACTGCACCGAACCATACCGTCCTTTGCCATAGCAAGTGAAGGTACATTTATACCTTGAAGGTGTTTAGTAATGCCAGTATTGACTTAAAAGTCATGCATATGAATTTCATGAATGAACCCCTAAGGAACAGATGTTCATGCATAATAAATGAGTTCTTGGAGAAATCAATATCCAGGCAAGGGGAAGTCCATAACAGCTTAAGAGTCTGGTTTTCCAAGAAGTCGTTGTGACAGAGATGAACGGATGTAAGTAGCCATGCCTGTATTTGGGTAGCATGGGCTATGCCTAAATAAGGACTGGATTTCTATGCCTATATAAGGGCAATGTGAATTATACCTAAATAAGGGCATGAATTGGGAAATGCATACGGAATCTAAAATCGAACACAACACCCACTCCACTTTCATATGAACGACATTACTAAGTTTCTAAACATGGTAACATATCTAAAATGTATGTACACACGAAGTGCTAAAAGCATGTTTCAAACACATTGGAAATAATGTATTCAAACTATTGCATTGGTGCTGTACACATTAAGGAACTTCTTTGTAAGAAGAAAGGGAAGGGAGTGAGCATGGAGAATCTTAAAGAAAGCCCTCACTCACCAACCTAGTTGGTGACATGCTTCATCATCGGGCCCCACCGGGAGAGGGAAAATGCCTCCCCGGTGAGCTGCGACGCCAGAGTTACTGCGGAGCTGGATTTTTTGGTGATAGGTGAAGGTGTGATAGAGTGGTTTAAAAATGTGTAGATTGTGTCCAAAATAACCTTATTAAATGGCCAATCTGACTCACTAAATACAGGGTGTGGGAAAGGAGCTAAATAAATTGTTCAGCTATTTCCCATTCAGTGGGGTCAACATGTTCCTGCCATAGTGGTATGATTTACCTGGCATTCATCAGGACCTAAGAATTATGCCTCAGCGGTTATGGGGTGCTAAGGCCCACCCTGACCTGAGGATATGAAAGTGAAAAATAGGTGTAAAAATGTGCATTTGAAGAAAAGTGGGTGGTTGCTCTTTGATTTAGAGAAACCAGATTGAACCTGTGGATAAAAACATGTATTCTGCCTCAGTTGTGCTCTCACAGCTGTGCGCTGCTTAATACTAATAAGTTACACTCTTTTGTTGTTTATACTACCTTGTTAGGGGGATCAAGAGTGTTTCCTCTATACCATCCCTCACTCTCTTGTTGATAATCAGTATTAAGCAGCGCACAGCTGTGAGAGCACAACTGAGGCAGAATACACTTTTTTGCCTTCTTTTCTTTTTAAACTCTCACCTTTCTGAGTCTCACTTACTTTGACCATGGCAAACCTGGGACTTTCGAACCCAGAGTCTGAGGTGGACGCCATCCTAGCGGGCCCCTCCCTTTTTGCCGACCCTGCTATCTCCCAGGCCATCACCCACACTAGCGAGTGGGAAAAACTGTCTGAGCAAAAACATGAGAGGATTTGGACAGTCTTACACGGGACCATACTTACAGAGTATCTCCGCGCAAACACAGCACCAAGAGGCCTCGTGGTGACAAATGCTCCTGAACGATGCCACCTTTCGGAAAGAATGGGCTATGATAGCGTGGCATTTTACACGTGATTGGCTAGTGCTTATCATCAAAACAGCTCTACGCCTATCAGAAGCTCTCATGGTTGAAATACAACAGACAGAAACACATTTCAAGACCACACTGACAGGTTACAAGAAAAAAACTTGATGAGATCAATAAAGAAATTACAGAATATAAGGAAAATGTAACCCAATCAAAAGTGACAACATTTCAAAAAGACCTTAAGAAATTTGCATTCAACAAGGTCTATCCCTATGCCGACCCAACCTACACACCACCTGTAAGGAACAATACAAATTCTGACAACTCCGATGATAACTCTTCCAATAGCAGTGGGTCCAGCGGCGGGAGTTGTAGACAGCGACAGAGAGGAGGAACAAGGGGTACATATAGACAAAATTACCAACAACTGAGATGGCCCCCCTTCCCCACACCAGGGGGTGGGCCGCCGCCCATCCATTTCCAACAATCGCATTTCCCAATGATGGGCCGGAATCCGCACTACATGCACCCCCCACAATTCCAACAAAACCCATATCAGCCTCCTTTTTTAGAGTGAGGCCGGAGAGGGAGGGGCAAAATAAGTGGAAAAAAACAGGTCACATGGGAAACAGGGGACACGGTGGGGAACAATACACGCAGCAAAGCACAATTAGCAAGCACAAGTGCACAGGGAGTCTAATTACAAACCTCTCTGACAAAGTTCTATCCCCTGCTGAAACTCAAGTCCTCGAAAAGGGTCTTGGGTTTGTTCCTACAGCCCGACCAGACAAATTCAAGTTGCACTGTGAGCTGTCAGAGTTCTTCAGAAAGCTGAAACTGAAACCATTTTTTGAGGGAAAGGAAGACAGTGTATCGCAGAGTAACAAAGGGGATACCGGCCTCAGATTAAAATCTACCTTTACACCCCCCCCCCCATTTACACAGTGCCGGCGGAAATCACAGCCTTTGAACAGGCTGTTTTTCACGAAATTGAGGCCTACCAAGCCCTCCAGGATCTCCAAACCAACAAGGAGATTACCATAAAGCCAGCATTTAAAGGTGGGAGCAAAGTCATTCAAAACACTGTGGACTATGAAAAAGGTTGCCAAAATCTCCTAGATGACAGGAAGAACTACACCTTACTCAGGAAGGGCCCTCTCCAGAGCTCAAAAAACGAATTGTAAACTTGGTAAAAGGAGCAGAAAAGAATAGCCACATAACCAAACACGAAGCAGACTTTCTGACCACAGGGGACAGTTTGATACCATACTTCTACTCACTACCAAAGACTCATAAAAACAAAAGCCCACCTCCTGGATGACCTATCATGTCAGGTATTGGTTCATTATTGGAACCACTGTCATATTTTTGTGACCATATCCTAAAACCAATAATCCAACATACATCTAGGTATCTCAAAGATACTAAGAGCTTGTTGCAGCTTCTACAGGAACTAACCTTTGAGGAGGGGGTGCATCGAACTAGTTACCCTTGACATCGAGAGTCTGTACACGAGCATCCCCCAGGATGACACCATCAGGGTCCTGGGGGCTGCACTAGACTCAACCAACTGGGATTATCAGACACCGAAGGAATTTATTCTGGAGTGTGCCACCTTGGCCCTTAAAGAAAACTTTTTTGAATACAAAGGAAATGTGTTTCTCCAATACACGGGTACTTCAATGGGCAGCACTTTTGCCCCAAGTGTGGCCGGACTGTACGTCCATGACTTTGAAGTAAAATTCATTCTGCCTACGGACAGCCGGTATGCCTCTTCCATAGGCTTATTGAAAAGGTACATTGATGATGTCATTCTTCTCTGGAGGGACACAGAATAACTTTTTAGTGAATTCCGTAACTGGATCAACATCCTAGATGTGAATCTCAAATTCACACACACCAGCAGCAAACAGGAAGTGGTTTTCTTAGATGTGGTAATCACTATAACCAATAGCAACCTTACCACCAGAACACACTATAAACCCACAGCCAAATACAATCTAATAGAATTCTTGAGTTTCCATCCCCGGCCTCTCCGGGAAAACCTACCATATGGCCAGTACCTCAGGGTCAGGAGAAACTGCAGCAACCTGACAGACTGCTGAGACCAAGCCGCAGACCTCACCTCCAGATTAAAAGCTCGAGGCTACCCAGACAAAGTTCTGAATAAAAGCTACAAAAGAGCTCGAAACCAACCAAGGATGGCTCTTCTAGAAGACAGCGCCAGAGAGCCCCAAGAGACTCCTCTCACTTGTGTCACAACCTATAGCAGCATTTCCAACGTCCTGAAGAAGTAAATCAATACAAACTGGAAGATACTCACTAGTAACAACAGAACTTGGATGAAACCAATATTCTCTTTCAAAAAAGGACGGAGCCTGAAAGACTCACTAGTACACACACGTCCGAAAGACAAACTGATGAGGGACGAGAGATCAGTCGCTGACACTTGGGGCCTCCCAAAAGTGGTGGGCCATTTTCCCTGTTCAAATTGTAGCGTTTGCCACCTAACATCACACACAAAGGTTTTGAATCTCGAACCTGGGAAAACATGGACACAACGCGTTCACACCACTGCAACTCTACAAACGCGGTGTACCTTATCACATGCCCCTGCCAGTTGCGGTACGTAGGTATGACCACACGCAAAATCAAGCAAAGAGTATGTGAACATAGAAGTAACATCAGGTGCCGAAAGTTACCACAAAGATGAGCGAACACTTCTGTAGTGGGCTGGTCCCACATGTTCAGGAGTCATAAGTAGACGCTGTAGACCTGGCCAGGTAGAAGTAGAAGTAGAAGTAGTTTATTAAGTTCCTAGATGTAGATATAATACGCCTCACCAGGAGCAGCCTCCTAGCTGCTCAGCCCATCCTCAACTGACAACACTCATGCACCCAAACATTCCACTCACACTAACATTCTAACCGGAACACTCACACTGGCTGCGCAGCTAGATGCAGAGGAGTAAATTAACATATGTACAACCTGAGGATACTACATTATCCTCTTCCTTGCGAAATGAAAAACAAAAGAGAAAATAATGAAGAGAAAAACTATACACAGTAAAAATATACAATTGTAGCAAGAAATCTGTAAACCCAGGGATGAGTGTGAAATCACATCACGAGAGGGAAAACAGACAACCAAGAATAGAAAGAAAGAAGAAAGCGATAGAGATAGAAAAACACTAATACTATCCTCCTCCTTTAATGAACACATAAAATAAGTAGTTAGTGAATGAAGAGCTCACATACTACAAGTGAGCAAGACAAATATGACAAAAGTGAGGGGAAAAACATAACCCCAGACTAAAATACAATGAGTGGAACGACACCCAAGGAAGTACTTCTCACGTGAGAAGACTGTGCCGAAAACCCAATACGCCACCCCTCATGTGAGGGTCACTGTGGGACTAAAGCCCAAGTGAAAAAGCAAACATTGTTTTGGGAATAAAAACCCAATTGTACAGATGACATCACATGGGACTAACACCCAAGGACTGATGCAGCATGGAAATACAGATGCAGCACAGTGTGGCATCAAAAGATGACTACTCACACAAATGACAACTTGCATAAAAGTCAAAGTACTGACACCCAACATCAACGCAACAAAGATGGGACTGACACCCCCTTTAAACAGAAAATGGGGCAAATATCCATTCAAAATGAACATGGGGTGATGGGACTAAAAACCCACTCCCATCCCTAGGAAGGCATTCCACTTACGCTAACATTCTAACCGGAACACTCACACTGGCTGAGCAGCTAGATTCAGAGGAGTAAATGAACATATGTACAACCTGAGGATACTACAACTTCCTACAGAGCAGCCACACGGCTAACAACCTTAAATGGACCATCATAGAGCAGGTCTGCAGCTGGAAAAACATACCACGAGAAGCAACAAAGGTGGTTTTACCGCCTAGGGACACATAAACAAGGCTTAAACAATGATATCCCCTGGGGCACAGTATTAAGACACTAGTATTGCCTAGGTGCGAGTAACAAGATCCCGTTGGTCTCCCTGTAAGGCTACTCCTTTGTGAAATACACCCTGTTAGACAAACCCCCCCTTTTTTCTATGAGTATTGAACAAAACCAATATACTGTTTTTTGACCTTTCTGCTGGTGCACTAACCCTGGCAAGCCCCAAACAGATGATTGCATCAATCTAGCTATTACTAGTATTTGTTTTGACAGTCTAAATTAAACAAAAAAATTTGGGGGACTACAAGAACATCTAATTCAGCACGGCTAACTACTGAAGGTAGATCGTGATATTCTTGGAAGCTAATTAGACGCCCCTGTGAATCACATATTCAAAGGTTCTTTGAATGAACCTAACAAACGTTTTCATTGAGTTCTATTTATTTACCAGCACATAGAATATGTCAATATCACAGTTACTATGTAACTTTATAAACTTTGTGCACTTCGTCCACATTTATGCCTTCCATTCTAAATAAAGTTTTTCTTGTTCCCTGTCATGATTAAGTCAGCGGTCTAGTGCTGACGGCACTAGTGCTCACTTCCCCCTGGACGCGTCCCGTGATACTAGGCAGGCACGCCCATACGCCGTGACGTATGCGGCCACGCCAGCAGCCTCAACGAGAACGCGCCAGACTGCCCGGTCTCCCAACCTTTCTTAAAATACCGCGGCTGCAACTGAACCTTGTATCTACGGGGTCCAGTCCTAGAGGGACACGCGCAGGTACCAAGTGGGTGCCTGGCGACGCGGGCGTGAGTTTTCCTTTGGATTTTCAGATAAGTGACAACACGCCATTGTGAGTCCTGTACTCACTCTCAGTTGTTTTTTCTCTGTAGGGTGTGCCATTCTCACCACCACCCCCCTTACCGAGACCCATGGTGTGAAGATTTCTCACACCAAACGTGAGACACATTTTTTATATATTTGTAGCTAACTTTTTATACATTTGCATGTGTTTGTGTGGGTTTTTCTTGTCACGCCGTCGAGGCTTACTGGCCATTATGGCTACTTGATCCCCCACCAAATACGATTTACCGATAAACGCTCTAGTTGGCGTGCAGGTGCAATAGTACTATTTGCTTAAGGACCAGTCAAGTTATTCTTGTTGGCTGTTTTGGCTAATGTGGCTGGCTGTATCGTCACTCAGAATCAATGAGCATGTGTCGATTCACCTCAGGAGACTGAATTACCCTGAGTACAAGTGCACTTTTGAGAGAGCATGGTATATCTTTAACAAACAACTGCGCAAGATAGAAATTAATTATTTGTCTTGTCTTCTTTCTTTATATGTTTGTTATTGTCTTTTTTATCCACAAGTGCAATCTGGTTTCTTTAAATCAAAGAGCAACCACCCACTTTTCTTCGATTGCACATTTTTACACCTATTTTTCACTTTCACATCCTCAGGTAAGGGTGGGCCTTAGCGCGCCCATACTGCCGAGGTATAGTTCTTATGTCCCGATGAATGCCAGGTAAATCATACCACTATGGCAGAAATATGTTGACCCCACTGAATGGGAAATAGCTGAACAATTTATTTAGCTCCTTTCCCACACCCTGTTTTTAGTGTGTCAGATTGGCCATTTAATAAAGTTATTTTGGACACAATCTAGACATTTTAAACCACTCTATCACACCTTCACCTATCACCAAAAAAATCCAGATTCGCAGTAACTCTGCCGTCGCAGCACACCGGGGAGGAATTCGGCCTCACCCGGTGGGGCCCGATGAGTAAGCATGTCACCAACTAGGTTGGTGAGTGAGGGCTTTCTTTAAGAATCTAGTAAGATTCTCCATGCTCGCTCCCTTCCCTTTCTTCTTACAAAGAAGTTACACTCTTTTGTTGTTTATACTACCTTGTTAGGGGCACCAAGAGTGTTTCCTCTATACCATCCCTCACTCTCTTGTTAATAACCGTCATCAGCTGTACACATTAAGGCAAGAATTCATTCATAGCATATTTTCCACATTTGAAATGCAAACATGAATGAATCATAAAAATATACATTTATGAAATGGCTCGTAAATACAGACGAAAAATGGCCGAAACCATTTCATGTCAGATTACATAAAACTGTTAATTTGTGGACAAGGTCATATATTGTCTCTGGAAGTATTCAAAGAATTCTTGTTCTCTATGAATAGTTCTACTATAACAGATTACTTTGTGCCAAAATGGAAAAATACAAATGTGAAGAAAAAAAATTAATCATAGGAAAAAGTTATTTTTGTAAAAATGAAGGTCAAATTCAAAGTCTCTCAGAACACTGTGTTCCAAAATCAAAGGTCAGTGTTAGGGCTTGGAGAAAACATGAAATCTTCTATGTCTGTAGACAAAAAATCACCTATCATGGTAGGCGAAAGTTGGATTACCTCGTTTAGAAGATTAACCGCATTGGTCGCATAAGCAATGTTCGAATTAGATGGTACCTGCACGCCTGTTGTTTCCTCTCGTACCAGCAGTTGTAATTTGCGTCTGTGAGATCTCAATGAATGCCGTAATCAGAATTGGTAGCCGCTGGGGACAATACAGAGCATGAGCCGTTACCGGTTCAAGCAAAGTATCAACATCCGTTCGCATGACTGATGGGAGTGTTAGACAGATGTCTAGCACGCATTCTTCTCCGCATAGCAGGCAGCGTAGAACAGATAAGATGCAATCTTTCCAGATTCGTCTGAATGACAGAAAACATGTGGTATTTAATTCTCGTAGACGAGGTAACCCTAAAATTTGGACGATGCACTCACGACACTTCATCTCCAATACAGCTCTCTCTATGGTACTTGGAGTGCTGCTGGTGATTTGGCTTGCCATATCGTAGCAGAAGGAGCAAAAAGTGTATCCCTGCACCGAGTCCTTAAAGGAGGGGCAGTCCGCCAAACACAGAGTGCACGAAATTTGGAAATATTCAGAGGACTGCTTAAAAAGGTGCTAACAGTCCTAAAAACACGTTCTTAAATAGATGTACAATACCGCTCGTATCAGACATGTTTAAGATACGACTTAACATTTCTGAGAAATGTATAGTGCAGTTTGTATCCAAGAGGGCCTGTATCTCGACAGAAGTCCTTGCGACTTGTAGATCATAGGTTTCTTTGGCCGAGGTCAGTGGGACAGTTTTTTGCAAAAGAATGGCTTTCATTCTGCTTAGAGTATCCATTCGTATAGAAGAGATGTTCAGTGAAGGCCATAGAGGCAACTCCCTGACTGTCTTGGTTTGTGGAAACAATACTTGCAAACAGCAAGTGACCCTGGATGACACAGGTACTAGATATGGTATACCTGGCAACATATACCATTGGTTGCAGATCCAAATCCTTGGCCTGTCTCCCTGGGCACTAATAATGCTGTGTATCCAGCTCCTTTTAAACAATAAAGATGATTAAGATTCTTCTTGGATATTCAACTTCCATTTATTAATCCATGCATTTCATTTCAGATGTTGTATTCACATCTATCTTCAAAGCCATATTTCATTCTGTGCTTAATTTTTATCATACACATCAATATGTTTTGCTGTCCCAATGCATTTCGGCGCCGCACGCCTTTGTCAAGGGGAAAATCTGAAAAGATAACAATGATGATTTAAGCTCTCTCTTTCTGTATGCAGTGTGTTAGCCACCTGTCTAACGCTATGAGCACTGCTAAGAATTAGTTATGCCTTAATCTCAAACTCATGAAGGTTAGTTACTGAAAAAATATTAATCTGTAAGGAAATGTAACATAATGTGCTGAAAAAAATCAAAAAAATTATAATATGTAGTCCTTCCTGCGCCTTCCGTGATCTATGATGTGTTCTATTCCTGGCGGTGATTTCTTTACGATGTAAGCTGACTGTCTGTGTTCGCTATGCTGAATGATTCCATGAGATTAACCTACATATTATTGTATCTTTCCTGCCGCCTATGTATACTGTGTGGATGTCCACGTATAATAGGTGCGCCGCTAATTTCCTTTCGCTTTGCGTGATCTATATGGTAACGCTCCTACATTAAATAACGCTCCTAATGTCGGTGACTGAAATCCCTTTAAGCTTACTATCTGTCTAGATCTGTGCCCGCCGTTATAATGAACGGTGTCTGTTAAACGCTTACCGATGTGGCGTTCTCTATCCGTTACATTGTTGCCCGTCCTGGTGCGTGCTGGGATTCCCGTGTTGGCGTCTGTACGCACTGGCGTTTACGTCTTGCTTAAAATGGTGTCGGCCTATCTATCGTGTGATATGCGCTGAATAGCTATGTGTATGTAACGCTAAGCTAATTACGCTGTGAATGTATGTACCCGACATGTATTAGAAACTCCTGATGCATAAAGGTGAAAACTGATGTGCTTAAAATAAAAGTGAACAAGATGTCGCCTATATAGCGATGATTCCTGTATTCTCGCCTGCATGTATTCCCCATGATAACTATCCATTCATTATATTCACTAATTTTACAAATAACACATGAATTCAATTCTTTCATTGAGTCCTTTGGGTTTCATGGTGCCCAGGTGGTAAATCCAATAATTTTCACGTTTTAAAAGGACTTTCTTGTTGTCTATTCCTTCTCTTCTTTCCACAACTTCTAGAATGCAAGCTTTTAGTTGGTCGATCTGATGTTGCGCCTCCACGAAGTGTGTGAATTGTGGATTTCATAATGTTTGTTCGGATGTTACTTTTGTGTTCATTCAATCTTACTTTAAATTTCCTCTCTGTTTGGCCCACATAACATTTGCCACATGGACAGTTTAACAAATAAATGATATTCGTTGTGTCGCATGTTCCATTGACTCTCAACTTGATTTCACTTCCCGTTGTGGGATGTCGAATGCTATTCCCTTTTAAAATGTTACCACAGTTGTGACAGTTTCAACATGGTTGTGTGCCTTTGTATCTTATAGTGAATGCTTTAGTGTGGGTTGGTTTCAGTAGTTGTCCTATGTTCTTAGATCTGGTATATGCAAATATGGGTTCTTTTGAAAACATGTCTTTAAAGTATGGCTCTGCCTTCAGTAAAGGCCAATGTTTCTTTACCATTTTCTTGAATTGGTAACTCATAGTTAAGAATTTACTGACGCAGGTAATTCTTTGCTCTGTGGTTTTTGGTTGCGACGTGAGAAGATCTTCCCTTTCTTTGTCTTGAATCCTGTGTTGTGCTTGCTGTAATATGGCTTCTGGATACTCTCTGTTCTTAAATCTTCTGATCATTTGATTTGTTTGTTCCTCTAGTTGTTGCGGTTCCGAGACCACTCTTTTAACCCTCATTAGTTGGGAGTAGAGTAGATGTTTCTTTAAAGATGGAGGATGATAGCTCTCTGTAGAAGTCGTGAAGGCTGCGCCGCCTCTGTTTCTGCGCCCGATCACGTGCACCCGCCGAGCCTCCCACTGGACCTGCTTGGACCTCCCACCTCCCGACGTCCGACTTCCGGTTTCGCGGGAGCGAGAACGAGCGAGAACGCCAGCAAGAACGCCAACCGCATCTACGGCCGCCGCCGCCGCCTCCCGCCAAAAGTGAAGTACGGACCAATATCCAGGGCAGCATAAGCGGCATAAGCAGCAAGTACAGAAGCCGCGAAGAGTTGTGCGGTGGGGGTTAGAGGGGGCGTGGCACCCGCACCCCCCGCGGCTGACTCAGACTCAGAGCACAGCGCGTGAAGCGCAGAGAAGATTTCCAGCGTACGAGGTGCAGAGCGTGGGCTGAATAAAACTGTGGCAGCTAGAAACGGACCGCATTGAGAGGAGGCCATCAAATGCAATCAATTGAAAGGCGGTAGGCGGCAGGCTCATCTAACAGAAGAACAAGCATCAATTTATTTATTTATTTTATTTATTTTGAAAGTTTTATTTAGCGCGAACAAGATCTTTTCAGATATCAGAGCGCTTTACAAATACAGGGGGTAAGGAAACAGGAAACATGGGAGTGATTAACAAACATTTGAGCAAAGAATAGTTGTAGGTAAAAAATGAAAAGCAAAATAGGATAGGTACATGGGGGAGCATAATAATTGAGTAAAACCAGTGATACATATCGACAATCAGACAAACAATAGTGCAGATAGGTGTAGAGTCTCAAATAGATCCAAAGTACAAGTTCAGGTGAATTTAGTCATGAAGATAGTTTTTACTTCTTTTTTAAAGAATGCAGAGGAGGAGATAAGTCTGGTTTCAGGAGGGAGCGAGTTCCAGATCCTGGGTGCCATTCCTGAAAAAGAGCGTTTATATGTTTTTTCCTTCCGGAATCTACGAGGTTCCAGGAGAAGATTCTTTGTGCTTCTAGTGGTTCTTGAGCCGCCAGATATTGTCAGTTTCTGAGTGAGGTAGCCGGGTGAGTTGTGGTGTACAGCTCTGTGCGTCATGCAGGCAATTTTCAAATGTATTCTGGCTTCAAAAGGCAACCAGTTCAGGGATTTTAAGTCAGGGGAAATATGCAAGTGTTATTTTGATCCAGTGATGAGTCTTGCTGCAGTGTTCAAGAGGCTCTCAGGGGTGCAGTTGTAGATAGAGGGAGTCCGCAAAGGGCGACGCTACCGTAGTCTAAGCGAGGAATGACTAGGGCTTGTACTGCAGTTTGGAAGTCCTTGGCAGGGAGGAAGGGTTTAAGTTTCCTCAGGGTATTGATTTGGTAATTAGCTCCCTTAGTTGCCTTGCTGATATGCTGCTGCATGTTGAGATTGGTGTCAAGTGTAATACCTAAGGATTTCGCTGAGTCCACGATGGTAGGTTGGACATTGAGTGCAGTTAGGTGCTTAAGCCAAGTTTGAGTGGTGGAGATTTTCGCTGGAGGTGAGATCAGAAGGAACTCAGTTTTCAAAGCATTGAGTTTGAGGTGATTATCGGCAAGCCATGATTGGGTGTTTCTGCGCGTTGAGTTCAGAAGTTTGATGTCATTGGGAGATTGTAATTTGAGATATAGTTGGGTGCGTCGGCGTACATGTGAAACTGTACATTAGATGCCTGTAACAAGGTGGTGAGAGGTTCCATAACCAGATTGAACAATGTTGGGGATAAAGAAGATCCTTGTGTGACGCCTAAAGTTACAGGCAATGGTGGGGACATCAAGTTGTTGCTCTTGAATTTCTGAGCCATTATGCAGAAAGGAGGTGAACCATTTGAGAACAGTCCCAGATAGACCCATTCTGGTGTTTAACAGCTCGAGTAAGTTCTCGTGTTTGACAGTGTCAAATGCTGACGAGAGATCAAGAAGGGTGAGGAGGCAGGTATCGTTTTGATCTAGGATTTGGAGTGCGTCATCGTCCAGGAGAGGAGAGGAGAATACAGCCATTGAAGTTTGTAGTAGTGGCTGAGTAATTAACCTGGAATTTAAGTGGTGAGGTGAGGAAAGAGTGCGGGCTTACAGAAACAGAGGTAAGTGAAAGGGACAATTCTTAACCCCCATTGTTGTTTTTTAATTAAAATAATTAGGGGAAGCCAACCGGTAGTGAGGGCAGTTGCGCACCCATTAAGCGGCAGAAGCCATCTAGGTGAAAGAAAACTCCCTTGCATCCTTGCGTACATAGCGAAGAAGAATTAAAAAAAAAAAAAGCAAAGGCAATGGCCTTAGGGAAATCCAAACCACGTAAGGTCTTGAAAAACTCTAAAATAAATCTGGGACAGTGGATGTGATTGACGTATCGAAAAGCCTGGATGATGCAAATAAAGATATGGCGACATCTACCGGTAGTAGAGTAACGGCAAATGGAGTAACCTCCCCCCCGAGCTCAACTCCACAGCTAGCACCGGCATCGTCTAAGTCAGCAGGCGCAAAAGGGGGGTCGGCGGTATCAAAATCCATTAGGAACTTCATTGGCAAACATTTTAAAGGGAAAGAGACAGCAAGTAAGGAGACAAGTGTACCAGAGACCCCACAAACCATCGAGGACTCAGCAGCATCTAGCACGGAAGCTTTGAACCAGTCTGACTTCAATATCGCTGAGATACCATTGGAACCTCGACTGTCTTCCTCGCCAAGGATGTGTCAGTCGCTATTCACCCAGGACATAGGAGCAGATGTGGTGAATGAAGATAGAATAGACAGTAGCAATCCCTTGGGTGAAGGGAATCTTGCTGAGAGGGAATCCAGGTTTAATGGACACCAAAGAGTAGTGAACTCAAATGTTGGACTTGATGTATCAGGAGTGCCTCTATGCAATTTGGAGGTGACTGGATCCACCAGCTTATCCATGCTTGAGGTTATGCTAATGCTCCAGAAAACTCTGCAGGGCATTTTAGAGGTTTCAGTCCTAAATAATGACATTATAAAAAGACAAGGTGACCAATTTAAGGATATAATTGGAGAGTTGGCACAGATGAAAAACCTGATGCCCGCATTAGTAAGACCAGTAGAAGCCCAGGAAGAAAACATAGTGGATAGGGGGGAAGTAGAGAGAAGGGCGAGTAGTCCCTCAGAGGATGTACCCACAGAATATCTATCCTACTGCCCAATGATAATAAAAAGGTATGTGGAAGGGAGGTATAGAATGCAAAAAACAACAAAGAGAAGGAAAGGGAAAAAGGCCCCAGTTAACTGCCACCCCACGAAGCAACAGGAGTATGGGGGGGGGGCCTCTCCAGCACATAAGACAACGGATAAGGTGCTAAGGCAAGGAATTAAAAAACTAAACTTTGCAGAAATAGGAGCAAGTAGCAATAAACCCGACGATCAAAACAGGAGGATAACAAGGAATAGAATGGGAAAAGGTGAAAAGGCTATCAGGAGGACTCAATCTGGGGTAAAGGAGAGCACAGCTGCAGAATGGGGGATGGACACGTCTCCAGGTTTGGGGCCTACTAACCCAAACCATGTGAAGAGGGTTAGAACCGGAGGCAGAGAAGAAGCAAGCAGGCACATAAGGGGAGAAAGGCCAGATAGAACATTACAACATCGGCAGCCAGAATTGCTTGCAGACAATTAGTTATTTGTAGAGCCATTAGGACAGGAAAAGGGGGGAAAAAGAACTAAGAAACTAAAACCCTTAAATCGCTCCCAGCTCCTATCCTCTTTTGCAATGTGTCCCAGCCTAAGATATGTTAGTACTGCTGATTTAAGAAGTTGGGTTTATGGCGAATAGCAAGGGGGAGGAAATAACTAAGGTCCTACTCCACTCCGCCCTAATAAAAGACGCAATAGAAAAGGCAGAGACCGAGATGCTTTGTGAAGGAATTAGAATAGTAAAAAGGGAGGAGGTGTTACTGGACAAAATAGGGAACTCTTTCCTTAGGAACCATGCGGCACTGGGTGAAAGACAAATAAAAATGATTAGCCTGGGGAGAGGTAAGGAAGACGCCCTTGAAATTACGATAAAACTAAAAGACCAGAGGTGGGATGTTGAAGATGTCCTTGCTGGGAATAGATATAGAGAATTGGCAAACATGAATGGTGAGGAAGATGGTTATATGAGTAACATTGATTAGGAAGTAGGGCCGTCGCACAGCCTATCCATTCTGTCCTGGAATGTAAACGGATACAATAGAATAGTGTCACAGGAAGATTTTAAAAACATCTTGAGGAAAAATGATATTGTATGCTTCCAGGAAACCTGGCTGTGCGACGAAACACCTGTAACCGAAGGCTTTACTCACCACGTAAAACCTGCAAAAAAGAACATATCAGGTAGTACTTCTGGTGGACAGATGACGCTGGTCTCAACAGGGATAGCTAAAGATATGGAACCCCTCGAACTCAAGTGTAACTGGGCTTTGGGTAGTAGAGTGCGAACCCTAAACAATATGTCGGGGGTCGAAAACCTATGCATTATAAATGTGTATATACAGAAAGGGAAAACAAACGAGTATAAGATTGACCTGGAACTTTAAAAACAGACCGGGAAGACCTATGTGATTGTTAATAGAACTTAGGAAATTAAAGATAAAATATAAGGCCACTATTAGACATAAAAAAAGGATTTTTAAGGACAAATGTTGGGGGAATCTACTTGAGGCAATTGAAGAAAAAAATGTGAGAGGCTTTTGGAAGTTAATACAGGAATGCACGGGGATAGTCTTAGGAACCCTACGCTGCTCGGTGCCAGAGGACAAGTGGGTGACCTACCTGGAAGAAATCTATGGTAAATGGCCAAATAGGGAGGGAAGAACGGCCAATGTCTGGCCTGGAATAAGGGAAGAAATAAAAGTACACTTCTCCCCAGATGCCATTAGAGGTATAATAAACAGATTAAACCTAACCCGGCAGCAGGCCCAGATAATTTACCAGCTATCATAATAAAAACGAACATAGAATGGTGGGCGGAGTTTTTCTCCAATATGTTCCAAGGGATTTTAAACACTGGTAATTTCCCAGATAATTGGAAAGGGGCTATTGTCAGGCCACTACATAAAAAAGGCGATGTAAACGGTATACAGCCTTTACAACGAAACTTTTACAACGAACTACCATTACAATGCAACTTTTACAACGCAAACCATTACAACGCATAGCGCTGGGGGGCGCTCTAGGATAGGGAATAGGTTTAATGTACTATCCAACACCTTCCCTACTATCCACGGGGACTGGAGTTGGAATAGTAAATTAAACTATTCACTATCCAGCGCCCAAAAGCATTATGCGTTGTAATGGTATGCGTTGTAAAACTTACGATGTAAAGGTAGGCGTTGTAAAAGTATGCGTTGTAACGTCATACATCCGATGTAAACTCCCCAAAAAATTACCGCCTAATAAACCTTCTGGACATAGGCGAAAAGGTTTTCTCTAAAGTAATTCTAGGTTTACTAAAGGAATGGGTGGATGACAAACAGATAGTACCACCAGAACAGGGGGGGGTTCAAAGAAGGCCACTCAACGGATGACCACTGCTTTGCTCTTTGGTCCATTGCACGGAAGTCGATCGATCAGTGGGGTAATTTATTCTGCTGTTTCGTGGACTTCCGTGCAGCTTTCGATCTGGTGGACAGGGAGCAGCTGTGGTCAACATTGGTAGGGTATGAAATACAGGGTGACCTGCTTGCCCTAATCCAAGCACTGCATACAGAAAATTAGGCACAGATAATTCTAGATAAGGATGGAGGTTTGACGAAGAGAATCCCAATTGGGAACGGTCTAAGGCAGGGGTGTGTACTCGCCCCCCTACTATTCTCCCTGTTCTTAGCAGACCTACCCCAAAAATTAAGAGAGGTCAGAGGGGCGAACACAAAACTGGGAGGAAACCAGATATCGTGCCTCCTATATGCTGATGATCTGGTGATCATGGATCATGGAGATAGGCCTCCAAAGGAAATTAAATCGATTTAAAGAATACTGTACAAGCAAAAAATGTGTAGTAAACATGGAGAAGACGAAAATTGTATGCTCTGGAAGGAGGAAAACGAAGTTCTCTTGGTACCTGGGCACAGTATTGCTTGAGAGGGTAGCTGATTATAGATATTTGGGAATGTGGTTTTCTGGTACCCTGAAATGGTATACACATTTACAAGCATTAAAAAGGAGGGCATTGGCGTCTGTGAAAGGCTTAAAAAGATTCAATAATACCTATGGAGAAATGTCGGATAGACCGGTCCTAAAAGCATACCAAGCAATGGTGCCCCCACAATTTTTGTATGGAGCCGAGGTTATTTACATAAGTGGTAAGACCTCCTGGGATAGAGGGGAGGGAAATATATTAAAAAGCTTATTCGTGCTGCCTAAATCATCCATGGTACAGGCGGCAAGACTTGAGCTGGGAATCACCTCGTGGGCGATAATTGCTTGTATGGCCCTTGTACGATTCTGGCAGCGATTGGGAGCAGAGGAGCTTTTTAAAATCTCCCAGTGGGCCAAAGAGGAAATTGCCACAAGCGAGCTACCCTGGGCAAAAGAGACTAGAGCATCAATAAGTAATGCATATAGGGTGCTCGATCTGAAGGCATGTTCGCTGCAAGACCACATAATAATAGGTAAGAAAGAACTAAGGCTTCAAGGGACCGATATGTCCCGTACTTTTGACCGGGAGTACCTTTTACAAAAGAGCTCGGTAGCCCACATGACATCGGCCTGGGAGCTCGACTAACATTTTCCCTATGTGGACCGGCTACCAAGTCATAGCTTAAGGCGGGAAGTCCTAAAAATGCGAATTGGAATAAACCCATGCTACGCTAATAATGGAGTTCGAAATCAAATGATAGGATGTAATGGTAATTGCACTTGCACTTTAGGTACTACTTGCAATATTTTACATATTTTACTAGATTGTATGTGGTTTTTACATATACAAAAGGAGTTTTTATGTCCAATTTTTAAAATTTATAATATTACGAACAGGATGCAAGCCGTTAATCTTCTGGTGGAAATGGGGTATTTAGATATAGCTTGTGCTCTGGGGAAATATATGAATAAAGTCAAGGTGTTCCTCAAGTGCACAGAGTAAGCACAAATAATGCTACTCCTCGGCATTATATAAGGGTGGAACAATTAGTGTTTACAGTAATAAGTGCTGCATGATTAAGGAGGTGTTGTATAGGTATGAATTAAGTGATTTTAATAATTTAACTGTTATAATACTCCGATTTTAAAAATGAAAGTCAAACTATATGTATATTGAGAAGTAATATGTTTTGTGATACCGTCGTGTTATGTTTTTGTTGTTTTTATTAGGATAAGAGGTAAATTGTACTTTTATGGTTGTAACAAACCAAATAAAGTTTGTTTTGACTGACTGATTGATAGCTCTCGTATCTGAGTATGTTATTCCTATCAGTAGCTTTTCTGAAAAGATTAGTTGCAAATCCAGTTGGTTTTTTCGTAACTTCTACATCCAAGAAATGTATGACATCTTCTCTTATTTCCCATGTGAACTGGATCCTCTCATCTATGGAGTTCAAACCCACTATCTGTGTTGTTAATGTTTCCTTTGATCCTTCCCATGCAATGAAGATGTCATCAATAAAGCGTGCATAAAGTCGAATGTATCTTGTCCAATTTTCTTTCTGTAAAATGTTGGTTTCCTCAAATGCTCTCATAAAAATGTTAGCATAGGTAGGAGCTGCGCAATTTCCCATTGACGTTCCGCTCTTTTGTAAATACCATTGATCTTGATAAGTGAAATAGCTGTGCATTAACGTGAATTCTAGCAATTCCATGAGAAATATTTTCATGTCGTGGTTGTAATCACTCTCTAATAGCGCTTTCTCTACCACTTCTAGGCCTTGATTGTGTGGTATGGAGGTGTATAAAGCCTTTACGTCTATAGTTGCCAGTACTATTTGTTGATTCTCAGTGATCTGAATGGTAAACAGCTTTTTCAAAAAATCTGTGGTATCATTGATGTATGATTTAGCCGATACGGCATGAGGTTGTAGATATTTATCGAGGAATTTACCCACTGGCTCATGTACACTGTTTCTGGTTGATACAATCAGTTGGCATGGCGGTCGTTTTAAATCTTTGTGCACTTTAGGCACCATGTAGAAACTGGGGCTTGTAGGATGGTCTTGTGTAAGGAATTTTTTGACTTGGTCTTGTATTACGCCTTTTTCCACTGCTTTCTGTAGGATGTGCTTCAACGTCTTTTGTATTTCTTGAATGGGATTAAAATCTAGCCTCATGTACAGATTTTCATCCTCCAAGTGTTCTTTGGCTTGTGCTTCGTAATATGTCCTGTCCAGTATTACTAGGGCGCCCCCTTTGTCTGCTTTTTGGCACACTATCTTTTTGTCTTTGCTGATTGACTTGATAATTCCTTGTTCTTTAACTGTCATGTTTTGAAATTTACTTTTTTTCTTAGTGTTGAGTTGGTGAATGTCTTGTTTGCATAATTGCTCAAAAAGGTCTATGGTTTTGTGGCTCACCGGAGCCATGTATGTACTTTTGCTCTTCAATCCTTTAAGCTGATCTTCTTTCTGTTGCTTTTCTGTTACTATGTTGTCGAAAAAATTCCTCAGTCTTAACTTTCTAGTTAGTTTGAATAGACTGATGTCCAATTCCAAGATGTTGGTATGAGCCGTAGGAACAAATGATGTGCCTTTTTGAAGAGTATCCAATTTTGCTTTGTTTAAGGGCCATTGTGATATGTTCAATACTAAGTTGTCTGTTCCTATTTCTTTGGAATTTATTTTTTCTTTTTGGCTGTGACTGTCCTCGTTTGTGGTTGACCTTTTTCTTTTTCCTTTTCCCCTCCGGGGTCTCCCCTTTCCTCCTGGCCTCTTTCTAAAAAAGATACACCAGAGGATGTAGTTGTTGCTTCAACTGGTTTTTGGGCTTTCCACAAAGGCGCGCGGCGCCGAAATGCATTGGGACAGCAAAACATATTGATGTGTATGATAAAAATTAAGCACAGAATGAAATATGGCTTAGATGATAGATGTGAATACAACATCTGAAATGAAATGCATGGATTAATAAACGGAAGTTGAATATCCAAGAAGAATCTTGATCATCTTTATTGTTTGAAAGGAGCTGGATACAAAGCATTATTAGTGCCCAGGGAGACAGGCCAAGGATTTGGATCGGCAACCAATGGTATATATTTGACTCACACTCCAGAGTGGGGAGTGATACCCAGGAGCACAACATATAGGAATGAACTTGCAACATTAAATCACGCAGTGCACAACCAAGATTCATTGGTATATATACCTGGCAACATGCCACAGCAGCTGTGATCGTTCAACATGAGGTAACTCCCATTCGAAAGTTGTCCAAAAATTGGATCAATCACCGCAGCTGGTGAACCTTGCAGGTGACAGGATAAGTTGTTAGAGGAACCATCGCAGGCCCCGTGTAAATTAATACCCTGACAAAGGACAGAACCGCTTAGTGCATTTTCACAGTTGGTACCGCTATGAAACACTTCACGTCCCCCACTCCAACATCTCTGTGTGTATGGTAATTCCCATGATGTCTTGATGTATTCTTTACCCAACCTTTCATATGTGCCTGCTGGTATGTGTTTTAGGCAATACTGAAAATGAAAAATTCTAACAGGCAGAGTGATTGTTCCATGTATTATCCATTCAGTAGCTGTTTTTTCTGCTACCATAAATGGCAATCTTTCCAGTTTTTCAATGCTCAGCACCGTTTAGTCTGCTCCCCTTTGTGCCAATTTGATCTGTTTATCAGTGAGATTGGATTCTGAAAACAGTGAGGCAGTATTGATTAAATGCCAAGGCACATAGCCTGAACAAAGGTTTTGTAACGTCCAGCCTAATAGCATGATAGAACGTAGTTGCGACTGACCATGTTGCAGCATGACCAAGTCCTGTTCCATGATGTTTATGGCAGAAGATACTATGCTGTCCAATGAATATATCCTGGACGACAAAGTTGCTAACCCATTGTCAACTATAGAGAGAGTTTACTCTAAATTAATGCGATCAATTTCTCGTATTCGTTCCGCAGTCTCTGCTTGCGTAATCTTCCATATTTTGTTATATGCAGCATATATACCGGCATATATAAAATGTTTTTGACGCGGTTTTCTTGATCCAAGCAAGAATTCCCTAAGGTCTGCGCCATCTTTAAGTAAAGATAAGTGTTGCTTTACATCCTTAGGTGTAGATCTTTGTAGCCAAACAAGGCAGAGCTTCCCTACACTGTATGTTGTTACTATTCCAGGATGCTGTCTTTGAACATATCTTGGGTCTGGCCTATTGATTTTAAACCCTTGTGTTTTGTTCAGGAATCTGTCTTGACAGTTGTTTGAGTCTGTGGGCCAAATTAACCATTTTTTAAAATCTGGATCTGTTCTGTTGTGAAGCAAAATAGTATGTACATCGACCTCCCCCTCTGAAGTGTTATGACTCTCAGGTTTAGGTGTAGGTATGGACGGATTGTTCATGTCTTTGATCTTGGCTAACCCAAGGCAAGACGTCTGTTGGACAGTGTCATTCAAAAACATAATTTGCTCAGGGATGATACAGGCTCTAAACATAGCTTCTACACCCTGTACCTGCCAATCTTTCATACCCCAGTTTTTGTCTCAATGTTGTCTTTCCAAAAGTCGAAACCTAGTCTAGACAGTTGGGCATAAAAGGCTGCAGAATAAATCTGTTTGCTATTGGTCAATGTATTTTTCCTTCCTGTTCCTTTTCCTGTTCCTGTTGAAATTTCATAGAAAATGTTTCTGAGCTACCCTTTTGTGGTGTAGGACAATGTTCCCATTGGTTATACATAAATACATTTCTAGGACTTTCATATTTGTGCAAGAAATGATGACCATAATGGTTATAGCAATACCTTTGTTCATAGTCTGAAGAACCTTCTAAATATTCATGATTTTTGAATACTGCAGACATTTCTAAGTCTGACATCATATTATTAACAGTCTCGAAGTCCCAATCATCAGAAAATGTACTAGATGAAAAAAAGTCACTTAATGAAATCTTGAATTGGTGCAGAATCTTCAACAGCTCCGACGGGCCAAAAATTTCATATTCTGTTTTGTCATAAGCTATACCATCAGGTATAGGAACAGCTGTGATGATCACTGCTGACAAGTCTCTTTGTTCACGATGAGATGATTTGTGTGGTTTGAGGAGTAAGTTGACATTCTTACTTGCTGTGTCCATTTTGACATATCTTCCATTTATCAGCATACCCAGAGTTATTACCAGAGCTAACCAAAGCAGAAGAAAAAATATTCCCAACACAATCCAAAGTTCAATCCATGGTGAAACCAGAAAAGTCTTCTCCAGGCGATGAAAAGATTCAGTTGCTTGTTCTTTGAAAGTTCTTTTTGCTGGCGTTGTTTCAGATTCGCTGGGATCCTCAGAAAACATGTCAAAGTTAATGAAATAGGCAGAGGCAGTTCTGTCCATGGTCGGGATAGCATCCGGATTTGTTGAAATCACTGGAACCACTTAATCACTTGTTACTTCGTTGTAGACAGGTGTTTCTTGACAAACTGTTATTTGGGTCTCAAGAGGAACGAGTTCCATAGCTTTATTGCCTAGTCCTTCTTTTCTCACTGCAGATTCTTCAAAGGTGATGAGTCTCTCAGTTTGAACCACTTGGATAGTAGCTAGAGGAGTGTGTCTGCTACTTGGTCGGAGTCCACTTGGCCTACTGCTTAGTATCTGCCACATAGTGTGGTTTGATGATGTCGATAGACACAAACCTGTTCTCCTTTTTACCAGCAAGGGGCGGCAGCAAAACTGTTCTTGATCCGTTGACTGCTAGGACAGGTACTGGTTGTCTGTAAGAAGGCCCAAATTCCTTCTTGTCCGCGATCTTCTCTCTGACTAGATCCCCAAGCTTCGAGATCCAGGCAGGCCTTGCTGGGACGGTTATTTTTTCCCCAGTGGTGGTTTTCCATAGGGACACGTTGCTTTGTTTCGTTCTTAGTTCATTTAAGTCCTGTAAAACAGCCAAACGATCTTTGATATCAAAATTATTTTGCTCCACCACTGATGTGTGACAATCAAGGTCCGAGACCAACATTCTTTTCCCAAAAAGGACCTCATACGGAGTGATACACCCTAGAGAACTTCTTGGCAAGTTGTTAAGACTATGTTGGACACTTATTAGATGTTTGGCCCACCCGTCACCCGTACCTAGTGCCCTAGCTGTTATAGATTGCTTTATGTCCCGGTTTTTTCTCTCCACAACCGAATTTCCCTCAGGATGGAATGGACTAGAATACCGCAATGCAACGGCCAAACTGGCCATGGCTTTTTTGTAAGCTCGAGAGCTAAACGCAGGACCCTGGTCAGAATGTAGCGTGCCAATTGCTTATGTGCCGATAAAGACTCGCAAATCTTTTATAACAGTTCGAGCATCAGTCGAGCGCTGAGACCACATCCAAATGAACCTTGAACATAAATCCACTGCTACCATGATATATTTATAGTTAGCATCCCTTTGTAAAGGGACCGCAGTGGTCCAGGTAAACACACGCTAATGGTTTATCTGAGATTAACAGGGGTGTCTGCGCAGGACGTTTCACAGTAGAGACTTTCACCTTTTGACATATTTCACAATCCAAAACATAATTCCGGGTTTGTTTCCTAATGCCTGGCCACCAGTACCTCTGTTTTAATAATGATAATGTGGTGGAAACACCTGCATGAGCAGAGGCGAGCCCTTCATGTGCTGCTAGGATTAGTCCTAATCTATGTTCCATGTTTGGAATGACCCTATCCCCCACTCCAGGGATTCGAGCAAACAGAACATTGTTTGTATCAGTTATATATGAGTATATGAGTGGAAACCCTTTAGGTAACACTGCACCACTGCCTTTGCATGTAGCATTAACAGCCAGCATTTCACTGTCTATTTTCGTTTTTGAACCAGTGATTGCAGCTACGGAAGCCGATTGCAAAGCCCCCTTCGCAGCTTCTTCAGCCAATGAATTCCCTTCAGCGTGAACGCCATCACGTTGATGACTCAGCGTGTGTATCACGTGAGTGTTTTGAAGTCCTTCTCGAAACTGAACTACTTGTTCTCAAGGCATTTAATGCTTGATTGTGCCACCTTTTGCATCTTTGAGACCGTTTGGAAGCCAATTCTGTAAATTTTCATTGTAAGATTGGACACAATAGAAAGCATCGTACACTATGTGTGTGGGAATTCGCGATCCGTATTTTCAAGTGCCATTTTGAATTCTTGTAGTTCAGCTCGCTGAGCTGTCCAATCTTCTAGAGATTGCATTTTTGTGAACATAGGTCTAAATTTGCCATCACCCATACGACCTTTAACGATCGCGCATGCAGCACTATAAGCTTGTTTACCCTCCGTAGCGGGTTGTACTGATCCGTCAGTATAAATTATACATTCATACTGGTCTAGAGGGAGAATCTCAGTAGGCAGAGGACATTCTTGTTTGTATTGTAGAAATGCTTGTGTTTTTAAATAAAGATCAAAAACGTATTCAACATCTGTTGCAGTAGGAGAATGTACCCATTGTATCCATCTCGAATGTACAGCTTTAGCATTTGGAATGCTCACTTTTGTCACTGCCTCTAATGCAGCTACGGGAGTTACGACTATAATGCGTTTCCCTTGTGCTAGAGCTCTTTCTCTTGCTACAGCGGTCTGAACAGCTGTCAGAATTTTTTCTGTAGAAGTGAATTTCATTTCTGCTTGTGTGTACAAATGTGATTTGTATCCTATTGGTAGGTGAAACCTCATTGACCCGGAATGATTTGGATCACTAGATTTTGTACGTTTACGCATGTTTGTAAATGTATTGTTAACATGTCTGTTTTCAGTGAACGCAAAATCTTTGTGTGTTTTTGTGTCCAATGTACTGTTTTAAAATCAGGTTTGATGAATTCGTAGAGGGGTTTAACCCTTTCTGCGTAGTTTAGAATGTAAGTTCTTCCGAAATTTAGGAAACCTAGAATTGACTGTAAGTTTTTCAGCGTTTTTGGAGGTTGGAGCAGCGGATACTTTTCTAAAAAGTTGGCTGGCAGGCTTTTGCCTTCACTTGATAGTTTGTATCCTAGAAATAGGACATTGAGATGGGCAATTTTCGATTTCTTAAAATTGAATTTATACCCCTCAGAGGCGAAGCCAAGTATAATGGTGTTCACCCTGTTCAAGTGCTTATCCAGGTCATCGTCTGTAATGTTGATATCATCGACATATGACAATGCCTCATCATCATAAGTTTGTAGTAACTCTGTTACCCTTGCTGAAAATAACCCCGGACTATTCTTAAATCCTTGAGGGAGATGACAGAATTGACGCTGTGTCCCCATTATTGAGAAAGCGGTCAAATACCTACTTTCTGTTGCAATGTTTTTACAAAAGAAACTGTTAGAAATATCTAATGTGGTTTTATATTATTTACGCACAATGTTATTCATTAATGCTGTACTGTGTGCATTTTGCACTGCAAATGTTTTGCAACAAGAGTTTAGATGTCTGTAATCCAATACTCGACGATATGTATTGTCTGGTTTGGATACAGGAAACAAAGGATTGTTCATTGATGAGGTGCATGTTTCAATCACCCCTTGATATTCAAGTTGATCTAAGATCTCCCTGACCTGTTTTTTAGCTTCTTTTTTAGCTTCACTAAGTCAATCTTGCATGCTTCGTTTCTACAGAGTTGCACAGAAATAGAGAGACAGGCGTTTCAATAAAAAGGGTTTATTGAACAGTCTTCTTTCTCATGCAAGAGATATGAACTGCTACAATCGTTAGACAGAATGCGAAGTATAATGCGTACAGCGCAAACAGTAATATAAAATAATACTGTAATAGCATTGTCTGTTGCTATGATATATATAAAAGTACATACATAAATAACACAGGCTAAAATACTCAACTTGTGCTTCTAAAATACACCTACCCCAGTGTACCTAACCTAGGTCTAGTACGAGGGAAGAAGTAGGTGCTGGTTTAGCATAGGTTTAGTTTTGCCAAGAATTGCCAAAGGTTTCTCTAGGTTCTAATCAGCTCCATACCTTAGAATGAGGGAGGTTGGTATCTCTTTCCCGGGACTCGATTTCCCAACACCCCGCAAGGGGAGTCAGAAACACTGGAGCTGGATTCTTGGCAGGAGGATGACAGCTTCTAGTCAGTGCATCAGCTGGGGAGTTGGCTTCCATTGGCACTTGCTGTTGCGAGCTACGTCGTGCAAGTAGGAAGTTGAACTGAACCAAAACACACCGTGCTTTGTCATAGCAAGGTAAGATATATTTATACCGTGAAGGTGTTTAGGAATGCCAGTATTGACATAAAATTCGGGCATATGAACGTCTAAAAATGAACCCCTAAGGAATAGATGTTCATGCATAATAAATGAGTTCTTGGAGAAATCAATATCCAGGCAAGGGGAAGTCCCTAACGGCTTAAGAGTCTGGTTTTCCAAGAAGTCGTTGTGATGTAGATGAACGGATGTAAGTAGCCATGCCTGTATTTGGGTAGCATGGGCTATGCCTAAATAAGGACTGGATGTGTATGCCTCTATAAGGGCAATGTGAATTATACCTATATAAGGGCATGAATCGGGAAATGCATACGGAGTCTAAAATCGAACACAACAGCTGTACCAGCCAAGCAAAAAAACAATTGTAAAGTATATACAAAAAATATACAATTTATTATTTACCCCAAAAATATGTGTAGCAATGCATACATATAAATAAATAAACAATATATTAAAAATGATAGATTAAAAACGACACCATACAGTTGTAGGTTTAAGGGCCTGTACTTTCTCATCATAAAGAAGGTTGGATAAGTTCAAACCCTATTTCAAACACACAAAGTGAGGTGAGAAGTAGGCTCTCAGTGTTCATCAACACGTTCTGGTGGTCTAGATTGCTCTTAACCACCTTCTTCAGGACAAGTAAATAGACATATTTCACTTATAGATTTGTATTGAGGTGGTCACAAATGGACAAAATAAAATACACCTCTTATGGTAAGGCTTCTGTCAGTTTGATTTAAAAAAATCCCTTTATGTTACTCTTGTGGACAGTTACAGATTTGCAGCCGAATTAATGGATTCATGTTTGGGAATGCATCATGAGAACCAGATGAATTCACTTTGGGGTATAAGGCAATACGATTCTTTGAGAATAAAAGAGGATCAGTATATAAAAAAGAATCAACGCATTTACCGTTATATTTTATGAACCACATTCGAGTTCCACCCAGAGTGGGGAAATAGAGCATAGGATGCTCAAATAAGATCGCACTTCTTGAAATAAGAATCTCCCTCTCTTACAATGAACCATACTGCTGAAGCAGCGGAAATTCTTTCGTGCAAAGTGTACAACTTTGTTAACATTAGTCTGTTGGTGGAGACATGAATCCTCGTATCTAAAATTAGTTCTGGTGTTTCTTGCACCCCTAGGTCTATTTCGTATAATATAAGGGGCTGAAAATGCTTGTGTGACGCCTAATATATTTCATATCGCATGGGAATTCATTTGGGCTAGCATGTTCATGAGATGGTGTTTCCGTATTTGGATGGAGGTGTGGCCAAGCATAAATGAGGGAAAACTTTCCTGTGTGCCTTTGTTTATTACAGATGTGAGCGCTGAGGCAAAGAACTTTATGGGAGGTGTATTGACTGTACCCACAGACAGTTAGACCTCAGTGTGTGTGCTTACCCAAGGGAGCACCTTAGTTGTGGGTGCTGGGGGCCTAGGGAACCACTTGGCACCCCCATGCATGTGGAAGCCGTACATGCTGCACCCACCGGCAGGCAAATACCTTTCGCCCACGTCAAAGAGAGGCCAGCCCACCTCCAAAAGAGGGAGATGTGCTTTCAGTCAAGGCACTGTCTTTCACTGATGCAGTCTACCAAGCACTGATGTGAACTGTCAGAGTACGCACCTGCACTGAGAACATCACATTTGTTTTGCAATGGGGTGCCAGCCTGAACAGGTGCAGTGCATGCAATGTGTAATTGGGGCTGAGGTGCTCTAAAACACATCATATTCTGATCACTGGCATTCACCAACCTAAAATAAGCACTGACATACTTCCTGTGGAGACTGGAAAGACATTCAAATGAGCATCGTTCTTACACAGGGTAGAGCATTGCGTGCCAGAGTCTCAAACCATTTGACTGCCAGTATGCAAGAATACACCACAGGCATAGTGGCGAAAGAAGTGCACATGAAGCACTCTAGATGGGATGACAAATGTGAGGATGATCTACATGTGTGGGTGGTGCTGAGGGACCCCCCAGACTCCTTGGTTCCTTGAGAGGGTGGTGGGGCGAGGAGAGTATGTCATGGTGTCAGAGGTTCCTTTTTGACTTGTCTTGACGTGATGGAGAATGTTACTGTGCCCTCTGGTGAATATGGGCACCTATGAACGGTCAAAAGAGGGAACTTGCAATTGTATGATTGAGACTGCGATGACTCACAGAGCTTAATTTGAACCAGTGGTTTTTGGTGCTCAGCATCAGCACTTAATCATCAAAAGTGGCCCTTTTCATACGCACTAATTAGGATACATTCATTTTACAGGGAGATTAAGTGATTTGCCCAGAATCCCTGGATGTTAAGCCGACGCCAGACTCAAACCTGGTTCCCCAGCTCCAAAGTCGGCAGCTCTGGCCTTTATGCCTCATTCTCTCCTGACTTTCATGGTTAGTAGTTGCTTCTGTTTTAGGTGGTGCTAACAGGAGAAATGGGCTGGTGCAAGCTGCCTCTGGTCTGCATCCGGGTGGTGGATGTCACATCCACCACCCGGATGCATACGTTTCTTCCGCACGTACCCGTGCCTTTCCAAGCTAAGTTCTTACTTCAGGACGCATCCGTCCTAGACCAACATTTGTGCACTTCCACGACCACCCCCACACGAAGCGAGGATCGCCTCCTTCGGTTTGCTCGACTCTGAGTTTCCACTCAGCTAGCCCTGATGAGTCACCACCCGTACACGGTGTGACGAAACACGTGTCGGCTTTTGTGCTCTTGTTTGTACTGATTGTCCACACAGATGAATTAAAAACTTTTCTTCAAAAGACCACTCTGTCAAAGTACATTACTTCTTTTTAAGAACCTTTCTCATTTTGTTTCTCACCTGAGGACGACCCACCTTTCGTGTGCACAGGACACTTGTTACATTCGCCTGGAAGGCCCTAGTACATAATAGGGCAGGGGGGTCACAACTACCTTTAAGTCCCTAGTATATAATTGGGCATGGCAGTTTAGAGGCCAGCAGCCCTTTCCGAACTTGCATGTGTGTACTGCCGAGGCCTGAGGTCAGTTTAAAAGCAGCCTTGTGTTTCAGGACTGATTTTAACAGGTAAATTGTGCCCACAATCAACTTTGGTGTTTGGGGCACTTAAACATTAATAAACTACAATATTCTGGCATATTAGGTACCACCAGGGTCTCCCCTAGGTATCCCAGAGTTGGGGGGTCGGGTACTTATAAGGAGGACCCTTGTAAAATAGATTTTATATGCCCTGGGTTTAGTGAAATTACACATTTCATTTTTCCCATTGTAGTAAAGTGCTTCCCAAAATCAACATTTGTGTTAGGAGCACTGTGGAGTGAGGCTCTGCAATATGTTTACACATCCAAAACCCCCAAAGTCTCCCTGCCACCTTTTATGAGGCAGGGTCCTCATAAAAGGTATATTATAAGCCCTGGTGTTGGAGAAATTGCCCAGTTCATTTTCCCCATTGCAGATTCCCAGCCACGTAGGTCAACATGGCAAGAAGTTATTAATTAATAATTCCCGCCAGGAGAATCAGAAAAATATAATTCAAGGACTTACTAAAATTATATTGATAAAACCAACAATATACTACTGTTGAAATTATCCTAAAATGTACAGGCAAGAAGTTATAAGACTTTCTTGTCTGTAAGCCAAAATTCACCCTTCCAGGGATCTGTCCTGATTGGTCAGAGTTAAGTCGATTAGCCAGGCTGCTTTGATGAGGTGATAGCCCCTGGGGTGAAAGAGCCATTCTGGGCGGAAAGGGTCCTGCTACATAGGAATGCCAGAGCAAGGGGGAGGGGTGGTAAATAATAATCTTCAATAGAAGGAGGAGACAGGCATGAGAACCAGTTTCATTTACACCCCTACTCTTTGAACCCAGCCGGGTGGCAGGCTTAATGAAGGAGTGTGCAGATGCCAGGGGGAGGGAGAATATGGAGATGAACCACCCTGGAGGTTGATTTAGACAGCTCTTGCCTTTCTGCTGAGACTTCAGTCCTATTGAATTTTGGAGAAATGGTGGTTTCTGGGAGACCATTGTGCCACACTTTGGCGGAAATGGTCATGCTCTGGGGTGTCGTCCTGGAGCTAATTAGACAGGAGTTCCCTCCTGTGTGACCCCAGAGACCACTGAATAAGTATCTGAAAGAGGCAGTGACTTTCAAATTTGCTGCTTGAAACAAAAACAAGAAGAAGGGTCCATGCTGAGTAGTTTGATTTGCTCCAACCAGGCCCTGGACTCTGACTGACTGTGCCTGCTGCACAATCTGGAACTGGTAGTATTCAACCACAGTCTGGAGCAAGTAACACGGCTTCACTTAAGACGTTAAAGAAAGCCCTCACTCACCACCTAGTGATGACATGCTTCATCATCGGGCCCCACCAAAGAGACCGAGTGTCTCTTTGGTGTGCTACAACGCCAGATTTACTGCGGAGCGGGTAGGTGAGTTCAGGCAATGATGTGCAAAGAAAAACTAGTGAGTGGTGGATGGTTAAAAAATAGTCCGTAATGTATCAAAATTAACTTATTTCTAATGATCACTAGGGACAAGTTAATAAAAACGTATGCGTTGGGAATTCGTCCACAGTTATTAGAGTGGTAGTTTCCTAAATATCAGTCGACATGTTTCAGCCACGAAACGGTATGAATTTACCTGGCATTCATCAGGACTCTGCGTGTATTAAACCCTGGTGGAATGGACTCTCTAAGGCCCACCCTTACCTAGGGACGTGAAAGTGAAAATTAATAAAAAGTGTAAAGTGCAAAAAAATTAGGAAGGAAATTTGTCTTCCTAATAACTCCTGGTTTAGGAGGCTTCCAATTTTACGGTTTCTGCACTTTAATGGTGTTAGGAAATCACACCATGGGTCACAGAAGGGGGGTGGGAACGGAATTGGCACACCGGCCTCGATGCTCGGCACCCGCTGTGTACCTGCATCTACCCTCGACCGGACCCCGACGAGTGCTGAAACATGTCGACTGATATTTAGGAAACTACCACTCTAATAACTGTGGACGAATTCCCAACACATAAGTTTTTATTAACTTGTCCCTAGTGATCATTAGAATAAAGTTAATTTTGATACATTGCGTTGTAGCACACCAAAGAGACACTCGGTCTCTTTGGTGGGGCCCGATGATGAAGCATGTCATCACTAGGTGGTGAGTGAGGGCTTTCTTTAACGTCTTAAGTGAAGCCGTGTTACTTGCTCCAGACTGTGGTTGAATACTACCAGTGGACACTCTTTCTTTGTTTATTGACTATTACCGGGGAATAAGAGTGTCTGTCTACTCTCCCTACCTCTCTTTTTGTTTTGACGCACAATCTGGAACTACAGCCCTGTGGACCTAATTGTTTCAAAAGGACAAACGAGTGTTCTCCCTTAACAGAGCTCACCTGGACCTTCACCACCAAGAATCCCTAGCCTGGAGTACTACCAGTTGATTTGTAAGGGTTTTATTCCAAGTGGATTGTGGGGATTGAAGTCCTAAAGCTTCAACAACGATCTTGGAGCTTCCAGACCCTTGGAGTAAGTTTTGGACACTTTAGGACCCTCAAAGGAACTGCAGGAAGAAGTTCCAGAAGTTTGAAGAACTTTGGAAGAACTTTGGAAAACAGCTCCATAAGTGGACCGACTCGACTTGGCCAGCCAAGCTGGCAACGCTCAATCGCGAGCCAGCCTGTCGTCTAGATTCGTCCCGCTGGAAAGCTCTGGAGGTCTGACTTCCTGAGTTTGACTGGGAGTGTGTGGAAACCCAAGCTGAAGAACCCTCACCAAATCTGGCCTGGTGAAGTACATCGAGGGATCCCAGGAGAAAAAGCTCCATAAAAGCTTCTAAAGCCGAACGTAAAAAAGGTGACCGTGAACAACCGAAAAGAATCAAGCCGCCCACGTTCAACCGCGAGCAGGGCTCGATTTCTGGTTCGTACCACTGGAAAGCTCTGGAGGTCTGACTTCCATAAGTTTGACCGGGAGCTCGTCGCAAGGCAAGTCGGTGACCCCTTGTGAATCCGGAATGGCTGAGAGCTTCGAGGGACGCCGTGCAGAAAAGCGCCAGAAAAGTTTCTAAGTCAGAAGGTAAAAACTTTGACGGAGACCTACCGCAAGGGGTAGCCGCGCAGGGCTCCATTGCGGTCAGCCTGAAACTTTGACTTCGTCCCAGTCTAGCGTGACCAGATGTCCCAATGGGCACTATAGGATTCTATGTGCTATATAGTGCTAAATCTTTAAAACAATATATCTCTGGTTCCCTACATTGGATTTTTTTTGTTTTGGTGTCATTTTGAAGATACAAATATTTCCTGTCTTTATAAATAGGTGTCGAATTTTTATTGTGTGTTAATTATTTACTGAATTTTAAGTGCTTTACATATGTGTCTTTGAAGTTAAGCCTGCCTGCTCCCAGCAAAGCTACCAAGGGTTGAGCATGGGAATAATTTTCTGAGACCTATTCTGAGCCCTATATTGTGTTAGTATTAGTTTTGCCAGTGGAAGATATATATTTACCACTACTAATAATCCACTTTCCATCATAAGGTAACCATGCCAACTTGATGAGTGTACTACAGTAAAAAATGTAATAAAGAATATATATTTAAAAAAGACAATACACTACAGGCAAATCACTTAGGCTGGAATTTTTGCATAAGGTTGAGAAAGCCAGCTTCAACAAGACCTGAGCAGGAAGATCATTCGCAAAACGTTCCCAATACTTAGCATCGAAGCGGTGGATCAGGCTATGGCTGGACGTTCATATGGAAAAATAACTAGTGTTCAGAAGGAACTCAAATAAATATTTCATTGTTCTCCTTTTTTGAGTCATGGCTACATGCACAGTGATACCCATATAAAGTGCCTAATTGAGACCTTGATGGAAGGGTACTTGGTCACAAATATGACGGAGATTCCATCCACCGTATTAAAATCCCATTGTATCCTGTGGAGATCGTAATACGGCGGACGGACTATCCGTCATGTTTGTGATGGAGTATTCCATCTAAATTAGTCCCAAAGTTTAGCTTCCATATATTGACTTTTAATTAAATAATTCTAAAATGGTTCAATGTACAAAAACCCTGAATCCATGTTTTCCTTCTTAAAAATCGCTAGACCTATGCCTTCATTTTCATAAATACCTTGTACTGTGCTGCCCATCTTACAAACAGCAGGAGTCATGCTATCCTTCCTGTATTGTATTGTATTGTATGGTATTGTAGCACTTGTATATTGTTTACTACCCCTTTGTGGGACACTGAAGTGCTCAACTACACCATCTGAGTTGTGTAATTGGAAGGATATTGTTTTTGTTTCGATTTGAGCCTATGTGGGAAATGTTTTGATGTTGTGCATGATGACCACTGAGGTGCAGTTATCGTGTTATTGGACGCTACACATGGTGGTGAAATGTGTGTGTGTATTTGAGAGATGGACGCACAAATTATAATTGTACTAAGGACTAAAACATAGAGGCAGGTACTCAGAACCAGCCGGGCAAAAATGACTGCAGGATGCTCAGTGTGGGTAGACCCAAAAAGAGGAGGTAATTAGAGAAGGCCAGTGTTCCATATGGTCTCATGTAACAGGCATAGATGGTGTTGAATGAGTAAAAGGATGCCAAATGGGCAGAAACTGGAACTGGTGGCACAAGCAGTAGCCGTGCACGTGTTTAAAGGCAGGGACACTGCCAACTGGTGATCAAATACACCCAATGTACAAAAAAGGAAGTAGAAGTGCAATCAAGGCTGGCAACCTGAGAAGAAATCCCCAATCTTTAAAAGGTGCAGATTCCATCTGCAAATACATGCAGCCACCCTCCCCTTCCTGCAACTACCTCGAGCCATGTGTTTCTCATGGCAAACATCTGCAGTCATACTTCCTTTCTTAGAAATACATTTCGCCATGCTTCCCTACTGCATATCCCACAAATCGCTTGAATCATGTCTCCCTTCTTGCAGATAGATGAAACCATGTTTTCTTTCTAGAAACAATACGGACCCATGCCTCCCTTCTTATTATTCTCTGGGGCTGTGCCTCCCTTTTTACAAGTACCTTGAGCCATGCTTACCTTCTTGCAAACGTCTGCAGCCACACTTTCCTCAGAAATACCTGGAGCCATGCTTCTATCCTCACTAATCTATGAACTTTGTCTCCAGTCTTACAGATACCTGGAGTTATGCTACCATTCTTACCAATACCTGGATCTGTGCTTCCCTTCTCACAAATACATGAAGCCATACATCCCTTCTTAGATACATCTAGAGCTATGCTTCCCTTCGTACAAAAGCCAGGACTCTCATCTTACAAATACCTGGAGCTGTGATTTCCTTTTTATAAATATATGGAGCAATGCTTCCCCTCTTGCAATACCTGGAGCCCTGCATACCTTCCTACTAATATCTGGAGTCATGCATCCCTTCTTACAAACACTTGGAACCATGCTTCCCTTCCTACTAATATCTGGGGCTATGCTTCCCTTCTTACAAAATTCAGGACTCTCATCTTACAAATACCTGGAGCTGTGTACTTCTTACTAAAACATAGACCCATGTCTCCATTCTTACAAAAGCCTGGAGCCATCCCTCCCTTCTTACTAATATTTGGAGTCATACCCTACTTCTTACAAATAACTAGAACCATACTGCCCGTCTTAATAAAACACAGACCAATGTCTCCCTTCTAAACAATACCTGGAACAAATACCTTGAACCATGCTTCCCTTCTCACTAAAATATAGACCAATGTCTCCCTTCTTACAAAAACCTGGAAACATGCTTCCCTTCTTACTAAAACATAGACCCATGGCTTCATTCTTACAAATACCTGGAGCCATGCTTCTCTTCTTACTGAAACATAGACCCATGGCTTCATTCTTACAAATACCTGGAGCCATGCTTCTCTTTTTACTAGTATCAGGAGTCATGCCTCCCTTCTTACAAATACCTAGAACCATGCTTCCCTTCTTACTAAAACATAGACCACTGTCTCCCTTCTTACAAATACCTGGAACCATGCTTCCTTTCTTACTAAAACATAGACTCGTGGCTTCATTCTTACAAATACCTGGAGCCATGCTTCTCTTTTTACTAGTATCAGGAGTCATGCTTCCCGTCTTACAAATACCTAGAACCATGCTTCCCTTCTTACTAAAACATAGACCACTGTCTCCCTTCTTACAAATACCTGGAACCATGCTTCCTTTCTTACTAAAACATAGACCACTGTCTCCCTTCTAAACAATACCTGGAACAAATACCTAGGACCATGCTTCCCTTCTTACTAAAACATAGACCACTGTCTCCCTTCTTACAAATACCTGGAACCATGCTTCCCTTCTTACTAATATTTGGAGTCATACCTCCCTTCCTACAAATACCTGGAACCATGCTTCCCTTCTTACTGAAACATAGATCCATGACATCATCCTTACAAATACCTAGAGCCATGCTTCCCTTCTTACTAAAACATAGACCCATGGCTTCATCCTTATAAATACCTGGAGCCATGCTTCTCTTCTTACTATAACATAGACCTATGGCTTCATCCTTACAAGTACCTGGAGCCATGCTTCCCTTCTTACTAATACCGCGAACCATGATTCCCTTGTTACTACAACATAGACCCATGCTTCCATTATTATGAATACCTGGAGCCATGCTTCACTTTCTACTAATACTTGAAGTAGTGCCTCCCTTCTTACTAATACCTGAAGTAGTGCCTCCCTTCCTACCAATACCTCAAATCACGCTCATATTCCCACAAATCCTTGAAATCATGTTTCCCTTCTTAAACATCAATGCATCATGCTTTCAAATGTACAAATACATGGAGTCTTGCTTGTCGTGTCACTAGTGGCTTAATTACACCACTTAATTACACCATCGAATTTACCCCATTCCACTCAATCTACTGCACTCCACTCCATTCAACTCCACTCCACTCCAATCTACCCCAGCCCAATTTCATCCACACCACTCCACTCTACCACACTCTAACCCAATCTACAGCACTCCAGTTCAATGTACCCCAATCCACTCCACTACGATTGAATCTACCCCACTCCAATCTACCCCACTCCACTATAATCTACCTTACCCCACTCCACTACAATCAACCCCACTCCACTCAGTCTCACCCAATCAACCCCACTCCACCCCAATCTACTGCACTCCGCTCAAGCCAACCCCAATCTACTCCAATCTACCCACTCTAGTCTAATCTACCCTACTATAATCCACCCAATGTACCCCACTCCAATCTCCTGACACCACTCCAGTCTACCCCACTCCACTACAATATACCCCAATCTACTCCAATCTTCCCTTCTTCTATCTACCCCACTCCAATCTACCCCACTCTAATCTACCCCAATCTACTCAACTGCAATCTACCCCATTACAAACCAATCTACCCTACTCCATCCCAATCTACCCCAATTCAATCTACCCCACTCCAATCTACCCCACTCCACCCCATTCCATTCTACCACACTCAACTCCAATGTACCCCATACCCTCTACCCTACCCCACCCTACTCCACACCACTTATTTTAGCCATGCTGAACAGCAATGACACTGATGTACAACGTGGTAAAACACATTGGCAAAGCCAATAGCTACCCCAGTCTACCCCACTCCACTCCAACCTACCCCAGCCAATCTTACCCAATCCACCACAATCCAATGTACCCCAATCCAACCCACTCCGCTCCAATCTACCCCACCCCACACACCACTGCAATTTACCCAACTCCTCTCCACTCTAATCTACCCCACTGCACTTCAATCTACACAACCTACCCTTCTCCATTCCAATCTACACAACCCCACTCTACCACACTCCATTCCACTCTACCCAAATTTACACCACTCCACTTCACTCCAATCTACAAAACTCCACACAAATTAGCCCGCTCCAGTCTACCCTGAGCCTAATCTACCCTACTCTAATCTATAACTCCCCAATCTACCACCACCCCAGTCTACCCCACTCCAATCTACCCCTACCTACGCCACTCCAATCTACCCTACTATACCCCACTTCACCCCATTCCTGCCCACACACTGCAATCTACCCCACCCCACTTCAGCCCATTCCCATCCATCCCACTCACTCCAATGTACCCCACTCCACTCCAATTTACCCCACTCCAATCATTCCTCTTCAGTCTACCTCACTTCAATCTACCCCAGTCCATTCCAATCTACCCTACTCTAATCCACCCAATCTATCCCACTCCACTCCACCCTAACCTACCCCACTCCACTCTACTCCAATCTCCCCAACTCCACTTCACTCTTCCAATCTATCTTACTCCACTCCACTCCAATCTCGACTCCATTCTAATCTATCCATCTTCACTCCACCCCATGACACTCCAATCTACCCCACTGCACTCTACCCCAATCTACCCCACTCCAATCGACACACTCCAATCCACCCAAGCTACCCCACTCCACTCTACCCTACCTCAATCAACCATACTCCATTCTTCTCTCCCCAAACCACCACTCTCCACCCCAAACTACCCTCCAGTCTATCCTATCCAATCTACCCCACTCCACTCTTCCCCAATCTACACCACTCCACTCTAATCTACCCCAATATATCCCACGCCAATCAAACTCATTCCATTCCATTTCAATCTGCCCCACTTCACTTCAATCTATCCCACGCCACTCCAATCCAGCCAACCCCACCCTAGTCTACTATACTCCACCCCAATCTACCCCAGTTCAATTTACCACACTCCAATCTACCCCAATCTACTCCACTCCAATCTACTCCACTACATTCCAATCTACCCCACTGCATCCCAATCCTATCTTCCCCATCCCACCCCAAACTACCCACACCACGCCAAACTACCCCACTCTCACCAACTCCAACCTAATCTACTCCACTGCACCCCAATCAACCCCAGTTCAATCTACCACACTCCAATTTACCCCAATCTACTCCACTTCATTCCAATCTACCCCACTGTACCCCACAAAGATCAGCCCTCGGTTACAGATATTGACTCTGGGATACAAAGATCAGCCAAGATCAGCCCTCAGTGATAGACATTGAATCTGGGATACAAAGATCAGCCCTCAGTTACAGTCATTGGCTCTGGGATACAAAGAGCAGCCCTCAGATACAGATATTGGCTCTGGGATACAAAGAGCAGCCCTCGCTTACAGACATTGACTCTGGGATACAAAGATCAGCCCTCAGTGATACACATTGGCTCTGGGATACAAAGATCAGCCCTTGGTTACAGGCATTGACTCTGGGATACCACGATCAGCCCTCAGTGATACACATTGGCTCTGGGATACAAAGATCAGCCCTTGGTTACAAACATTGACTCTGGGATACAAAGAACAGCCCTCGGTTACAGACATTGATTCTGGGATACAAAGATCAGCCCTTGGTTACAGACATTGGCTCTGGGAAACAAAGATCAGCCCTCGGTTACAGACATTGATTCTGGGATACAAAGATCAGCCCTCAGTGACTGACATTGGCTATGGGATACAAAGATCTATCTATCTATCTATCTATCTATCTATCTATCTATCTATCTATCTATCTATCTATCTATCTATCTATCTATCTATCTATCTATCTATCTATCTATCTATCTATATATCTATCTATCTATCTACCTACCTACCTACCTACCTACCTACCTACCTACCTACCTACCTATCTATCTATCTACCTACCTACCTACCTATCTATCTATCTACCTATCTATCTATCTATCTATCTATCTATCTATCTATCTATCTATCTATCTATCTATCTATCTATCTATCTATCTATCTATCTATCTATCTATCTATCTATCTATCTATCTATCTATCTAATCTATCTATTTATCTATCTATCTATCTATCTATCTATCTATCTATCTATCTATCTATCTATCTATCTATCTATCTATCTATCTATCTATCTATCTATCTATCTATCTATCTATCTATCTATCTATCTATCTATCTATCTATCTATCTATCTACCTACCTACCTACCTACCTACCTACCTACCTACCTATCTATCTATCTATCTACCTACCTATCTATCTATCTACCTACCTACCTATCTATCTATCTATCTATCTATCTATCTATCTATCTATCTATCTATCTATCTATCTATCTATCTATCTATCTATCTATCTATCTATCTATCTATCTATCTATCTATCTATCTATCTATCTATCTATCTATCTATCTATCTATCTATCTATCTATCTATTTATCTATCTATCTATCTAATCTATCTATCTATCTATCTATCTATCTACCTATCTATCTCTCTGTCAGTTGGTCTGTCTGTCTATTATTTCCCCACCTGGTCTCTCGGTTTCACTCTCCTTCACTGGTATGGTTATGTTTCCGTCGCTGCTTTACTCTTTACTGACATGTGACCCGCACCACCCCCCTTTGCGAGTCACATCTTTTCTGGGACAGTCCCGGTCTGGGGCACCCATGAGACATGTGATTCATGTGATTAATGTAACACAAGCCATGTAGTTGGTGGGAGAGACACTCGTGAGGTTGAGAGAGCGGAGGGCTGAGACAGAAATGAAACCTGCTGGAGGTTCACTTCCTCAGGGCCTGGCCACTCCTGGGGAGAGGCGAACTCCCAGCACGCCCGAGAGGTAATTTATAACAGTCAACGTTGAAACATAGAGAAGTCAGCCCTCAGCCACAGGACCAGCCCTAAGGGCATAGTCAAGTGGAGGGACACAAGGCAGACATGGAGACTGGAACATAGAGATCAGCCTTCAGCCACCATGGCAGACAGGGAGTCTGGGACATAGAGGCCAGCCCTCAGCCTCCATGGCAGACACAAAGGCTGTGACACAGAGTTCAGGCCTCAGCCGCCAAGGCAGACACAGCGTCTGAGACAGAGAGGTCAGTTCTCAGCCGCCATGGCAGAGTCGACTCGGAGTCTGGGACATAGAGGTCGGCCCTCTGTCTCCAAGGCAGGCATAGAGTCTGGGAGAGAGATTAGCCCTTAGCCGCCATGGCATGACTGACAGGGAGTCTGGGACATTGAGGTCAGGCCTTAGCAACCAGGGAGGACAGGGAGTCTGGGACATTGAGGTCAGACCTCAGCCACCATAGGGGACAGGGAGTCTGGGACATTGAGGTCAGGCCTCAGCCACCATGGAGGACAGGGAGTCTGGGAGAGAGGTCAGCCCTCAGCCGCCATTGTAGACATGGAATCTGGGACATAGAGGTCATCCCTAAGCCGCCATGGCAGACTGGGAGACTGGGACGTACCGGTCAGCCCTCAGTTGTCAAGGCAGACACAGACTCTGGGACTTTGAGGTTAGCCCTCAGCCACCACGGCAGACACATAGTCTGAGACACGAAGGGACCTAAAAATCAGTCTTCACTCACATCTAGTGAAACTGGGATGCAAAGATCAGACCTCCATTCACGGACAGTGACAATGGGACACAGAGAGCAGCCCTCAATCACAGCAAGTAAGGCAGGGGCACTAACATCAGTTCTTAGTCACAGAGTGATGCTGGAGGACAATGATCAGGCCTGTCACAGTATAGACATGGGGACCCACAGGTCAGCCCTCAGTCGCAGACATTGACACTGGGACCAAAAATAGGCCCCTAGATAAATACAGGTAGACTGGGGACTGAAGACCAGCACTCCATCGTAGACTCTGACACTGGGATACTAAAGAACGACATAGAGTCACAGTCAGTAACACTGAGGACCAAAAGTTCATGCCTTAGTCATAGAGAGTGAGGCTGTGGCAAAAGGACCAGCACCCTCACTCACAGTGATACCGGGGTCCCAAAGACCATCCCTTGTTCACAGACAGTGACTCTTTGGGACACGGCTATGAGTCGTTAGTCACCTACAGTGAGATGTCTAGAAGAAAAAGATAATACCTCAGTCACAGAAATTGACACAGGTATACAAATAGCAGGCCTCAGTCAAAGATTGTGACACTCAGACTGAGGGATCAGCCCTCCGTGACAGACATTGGCTCTGGGAAACAAAGGTCAGCCCTCGCTTACAGACATTGACTCTTGGATACAAAGATCAGCCCTCGGTTAGAGACATTGACTCTGGGATACAAAGATCAGCCATCGGTTAGAGACATTGACTCTGGGATACAAAGATCAGCCCTCGGTTACAGACATTGACTCTGGGATACAAAGAACAGCCATCAGTTACAGACATTGACTCTGGGATACAAAGATCAATCAATCAATCAATCAAGACATTTGTATAGCGCACTACTCACCCGTAGGGTCTCAAGGCGCTAGGAGGGGGGGGGGTGCCGTTACTGCTCGAACAGCCAGGTCTTGAGCTTCTTCCTGAAGGAGAGGTGGTCTTGGGTCAGGCGCAGGTCGGTCGGGAGGGAGTTCCAGGTCTTGGCGGCCAGGTAGGAGAAGGACCTACCTCCTGTTGTCGCTCTTCGGATGCGGGGGACGGCGGCGAGGGCGTGGCTGGTTGATCTGAGGTGGCGCTTGGGAGCGTAGAAGTTGATTCAGTTGTTGAGGTAGTTCGGGCCTTGGTCGTGTAGGGCTTTGTGTGCGTGGGCGAGGAGACGGAAGGTGATTCTTTTGTTGACGGGGAGCCAGTGCAGGTCTCTCAGATGTCCGGAGATGTGGCTGTTTCGTGGGATGTCGAGGATGAGTCTGGCTGAGGCGTTCTGGATCCGCTGGAGTCTCTTCTGGAGCTTGGCGGTGGTTCCGGCGTAGAGGGCGTTGCCGTAGTCCAGTCGGCTGGTGACGAGGGCCTGGGTGACAGTCTTCCTGGTCTCGGTGGGGATCCACCAGAAGATCTTCCGTAGCATGCGCAGGATGTTGAAGCACGACGAGGAGACGGCGTTGACTTGTCTGGTCATGGAGAGGGAGGAGTCCAGGATGAAGCCCAGGTTGCGTGCGTGGTCCGTCGGTTTGGGTGCGGTGCCCAGGGCGGGGGGCCACCAGGAGTCGTCCCAGGCGGAGGGCGAGGAGCCCAGGATGAGGACCTCCGTCTTGTCTGAGTTCAGTTTCAGGCGGCTGGTCGTCATCCACTCGGCTACATCTCTCATCCCTTCGTGTAGGTTGGCTCTGGCGGCGGCGGGGTCGTTGGTCAGGGAGAGGATCAGCTGGGTGTCGTCGGCGTAGGAGATTATGTTGAGGTTGTGTTGGCGTGCGATGGCCGTGAGGGGGCTCATGTAGACGTTGAAGAGGGTGGGACTCAACGAGGATCCTTGAGGGACGCCGCAGATGACTTCGGTGGCCTCTGACTTGTACGGTGGTAGGCGGACTCTCTGTGTTCTTCCGTCGAGGAAGGAGGTGATCCATTCCAGTGCCTTCTCCTGGATTCCGATGTTGCCGAGGCGCTGCACTAGGGTGCGGTGGCAGACAGTATCGAATGCCGCGGAGAGGTCCAGGAGGATGAGGGCCGCTGTTTCTCCGTTGTCCATCATGGCTCGGATGTCATCGGTGGCAGCGATGAGGGCGGTCTCGGTGCTGTGGTTGGCTCGGAAGCCAGACTGTGAGGGGTCGAGGGATCCATTTGTCTCGAGGAAGGCGGCCAGCTGTTTGTTGACGGTCTTTTCGATGACTTTGGCCGGGAACGGGAGGAGCGAGATGGGACGGTAATTCTTGAGTTTGGTGGGGTCCGCTGTAGGTTTCTTGAGTAGAGCGCTGAGTTCTGCGTGTTTCCAGCTCTCCGGGAAGGTGGCGGTGTCGAAGGAGGTGTTGATAATGTCCCGCAGGTGGGGTGCGATGACAACGTCGGCCTTGTTGAAGACGTGGTGAGGGCAGGGGTCGGTCGGAGATCCGGAGTGGACGGAGTTCATTGTGCGGACGGTGTCTTCGGTGCTGATCGGAGTCCAGGCGCGGAGGGTGGTGGTGGGTGGCGTTGCTGCGGTTGTGGCGTGCGTCGGTTGGATGCTGAAGCTGTTGTGTATGTCCGCGATCTTGTTGTGGAAGTAGGAGGCGAGGGAGTTGCAGAGGTCTTGCGACGGGGTGATGTCGTTGTTTCCGGCGTTGGGGTTGGAGAGCTCTTTCACGATGTTGAAGAGTTCCTTGCAGTTGTGTGCGTTGTTGTCCAGCCGGTCCTTGTATGCATTTTTCTTGGTGGCGCGGATCAGTTGGTGGTGTTTCCGGGTGGCGAGCTTGAGGGTGTTCATGTTGTCCATTGTTGGTTCCCTTCTCCATACTTTCTCGAGGGCTCGGCAATTCTTCTTGGAGCTCTTGAGTTCGTCGGTGAACCATGGGGCTTTTCTGCTGCCGGGTCTGCTGGGCGGGGTCCTCAGCGGGGCGAGTTCGTCCGCGCAGTTGCTGATCCACTTCGTGAGGTTGTCGGCGGCCTGGCTGGGGTTCGCTGAGCCGGCAGGAGGGTGCTGGCTCAGGGAGGCGGTGAGCTGGTCGGCTGTGATCTTGTTCCAGCTTCTTCGGGCAACCTGTTGCTGGTGGTGGTGGATCGTCGTTCTTTTGAAGGTGAAGTGGACGCAGCTGTGGTCCGTCCAGTGGAGTTCTGTTGCGTGGCTGAAGGCGATGTCTTTGCTGGATGAGAAGACGGCGTCGAGTGTGTGTCCGGCGAGGTGGGTGGGGGTGGACACCAGCTGCTTGAGTCCGAGGTTGGCGAGGTTGTCAAGCAGGGTGGTGGTGTTACGGTCGCTTTTGTTCTCCAGGTGGAAGTTGAGGTCCCCCAGGAGGATGTAGTCGGCGGAGGGGAGGGCATGCGGGCTGATGCAGTCGGCGATGTCCTCGCTGAATCGTGTGCGTGGTCCCGGGGGTCGGTAGATGAGGGTGCCTCTGAGGGTGGTCTTCGGGTCAGTGCGGATTTGGAAGTGCAGGTGTTCGGCGGTGGTCAGGGTGTCGTCGGTGTTGGTCGTGATGCGGATGGTGTCTCTGTGGATGATGGCGATGCCTCCTCCCGTCTGGTTGGCGGTGCGGTCCCTCCGGGTGATCTTGTAGCCCTCTGGGATGGCGATGGCGATGTCGGGCGCGGAGGAGGCGTTCATCCAGGTCTCCGTGAGGAAGGCGATGTCAGGGGCTGTGGTGTCGAGAAGGTTCCAGAGTTCGATGGCGTGTCTCTGGACGGAGCGGGTGTTGAGCAGGATGCACTTGAGGTGGTTGCTGCTGGTGTTCGGCTTGGCGGGTGCTGGTGCAGGGTAGGTCCGGATGCAGGTGAACTTGCAGGCGTGGCAGCTGAAGGGTCCGTGGGTGTGCTTCGGGGTGGCTCGGTGGCATCCCGGGATGCCGCCGGTGTTGAGTGCGATGAGTTCGGCGGCGTTGTAGGTTCGTCGGGTCGTCTTCCGTCGGCGGGGGCCAGGGGTCCTGGCACTGGGCGCGGTCCAGGCATGGACGGGCGCAGATGGGCTTACCTTTGGCGCGCCTTTGGCGCACAATCGGCGCGCCCGCTGCGCGTGACCGCTGCGCGTTCGCACGGTCGCCATATATGGCGAAGTGCGAGGGGGGCGGAGCAGCTGGGAGGCGGGAGCGGGGAGGGTACAGAATGAAGAAAGGGGCGGGGTTTCGCGGCGGTGGCGGGAAGCGGGGAGCGGGGAGGGATGAGACGGGGGCAACCAACAAAGTTACAGGCAGACTGGCAAACGGGGGAAAAGTACAATTAGCAACAGAATACAATTATTACAAACACAGGGGTACAAGATCAGCCCTCGGTTACAGACATTGACTCTTGGATACAAAGATCAGCCCTCGGTTACAGACATTGACTCTGGGATACAAAGATCAGCCCTTGGTTACAGACATTGACTCTGGGATACAAAGATCAGCCCTCAGTGACAGACATTGGCTCTGGGATACAAAGATCAGCCCTCGGTTACAGACATTGACTCTTGGATACAAAGAGCAGCCCTCAGTTACAGACATTAACTCTTGGATAAAAAGATCAGCCCTCGGTTATAAACATTGACTCTGGGATACAAAGATCAGCCCTCAGTGACAGACATTGTCTCTGGGATACAAAGACCAGCCCTCGGTTACAGACATTAACTCTGAGATACAAAGAGCAGCCCTGGTTACAGACATTGACTCTTGGATACATACATCCGCCTTCGGTTAGAGACATTGATGCTGGAATACAAAGATCAGCCCTCGGTTACAGACATTGACTCTGGGATACAAAGAGCAGCCCTCAGTTACAGTCATTGTCTCTGGGATATAAAGAGCAGCCCTCAGTTACAGATATTGGCTCTGGGATACAAAGAGCAGCCCTCGCTTACAGACATTGACTCTGGGATACAAAGATCACTCCTCAGTGATACACATTGGCTCTGGGATACAAAGATCAGCCCTTGGTTACAGACATTGACTCTGGGATACAAAGAACAGCCCTCGCTTACAGACATTGATTCTGGGATACAAATATCAGCCCTTGGTTACAGACATTGACTCCTGGATACAAACATCCGCCTTCGGTTAGAGACATTGACGCTGGAATACAAAGATCAGCCCTCAGTTACAGTCATTGTCTCTGGGATATAAAGAGCAGCCCTAAGTTACAGATATTGGCTCTGGGATACAAAGAGCAGCCCTCGCTTACAGACATTGACTCTGGGATACAAAGATCAGTTCTCAGTGATACACATTGGCTCTGGGATACAAAGATCAGCCCTTGGTTACAGACATTGACTCTGGGATACAAAGAACAGCCCTCACTTACAGACATTGATTCTGGGATACAAAGATCAGCCCTTGGTTACAGACATTAGCTATGGGATACAAAGATCAGCCCTCAGTGACAGACACTGACTCTGGGATACAAAGGTCAGCTCTCAGTTACTGACATTGACTCTGGGAAACAAAGATAAGCCCTTAGTTACAGACAGTGACTCTAGGATACAAAGTTCAGCCCTTAATGGCAGGCATTGGCTCTGGGATACAAATATCAGCCCTCAGTTACAAACATTGACTCTGGGAGGCAAAGATCAGCTAAGATTAGCCTTCGGTGACAAACATTGACTCTACGATACAAGGATTAGCCCTCAGTTACAGACGATGACTCTGGGATATAAGGATCAGACAAGAACAGCCCTCAGTGACAGACATTGACTCTGGGATACAAAGATCAGCTAAGATTAGCCCTCAGTGACAGACATTGACTCTGGGGTACAAGGATCAGCCAAGATCAGCACTCTGTTACAGACATTGACTCTGGTATACAAAGAGCAGCCCTCAGTGATAGACATTGACTCTGGGATACAAAGATCAGCCCTCGGTTACAGACATTGACTCTGGGATACAAAGATCAGCCCTCGGTTACAGACATTGACTCTGGTATACAAAGAGCAGCCCTCAGTTACAGACATTGACTCTTGGATACAAAAATCAGCCCTCGGTTACAGACATTGACTCTGGTATACAAAGAGCAGCCCTTAGTTACAGACATTGACTCTTGGATACAAAAATCAGCCCTCGGTTACAGACATTGACTCTGGGATACAAACATCAGCCCTCGGTTACAGACATTGACTCTGGATACAAAGAACAGCCCTTGGTTACAGACATTGACTCTGGGATACAAAGATCAGCCCTTGGTTACAGACATTGACTCTTGGATACAAAGATCAGCCCTCGGTTACAGACATTGACTCTGGGATACAAAGATCAGCCCTTGGTTACAGACATTGACTCTGGGATACAAAGATCAGCCCTCAGTGACAGACATTGGCTCTGGGATACAAAGATCAGCCCTCGGTTACAGACATTGACTCTTGGATACAAAGAGCAGCCCTCAGTTACAGACATTAACTCTTGGATAAAAAGATCAGCCCTTGGTTACAAACATTGACTCTGGGATACAAAGATCAGCCCTCGGTGACAGACATTGACGCTGGAATACAAAGATCAGCCCTCGGTTACAGACATTAACTCTGGGATACAAAGAGCAGCCCTCAGTTACAGTCATTGTCTCTGGGATATAAAGAGCAGCCCTCGCTTACAGATATTGGCTCTGGGATACAAAGAGCAGCCCTCGCTTACAGACATTGACTCTGGGATACAAAGATCAGTCCTCAGTGATACACATTGGCTCTGGGATACAAAGATCAGCCCTTGGTTACAGACATTGACTCTGGGATACAAAGAACAGCCCTCGCTTACAGACATTGATTCTGGGATACAAAGATCAGCCCTTGGTTACAGACATTGACTCTTGGATACAAACATCCGCCTTCGGTTAGAGATATTGACGCTGGAATACAAAGATCAGCCCTCGGTTACAGACATTGACTCTGGGATACAAAGAGCAGCCCTCAGTTACAGTCATTGTCTCTGGGATATAAAGAGCAGCCTTTGCTTACAGATATTGGCTCTGGGATACAAAGAGCAGCCCTCGCTTACAGACATTGACTCTGGGATACAAAGATCAGTCCTCAGTGATACACATTGGCTCTGGGATACAAAGATCAGCCCTTGGTTACAGACATTGACTCTGGGATACAAAGAACAGCCCTCACTTACAGACATTGATTCTGGGATACAAAGATCAGCCCTTGGTTACAGACATTAGCTATGGGATACAAAGATCCGCCCTCAGTGACAGACATTGGCTATGGGATGCAAAGATCAGCTCTCAGTTACAGACATTGACTCTGGGAAACAAAGATAAGCCCTTAGTTACAGACAGTGACTCTAGGATACAAAGTTCAGCCCTTAATGGCAGGCATTGGCTCTGGGATACAAATATCAGCCCTCAGTTACAAACATTGACTCTGGGAGGCAAAGATCAGCTAAGATTAGCCTTCGGTGACAAACATTGACTCTACGATACAAGGATTAGCCCTCAGTTACAGACGATGACCCTGGGATATAAGGATCAGACAAGAACAGCCCTCAGTGACAGACATTGACTCTGGGATACAAAGATCAGCTAAGATTAGCCCTCAGTGACAGACATTGACTCTGGGATACAAAGATTAGCCCTGAGTGTTAGACATTGAATCTGGGATACAAAGATTAGCCCTCGGTTACAGACATTGACTCTTTGATACAACGATCAGCCCTCGTTACATACATTGACTTTGTGATACAAATATCAGCTAAGATCAGTCCTCAGTGACAGACATTGACTCTGGGATACAAAGATCAGCGCTCAGTGACAGACATTGGCTCTGGAATCCAAATATCAACCCTCGGTTACAGACATTGACTCTTGGATCAAAGATCAGCTAAGATTAGCCATCAGTGATAGACATTGACTCTGGGATACAAAGATTAGCCCTGAGTGTTAGACATTGAATCTGGGATACAAAGATTAGCCCTCAGTGACAGACATTGGTTCTGGGATACAAAGACCAGCCCTCTGTTACAGACATTGACTCTGGGATACAACGATCAGCCCCAGTTACAGACATTGACTCTGGGATACAATGATCAGCCCTCAGTGACAGACACTGGCTATGGGATATAAAGATCAGCCCTTGTTTACAGACATTGCTCTGGGATACAAAGATCAGCCTTAGTTATAGACATTGGTTCTGGGATACAAAGATCAGACCACAGTGACAGACATTGACTCTGGGATACAATGATCAGCCCTCGGTTACAGACATTGGCTCTGGGATACAAAGATCAGCCCGCGGTTAGAGACATTCACTCTGGGATACAAAGATCAGCCCTCGGTTAGAGACACTGACTCTGGGATACAAAGACCAGCCCTTGTTTACAGACATTGGCTCTGGGATACAAAGATCACCCCTCGGTTACAGACTTTGACTCTGGCACACAAAGATTCGGTCTCTAACAACGTCTGTATCTTCAAAGTGCAAACATTACGCTTACTGAATTTGGTGAAACACTCACATGTGAAAGTGCAGATTGTTTTTTATATTTTGCACAGCAGAAATATTGTCCAGTCTGCACCTTGCTTTCAAGGCCTGTTGAATAGAAAATCATGGGGCATTTTCACAAAAGAAGTGACGGCGGGTGTTAGTCTTGGCCTAACGCCGTGCTACGCCACTTCTGAAACTCAGGGCTGCACCATATTGACAAGAGCACGGTGCAGCCATGCGTTCCTCCCTGCGCTGGTGCTAAATTTAGCAGCCTAGCATCAACACAGGCACCCTTGCACCATAATGCAATGGTGCCTGAGTTGAGGGGAAGGATTGTTTATGTGCACATAAACAATCTGAAATGGCTTTTTGTAGTTTCTATGTGTGCTGCTTGGTGCAACACACATAGAAGTTGCAACTCAACATTTTTTTTTTTTTTATGATTGTTTAGGTGAAGGAATGGACACCTTCCAGCACATAAGCATTCAACGGCATTTTTCTGTTTCTATGTGTTCTGGACAACGCAGCACACACAGAAACAGCAAAAACGAGGAGAAATAAAGCATTTCTCCTCGTTTTGCCAGGGTAGGACCAGGTTTTCCCTGGTCTTAATTTTGGCACTGCCCCATATTTACGCCTCCCATGTAAATATGGGCAGTGTCAAAATCAATGAGTGTTGCGGTGGAACGCCCACCACCACACTCATTGCCCCCCATTTCACACTAAGAATAGCGTGAAAGGGTGCCTTATTCACAAGGCAGAGTTAAGTCACGTCAAGTGGCTTAACGCTGCCTTATAAATAAGGCGAAGCCCCTATCGCCACACCTGTGGTAATAGGGGATTGCAAATATGCCCCTAAGGGCCAGATATATGATAATTTTTTGCGGTCACAAAGGGGTTTTAGGCCCGTTTGCGACCGCAAAAAATTTGAGTTGCCATCTACCAACCCTATTTTGCAAACAATTTGCGACTCGCAATATAGGGTTAGCGACTCGCTATTAGGAAGGGGCGTTCCAAGGGTGTCCCTTCCTAATAGTGACTCCAAAACCAATGTATCAATGTTTTGCAACCGCAAGCGGTCGCAAAACACTTGCAGTTTACCACCCTTCTGAGAAGGTTGGTAAAGCACTCGCAAACGGGAAGGGATCCCCAGGGGACCTCTTCACCTTTGTGATTGCATTCACAAATATTTCTTAATGGGCAGGCAGCGGTCTCAGAGACCACTACCTGCCCTTAAAAAATAAAACGGCAAAATATTTTTTTTTAAATTCATTTCGTTTTCCTTCAAGGAAAACTGGCTGCATTTAAAAAAAACTACTTTATTTAAAAGCAGACATGGTGGTCTGGAATGTATGACTAAATAACTTCTTCCTAAACCACTACTTTCTGTACCAGGAAAGCTGAACAACGAGCTATGCTAAACCACTACTGTTTTTTACAACGACTTCCTAAACCACGAAAAAAAATCACTACGTGACTGGCCTTTAGATAGCACTATTGTAATACAATACTTCTTCAAAATATTTTTACATTGCTCATTACCCATTTTATTTTTAATTTATTCAGCTTATATTTTAATTTATAGTTATATCTTCAAAAACCTGACGAACTACAAATGATTGTAAATTGTTGAAATTGATATTATGCTTAAAAATTAAAATGTATAGAAAAACGAAACATTAACAATATCGATTAAGCATATTTTTTATAATAATTTCAAATCATTTTATTATTAAAAATATTTTGTTTTACAAAATGTTGACTCTGATTTAATTATTTTACAAAAAGAATAAAATAAATAATAATTAAATCACTCATGCTGGCATTATTAAGGCTGGCTGCTTCCCAACCTTCCTCTGAGCCCGTAGCCTGATACTTCCATTCAAGTGTCATGTTGAGGGTTGGGGAGACGTGCATGGCCTAATTCAAGAAGAATAGCGCGCTATCTCGTCAAAATCTGAGGCATTTTGAGTATTTGATTTTGATAATGTAACTCTTGCAGGAAACGTTCTATCACTCAGCGCGATTACACACAAATACACCTGCAGGCACATACATGTATCAAATAGATTTATTACGGCATGTAGGGACATGTAAAAGCATTAATCAAATACAACGTTTTACTTTATAAGAGTAATTCTACGACTGAACACGACTTGCTATTGTTGTGCTACCCAGAGTTTCAGGCATAAACCTAAGTGCACATCCTTCAGACTTGAACAGCAACGCAACTCCTGAGATGATCCAGAAATGTTCTTCTAAAACATAAAAACTTTGAGTGGGCTTCCCATTTATTCAAAAAAGAAGAACACATTAAAATATACGCGTTAACCATCGGGTTTTGTGCATACTGCAATCACAATTTAGCCAACTAATGTTAACAGCCCTTCTCTCATTAACCTCGGCCCTGCACACCAGCTGCACTAGATTAACCCTCCGCCCATGGAAAAGGAAGAGGTGTTGAAGAAGTCACGTGACAGGTCACTCACGTGCTGCCAGGTCTTCTGCTAGTTTCCAAAACTCTTATTATTAGTCAACTAAAGCCGCTCTGATTTCTCCCCAAGTGTCCCTTTTACTAACTGGACAATCAATGCTTCTCACATTATTGTGAAATACATAAGAGATACCGTATTTGATAAACAGTCTTTTTAAATAACTTCTGGTCGAACAATCTAATTCCTTTTTGAGTTTACCAGATCTCTCTCACATCTTACTTAATGCGACTGTTTCTACCTCACTACTGAGTAACCCATGAATACATTTTATGCCTAGTGTTTATGTGAACACACTTAGCGACCGTAGTGCAAGCTTCTCCCTAAGAGCCCTTTTTGGCAGCCTAGAGCCAACGCAGCAAGGGTGCCTGTGTTGTCGGCAGGATTGTTTTTGTGCAGGAAGAGGCACCTTCCTGCACAGAAACAATACTAAGAGGCATTTTCCTCGTTCTAGGTGTGCTGCAGATTCAAAAAGAGGAAAAAACAAGAAGAAATAACAAATATTTTTCTCCTCTTTATGCCTCAAATAGCGAGGTGTTTGGCGCCTCCCCATGTTTAAATGCTCTCGTAAATCGGGGGAAGTGTCAAAATCCATGGGTGTTGCATGGGAAAACCCACAGCAATGCCGATGGAATGCAGCATAAGGTATCTCAGTGATTTGCACTGCCTTGCCATATCTATGAGGCCAATTAAAATCAAGCATACTAGTTTTGCAGGGCCTCATAGAGATGATTTTGTGATTTGCAAGGCTCCGCTCCGGCGGCACAAGGCGCTCGTAAATATGCCCCTTAGTGCACGTTGAAGAGTAGACTCTACATTCGGGTTATTGTACATAGACCGCTAGTGGCTGCTAAGCATTCCAAGAGATTCTTCAGATACGACATCTAAATATGTATAGCTTCTGGTCTTTACAAACTCTTCTTACCAAATCTCCATACAGAATTAACCTCTCCCACCCACCATCCCTCGTTAAGCCATCCACCAATTTCTGAGACAATTTTTGCCATTCTCAGGCTATTTGGGGAAAAGTGGCAATCTTAGGATTACTATGGTGCCTGTGTTATTAATCCTTTAGTCACAGACACTGGCACTGCATTTATTTGCATATAGCAACAGAGGGAAACAGTAACAGCAATATTAACCCTTTCTTCACACAAAGCAGCCGAGTATTAATGTTATCAGCCCTAAAAGTGCGTGACCGGAGTGCAGAATTAGGTGTATTCATCATTTATGCACAAACAAGTACACTGGGACCCTTTAAGGATAGAGAGTGACACAGGGCTGCACATCTAGATCTATTATTAACCATTAGTTTTCAGGTAGTGACCCTCACACAGTATTGCTATGACTACATCTTCACTTCTGCAGATGATATCTGGCTAGTTATGCTTCTGAAAGAAAAGAAACCTGCAGGAGGTCACCCTGATGGCTTTGTTTCCAACTGTCTTTCAGTTTTTCCAGTGCATGAAAGTGAGGGACAGTTTTCCGCCCTGTTGCATTTGCATCTTTCTCTCAATCTGAATCACCCCCTTTGCAAACACAGTTGTATTTGGGTCTCACGTCTGCAGCAACAAAAATCCCCTATTAGTTGTCAATAGAAGCACCACATTGAGTGTAAGGGACCTTTTGAGGTGTTAACATTCACCGCATGCCCCCGTGAGTCACCCTGTACTAGTCCAAGCTGCCATTCAGGGGTGTAACACAGGCCCCCGCAACCCACGCGGTGCGGGGGGCCCCTAGCTCCAAGGGGCCCCCTGGCCACTGCCCTCTGGTCGGATAGATCCTGATTGAGCCCGGAGGGAGCCCCCCTAAGTACCATGCAGGGAGGCCCCCTCACTTCTCGTTACGCCAGTGCTGCCATCGCGAAAGTATGGTTCAAATTTATCATAGTCTTCATAAGTCCTACTCAGGCCATCAGATAATATTACAGCGTAATAGGCCATTGGCAGGGTTACATTGGATAGTAAAGCCCTCTGCCCTAGTTACAGGCCCGAGCCACAGGCGATGGCCTTTAATAAAGGAGAGGGCCTTTGTTGATCAGCATAGCCAAAGGTTAAAGGGGCTTAATTCTATTAGAACTTAAAGACATCAGACCAGAATTAACCTATGAAATGACAATATCCATATTATTTGTGCAAAACTCAATTGTTTAGGTGCAGAATACAATTATAGCACGCCCTAGCTTTTAATATAAAGGGTAAGTACAATAAAAGTCACAGCGCAGATGTTAAGTGCAAAATGTCCTATAGACCACAAACAGGGACTTATCCATAGTATAGCAGTTTCCTTCTTCTTTGCACAAAATACAATGTTTAAGGTGCAAAATATGCCAATTTTACGAAACAAATATTCTAAAAGACCACAGACTGGAATTTGCCCAAAGTATAACAATATCCATATTCTTTGTGCAAAAAGAAAATTGTTTAGGTGCAAACTACAATTATAGCACAGCCTAACTTCTAAAATAGAGGGTAAGTATAGTAAGCAACACAGCACAGATAATAAGCGCAAAATATTTTATATGGATTGTGTCAATAACCATGGGTGGAAGCTCAGAAATGCACATGTGCCACCCATGGAGTGCCCCCTTGTAGCTCCAAGCAACACAAAGTCCTATTTAAGATACTTTGAGGGCTACTCTCCAGTGCAAAAACAGGTTTCTGATAGAAAGTAAATACTTTATCAACGCTTTGGGTGACTTTGGGGCAGTGCAAAGTGTTGATAAAGCTGTTCCTAAGACTCTTAAGTATCAGTTTGTTGAATTGTCCTTTAAAAAAGAGAGTAGCTCTTCCACCCCACCAGCAGGATGATTCCACCCCAGGATACTTACAAGCCATTCACTGAAACTGATGAAATAGAATCAAACAAGATAGCCATGAAAACAACGGCTTCTTAAAACCCCTTTCTAAAAGCTCCCTCCTGCTCTTCCTTCTAGCCGTGCAGGCTCCACTGGCATCACCACTCATGTTCTTCCCTCAACCAAGAGGATCCTCTGGTGGATATTTTTTATTTACAGATCAAGGGCTTTAAAGGCTCCCTTATTTCCACAAAGATTAGGGCTCAGAACAACAGAGCCTAGGCTGATGGGCTTCACCTGCAGAGCATCGATCACTGGGGATGCCCTGAAACTGCTGCAGTCTTCATTCATGATCTGAAACAGATGAGCTTAACTCATATTTGGTAAATGAACTAAAAGCCACCACATTCCCAGCATCAGGATTTTTGCTCAGGATTATTTAAAAATTATTTCATCATAAGACGCTGCTGCTTTCGTGAAATAATCACACGCCATACCACTATGCAGCATAAAAGGCCATTTACTAAGACAGGTTTGCAAAACAGTTAGTCAACCTCAAACCAACATTAACGTTAATGTCAAACATTTTTGATACGCCATCTCCATCTTCACCCAGCAATTCTCGCTTCTTTTTTTTTATTATTAATTTTTTATTGATAACAAAAATCAAAACAGAGACATAGCATTCTTGTTGTTTCAGACACAATGGGTCCTATTCACAGAACTAAATAAAGAGAAAATCCTAAACTTACTACTTTTGGTATACACAGAAGGCATTTAGTAGTAGTAAAGTTAGGATTTTTTCTTAAGTCTGTCCTAAGTTTATCTTAAGTCTGTCTTAAGTCAAACTTAAGACAAAATCCTAACTTTACTACTACTAAATGCCTTCTGTGAATACCAAAAGTAGTAAGACAGACTAGAGACAGACTTAAAACAGACTTAAGACAAACGTAGGACAGACTTAAGACAGACTTAAGACAGACTAAAGACAGACCTAAGACAAACTTAAGACAGACTTAAGGCAGACTTAAGACAAACTTAAGACAAACTTAGGACAGACTTAAGACAGACATAAGACAGACTTAAGACAAAATCCTAACTTTACTACTACTAAATGCCTTCTGTGAATACCAAAAGTAGTACATTTAGGATTTTGTCTTAAGTTAGTTCTGTGAATCGATCCCAATACACGGAAATGAGCTCTATAAGACAGGTCTAGCAACCCCAGGTACTTCGTATCCACATAATCACTAAACAGATCACATCAATAGTCGTAACATTACAGTTCAATGTTGTCCCCAACTAATACTTAATATTAAATCTGTGGCCTAAACAAAGAGCCCTTGGGCCAGGTCCCTCTCGCCAGTCAGCTCCAAGGCACGTATCCGGCAGTGTCTACACTCGCACTATGCATCAGGAGAATCAGTCCGGTGTGTGCTGTTTGTCTTAGTAGTCAAGTAAGCTTGGTAAAGGCCCCAGAAGTTTGTAGTTCAATTGCGGGAAGGTAATAACCGGCGATAGTGCTCAGTTTGCATACTGCCGTACGTCATGTCGTGAGTCCAGCCCGTCAGAGTGGGTGTCGGGCCGCAAGGCCAACAGATCCTACGTCTGGCCATAAGAAGCCCCATATCTACCAGACGCCTGATTCCCTTAGGTTAGTGTTTGAAGTAGCCCATCAGGGCAAGCTTAGGGTCGGTTCAAGTGGAGTGTCAGTGACTTCGCCAAGTGTCTTAAAGATCAATTCCCAGAAAGACGCTATCCTAGGTCATAATCGGGCCAGGTGATAGAAATCTGCAGGGTCCGCTCCACAGCGTTCGCACGCCTCAGAGTCCCATAACCCATACCCGTGGAGTCTCTCTGGGGCATAATATAACCTATTTAAAAACTTAAAGTGTATCAGCATGTTAGCTCTCCCACACATCAAGCTGGGCATGTTCTTGACCCTATCTGTACTAACTTTCCGATTCAAGTACAGAATCCTTGTCCGGTCACCTGGTCGGACCATTTTATAACTCATTTCTCTTGGGAGGTGTCCAAGGCAGAGCCTTTGGCACACCCAAATTATACTTCAGCCTTGGGCAGGATTTGTATTTGTTTGTATAGCGCTAGAATCGACCCCCGAAGGGGTATCTCTGCGCTTAGAGCAGAACTGTGAGGAGAGGTAACATATTCCAGCAGGATCAGCAGGGACAGAACAGAAAGGTCTTAAGCATCTTCCTGAACTGCAAATGTTCGGAACACTTTCTTAAGTGGAGGTGAAGCTCATTCCAGAGGCGGGGACCGAGATAAGAAAGAGTTTTCCCTCCTAATCTGGCCCTTCTCACTCGAGGTACCACCAGAAGGTGTTTAGCACCTGAACGAAGGGGTCTGGGAGGGATATAGGGTAAAAATGTCTCGGAAAGATAGGAAGGGCCCGGATTAACCAGAGCCTTATGAATAATGCAGCATGTTTTAAATTTAATCCGTTGACGGATGGGGAGCCAATGCAGTTTCACAAGAAGATGAAGGGAAGGGGTCCGAGGTGGAACATTAAGGACCAGCCGTACCGCTGTGTTCTGCACCACCTGCAATCTGCTGAGAGAGGCATCATTAGCCGAAATCAGCAGACCATTGCAGTAGTCCAGGCGACTTAATACCATCGCCTGGACTAGAGTTTTGTGGGCAGAATCCGGAAGCAAGGGGAAGACTCGACTGAGCAGACCGATTACATGAAAGCAGGAACCAGCTGTTTGGACAAACTGTTCTTTCAGGCTGAGGTCGTGGTCTAAGCGGATCCCCAGGTTTTTGACTGTGAGCTTAGGAAAGGGATGGGGGCCCAGGTCAGTTGGCCACCAATCTAGAATCCACAAAAGGGGGGCTTCTCCAATGAGAATGATCTCAGTCTTTCCTACATTACACTGGAGAAGTTATTCCATATCCAGTGCGATATGGCCCTCATCCCATTACAGAAGGCCAATTGCACCGTAGATGAAAATTTGTTGAATGGGAATAAAAGCTGGGTATTGTCAGCATATGCTATGGGGATGAACCCATATGTCCTCATAAGGTTGGCCAAGGGAGCAATATAGATGTTAAATAGTGTTGGCTCAAACATGAGCCCTGGAGTTCTCCCTTGGTCAATTCCACAGGAGCCGACTGATACAAGCCCAGATTGACAATCTGAGAGCGATCCAACAAAAAAACTCTTCATCCATGATAGGTCTGAATCTCTTAACACAACTTGCTCCAATCTTCTGAGCAAAACACCATGGGAAACTGTGTCAAACGCGGCGGGTAGGTCCAACAGCACCAGAATCATAGAATGGCCCTTATCTAGAGTCATTCTGATGTTATCCGTTACTGTGAGTAATCCAGCTTCGGTGCTGTATTTGGGCCTAAAACCGGACTGGGAATGATCTAAACATCCAGTCAGTTCGACATATTTGGAAAGATGGGTATTAACATGTTTCTCCATTATTTTGCTCCAGAATGGAAGAAGTGAGATGGGACGGAGGTTAGAGAGGTCAGTCCACGGAATATTAGATTTCTTGCGGATGGGTCTGACCTGGGCAACCTTCCATTCCTGTGGTACACGGCCCTCTGAAAGAGAGAGATTAATAAGAGATTGTACCACGGGAGAGAGCTGATTATCCAGAGATGGAATAATTTTGGCTGGGATATGATCAGTGGGAGATCCTGATTTAATCCTGTGAATCAAAGTTTCAACCTCTACTAAGGTAATGGTGGGAAAAGACTCTAACAGTTGCAGATTAGCCGTTTCTTGATGGTCCGGGGCCATAGAAATCTGCAGCAGATTACGAACTGCTGTGATTTTACCGTAGATAAATTCCATCTTTTGAGCAAAATATAGAGCTATGTCATCACACAGTTTTTGGGAGGGGGTCTCCAAGCTTTCGCATGCCTTAGGATTCATGAAAGAATAAAGAATTTGATACAGAGTTTTTGAGGAATTACCAGCCTGAATTAACTGGAACATTATGTATGTTTTACGAGCTGCCTTTATGTTTCAGTGAAACATAATACTTATCCCTATCCACCTCGTTATGTGAGGAGCGCCATATTCTTTCCAGTTTCCTGCATAGCTGTTTCTGACTTCGCAAAAGGGGCGTGAACCAGGCGGCTTGCGGGCAATTAGGTTGACTCAAAGAGGATTTTAGCGGTGCAATATGGTCAATAGCTGTCATAATCGCCAAATTGAATTTAGACAGTGCTTCCTCAATGTGGCCAGACGTAGAATATTGGGGCTTCGTAAAAACACATTTTGGAAGTTTTCTGCAGACACTTTCTGTCACTGCCTACGTAAATAGGGTACAGCTGGGTTAGGAATTTTGGAATTTGTAAAGTCCTGGATATCGAATTCAATAAATGAATAATCTGACCAAGTGAGTTGTTGGGGGGGTTTGCACTTGATTTTAGAGGAGTTAGAGAATACGATGTCCAATGTATGGCCAGCTATATGAGTCAGACACTCATTGAGTTGCAATAAACCTAGGAGAGATAGATCAGCCAGAAGAGTCTGAATATATGGATTGGAGTGGCATTCACTATGGACATTGAAATCTCCTAGTAATAAAAAGTTATTACCTACATTCATGTGAGGAGCTAAAGATTCAACCAGCTGTAGGGAGAAGTCCAATAGAGGTCGTGGGGGGCAGTAGATTAGTGCCCCTTTCCAGCTCGCCTGCAAGGGGGAGTCTATCCTAAAGACCCCTGTGAGTTTAATTTGGCTTTGGCAGCCTCTAAACCCAGATTGGTTGGAGAGCTCAAGGATCAGGTCGTAGGGTTCTCAAGCTGGCTCTCGACTACAGTGGCCATGGTGGCTCTCCCACGCTCTTCCAAACGGGCTAGAGAATCCCCATCCAGCCCTGGTTCAGCCCTTCTCTTAAAGATTTGAAGCATGATTGCAAAATCACTCACTACCTCTTTGTGAGTCTCCTGTAAACTCTTTGCCTCTTTTGATTCTTGCCTTACACACTTTTGCGACAGAACCCCCTTTCGAAATGTCCCACACTGCCCACCAATCTTTATTACCTTAAGGTAATCCGCCAACGTCCCGTCTGTCCCTGCATCGTCCACCGCTTGTCCCGGACTTACCTTGTCAGCAATTGGCTTCTGAAGGACACCAACTGTACACTTGATTACCTCACCTCTCCCTGTCTTCATGCCTCTGGCACCCCAACTTCTTCTCCATCCTGAAGTTCACCTTCTTCCCACTCATCGCTGCCTAATCCAGCTCCCACTCATCCTCGCCTGCGTCCACCTCACACACCACTCACTTCACAAATCTGCCACTCTGTCTCCCAGGCATGTCCCTCTCTAACACAGTGTAGCTCTCCATGTGTGTTCTGCTAGACCAAGCCCTCACCATAGGGAGGGCCGCCGCAGACCCCCCACCTCTTCAGACCAATGTCCATGGTCGGTCCTGCGCTCCATCAGCATTGCCAACTGACTGCCAGCCTCTACTGCAGGCATTGCTGATCCTTCACTCAGGTGGCTGCACCAATCCAGCAGGTCCCCTGCACCATCAGCACCTTCATCCGCACTGGCTCCTGCAGTCCTTGACCCTGTCTTCCATCTGGCACCCACAACCAGCGTCCTCCCCCATCATGACCTCTGGACCTGTCCCATGACCCCCCAAACCTGGGAATGCCCTTCACTTTCTTCATGATCTGACCCTGGTCCAGCGCCAACTCCCTGCCTGTACAAAGGCGCTCATATCTCTCCTTGGTATATTTAATGAGCTTGCACTGCTCCTGTGTCCTGACTTCCAGGTCCACACCTTGCCATGTGAAAAGCACCTCAGTCCCCAGAGAGAGCCGCCAGAGAGCGCCAGAGAGCCGCAAACTCAGAACGCCATTCCGAACTGGTCGAATAGGTCAGCAAACCGCTGCGGGAGAACGGGCTGCTTCCCGTGAAAGACCTGTTTGAAAAACCCGTTTGAGGTCCACCGAAAAACCGCTGAAGCCGGAGGTCACCAAAGGCAATGGAGGCTACTGCGGTACCTACTCCGCAGCTCCCAGGCGGCCGAGCGGAGCCGCCACCGCCGAGCAGCCGCGAGAGCCGAGAGAGGGAAGCGTGGTTCAGACCCGGCTCCGGAACTGAAGCGGAATTGGCGTAGCAGTCTTGAGCCGTCTTGAGCCGTACTGAGCCGGCCCCGTGCTGGGTTAAGGGGATGCGAGTGCATATAACAGGCAAGTGCCTTCTAGTGCAGTGCGTGCACTGATCAGGGAATCACCGGATCACCGGGTCTCTGGGAACCGCTGGGTCCGGCGTCCAGCATCCAGCATCCAGCATCCAGCATCTAGACTAGAGCACCCCTGAACAATCCCCCCCCCCTGAGGACCTGGTGGGAGCTGGTTGAACTCAAGGGGGCGTCGCGCCAAACCGTGCTGAATCGACCGGCAGGGTGCCTTTGTGGGGCGCCTTTGTGGGCCACGCCCTGAAGGCACATCGCCCAGCATCGCCTGGTCTCGATCAGCTGGTCTCACTTGGTGGCCGGGGAAAGGCTGCGGGATTCTGCGAGCCGACCGCCTGCATTGGGCCTGCATTGGGCCTGCAACCGGAGTGGGGCTGCAGCTGCAGCAGAATTTCTGGAGTGGAGCCGAGTGCAGCGGCGGGGAGGACCGGTGACGGCAGTGGAGCCAGAGAAAGTGGGAAAGTGTCTCTCACGACCTGTGGGTCCCCTGCTGCGACTCCCGCTGTGACCCATGGAGTAGGCAGCAGACTCCTTAGACCTTCCAGATAGCATTACCAGCAGTCCACCAGCAAAGGGGAGGCCAGTCCCCTTTATTGATGGATTACCTTTAATCTGCACCAAACAATAGCCTGCTACCCTTTAAATCATAGCAGCCCTAACAGCCCATTGTGGATCGCTCATCTCACAAACTCACAAACTTACAAACTTATTAATCCTGATAAACGATCCGGGCGATCCACCCAGCCTGCCGTATAGGCTTAGCCTTTCAGCCCCAGCCTCTGCCCTTTAGCCCCAGCGAGCACAGTCCCTGTGGTAAGGGCGTGCTGGAAAGGGGAGAAGAAAGCGTGGACAAAGATAAACGATCCTACAGGACAGTCAGCACCATAACATTCTGACCCCCTACTCCCTCCGGAGTGGTGTGCGATTACCTCCGACTTCCGACAGCCCAGCAGTGACCCACCAAACTAAACATGAGGTCAGGCAAGAAAAGGGTCCATTTCGAGAGCAAGCCGAAGCCCAAAACTGAAACCAAGTCGAAAGCAAAGTCGGAGACCGCACCAAGCATTAATGAAACAGAAATTGCCAAAGAAGGTAGCCTCCAAGGAGAACCTAGAGCGTCTACCGATCGGTCTCACCAGTTGCGATTCCTCGTCCTATTCTTCGACAACCGAAGATCACATCAAAATTCAACTTTCTGAAGGATCCATTCTCCACCATCTTCTCGACCAGTGGGAAAATCCTGGGCCTCCAGGACTCACTTCTTCTCCTATCTCCGGTGGATTCGCACACTGTTCAATCCTTGGACCAAGCTAGTCGCACTTCAACTCACTCTTTTACACTGGTTGGCCAACCTGTATCGAGTTCAGCGACAGCGGGGGAAATAGGGGCTTCGGTTGAAGGCAAGCTCTCTTACTTGGCCACTTGCACACCTTCAGTGCCCCTGGAAGGCGACAGGGGGGCCACGTCTGTCCTTCATCTATCTTCCCCTGTCACGGATCTCAATTCTCCATCGGCACTAACAGTTACACCCTCATGTGGACACAAAAATATTCTCTGCCCAATTTTACCACCAGCAGTGGCAGGGAGGTTTTACAATGGCAAGAAGTCCTAAGCAGTGAAGATCCAGGCAACTTAAACAACTTGCCGATCGCAGATAAATGCCATCTAGTCCAACAGGACAGTACAAGCTCCCACTCACAGCCCCCCGAAGGAGTTGCTAAAGATCAGCCAGGCCACAGCAAGGAGGACGTGGCAACTTACCAAACCTTGGGAGCGACGGCCTCGCCAACACAACCTACTTGGGTTCACAAGAATGGGCCGATCTAGTTGCCGCATACATTCCAACTACAGGCACTAATCCATCTTCGCCAATAGCGGAATCAATTAACAACATCCAGGCCACAGAACGGGGCCCAATCCGGGAGGGTGTCTTTTCAAATACAACCACCTTACCGAATTCTTCACTGTCTTCAACTCCAAAAAAAGGGGCCACTGGTACCGGGCCGCCAACAAGATCCCAAGCGACTGAGGTATCAAATACGTGGGACATCCTGCTCAACACTATGCAACGAACCGTTGATACTCTCCATTTCCAATCGGACAAAATGGACCTACAGTTGACCCTACTCAACACCTTGGCCGTCTTTGTCCGACGGATAGATGACAAACTCGGCCAATTAAACTCGCTAATCAGCAGACCTCAGCAGGAGGCAAAGTTGGCATGCAGTTGCGGTCCAATTATTGATAAACTCGCAGCACTTCCAGAAATTGTATCCTGTTTAATAGAAGGGCTGTCTAAAGGGACAAACGCAAGGCCCCGGTGCATCAATACGGCCGAAACAGCCTTCCATGCAGCACCAACAAGAGTGCCAACTACATCAAGTACCTCTGAAAGAGTTTTATTGGTGTAGACGGCGGGGTCTCTGGCGCCGGAACCGGCTCACACGTCAACTTGTTCCACTCCTCCCCTAAAGGTCAACAAGCCGCCCCTCAATGCGAAAGGGCGGCGTCAGCAGGAAAGGAAAGGCCGGAAAAAACAAACAGTAACAAGTATGCCAGAAGTTTACCCACTCTTTCAGCCAAGAAAAAGACATGAGCAGCAGGTCATGGGTCCTAACACAGCAAGCAACCTTAGAAGAGACTCACTTTCTACGGGCCCCAGACTTTCCCCCAACGGAGTACATGCTATAGCAAGTACAGCTGCTTCCACGTTGGAGGACGGCAGAGTCTCACCAGGCGGGAACATCGGGAAGCAGAACACGACGGACAAGCATGGCCTTAACAAAGCGATCGATGGGGGCCCCCTCATTCCACTTCGAATATTTGAGCCTGGAGCGGTACAGTCAAATCAGACCATGGATCCTGTGCGGGATGACCCAATCATGTCCCTCTGTGAAAGGTCCCGCCCCCAAGAACTGACGGAACCTCGGCTCCCGAGCCCTCAAACCAAGCTCTCTTCCATCATAGCAAGTATCACCGCAGCTCCTTCTGTGCCCGTTTCAATAACTTTCCCCTCTGGAGATAGTTCCATTGGAACTTTGCCTCAGTTTGAATATAACAATCCAAGAACTCAAGTCCTTAACAACCAGTTAACCGCTCTGTCGCATGTTCCAAACAAGTTTCCGACCAGCATCATTTTCACTCCTCAGTACCAATCAAAGGGCCGATTTGACATCCTAAACAGAGGGAATCTACTACGACTACTCAACACCATACCAGCGCTAAAAGACTTATCTACAGCGGACCTGCTTTCTATAGAATTCATAAGTACTGACAGGTTGGATGGGAACGAGGCGACAAAAGCCACATGGATTTCGCCTGAAATCGCTAATAAAATCTTTGAAGAGCAAGGTCTCCTTAAAACATGGGGGATCAACACAGCCGTCCACTATAATACAGGATACACGTTGCCCTTGCTCGAGAGGCCCAAGCAGGGACCACCCACCACAACTTCAATGACAAGGTCTGTGCTGAGGGGTGCATTGGGTCGCTCTCCTACAGCAGTTCAGGCGACACCTACGGAGAACACTTCAGGGTCCGCCAACACGTACCGCACGATTGAACATCGGCTCTTTAGAACAAGTAATACAACAATGAACCCCCAATGACAAGGTAATTCAACAGAGCCGGATATGCATACAGACGCATCGCACCTGGAACTATGCTCGTGGAACATAAACGGGCTTAACAACAAATTAGCGGACATTGATTTCCTAGAATACGTGAAATCATTGGACATCATCCTGCTCCAGGAAACATGGCTGGAAGAGCCGGTTCATCTAGAGGGTTACACCTGCTACCATTCTGCAGCAACAAGGAAAAGCAAGTTTGGTCGGTTGTCAGGAGGCCTAGCAACCTACCTCAAAATATCAACTATTGGTAACGCACGGGCTCTAACCACCAATTGGTCTGCCACAAACACAGTAGAGTTATCACTTAACTTTGGGTGCATAAAGAAAGAGATCCAGCTGACCAACACTTACATTAACCCAAAAAATAAGGGGAAACTTCTAATGGACCACTTACATCATGCTATCACTACACGAACATCAACAAACCTAATTCTGTCTGGAGACTTTAACCAATGCATCTTAGGGTCTTCCGCAAATAGTGATATTCAGGCCCAGTCATACCATTGGAACATACCAACTCAATCATTTAGCAGCCAATGCAAAGCATCCAAGCTTGCAAAGTCGCTACTGGAAGATCTGGAACATATGGGCCTAAGGGCTCTAAACGGTAGATTTCCTGATGGCTCACCATCTGTGGCCTCATTCACCTCAGGCAAGACAACCTCTACAATTGACTACACTTTAGTCTCCCTCACACTGTTCCATTATGTACTGGGCTTCAACTTAGGGGACAAGGGTGACAGTGACCATTGCCCTCAAGAAGTCATCCTAGGAGCCCTTCCTGAGGCCATATATTCAAACGCAACAGGACCGCAGGACAGTCACACTATAAATCTCAAACGTATCAAAACTTCGGTAGCAAATACTGTGGAGGTACTTCAAGCTGCAAAAAGCCAATTAAACTATTCAAACTACCCCTCGGGCAATACAGTCGCAGGTTGGGAAAAATTCACGACTGAGTTTGCAAATAATTATTCAACAACCGTACGGCACTTTCCATCATTTGCATCTGGCGTCACAAGGAAGATCTCAGGCACCCAGAAACTGGCCATGAAATCCCACAAAAAAGCGATCAACAAATCTTTAAGACTGTTGAAGAAAAGCCCGGGAGACAGAATACTTCTAGCGCAGCTTCATAAGCATCGTGCTGATCTCAAAAAGCTGAAATGGGTAATCAAAAGAACCAATGATGAAGACTTATGGGCAAAACCCCACTATGCTTCCAAGGTCAACAACAGCGCCCAATTTTGGTCCATTATAAACAAAATGTTAAATCCGAAAAGTAATGGCATAACATCTTATATAACCAAATCGTCTTGGGGATCCTTTCTTGGCGAACACTTCAATCAACAGGTCGCAAAAACAAGTGAGCCCCAGGTTCTACTGGAGGGCCGACCACTTCAAACAGTCCCACCACGTGAAGATGCCAAACTTGAACCTTCTGCGGTTCTAATTAGGAAATTAATTTCCAAAGGTAGGAAAGACGGCGCAGCCGGACCTAATGGAATTCCTCCGGCCCTCTTTAAACTCGAACCGGAATACTGGGCTGGTACGTTGACCCCCCTTTTTATGTCTGTCAATAACTCGGGGAGCCTTCCTGCCTCATGGAGGGGTTAAATCATTTCACCGATTTATAAGGCGGGGGACAGAACACTCCCAAAAAACTACCGCCTGATCGCACTCCTAGACATTGAGGCAAAATACTTTGCGGGCCTTTTACTGACCCAGCTGCGAGAATGGGCAACAAACCATAGCTTAATACCATCTAGCCAAACTGGATTCTGCAGAGACACCGGAACAACAACAAACCTGGTTGCCATTTCATTACTCATCGACAAGGCACGAGCGACCAAACAGGCTCTCCATCTCTGCTTTGTGGACTTTAAGGCGGCCTTTGATAATGTCAACAGAGGAATCCTCTGGCGAAAACTGGCCTCTTGGGGGATCCCCTCGTCTTTACTAAGTCTCCTGATTGAATTGCACATGAACACGTGGGTCCAGGTTAAGCTCGGGAATGGCTCGCACCTCTCTAGGCGTATTCCAACTACAAAAGGCCTAAAGCAGGGGTGTATGCTAGCTCCTACCCTTTTCAATCTATTTACAGCTGACCTGCCACCCGCACTAGAGGTTTGCAACTCCCACGCCCCCCGGCTAGGGGGCAAAGCGCTGCCCAGCATATCTTATGCTGATGACGTGGTCCTGGTCAGCCACACGGGAGTGGGTCTTCAAAATCTGATCAACACGCTCCATGGTTACGCCGATAACAACCGATTAGAAGTCAACATCAATAAGACCAAAGTCTTGTCCATAACTAGGAACAAAACGCTGCACACCTGGTCTTTTGGCACAAAAGTAATCTCCAACTGCTCGGAATACAAATACCTTGGGATCATAGTCGACAAAGGCGGCCGCTACCTAAACCAATTAGAGGCCATTAAGAGGAAAGGGATGTTAATAACCATGACACTGAAACAGCTAAAGTCCAACTTGAGCGGTGAGACTCTACTGCCACTGCTTCGAGTGGCCAAAATTAAAATAGAGTCAGAAATCACGTATGGCAGTGAGGCCCTAAGAGGTACTGACGCAAAACTTCTAGATACAACCATATCAAAGGCCTACAGACTTCTCTTCAATCTGCCTTCCTATACCTCACAAGCTCAGATTCGGTTAGAATTTGGTCTGACGAGCCAAACGCTTGCACGAAGAGGGTCATACATAAAGTGCTGGCAGCAGAAAACACCTTGAATCAACAGCTCTGGCAACACCTGATTAGCTCCTCTAGAACACCGGCGAAAAAATACTTAGAGGAGTCCCTGAGCATCACAGGTCTAAAAGAGCTATGGGAGATTCCTCTATCGCACACGCAATTTAAGCACGTAGTGAACAAGAGCTTAAAGAGACACTCGCATTTGGAGGACAAAGCCACCTTTTCTCGCAGGCGTCATGCCTGGATGACTCTGTGCACATACAAAACACCGGGGCTCCAAGCATATTTTGGTCTGGGATATGGCTGGAAAACAAAAGAAGCCTTTTTAAAACACAGGCTATGGATTCTACCTGCTATTCCACACCTACCACCGTGGCTGAGAACGAACTATGGGACTAGATGCCGGCTGTGTGGAACAGGGGTTGAAGATTTAGAACATTTACTATGCACTTGCTCGAGGCTGAACGAGGAGAGAGCAGCTCTGTTAAAAACAGCCTTTAATGAACTAAGTATCCGCTCACGCAGACAAGCAGTCCTTGCTTGTTTCGATCCTGGTCTTCCGCCGCTAAACGGGAAGCTGGTGAAATTCCTGAAACTAGCAGAACGGAAACAACCATGCCAGGTAGTTGGCTAGGAGGAAACCTCGGGCTGTGATCAGCTGCTATGAACAATTTGCCATCCTCGTTTTTGATTGATCTTAGCACTGTTACCTTTTAACTAAAACTTTTTGTTTTTACATTTTCTCTTTTTACTTCTCTTGTGGAGACTTGTGTTAATGCATTTTTTGTAATGGTTTTAATTAACCTAAACAATAAAGATCTTACTTACTTACTTACTTACTCATTCCGCATACTAGCATGGCCGCTAAGCACTTCCCACCTGCTTGTGATCACTCGGCCCACATGCAGGCTCCGCGCGTACATGAGCACAGCTGCTCTCACTGGGCTCGCTACCTCGTCGACCTCCGGGCCTGCTACCGGCCCTGCTCCTACTTCGTACACAATTTTTGCAGGGAGGCTGTGCCACCTCCTCCTTGCCGCTGCGATTCCAGATCTTTGCTGCGATGTGGGAGAAGGAGCGTCCTCCACTTCTGCTTCGGTAGATGCGGTGAGTATGGGCAAGTGAAAGATAGGCGGAGCGTAGGCTTCTCAATGGTTGGTGGAAGTTCAGGCGGTGGTTAATGTAGGTGGGTCCTTGGTTGTGTAGAGCATTGTGTGCCTGGGTCAGCAGTTTGAATTGACATCTCGACCCTTTGGTCCATGCCAACTATAGACCTATCTCCCTACTCCCTGCTCTGGCGAAAGTGACCGAGAGGTTTGTGCACAGGTCAATTTCTAATTTCATCGAGGAAAATGGCCTGTTGCACAGTACTCAATCGGGTTTCCGTGCTAATTTTAGCACGGAGACTGCCCTCCTTGAAGTCACGGACGCCATCAGGGAGGAGTTAGACGCGGGAAGAAAAGCTATGTTGGTAATGCTTGACCTGTCGGCGGCATTCGACGCCGTTCCCCACACGCTTCTCCTTTCTAGACTCTGGGACTTTGGTCTGCGGGGAACGGTGTGGAGTTGGCTGAAATCCTTTCTAGCCGACCGCCGACAAACAATCTGGGCGCCACCTTACTCCGCCGAGATGTCACCGCTAGAAGTGGGGGTTCCCCAAGGTTCCATCTTGAGCCCCCTCCTTTTTAACATCTTTATGGCTCCTCTGGCGGTGGTGGCGGAGTCATTCGGCGCTCGGATTGTTTCCTACGCCGATGACACCCAACTCCTGTTCGCGAGCGACAGGGGTGGGTTGTTTGATGACGCCCAGGTTAGGGGCTGTCTGAGTGCGGTCTTTGAGTGGTTTGGATGTCATGGACTGAAGTGCAACTCCGACAAGTCGGAGTTGCTTTTCTTTGGCTGCACCTCCGAGCCAGACTGGAAACCCTGGTGGCCGCAGGACATGTTCCCCCCTGCCAGTGTGTCCTTGAAGGCCAAAAATCTGGGAGTCATTATCGACAGTGACCTATCTTTCGGACCACACATCTCTTGTCTTACCGGGAAATGCTTTGGCATCCTTCGGATGCTTCGTAAATTCCTCCCCCTAGTGTCCATCCAGCACAGGAAAATCATCGTCCAGGCGCTAGTTGGATCTAGGCTGGACTATGCTAATGTTTTATTTCTGGGACTTCCCAAATATTTGGTTAGACGCTTACAAATTGCCCAGAATTCAGCGGCCCGAGCCATTTTTGGTCTCCCAAGAAGGGCCGGAGCTGCGGATCTTCTTTCAACTCTACATTGGCTACCCATCGCCAAAAGGATCCTTTTTAAAACCTTGACCACGACCTTTAAGGCCTTACATGGCATAGGCCCTAAATACATTGCAAAACGACTTTCTTGGTACCAGCCCTCTAGGTCCCTTAGATCTTCCTCCCTATCCAAAATGACCGTTCCTATTATCAAACGCGCCAGAGCAGGAGGCCGGTCCTTTCGCTATTTAGCTCCCCGTGCCTGGAATGACCTCCCGATTTCCTTAAGACAGGCTTCCAGCCTTTTTTCCTTCCGAACGGCCCTCAAAACATGGCTCTTCCCTTAACTGGCTTTTTCTGTTTTTCTGTTTCCTTTCAGTTGTTATGTTGCTCCCCTTTGGTGGGTACCTTCGCTAAAGCGCCGGGATGCTCCGTGGAGTGGCCGTGCGCTATAGAAGGGTGAGAGTGCCTTCAAGGGAATTTGTTTACACAAACTTAAGTTATTTAAACCAAAGTTGGAGGGATAAATTAATAGTCCCTGTGTGAATTCAATCTTTCTACAAATACAACAACTCACATAACAACATAGAACAAGTCAAGGCTACGTAAAACACGATAACGGACAAGGTGTATAGACAAAAGTTCTTAGGTTCTGTTGTGTGACATATCTCTATCATTTATAGACCTCCAGACCTTTGTTTTACTGTATATATTGATTTAATTATTTTCTGATAAAAACTTTTGTCTATACACCTTGTCCGTTATCGTGTTTTACGTAGCCTTGACTTGTTCTATGTTGTTATGTGAGTTGTTGTATTTGTAGAAAGATTGAATTCACACAGGGACTAATAATTTATCCCTCCAACTTTGGTTTAAATAACTTAAGTTTGTGTAAACAAATTCCCTTGAAGGCACTCTCACCCTTCTATCATAATCTCCCAAGCCCTCAAGGGTATTCTGGGTCGCTCACTGTTTGTAACTTTGTTTATTGCGCAGACAATAGTCTGTTGTGAGCCGCTTTAACCAGTGGTTGTTCGTAAAGTTCTCCTTAAATCAATGTCTGAGGCTGAAACATTAGTCTACTCAGACGAATATATCTTGAAGGTTGCATCTGGCCCCTCCCTGCTGGGAAATAAAGGTCCAGTTATTAACCATCCGTATGAATCTGATTTGAACCAACTGGAAAGGCTTAAAAAGAAACTAGTACGTACTGAGTTGCATGCGAAATTTCTAACAGACTGCCTGAATTCTAACATCATTCCGGCAGGCTTGCAAATACGCAACATACCCATCATCTTCGTCGACGACGAAGAATTTAAAATCGGGTTTAGTTTCTCCGCTAACAGGTGCTCTCGCACCTGGATGGTGTTGAGTATCGAAACGGCCTTCCGTCAAATTAAAATCCTCACTAAGGAAATTGAATCCTTAGAGAATAAAATATCTGGAGATAGCACTATTACCAACAGTAAGTTACTCCTAGAAAAAATTCAACTAACGGTGAAGGAATTTGAGGAGTTCAACTCCCATAAGAAAACCGAGAAATTACAGAACGATATAAAAAGATACAACAAGGAAAGAACCTACCCTTATTTGAGAAAAGATTTTTATACCACACAGGGTATTGATCAACAACCCCCTAAGCGGGCAACTTTCTCTGATACAGGATCAGAGTCAGGGAGTGAAAAATCCGTTAACACCAACTATCGTTATCAAGAACAACAACCATCAACATCTCGCCAATCGTCTTTTTTAGCTCAGGACACGCGGGGCTCCCGTCCACCGGGGAGACCCCAACAACAGAAGCGAGGATGGTACCGGAAGCAATACACCCCTGGGTTCCGCCAGACCAGGAACCAGTATTACGAATGGTAACAAATAACTTGACCATTCCCATCTTCAATTTGTCCACACATACCTTGTCTGAACAAGAAGTGGCATTACTTGCCAATGGACTGAGCTTTGTCCCGACTTATAAGAATGACCTTTTTCAAACGAAGTTAGAACTCTACCGGTTCTTCCGTACTGTCAGATTAAAGAATTTCTTTGCGACTAATCCCTCAAATCCAACAACAGGTTTTACTGGACTTAGAAATCCATCCTCATTTTATCCCACTAACACAATGGTTAACAAAGACATTGTTACATTTGAGAATGCGACCTTGATAGAAATTGAAAACTTATTCAAGCGTCCACTCAAATACAAATTAAATCTGCCTATAGAGCAACATCTAGCCTTACAAAACCTTCAGAACCTACCTCATGCCCTATTTAAGCCAGCAGATAAGGGAGGGGGTATTGTGTTAGGGGAAAGGTCCAAATACAACGAAGAAATGTTGAGACAGCTATCTGTACCAAGCCACTACATGAAATTGACTTCTAATCCCACTAAAAGACTGATTGGTGAAATCACAGCTTTAAGTAAATGTGGCCTTGAGGGAGGGTGGTTGAATGAAAAGGAGGCTTCCTTTCTATTAAACAAATCACCCACTATACCAGTGATCTACATGCTCCCTAAGGTGCACAAGAACTTGGATGCACCACCAGGTCGCCCAATCGTTAGTGGGTGCAATTCAATTTTAAAACCCCTTGCGCAATATTCTGATTATTTTATCAGGCCCTTTGCGGTGGATCGTCCTACATATATCAGAGACACCACTGCAGTCATTAATGAAGTTGAGACATTTGATTTTGATGCATCTTGCGACATATTAGTCTCTATGGATATAGAGAGTTTATATACAAACATCCCGCAGATAGAAGTTCTTGAAATTCTGGGCAAACTTCTTGAGTCCAGAGTAAGACCACATATTGTTCCAACATCATTTATTTTAGAATGCATCAGAATTCCGTTATGTGAAAACTTCTTCCTTTTCGAAAACTCCTTTTTTAAACAACAGAAGGGAGTAGCCATGGGCGCTATTTTCGCTCCAGACATAGCTAACATTTATGTGGCATGTTTTGAGGATCAACACCTTTGGCATTCTTCGAATCCTTATTCTGATAATATCAGAAAATGGCTACGTTACATCGATGACGTGTTCATGGTTTGGCATGGCACGGTTGATCAACTCCATGACTTTCACCGTTGGTTGAATACTAGGAATTCCAATCTACAATTTACGATGGAACATAGTGCCCATGAGATGCCGTTCCTAGATATCATCATTAAAATTGACACCAACCACAAATTGTATACTAGCCTTTACACCAAAGAAACAGCTAGAAATACCCTTTTACATTTTTCTAGTCATCACCCGCAGGCACTGAAAGACGGTTTACCGTTTGGGCAATTCATTCGTCTTCGAAGAAATTGCACCTTTAAAACTGATTATTTCTGTGAGGCTAAAAAACTTAAAGTCAAACTGCAGTCCCGTGGATATCCGTCCAGATTGTTGCGTAGAGCGATGAAAAGAGCCTGGTATAATGATAGAGAGGCTCTTTTAACAGTTAAAGATCGTAAGAACATCCCGAATATCGTTTGTGTATCCACGTTTGGGACCCATTCCAACGCAATCAAAAAGATTGTGTGTAAACAATGGAATTTGCTTCAATCCATCCCTGAATTACAGAAAAAAACACTGTTTGCGTTTAAGAGAGGGACCAATTTACGTGACAGGTTGGTGCATGCCTATGAAAATGCTCCACCAGCCAATACAGTTGATAATATGAGACAAATCAGTCCTTTAGTGGGCCATCATAGATGCAACAATTGTGCAGCCTGTTCCACAACCAAAACTGTCAAATCATGTAAAATCAATGATATGGAATTTAAGGCAAAAAACTTTTCAAACTGCAATACCACAAATGTGGTTTATTGCATTCAATGTCCGTGTCTGTTGCATTATTTAGGCAAGACCATTCAGCCAATTAAAAAAAGAATCCTTCAGTACCAGTCACGAATTAGATGTAGGAAGGACAATGCCCCACTGGTTGATCATTATTTACACCTCGGCCATAAAGAAACAGACATGGTTTGGTGGGTGTTGGAAGTTATTAAACCGAATAAAAGACAGAGCAACATTGACAAAATACTGTCATTGAGAGAAGGCAAGCTAATCTGCCTTACGGACACTGTGAAGAGAGGTCTGAATTCTGCCACCGAATGGCACTCGCTAGCTTGTATAACATAGGCCGTCTGTATTTTCATCTCAAAATCTGCCAGTTTGTACACAAAACACACATTGCGGTTAATCACCATAGGGCTACACAATGTCAAACGTAATGTTGCTCCTGTGTGAGACCGATTTAGTCGATAGATTTTTTGCTGTCATTATTTGCATACTTTAGTCTACAGGATAGATGCTGGTGTCTAACAGCGGTCTGTTAGTAGACTCCATAAGCTAAATTTGGTTCCTGTGTATAATTGTACAATACATTGTTGTTTGTGTCGATGTCTGATAATGTGACACGCAATTTACCGGTTGACTATATAAACCGTAATATTGTCAGGTTGTGTACTCCATACAATTATGCTGATTTCTGTTGTTTTTTGCATAATACTTTGACCTGTATGGTGTGGTCTGTTAATATGTTTTGACTTAAATTCAATCTATGATCATTACTGTGCAATACGAAAAGTGAATGCGCGTTTATTATAGACGTTTTAGAGGTCCAACTATAGCTCCCTAGATACGCTTTAAATACTTGTCAAAATGCGGTAGATAAGCGGCTGTGCGCATGTTTTCGTTGCAATTGCAACTTCGACCACTTAAACATGGCGCCGACTTTCAGTCCTATTTCGAGCTCCAAACGAGGTGGCTATAAAATGAGTAGGCAAAAGTAACTTTGTTGCTTCTTTGACCCATAGAGGACTTTGATTTGGATCCGCGTTGATAGAATCACGGTAAGCGCTAAATGCTAGTGTAGCCCCTGCAGTCTTTAATAACTGTGGTACGATAGAATTTTAACCTGTGGTTTATTTTGCTCTTTGCCCACAGTGTTTCGATCATTACCAAGCTTGAAGTGAGTTTCACTCTGGGTAAGCTTGCGTTAAGACCAGTATACAATTGTTAAAATTATGTAAATCGACTCTTGTCAACAAATCACAATGTGATTTCTTTTTTAAATAAACAGAAATAAGAAACGTGACTGCCCGCTTAAAAACTGAGACCTGCGCTTACTGCGAGACGGCTGCCTCTCTAGCCTAAATTCAAACTGTGCTAGGTAAACCAGTCATCGTTTGTTGCTAATATAAATGTGTATCTCATGATAGTTTACTGACATTAAACGCAAATAATTTTTTAGATCGGACTTGTCCTACAGGAAGGTAAATTCACCTTAAGACGTGCACAGTCGATCCCAACCGTCGTTGGATTAAGAAATATATAGATGCAGGATATTCTAGTTGGCTTAGCCTCGTTAGTCGACTTAAGTAAGTGTATTTACACAAATTTAAAATATTGGACACCTTCTATAATCCCAGCAATAGTGGCCTAATATCTTAATATGTTTACATTCAGGACTCTGAGATCCTTTACAGCTTTGATGTTCGTCCTCTTGAATTAACTTCACTATTCCTGACCTAAATTAAGGTAAAGTCGTTCAGTTGGCCCTCTGAAACGTCTATTTAACCGGATAATGTGTGAACTTATGTAGTTGTGTTAATGCATGGACTTCTTGATTTGATTCTTCAGATATGTTTAGTCATTTTTGTATATAGAACATGCAAAAGTTTTGAATTAATGTTGTTATAACAGAGAAGTTGCTCACATTTAATGTAGATTTCTTTGATTAATATAACCGTGAAAACGTGTAGGATTCAACCTAATGATGATTTGATCCGTGTTTCAGTGTTTTTTGTAAATACCCTAGGGTATTTGTTGTAATGTGTAACAGTATGTTATATGTGTAGTGGTTTTAATATTAAATGCTTAATGTTCAAGGTGATATGGATAAGAGTAACTGATCTATGAACTGTTTGTAACTGAAAACATTTATGTTTCAGGTTACGTCTGGTCATTATACAGTTTTTATTGACTCCAGTCCTGAAGATGGTCTCAAAAAGTATTTCTTAAAGAGACCGAAACGTCGACCTCCACCTCTTCCTTTTGTATCATTTATTGTACTGTATTGGATAGGTGTTCTTAGGTTCTGTTGTGTGACATATCTCTATCATTTATAGACCTCCAGACCTTTGTTTTACTGTATATATTGATTTAATTATTTTCTGATAAAAACTTTTGTCTATACACCTTGTCCGTTATCGTGTTTTACGTAGCCTTGACTTGTTCTATGTTGTTATGTGAGTTGTTGTATTTGTAGAAAGATTGAATTCACACAGGGACTATTAATTTATCCCTCCAACTTTGGTTTAAATAACTTAAGTTTGTGTAAACAAATTCCCTTGAAGGCACTCTCACCCTTCTATCATAATCTCCCAAGCCCTCAAGGGTATTCTGGGTCGCTCACTGTTTGTAACTTCGTGCGCTATAGAAGCACAAAATTAACATAACATAACATAACATCTCTTCTGTAAGGGGAGTTAGTGGAGTTTCCTGCGGTTGAGTGTGATGTCGGTTTGTCGGGGAAGGTTGAGGATGAATCAGGCTATTGTGTTCTGTATGGACTGAAGTCTATGTGGAAGGTGTGCGGTGATTCCTACATAGAGGGCATTGCTGTAGTCCAGTTGGCAGGTGATGAGGGCGTGTGTCACAGTTCGTCTCGTGTGGAGGGGTAGCCACTTAAAGATCTTACTTAGCATGCGCAGAGTGAGGAAGAAGGCGGAGGAGAGGGAGCTGATCTGTGATTTCATGGTGAGCTTGTTGTCAATGATGATTCTGAGGCTTCTGCTGTGGTTAGAGGGAGTGGGTGCGGGTCCTATGTCTGATGGCCACAAGGAATAAACCCATGTGTTGCTGCTGTTGGCAAAGATCAGTACTTCCATCTTGTCAGTGTTCAGCTGTAGGGAGTTATTCTTCATCCAGTTGGCATAGCTTTTTGTGCATCTGTGGAAGTTGGTTCTGGGGGTGATGGTGTCGTCGGTGAGTGAGAGGTCAGTTGGGTGTCGTCTGCTTAGGAAATTATGTTGAGATCATGGGATCTGACTATATTGTCCAGCGGGGTCATATATGCGTTGAAGAGCATGAGCCCTGGGGGAGACCGCTTGTGATCTTGTTGGTTTCAGAGGTGAAAAGTGGGAGGTGGATCCTCTGGGTTCTTCTGGTGAGGAACTAGGTGATCTATCTGAGCACATTCACTTAGATGCCGATGTGGTGGAGTCTTTTGATCAGTGTGTGGTGGGATAAAGTGTTGAAGGCTGCCTGCGGTTTTCTTGGTGCTGCAGTGCCAGATGTTCCCTAGATGTCTCCATCTAGTTGATAGCATGGGTGCTGACGTTTGTGATAATTTGCTGGTATCCTAGAAACAAAGGTATCAGAGACAGCCAGCCAGAGCATCACAGACCTCAAACTTATGCAGAGACCATCTATCTGTACCAGAAATAGACAGTCCTGTGGGAGAGCAGTCCAGAAAGCAGACCATGCCAGCATGCACTGGTAAGGTGCAGTAGAATGGAGGACAGGAAAGTCTGGAGGAGAGAACTTTCCTGCCCTACAGAAAATAGGCAGACTTAAGGGGAGAAAGAGAAGAGAAGAGAAGACATTGCGAGAGAGAGATGGTGGTCAATTGGGAGGAAAAGAGGGAAGCTTCTGCAGATAACAAAAGAGACACAAAAGGAGCTGCAGCAAATTGCAGGCTGAATAAGTTAGGATTAGAAACCATGAAGAGGCAAGCAAAAGAGGAAGTGAGAGTACTACAGAACGTCCAGTCTGGAAGATGTGAGCCATTGAAGGAGCAGGAAAGGTAGGCTGTGAAGGAGAACAGTGCTCACCGGTCATGGTGGGTCCAGGTTATTTTGAGGGGAGCCCACCACCAGTCCTGTTTTTGGGTTTCGATGTCAGGACTGGCTTGTTTTAGGAGCAGGACTCTTCCTGTTCATAAAACAAGCTGTACTGAAATACGCTGTATGTAAATGAAATAAGCCGCAAAGGGAGCTCTGCAACATACGTCTGTATTCTTCAACATACAACCACACTCTGCATGCATTGTGTCATAACTTTTACAACCGCACCTTAACTTCTCCCAGCAGATTACCTAATTACTGTTTAGAGTCCGTCCAGAACTGCAAGAGTCCTAGCGTGCATATTCTAGAGACACTACATCTCCCCCTTTGTAAAATAAAAAGTACAGACAGCATTAGCATCCTAGTTCTACAACGAGTCGTTGAGGCATTTGTACAGATTGGGTGCTGTGAGGGAGTTTAGGGGCACCTTGATCATGTACCAATGAGATAGGTCCAGATGCTTGATCTGGACAGGTAGACAGGGTCGCCACACTAGTGATATCAGGAGCTGACAAACATCAAGGTCGGTGTTCAAAGTTTGATGATTCACAGGTGATGGACTTTCTGGGACGATGTGCTGTCACCATGTGTGCTTTGCATGTCACAACCCTCAAAGGGTCGACATCAATCAGAGTATCTGTTTTCTGCTTTCTTTTCTGTTTGACCAGTATCCAGTCCCATTTGTCAAAGACTTTTTCCTGGGCGCGTCGGCACTGATCTGCATATGTTTTCATCTTGCACTTTCAAGAAGTGTCTGTGACACAAACCGTATCGGCTTTCAACGATAGCTCTGATGTCCATTGTGGTAGTTTGTTCGATAGGCATGAAGGGCTTGACAGATGGATTGGTTTAAATCAATTCCCTCCTTGGATGCTCACTGAATTACCTCCTTGAGGGCTTCCCATAAATCGTTCAACAACACCATTGGCTTGGGGCCAGAGAGATATAGGGGCATATTATCAAGAACGGCGATAAAATTATCGCCGCTTTAGCGGCAGGAAACTGCTGCTAAAGCAGCGATAATGGGCTTGATAATATGCTCTTGTGAATTCCCATAGCAGTGTCAAGTTCTGGTGTTAACCTGGGCTGCTATGGGAATTCACAAGGGCATATTATCAAGCCCATTATCGCCGCTTTACCTGCAGTTTCCTATTTTATGGACGTTCTTGATAATATGCCCCTCACTCCTTTGGTACTTGACAATGAGTCAAACAAGAAACTCCTTGAAATCTGTGCTTTTGAAAGGCAGCCATTGTCAGATATGAGAAGAGCAGGATGCCCCCCGCTGCAAAGTGTCATCAAGCCACTCGATGACTTTGTCATTTGTTATCGATGACAAGTCTTCTAACAAAGGAAAACATGAATATTCTACAAAAAAAAACACAAATATTCATCAATGATTACCATGAGATGATGTCCATTTTCTAGAGACCCAAATAAGTCAACTGAAACTCTATCCCAGAAAGCACAGGAAGGTAAGACATTGTCAATGGATGCTGCGACATATTGGGAGATAAACAGTTACAAAGGTGGCACGCTTTCAGCTCTTTCTCAACACGTTTATCTAGGTGAGGGGACCACACTGGGTATCTTACTTTTTTTTTGGGTTGCTACAATGCCATGATGTCCTTTGTGGGCCAGTTCAATGATTTGCTGTCTCATAGTCACAGGTATGACGATTCGTGAGTCTCCCAATATGATACCTTTTCAGGTGACGGATAGCTCATCCTGTACATTTTTGAATTTTTGAAATGCAACATCATCAGCAAAGGGTTGAACACTTTTCTTCCAAGACATTGTTGTAATGATGTATTAGAGGATGAGCATGTCCTCATCTACATTTGCATCAGTAATAATTTGTTCAATATACAGAACTGCTAATGTGCAAGACCTCACAATGGAGTTGAGATACTCTTCAGCCACTTTTGACGTTGAACTGTGGTGATGTAGCGACACTCTTGAAAAGTAGTCTGAGGGGTTCTTCTCTTTCCTCATCTTGTGTACAATCACCTAGTCGCATTCTTGCATTAGCAAGCCCACCTCTCCATATGAGGAGGCATCTTAGCTTTTGGGTTTTCCAAAGATAGTGAGCAATGCCTGGTGGTCTGTGATAATAGCGAAACGTTTCCCATATAAAAACACATGAAAATGCTTTCAGCCCACGCTACAGACAGACTCTCCTTCTCGGGCTGAGAGTAGGCACGTTCTGTTTCAGAAAGGTTTCAACCGGCATAGGCTACAATGTGTCTCTAGGCATTTGGATGACCATTGTGTTGAGCAAGGATTGTCCCCAGGCCCACTTGGCTCACATTTATTGTGATCTCAATATGTTACTTAGGATCAAATAGGTCATTTCAGTTGCAATCTCAATCGCATGTTTTATTTCTTTGAAACTTTTGGTCACATTCAGGAGACTACTGGAATGGGACCCTGTTAAGTCTCTCAGTGGGGCACGCACTGTAGCAAAGTCCCACATTTTGAGCAATAACTGTTCATGCCTAAGAAGGATCGCAGAATGGTCACATCTTGTGGGGGCAAGTAGATGGCAATGCTTGCACTTTATTCGGGTCAGGAGTCATTCCCCATCAGCGAATATGAGCGAATTTGAGCTTGGTTTTGTGGAATTCACAATTTGCCTCATTCAGTGTGAGACCTGCATCAATAAGTAATTGCACACTTGCATAAGGGCCTTGTCGTGCTCCTTTTGTGTTGTCCCAAATAGCAGTATGTCATCGCTGTAATTGAACGCATGTGTGGCACGTTAACTTACTCGGCAGATAACATCCTGAAATATCTCTGCAGCCGAAGATACCCCAAAACTCAGTCTTTTGTATCCGAACAAACAAAATGTGAGGCGAAAAAGTAGTGATGTATCTTCAGTTTTCTTTCAGCTCGAGCTGATGGTATCCTTTGTTCAGGTCAAGACGGGAGAAGAGTTTGGCTCCTTTCAGCTACAGGATGATATCCATGATGTGGGGTCTGGGGGACCAGGATGTCCTTCTCTCTGGGTTGCTTTGCTGGCCTAGCGCATATCAACAACAATGAGCACTGCACCTGCACTGACCTTATATTGCAACACAACTATGGGCAAAACCCATGACATAGGACTGGTGGAGTGCTCAATTATGTCATGTTTCAACAAGGTTTCAAGTTCTTTCTCAACAGCTTACTGTAGGTGAAAAGCGACTCTGCAGTGCCATTGGACAACCAGGCGAATATCCTCCATTTTCTTGGTTTTTCCTAGGACATGAACCAACGATGGGAACTGACTCACAGTTTCAGACTGAGCACCGATGTTGTAGTTGAGAGATATCAGCCCCATGTCTGCAGCAGTGGTAAAGCTAAGTAAGCATGCACTCGATGATGTTTCTAGAAGATCATGAATTGGTGCTTGCACTGACGTCGATTTATGTCGCATGGTTACTGTAAATGACCCTTGACTCTGTAAGGGTTTAAACACGAAGGTTATGGGGCAACCGTTCACCTTTAATGTAATTTTAGGACAGAGTCCAAATAAAAAATTTCGCTCCATTTGATGCTTCTCTCTTGACTTTTGATCTTCTTTGCAAGCATCTAATCCTACATGCGCACGTCGTTCCTGTAGTGCCAGAGGCACTCCCATATATTGGCACCACATGATAACCTTTGACTACCATTGTTTTAATTGATTTTAGGTGTTTTGATTTATTCTAGCTTGAATGAACTACATACTTTTTTCCTGCATGTGCCTTTTTCCTTGAAGATTTCTTTTGTGTCTCCTGTCTCCTTGTTGCTGCAGAGGGGAAGTGTTTGCTTTTTATAGCCTTGACAGGAAAAAACATGTGCCATGTACTTCTCTGTCTTGGAGTGTAGTGTTAAATGCCGTGGTGCAAAAATGTGCATTATGTTGTACATTGGGAGATGAAGTGTGTAGTATTATAGGCTGTGGTGCACAAATGTGCAGTGTGTTGTACATTGGGAAATATTATGAAGTTCTTACTATTGGCTTTGACATGCCTTCATGCCATTTTTAATTCTGACTCTGTCTAGCTTGAGCTTTGTGCACACAAGCTGGCCCCAAGATCACTCAAGTTGTTTAGGCTATTCACGTTTCACGTTCAAAGTTGTTTTCTATACTTTTGGACATTTTCGTAAGCTTCACTAAGATAACATATGGGATGCGCGCTTGGTACCTTTCAGGGCAGAGATTGTTGTTGCGAGAGAAATGTGTAGAATGTACAGCTCTGTCTCAGAGTCAAAATACAGTGGAATGGTCAGCTTCTGTCTTGACCCTGACACAGACCAGTACGGTCAGCTTGGTTTTCGTAACAGAAGAAAGGAGGCAAGGTTTCTAGAAACTTCCCCTCAGATTGAGTAAAAGGTTTTAAAGGCGGGACATTTTGGCGCTCAGATGGGAGCTCGCTGTGGAGCAGTATTGTTGCCACAGGGAAATTGTTTTTAGGGTCCCGATCGAGGCTTCTGCCTGGCTGTCAAGGGCTCCTGCAGCCGAGTTGGCAAGAATGCACAGGGGGCGATCAGTGATGTATTTCTTTTGATTATTGTCATTGTGATGTGTGAGTTTGTCTGTGTGCACTTTCAAGTCTCCAGTGTTATAATCATCTGATGTACTTAGTGTATATATCTTTCTGATTATTTGCATTTAACAGTGCCTATTTCTTTCAGTGGCCGTCCTTTATTAATATCTGCTTGTATTTTATTCCATGTATTTTATTCCATACATTTACAGTTTCATTTGCTATTGCTAATATTGTTTACACACACACACACACATATATATATATATATTACCTATAGGCGGTCGCCAGTAGGTAGTTATAATTAGGACCTAGTTTCCATAGGAAATCCGCAACATTCTATTGGGAATAAGCTTTGGCGCCGGTTGATGAATCTTCGCGAATTTCACAAAGAAGATGGCCAGCTCTGCTCCGCTCCTTCCCTGAAAGTTTTGGGGGGATTTGTCAAGTGGGGGCTGAGAAATATATATAATTATATATATATACATATATATATTACCTACTGGCGGTCGCCAGTAGGTATATATAGTTAGGATTTTTTCTCTATGGGATTTTTGAAAATTCTATGTCTAATAACTTTGGCGTTTGTGGACGGAATTGGCTGAAATTTTCAGGAAAATTGCACATTTTGTTTCTGAGCAGCCCTTGAAAATTTGGGGGGGGTTCGTCAAGGGGGGGCCGAGAAAAAAGGGGGGTCCCAAAACGTGTTTTTAACATTGAGTTTTCCATAGGGCGGTTGGCCTCACTTTTAGCCCGAACGGCTGAATGGATTTGCACGAAACTTGGCAAAATTGTAGGGACTGGTAGCCCGATGTGCCTTTGCTAGGTCTCAATATATGTGCTTCAGTGGATTTTGAGAAATTAACGTTCAAAAAAAGTTATATATCTGTAACAGCGGACCGGGCAGCGCTCCGGTTCGCGGACTTTACGCGGTACGGAGCTTTGTGAAGCGAAGCTGATTGGTTCTCCGGCGTCTGTGAACATTCCAAACAGTCCGTAGCGGCCGCCATCTTGTCTCTCGGTAGGATCGAGAGACAAGAGGAGGCCAAAGCGAAGGGGCAAATGACCATAAGGGGGCATAGTAGATCCTCGCTGACCCCCTAGGTTTGATGTGGAGGTTTTAAAAGGGCCCCGCGGGGCAAAAAAAATAAATAATAATAATAATCGAACGGCTGAATGGATTTGCACGAAACTTGGTAAAATATTAGGGACTGGTAGCCCGATGTGCCTTTGCTAGGTCTCAATATATGTGCTCCAGTGGATTTTGAGAAATTAACGTTCAAAAAAAGATATATATCTGTAACAGCGCTCCGCTTCGCGTAACGGAGGTTTGCGAAGCTGATTGGTTCTCCGGCGTCTGTAAACATTGCAAACAGTCCGTAGCGGCCGCCATCTTGTCTCTCGGTAGGATCGAGAGACAAGAGGAGGCCAAAGCGAAGGGGCAAATGACCATAAGGGGGCATAGTAGATCCTCCTTGACCTCTTAGGTTTGATGTGGAGGTTTTAAAAGGGCCCCGCGGGGCAAAAAAAAAATAATAATAATAATCGAACGGCTGAATGGATTTGCACGAAACTTGGCAAAATTGTAGGGACTGGTAGCTCGATGTGCCTTTGCTAGGTCTCAATATATGTGCTTCAGTGGATTTTGAGAAATTAATGTTCAAAAACAAGATATATATCTGTAACAGCGCTCCGCTTCGCGGAGATAAAATTATCTCTGTATTACCTAGCTGTTGCTAACACCAGTTAGCGACGGCTAGTAGGAGATAGCGACCATCTTGGGCCCCACTTTGCATGTGAGTGATATTTATCACTAATGACATGCAAAGTGGGCATGCCAAGATGTTAGCGACTGGAAACAGTCGCTAACATCGCTATCTCCTATTACCAACTTTTGGAAATATTCGCGATAAGCGCGAATATCTCCAAAAGCTACCACCTGCCCTGAGCAGTTTTTAGCCATGTTATCCAATGGGAGGTGGATAACATGGCTAAGAGCATTAGCTCGGTAATGCATGAATATCGCTGAGTTTTCAGCGATATTAATGCATTGCGGTCGTTTTTTATCGTATTTGCGATAAACCTTGATAATAGCAAGGTTTATCTGCGATAATTTCTGAAGATGCTTAGCGGTAAAAAATTCGTTGCTAAGCATCGTTAGGGATAAATATCGCTTAACTTTGGTAATATGCCCCAACGTCTGTTAACGTTCGATTCGAAGGAAATCAGGAAGTGTTGAAAAACATTGTCTGCGCCATCTTGCCTTTTTTCAAATGCCACACTTTTGTCGTGCACGGCAGTCATTTTAGATGCCTTGACCAGACCCACTCTCTGCACGCTGTCGATCCTTAGCATGGCTCCCCACCCTCGCAAGCATCTCCCCCAGGCAGTGGTCACCCCCGCTCTCTGTCTTATGCATGGGTAATAAACCACCCCCCATCTGCGCTGCTCTTCACTGAGAATCACACCCTGTGCCCGCCCGACACCTCCCTTTCGCCCTATTCACTACCGCACCCTCTGACACTCCTTTTCCTCTGTGTCCGATTGTCCAGGCCGGTCCTAGGGTATCAGCTAGCCCTGCAGATGTAGTTTATGGCCCCAGCTGTAAAGAATCACCCCTCTTCAAAGGAGTTATAGTAGATCAAGGCCCACACTCGATGAGATCCGTCACAGCAGACGCGTTCCTATTATCTGAAAACCATCCTGTATTGTGATTGGGGAGGGGACCGAGCCTGAAGCGGAAGATTCCAGGGATGACTCTTTGTACATCAAAGTTTTTACAATTATGTGTCACATTAAAAATATATAGCACTCCAACAAAGTAGTAAGATTATAAAACTTTAATAACTTATAAATATATACAAGAAAACAAAAACAGTAATAACATATAAACATTTTTAGGGAAAACAACGAAGTAGCGGCCGGCTGTGCGAATAGTCCCAACGCAGCACAACGTCCAGATTTCACTGATTTCGGCATCCGGCGTGGGGCGTCGCGGGGGGTGGGTCATCAGTAGCAAACTGTTGTGCAAATAGTTCCAAGGCAGCAGAACGATGGCACCAAGGTGATGTCCAGTAAGTTGCCGCACTGGTTTTGGTATCCTACAATGCTGCTCCGAATAACGGCGTGGGGCGCCCCGGGGGAGGCGGCGTGAACGGGCCTCTCCAGGTGGAGTCTCGTCTGTTGTAGTGGGGCGCCCCTTTACCGTTTCAGTTGCCATTCCGTCCGCTTTTGGTCCACTGTGTCAAAAGCCGCAATTCAGCTGAGTTGCGCCCACTCTTGCGGTGCAGCGATAGGCGGCTGTCACAGGACTCTCAAAATGGCGGCAGGCTGTTTCCTTTTTGGGCCTGGTCCACTGAAATGGCCCTGGGACACCTTGGAAATCGGACGCTTGTCTGCTAGGTCTTGGACCCCATTCTCGAAAGCGTCCCCTCCGCCTTGAGGATTCATCAAAAGTTTTGGGGGCCCCCGACTCCTGCAGGCTTCTGGTGGGGAGCGGCTGCCATGATTGCTCGCGGAATGACTACGACGGAGCCACGAGATGGTGGTGCTTTCATGGTGACGCCAGCTTCAGTCTGAAACATCCAGAAACAAGGTGGGGCTTTCATCGTTTGGGGAAAAAAAAAAGTTTTCATCCAATGAAAAGTGTTGTTTTTAGGTCATATGATCAAGCCTTCCATCATTAGGAAACCAAAAGTAAAATGAACCAATGAAAAGTTTTATAAACAAGTCACATGACCTGTTATGTGGCATAGGGTATAAAATGCGGAGAAAATACGTTGGCACGTGAGGCGGCGTCAGTAGCGGACCGATGTGCGAATAGGCCGAAGGCAACACAACGCGCCAAGATCCGGATGGCACCGAGGTGGTGTCCAGCAAGTTGCAGCACTGGTGTGGCCATCCTACAATGCTGAAAGTCGGCGTGGGGTGCCCTGTTGGCCTGTGAGTTCGCGTCAGTAGCGGACCGATGTGCGAATAGGCCGAAGGCAGCACAACGCGCCAAGATCCGGATGGCACCGAGGTGGTGTCTAGCAAGTTGTCGCACTGGTGTGGCCATCCTACAATGTTGAAAGTCGGCGTGGGGCGCCCCGTTGGCCTGTGAGATGGCGTCAGTAGCGGACCGATGTGCGAATGGGGCCAAAGGCAGCGCAACAATATTTTCTGAATAGAAGACACCACAAGGCGCTGAGATGCCAAGATCCGGATGGCACCGAGGTGGTGTCTAGCAAGTTGTGGCACTGGTGTGGCCATCCTACAATGGTAAAAGTCGGCGTGGGGCGCCCTGTTGGCCTGTGAGATGGTGTCAGTAGCGGACCGATGTGCGAATGGGGCCAAAGGCAGCGCAACAATATTTTCTGTATGGAAGACACCACTAGGCGTTGAGATGCGAAGATCCGGATTGCACCGAGGTGATGTCTAGCAAGTTGCTGTACTGGTGTGGTCATCCTACAATGCTGAAACTCGGCGTGGGGTGCCCCATTAGCCTGTGAGATGGCGTCAGTAGCGGACCGATGTGTGAATAGGCCGGAACCAGCACAAGGCGCCAAGATCCGGATGGCACCGTGGTGGTTTCATAGTTGAGAGGCACTTCATCTGCAGTGGGGCGCCGAGATCCGGATGGCACCGAGGTGATGTCTAGCAAGTTGCTGTACTGGTGTGGCCATCCTACAATGCTGAAAGTCGGCGTGGGGCGCCCCATTAGCCTGTGAGATGGCGTCAGTAGCGGACCGATGTGCGAATGGAGCCAAAGGCAGCGCAACAATATTTTCTGACTAGAAGACACCACAAGGCGCTGAGATGCCAAGATCAGGATGGCACCGAGGTGGTGTCTAGCAAGTTGCCGCACTGGTGTGGCCATCCTACAATGTTGAAAGTCGGCGTGGGGCGCCCCGTTGGCCTGTGAGATGGCGTCAGTAGCGGACCGATGTGCGAATGGGGCCAAAGGCAGCGCAACAATATTTTCTGAATAGAAGACACCACAAGGCGCTGAGATGCCAAGATCCGGATGGCACCGAGGTGGTGTCTAGTAAGGTGCACTGGTGTGGCTATCCTACAATGCTGAAAGTCGGCGTGGGGCGCCCTGTTGGCCTGTGAGATGGTGTCAGTAGCGGACCGATGTGCGAATGGGGCCAAAGGCAGCGCAACAATATTTTCTGAAGAGAAGACACCAAAAGGCGCTGAGATTCCAAGATCCGGATGGCACCGAGGTGGTGTCTAGCAAGCTATGCAGCTGAGTTGCGTGCGCACTTGCGGTGAATAGGTCGAAGGCAGCACAACAATGTTTTCTGAATAGAAGACACCACAAGGCGCTGAGATTCGGTTACCACCGAGGTGATGTCTAGCAAGTTGCCGCACTGGTGTGGCCATCCTACAATACTGCTCCGAATAACGGCGTGGGGTGCCCGAAGGGGGGTGGGGGGAGGCGGCGTGAACGGGCCTTCCTAGGTGGAGGCTCGTCTGCTGTAGTGGGGCGCCCCTTTACCGTTTCAGTTGCCATTTAGCTGAGTTTCGGCTGCTCTTGATGCTACAGCGATAGGCGGCTGCAACAGGACTCTCAAAATGGCGGCTTGTTCTTTGGATTTGGGCCTGGTCTACTAAAATGGCCCTGGGACACTTTAGAACTCGGACGCTCGATTTTTTTTTCCTTTCCTGTACATGCAAAAAAAGGTAAATGCCCGGTACGTTACACGCTTCATCTGCCACGATGTACTCTCCAGAGGAACCGAAAAAAAATATAGTTATGGTAACTATACCATGCATCGTCATATGGAGAGGTGGCACCAATTAATTATAGTGCTGCATAAAAGAGAGATTTGGAGGAGAACCCCCGACCTGCCAGTACATTCATCAAAGAAGTGGCACTGACAGCATCAGAGGCAAGGGAAATGGTCCCAAATATTTAGAACTTTGGAAAGATTAAAATGACATGTTTAGATTGTGGCAAATTAATTTCATGTGGACAGATGAGTGTTACTCTAATAAATACAGCATATGAACATCATCATAGTCGATGGTTGGTAGAGACATTTTGACTATATCCTGGACCTGCCCGCCCTCGCCCAAAATGGCGCCGGAATAAATGGGACTCGTAACTCCTTGTTGTGTACTGGTTGCAGAACCTTGAAATCACGAGATACGTATGCAGTTTTGAAGCATATGGCGGGCGGGGACGAGAATTGATTGAATATTTCGACATCCCTATTGATATTAAGTTCTGATGTGTTATTGATTACTGTACTATTGAAAATTCGAATTAACGTCACCCATGGTACTTGCCCGCAAATGTATATCTAGATAATTTTATTGTAACTGGCCCTGTCGTATTTTAATTATAAAATGTACGTCCACCGATTCCGCAACTGTTAGACACCTTAGTTCTTGCAACCTAATGGCCCGCCCGTTACGTTCCTCTACAGTGTAAATGTCTACTCATCATATACGATTACAGTTTGCTCCGTGGCCGGCCCACGTGGTTATAGGCTCGTATTTGTATAATGACATTTTCACAATAAAGGTTTTTAAAAGAAAACATGGTAGTAGTATATACATTGGTAAAGTTTTTAATAATAGTCACTGTTTTAGAATCATTAAAAGGCAAGTGAAATAAAGCAGACCAATTACATGAAGGGTAAAAGGTATAATACGCAGGAACGCAGTAAAGATAAATGGTCAAGGGCTGTTGTGTTTTCTACTCCTGCAACATAAAGTGATCGATAAGAATCTCATATTCAGGCGTATAGGCGACTAAGACAGCAGGTCGACCCTCTTTTGCTCAACGGCTCCGTCATGGGACGAAGAAACGCTCTTTTTCTCGAAAAAAGAATATATTTTACTTGCAGGACAGTTGTAAATTTTCCGGGAAAGTACATTAGCCTGGAACATTATAACATATATTTAAGAAAAAATAATGTTCGGAAGTAATAAAAAGCGTAATTTTTAGGTCATATGACCAAGCCTTTCATCATTAGAATAAGAAAAGTAAAATGAACCAATGAAAAGTTTTATTAACAAGTCACATGACTTGTTATGCTTACGTTACGCGCTGCGCGTCGCGCCCCGGATGACTTCCGGATGCGCTAACATGGCGCGTCATATGACGCATTACGCGACAACGCAGGTCCAGAATATAGTCAAAATGTCTCCACCAACCAGCGGTCGGAACACAACCCCTTTCAGCAGGCTAAATAGTTCTGTTAAATGACAACAGAAGGGACAGGCAACAAGAACCATCAGTCAAAGAGGGGAGGGCTAGTTCTTCTCTACCGGGTTACATTGGGGTGCTACCGGAACTGATCGAATTGGTAGTCTACAGTGTTTCTGGATGTTTCAGACTGAAGCTGGGGTTAGCATGAGAGCACCACCATTTCGTAGCTCCGTCGTGGCCATTCCGCAACCAATCATGGCAGCCGCTCTTTATCGTTATTTTGGGCGGGGTGGGTGGCGGAGCCGAGCTGTTTTGCAGCCATCATTGTGTGGAGTTCAGTTCATCTCACTAGTTTTGTATTTGTCATGAGGGGTTGTTCCTAATGTTTCTATTTTAGCGAGGTCAAAAAGAGATCCCATTAGTGGCCTACTGATTTTGCTCGATTCCTTTTCTTTTTTTTTTACACGATTTTTCGTTATCTGCAAAGACTAAACAGAGTATTGCGACTCTGTGTCTGTTTGTAAATAGAGAATGAACCAAAGAGAACCAATTCTAAAACAGTAAATGCTTGGATAACAATCAATCAAATGGAGAGAGAAGCAGGCACGACGTATTACAACGGGGGCAAAGGCCTGCGTTAACTACCTTTCACTATCTGCAAAGAGAGAGTACTCCTAATAGAAATGAGGGGGGGGGGGCACCATTCAAAGCAGATCAGTGTGCATAAACACGAAAATGTTTTCACTTACCACGTACTTGACATTCGACAGCTTATGATATTTGCTATTAAAAAAACATTGAAATTCACTGAAAAAACCGTAGGTTATAGACCATATATAGTTAGGAATTAGCATTTACAAAACCTTGAAAATTCACTGAAAAAACCATAGGTTATAGACCATATATAGTTAGGAATTAGCATTTACAAAACCTTATTTTACTCACACAAAACCATTGAAATTCCATATATAGTTAGTTGCACTAACTATATATCGCGCACCCGCAATCCACTGCTGATGATGTCACATATTACATCATTCATGACATGGTCAGTGACATCACTGATGACATCACTGATGACATCTCAAATGACATCACTGATGACATCTCATTTGACATCAATGACCACATCACTGATGATATCATTCATGTGACAATACAATGCATCTCCTCACATTTTAATATAACCTCTGTTTCACCCAGTGTTAAATACAGAGTATAATTTTTGAAACCATTGACACACCAATACTAGTTACTACATACGCACTCACTGATTCCTACGTCTACACACACATTCACTCATTCACCCATACAATCATTCATACATACAATCACTCATCTTTACAACACTATCATATGCACTCATACACCTATACAGACACTCACACTCTGCCACTCATCCATGGAGTTACTCACACACCTAGTCAGTCCTGTAAAGAATCAATCACACTTCCATTTTCTTGTCTATACAGTTAAACATAGAGCACCTTACATTTTCAAACATATACTAACACATACTTACTTTCTTATACAATCATTGATACAAGTACACATTGATCTGCACAGAGTCACACACCTCCCAGCCAGCCACACACACACTCAGTCTCCCATACAAATACTTGGACAATCAATCAATAACCCATATAGTTAATCATATAGCTACTGATCAACGCATGCAGCAGTTTACAGAACAACAGACATAATGATGCACAAATTAAGACAGTTTAGTCACTAACCCATGCACTCAGTGAGACACATTTAATCACTCACTCATACATTCAGTCACGCACCTACTAAATCCTTCGTCCAGACACTTATACATCTACTCATTCTTCAATATGTAAAACATATTTAAACTTTACAGAAACACACAGTCACTGGATGATGTCATCAGTGATGTCATTTGAGATGTCATCAGTGATGTCATCAGTGATGTCATTTGAGATGTCATCAGTGATGTCATCAGTGATGTCACTGACCATGTCATGAATGATGTAATATGTGACATCATCAGCAGTGGATTGCGGGTGCGCGATATATAGTTAGTGCAACTAACTATATATGGAATTTCAATGGTTTTGTGTGAGTAAAATAAGGTTTTTTAAATGCTAATTCCTAACTATATATGGTCTATAACCTATGGTTTTTTCAGTGAATATATATATATATAAATATGAAACTGCATTTATTCGCCCTCCTAGATAATAGAAATGCTGCACTCCCACACTGAGGCACACACACAGCGAAGCAATAAAAACACCTAGAAAGACAGTTATCAAAAGAAAGCATGGGGTTTTATTTGTGCAACACTCTAAATATATACACATTTGAATGTTGTTCATTTGACATCTGGGAAAGCCTTTCTGTTAGAGAGTGTTGAACAAATAAAACCCCATGCTTTATATTGAAAACTGTCTTTCTAGGTGTTTTTATTGCTGTGTGTGTACCTCCATGTGGGAGTGCAGCATTTCTATTATTTGGGAGGGCAAAGCAATGCAGTTTCTTGGTAGATATCATAAACGTACATCAGTCTTCTTCACTAGCGCTTGATAATGACGTTGAAGAACCTTTGTATGATGAATTTGATGATTGACTTTGTTTTGTTTCCACTTGTAATTGATGTTGCCTTTTGACCTTGTGGGTGTGGTGAGAATGCTTCTGGTGCCCATTTTGATTTTCTTTCGCTTTGCAGACCGTTAAGAAGTTGTTTTCTATCCCACAGCCTTTGAATGTCTGTCCCGTGGCTAAACCTTTACCTTCATAGGGAAATGAAAACCCGCTTTGGAAGCATAACTTTTCTTTCTTTGGAGACATCTCCTTGTGCGCATTTGTTCTGTGCTTATGCTTACTTTTCATGATCATCGCTGATTCATCACACACTGTTCTTGCTTCCATATCAGCAGTTTGTCCATCTGCTCATTCTTTGGCCCTTGCAGCTATTCGCATTTTCCCTAAACTGAGTGTCTCTCTCAACTTGCCACTTCTGGAAGATTCTAAAAGACAACCATTGATGACTCTAAGGCGCATGGCTGAAGTCACAGAACTTACAGTGTTTGATAAGTGCATTAAGTCTTTCAAAAAACTCATCCATTGTTTCATCAGCTTGTTGTTGTGCTTGGTTGAAGATGTACCTTCCATAGTCGACAATCAGCATTGTATTGAAATTGACTTCCAATGCTTTTTTTTATCTTTTGGTAGGATGTTGCATCAGTTTGTGAGACTTTCTTTAGAACTTGTTTTACTCCGTCACTGGCAAGATTTTTCAAATATTTGATAATTTCCTGGTGACTTCAGGAATGTAGCTGCATTGTACCTTGTGCTTCCTTCTGTCGCCATGAAGAGCACATGCTGTTCAGGCAGCGTTCCACATGCCCAGCAGGACCAGAAACTTCTCTACGCAACATCCCTGTTGCTTGGACCTGGTTGTGTTGTATGATTTGGAGGTTGTATAGCACTTCACTTGCTTGTCCCAGAAGTCAGTTTCTTCTTTCCTACCTGCTAGTCACTGTTTTTAGAGTTTTTTTTGTATGGATAATGACACTGTGTTATGATGTAGGGCAGTCTCTCTTCTTTTGGCCTTACCAATGTGTTCTGGCGAGGTTTTTGAATGTGCGCCTCTGCAGGGCCTTCAACTTCTTCGATGGCTGTGTATGGGCTGGAGCAAGGCCATGACTCCACATATGTCAACTGCAGGCTGCTTTGCATCGTTTCGGGGTGCAAATGATACGCACGAGAAGTTTGCTGTACCATTGCAAACTATCAGACAGAGTATCCTTGTTTCTTCTGGGCATGTATCCCATCCTCGCAGTCAGTTGTCGCATCCTCCCCAGCACATGAAATACGCTCCACACGGAGCTCTGCAACACGTCTTCATTCTTCAACATATGGCCACACTCAATACGTATAGCGTCATATCTTTTGTAACCACACCTTAACACCTCCCAGCAGATTACGTAATTCCTGTTTAGAGTGCGCCTAGAACTGCATGGGTCCTAGCGTGCATAATCTCAACACACTACAAAGTTAACAAGTGGATCGAAGACAGGGTTATGGGGTTGGACTGGAGTGGGAGTTGTTCTGGCAGAAGAGAGTAGCGAGGGGAAGAGACTGCACTTAGGGGACCAGAGTGCAGTGTACTGGGAGAGACATCAGTGAGGAAGTAGGCATCAAGCAGGAACACAGTAAGAAGGAAGAGGGAGCAAGCTTCAAGAGGGTAGGAGCAGTCACACAAGGAGAGGTTGGTGTGAGGGATAAACAGCTCTGCTCTCATTGAGTGCTAAATGTTAAATCCTAAAGAAAGCAAAACATGTTCCCTAATGTCAGCAGTGCAAATATTAACTCATCTAATCCAAAAATGGTGAGTCGGAAATGCTCCTTAGGGGGGGGACAAACTCGAGACTAAAGTGAAAGCCAACGAAACAGGAGCAGAGATCATAGGTAAGCAATCCAACTGTGAGCAAGAGTTGACCCACAGCCAACTCTAAGTATATGTGATGGTAAACTATTTGCAACAATGTTGTCTGCAAAGGAACAACCACAGCTGCTGGTAGCGAGACCACAAAAAGAGGTTTCCACTGGTTACTCATGGCATAGCTGCTCAGGCAATACACTGTTCTACACTGTCTACAAGCTGGTGAAGTAAATATGAACAAAATGAATACACTACAGTGCATAACACTTTATACGACATAGAATATAAACATTCTAGAAATTCTGTGGCAATAATAATGTATTATTATACGGTGCTTAGCTGTGAATATAAATCAGAAGGTTTCATCAGTTACGTATTATGTTATATTTATTTTTAGTCCGCATGTTCTCTGAACTTTTTGGAGCAGTGATACAGACTTCAAAATCAAATGCCAAAATGAATATCAAGTCTTACTTAACAATAGACAGAGTAAACGTTTTTGGTTGAGAGAAAACAGGCTTTCAGAAGTCCCTTAACCTTAATTAAGTTACACTGATAATATGAATTGAGAAATCCCACCCTCTGTGGAAAATGGCCTATCTCCATAGGTTTTAATAAATAAGTGCAAGAGATTGTCAGCCATTGATGGAGCCGGCCAGTTTTAACATCTGTTATCTTCACTTGGGCAGGTGTAATACATATTTTGAGGAAAGAAAACCTGTACATGCAAATTGTCATAATTAACATAAAATACCATAACTTTAAATAAAAGTAATATAGCATAACTTAGCATAACATAACATAGTATGACATGACATGGCACAGAATAACGTAACATAACATAGCATAGCAAAACATGGCATAACAACACAAAGGGCACATCAGATGAAATCAGCGTGTAGGTCTCTGGGGGACCTCTGAAAGTAGTCTTCACATTCACTTACCGACCTGGCCTCCTCCTGTTCTGCCAGTGATGTTTCCTCTCCAAAGCACACACTGACCACATCAAACCAACAAGCCCCAGTCAATGAGAGCGGCTCTAAGCTCTCACTCAAGAGGAAATGTGTGCACTGCGAAACACCAAAGCCTGTCTTCCTGAACCTGCGGCATACTGCCTACAAGAACAACAACAACAAAAACCAAGTCAATGCACCGTAGTGGTGGATGGAAATACATCTCTGATTAGGCAGGCGTAAAGAGCAGCAGAACACTTCCTACATTCAACTGGTCAATGGAGAGAGCGCATCACTATAATATTTCAATAGTGTAGGACTCCATATCACTATGGACATTGTTTCCATTCCTGAGGTTCTCTCATACCAGTTGTTGCTATTAAGGGTGCAAGTCTAATTGGTCCAATGGAAACATACCAGGACTACAACACCCACCATGCATTAGCCCTTCTCATGGAAGCCAAGGAATGGAAGCTCTGTCTGTAACAACATGGATTCAGGTGATGACTCTACATAGGACTCCGCGATCACTACAGCACTCATGCCCGCGGACTCTCGCCCTCCAAGTCTCTGCACGCACTGGACCTGTGTGGAAGTCAGGTCAGCTTGTCTCCGAAGCTCACAACATCCAAACTCCTCTGAGCTGGAACTGCAAGCGTGTTAACATGGCCCTTGTCACTTAAGTTCTCCTTATGGATAACGTGCAGAATATACACAAACACGGCGATATAGAGCTGCCATGCAAACCTATGGGCAAAGGTGCAGCTGCTAACGTCATGTATCCAGGTGGGAGTTTTTAGAGATATCAGTTGTAGAAATTGATAAGTAAATGATGATCATAATCCCATAATCCCAGGATTTTTTTTACAAAGGTTCTAAGAGGAAACACCAAGTACATTTTATACATTTCAGGGCTTGATTATCTCATTATTTAATCAACCAATCTTTAAAAATGACCAAATCAATGCGTGACACAAGGCCTGTGATCTGCTAGTGCTTACTTTCAACAACATGTTATTGTATGGGTTTTTTCCCATTAGGGGTTGACAATCCTTCAAACCTGTTTGCTAGTTAGTTCTCTGCAGGTTTCTATGTGAGAATATCATATATCGAACTATTGTCTGCCATAAATATTGTGTTCTAAAGATAACATCCCATTGACTATAGATGTTCTGTTATTAACTCTAATGGGGCAATATTTTTGTCGACAAAATTTAGGACACCATGTTCATGCTGGACAAACATTTGATATTCTGATACCACACCCTCTACATGCTGGAAATTTTAGATTGGTGGCATTCAAATTCCAATCTTTCCAGTGTAATTTTTCTGAAAGCACTTCGCCTATCAGGCTGAAGTAGCTATCAAGGTCAAAAAGGGCACCCAGGTGTGTTTATGCCTCATTTGACATTGCAAGTTTAGGCTACTAAGATGTGGGCCCTAAATTGTTTCTGCGCAAATGTCAAAAGGTAACACCTAGTGAAATTTGCAAAGGAAAATACGTTCAGATGCCAAGTTTTGCAGCTAGGGATGAAGTAAAACATACAGCTTCCCACCCGATAACATTGAAATAGCACATTATGCTTCATTCTAATCTGCAGAATTTAGAATCTGGATGAAAAATCGCTTTGCGGCAAAGACACAAGGTACGGTAATGATATTCCACAGGTGGCTTTACTTTCAAGAAATACCAACCAGCTCATACAAACCAACTTGTTTCCTGGAAGCTCAGTCTGGAGGCTCAGTACACTAATGTATTTACATTCCAGGAATCTGTATAGGAGCTTTGGTCACTGGTTTGAAACTTGCCAGGCCTACTCAGCCTTTTATTCTTCCAAGGTCAATAAAATGAGCATAGCTGATTTGGGTAACACTAACATCTGTTATATGTCAGATGTGAGGAAGGCATCCTGCTGAGTTCTATGAGGCCTGTGTGAAATTTTCAATTACTCTGTAATGTACATAATTCTTGCAATTGTGAATTACACTAATCATGTAAAATGTTGGAAATTATACCAATGTGACATTTTGCACAATTATTTGCTGAAAAGGGACAACTAGCATAATTATGTGTCACTTTCCTGATCTTAGACCTGGCCCTTTTTGCAGGTTTATCCCCAAACTTTTTGCTTTTTGCCTCCTATTTTTCTGACCCAGTTTTTGATGGCTTTAGGACTTTGGGCACTTTACCACTGCTAATCAGTGCCAAAGTGCATATGCCCTCTATCTAAATTGTATTGGTGATTGGTTTAGCCATAATTGGCATATTTGATTTATTGGTGAGTCCCTAGTAAAGTTCACAGTGTGTTCCGAGGGCCTTTAAATCAAATGCTATTAGTGGGCCTGCATCACCGATTGTGCCACCCACATGAGTAGCCCTGTAAACAGATCTCAGACATGCCACTATAGAGTCTGTGAGTGCAGTTTTAAATTGGCATGTCAACCTGGCAAGTGCCCCACTTGCCAGTCCCTAACCTTACCTTTGACTACATGTAAGGCACCTCTAAGGTAGGTCCAAGGTACCCCCATGGGCAGGGTGCAGTGTATGTGAAAGGTAGGACATATACTGGTGTGTTTGACATGTCCTGATAGTGAAATACTGCCAATTTCGTTTATCACTATTGCAAGGACTAGCTCTCAATCAATCAATCAATCAGAATCTTGTAAAGCGTGACTACTCACCCGTGAGGGTTTCAAGGCGCTGAGTGAGGGGGGCGTGGTCTGCGGTTCAGTTGAAGAACTAGGTCTTGAGGTCCTTCCTGAACTGTGCCAGCAATGGTGGTTGCCTGAGGTGCAGAGGCAAGGAGCTCCAGGCCTTTGCAGCGAGGAACAAGAAGGATCTTCCTGACGCCGTAGTTTTGTGGATCCATGGGATAGCAGCCAATGCCAATTGAGTGCAATGCAGATGTCTAGTAGGAGTGTAAAAGGAGAGGAAATGGTTGACGTATGCAGGTCCGGCCTTGTTGCGGAGGGCTTCATAGGTATGCATGAGAAGCTTGAAGGTGAAGGAATGGAATGGAATGGAAGTAGTTTTTGTAAAGCGCAATAGCTATCCTGAGGTGTCCTAGCGCTGTGGACTGGCGTGTGTGATTGAAAGGTGAGACTGAATGTTATTTATTGAAAAATAGGGTTTTTAGGTTTTTACGAAAGGATAGCAGGTTGGGATCTGATCGGAGGTAGAGAGGGAGGGAGTTCCAAAGTCCTGCTGAGTTGAAGGAGAATGTTCGGCCCCCGCACCTGACTCTCCGAATCTTGGGTACTGTGACACAGAAGGTATAGGCAGATCTAAGCTGCCTGTTGGGGTGGTAGGGGGAGATCAGGGAGTGATTAATGATGGTCCCCTTTCGCCAGAAGGCTCGATGTGCAATACACATGCTCTTGAATTCAATTCTTTTCCGAATTGGGAGCCAGTGGCGATCTCTTAGTTCTGATTTTACAGGCAGGCGACGAGGGATCTGAAGAAGGGTTCGTGCGGCACAGTTCTGGGTGACCTGAAGCTTGTTTAGGGTTGTTTTGGGGGCTCCTAAATAGAGGGCATTCCCAAAGTCCAAGCGGGAAAGGATGAGGCCCTGGATAATGATCTGTCTAGCTTTGAATGGTAGAAGGGGGAGGATTTTACGATGGAGCCTGAGTATACCAAAGCAGGTAGCTGAGAGTTTGACAGCTTGGTAGTTAAAGTTCAGTGACTTGTCCAGCCAAATTCCCAGGCTCTTGATTGTATCCTTGGCTATAGGGGCAGGTCCAAGACACGGCGGCCACATGGAGTCAATAGAGTGATGTAAGGAGTTGCCCAGAACCATCAACTCAGTCTTGTCTCCATTCAGTTTGAGACAAAACGATGTCATCCACGAGGAGACTGCTTCTAAGCAGCTCCTCATGTCACTGGACCTGGATTGGGGGTGGTTCAGCACCACCACTAGCTGAGTATCGTCCGCGTAGGAGATGATTTATAGCCCAAATGGGCGGACGATCTCAGCTAGGGGGCTCGTATATACGTTAAAAAGTGTAGGGCTCAGGGACACCGCAGCTGAGTGGTTTGCTGTGGGAGGTGATTTCGCCCTCGAAGACTTGGAAGGAGCGATCCAACAGAAAGGACTCGAACCAAGTGATAGCCTTTGTAGATATTCCTAGATTGATAAGCCTGCACAGTAGGATGTTATGGTTTACGGTGTTGAAGGCGGCACTGAGATCCAAGAGTATAATGGCAGCAGTACCTCCTTGATCCATAATCATCCTGGCTTCCTCTGTCACGGTGAGGAGCGCAGTCTCCGTCCCGTGCATGGGTCGTAACCCTGTCTGTGAGGGATCTAGCAAGTGGTTGGCTTCGAGAAACTCTTTCAGGGTGTTGTTGACATGTTTCTCAGTGATTTTGCTTAACCAGGGCAGTAAGGAGATGGGTCTGTAATTCCTGGGTTTTTAGGGTCTAGGTTAGTTTTTTTGAGGAGGGCTTTGACCATTGCCCATTTCCACAGGGGTGGGACGATGCCTGTAGCTAGAGAGGCATTGATCAGGTCAAGGATGGTGGGAAGAATGTGCGTGGAAACAGTCCGCAGAGAGTGCGGGGGTGCTGGGTCGTTAGGGGAGCCAGATTTGACCTGAACCATGATGGATTGTAGTATGGTGGGGTCCAGCAGGGGAAGGGTTTCAAGGGAGGCTGAGGGTTGGATCCCTGGCACGGTGGGGTCAATAAGTAGGGAGGGAAGTTGAGCGAGGGGGAAGGAGGAATAGATGGTGTGAATTTTGTTATAAAAGAATTCGGCTAGATCATTGCAGCGTGATTGGGCATTGTGGGGGTTTGGGGTTTTTTCTGGGAGTATGAGACGGGTTTTAGCAATTTGATATATTTCCTTGGGCCTGGAGGCTGCTGCACTCATTTTTTTTTTTTTTAAACAGCTTGTGCGCTTCTGATTTCATTTTTGTAGGCTTTTATGGCAGCTCGGTATGCGATTTGATCGGAGGATGAATAGTCTAGATGCCATTTCCTTTCCAGTTTTTTACATTGGCATTTCTTTTCTTGTAAATCCTGGGAGTACCAGGGGGCTGTCCTGGTGCTGCGTTTGGACTCAAAGTGATTTTTTGGGAGTATTGAGTCTAAGAATTGTGTTATCCATTTATTGTAGTTCCCGTTACTTGAAATGGGATCGGGGTTGCGGTGTGGTCTGGAGGATTCAAGGGTTGCTGCCCATTCGGTCCGGATGAGTTTTGACCAGTTGCGGTCTCTCCGGGGAACTGTAGGGGGAGAAGGGTGGACGGTAGGGGTCACCGAGGAGATGGGGATCAAAAAGTGATCAGTCCACGGTAGGGGGGGGAGGGTATTTAAACTAGGAGGTCAGTACAATTACTGAAGACGGGGTCGAGAAGATGACCCTTAGCGTGGGTAGGTTTCCGTACTAGTTGTAGGAGTTGTATTGCCTCGAGACTGGTGGTTAATTCTATGGCCGTGTGGTCCGTGGGGTCATCGAAATTAATATTGAGATCCCCTAAAAGGGTGAAGTTGGATAGGCTGCAGGCTATATTGGCTATAGAGGGGAGCAGACAGATTCTCTTGTTGACAGGTAGGAGGTAAAGGTCTCTCAGGTGGCCGGTGATGTAGTTACAGCGTGGGATGTTCTGGACGGTCTGCAGTTTTTGGGAAGTTTTTGGGTGGTGCCGGCATAGAGTGCTTTGCCGTAGTCGAGTCTACTGCTCATGAACACATGGGTGAGCGTTTAACTGGACACAGTGGGATTCCTCTTGAAGATCTTACGATGGTGAAAGAGCATGTAGAAGCAGGAGGACGAGACAGCATTGATTTGGTGGTTCATTGAGAGAGAGGAGTACAGATTGATGCTGAGGTTTTGTGCGTGGTCTGTGAGCGTGGGAGATTCCGAATGGTGCGGACCACCAAGATTCGTCCCAGGCAGAGGGGAAGAAGCCCAGGATGAGGACTTCGGTCTTGCCCGAGTTAAGCTTGAGGCAGGTGTCCTTCATCCAGGCTCTCCCATGGGCTATCTTTGGAGCTGCCTGGTAACCTTTTACAAGTGTAACTTTCAATTGGGAACAGCTAGAGATATGAAGTTTGGGATCCCTGAGCTCTGGATTTAAAAATACATCTTTGAGTAAAAGTGGCTTTTGTGTGGTTGAAAATGCCACTTTTAGAAATTGGGCATTTTCTTTCTTTACCATTTTGTGCCTCTGCCTGCCTGTGGAATCAAAGTCTGGTTTAGACTGACAGGGCCTGTTTTGTGCATTCACTCTATACAGTCACACAAAAGGGAGCTGAGGTGTCCCCTGCATATCCTGACGGCCTTTTACCAGCTTCCTGAGCTCGAGTGGTGAGATGAGCTATCACCTGCACATGAAAAGGACTGTGTCTGCCTTTCACAATGCTGTCTCCACCCCCTGTAGTGTGGCTGGATCAGGGAGGACAGAACTGGGTCTACTAAGTAAGAGAGACTTTCTTTGAAGCCTGCATACTTCAAAGGCTTAACATTTTGAAAGTAGTATAAGTAGTGGGGCTCTGACCCAAGATCTTTAAAATACTTCTGGACTACGAGGACCCTGCCAGAAAGAAGAGAGGAAGAGCTGGCAGGGTGGAGAACTGCTCCTTTGCTGTGGGTTACTTTGCTGATTTGACCTGAAGTTGCTGCTTCTGTCTGTGGGCAGTGGCAAGATCTGGACTTTTACTTTGCTTTGGTATCCTGCTTAAGAAGATTCTCCAAGGGCCTGGTGTAGAGCTTACCTCCTGTTAAGATTAAGAAGTATCAAGGACACTAAGACTTCACCTGCAGCATCCCTGAATTCCACTGCTGGGAGTTCTGACCTGGTGTGTGGTACTAAATCCAGTTCTGGGCTCTTGGAGGTTGTACCTGCTGAAAATACCTATTTGAAATCATCAAAATCGACACATCGCACTTCCAGCTCCTGTTTTTCTAACACAGTACTGCCGTGAGGGAGAAATATCCACACACCGCTGCCAGGCGGCTGAAGAAATCGATGCAGCGCCAGACTGTGGCCTGAGAAAACAGCACACAATGAGTCAGGGAAAAGGTCCCTGATGCCTGTGACCACTGCACTGACTTTGACACAAGCCCTGCTATGCGACTGTCAATATCGACGCATTGCACCTGTGCGCCATGCCTCTCCAACGCAGCACCTGCAGTCCAGAACCATCTTGGAATCGACGCATTACTTCCCCCAAACAGTCCAGATTCGATGCATCACTTCTCCTGCGTGCAGCAGAACTGTCGCATTGGCTCCACAAGGACTCAGGAACTGACGCATCACTGTGTTTTCCGATGCTTCCATCCTCTGCGGCTGTTTTGTCTTGTGGATTTTGACGCATTTGAGGTGCTTTGTGTAAAAGTCACGCATCCATAGAGTTTCTAGGGACAGAATTGCTGCAAACCTTTTAAAAGTCATATTTTGAGTTGTTTATGTTGGATTTTTGTTGTTTTGATCTTGTTTGGTGTAGATAAAGAGAATCTTTTTTTCTAAACTGTGGTGGAGTCCATATGTAATGTTTTCACAGTTTTATTGTGTGTCTAATGTACAAATACTTTACACATTGCCTCTAAAATAAGTCTGGCTGCTCGTGCCAAGCTACCAAGGTGGTGAGCAGGGGTTGTCTGGGTGTGTAACTCCCTTAGACTGACTAGAAGGAAGGGTCCCTACTTGGACAGGGTGCATACCTAGAGACCCCCCATTTCTAGCACCTGACATTCCGTGTAATTTCATGGAAAAAAATATGCAATTTCACAAAACCTTATCTCCAAACGAATGCTTCCTTGACCGTCTCAGCACTGCTTTCCCTTCAGCTGTTTGTATGATCAAAAGAGGAAATAAATGTTCTGACACCCGGACACTTTCAGCAGTGCCTGCACGTTGTCTGCTTTTGTTCCCATCAGCAACATGCAGGCAGGCGCCCCTATCAGATTCTAGCTTCGCCCATAACAAAAGCCAGGGTTAGGGGGCCATAAGGCTTCTTTTTGCTAAAGTTTCCTGGCTGGGAGCTATCGGGAGCCTCACACCTAGGGTGAAACACACGGAGGGGAAACACCTCATCACTTCACAGGTACTTAAGAGAGAAATATTTTTACATTGTTCAGGCCCTGTATATAAGAGATATGCATGGACTGTAAGAATGTCAGATGTGCTGGTCACCCCAGTATTTACACAAATATCAATTTAAATAGCCCCTATTTTGTTGTATTTCTTGTATAGCACGTTAACACTACAGTAGTCCTAAAGTGCTATAAAATAAATAAAACACAATATTCGTATTTAAATTGTTATTTTTGTATGTGTGATGTAAAGCACTCTGACAATCCCACATTGAGATGAGTAGTGGCACTACTCATCCCATTGCAGGGTGTCAGAGAGCTTTACATCACACATACAGATTACACATTGACAATAAATCATATGTGTGTAGATCATTATGAAGGATGTGTTACATAAGACATTGAGGGTTACAATGTGTAGGAGCCCCTTGTCCTTTATACCTCACCGTGCTATATTAGGAGACTACAATTTATGAACTGCAGGTAACAAAATGATTTCTGTATTAAAAGCAGTAATCTACTTACCCATTTACATAAAATAAACATCTGTCATCCAAGTGTTACATAATGTGCTTTGCAGGAGACATATTAACCCTCTATGCTACTTTGATTGAAAACTAGGACTAGGCAAAACACAGATGCCTCTGATTTAGCTGGCACACAAAGATCTCTGCAGCAGGTGCCTTAACCCCATAAGATATTTTAAAAAACAGACATTGCAGCCAATTAAGCACGACAGATTTACTGCCACGTTTCTCTTTCTTGCCAATTTCTTTGTGGCACGGTTTAAACATTTTTTTTTATAAAATGAGGCCCAAATTTAGCGTCTGGGTTGTACCAATATTTTGGCTCAATCCAAATGCAAAAAACGAATCTGTTAAATATTGTAATGCGCTCAAATGTACTCATGAGAGACCTGCTAAACAATATGAGGTCTTAAAATGTGAAATGTGATGCCATTTCCTGTGATGCCACATGTGATGTCATGCACCATGATGTCACTTCCTATTATGCCAAGTGTGGTGATGCCATACCAATTCTGCCTAACTTGATTATTCTCCTCACTTCTGTTTTTTGGGAGTTGAGTCCTGGATCGGAGAAATGAAGATTACCGGTAAAGTAACCGAGTCCTGAATCCCTGTCTCCCATATTGAGGGTAATACACTAGTATGAAATAGTGTTCCTGAGTTTCCTTGCAAGATGGAATCATTATTTGTCAGTGAATAACATTTAGAATAAAAACTGTTGAATATGCCTACCTTTCGTTCTTAAGATAGGGATAGGTTAAGGCATAGTTTTAGAGTCAGCATAAGGCTTAGGAATTGGTTTAGAATTATGGAAAAGTTTGTCTTTAGATTAAGGGTTAGGGTTGGCATTAGAGATAATTTAAGGGTTGGGGTCGAGTTTAGGATTAGCATAAGGTTTAGAGTTAAGCTTTACATTAAGTTAAGGTTTTTATTTAGTGTCAGGGTATGGAGTAGGTTTAGGTTTTTTTTTTAAATCTTTTTATTGGCAGTGTATACAAACTTTCTCATGTCATGGTATTCCCATACATAAATGTTACGTTTCATACGAATAATCGTAGACCATTTCTTTGCATCAATAAGTCATTTTTCAGTTAACACAGTTCAAAATGTTCCCCGTAAAACATTCCCCTCCCACCCCCTCCCACGCTGGGCACTTGGGGGCACAATTCAACAATCGCGTAACATAATCCACTCTATTGGAGTATACTATTTGTAGTGTGTCCAATACAACTCCCTATGGGAACATATGTAAGTCTCTTGGACGTTGTGTCTACCCTGTGCACCTAGAGAGAAGCATAATCTGCAGTCCTTGTGCAGGGCCCGTTCTAGCGGCAGTTAGCGCAGCTGTTCATGACACTCTACGGCCGGCCAAACATCACATCAGAGTCATCAGAGGTATCACCCCCTCTTGCCTCAAACGACCCCAGTAATGCGTTCCAGTCTAATGATATGGGGGTCTTCCTGAGCCCTCTACATTCCTCCCGTTGCAACGCCATGCTTTCGGCTTTCCCCCATCGCACCACCTCCGCCCTCCACATCTCCGGATCCGGTGGTCTGGGCGACTTCCACCTCATTGTTAAAGTGCGTTTCGCCAGTAGCAGGGCCAGATCAGTGAAGCGTGATCCCACACTCCTTCTTCGCTCTACAGGGCCCAGCCCCAGTAATGTGTATTCCAGTGTAGTGTAGGGTTTGGAGGGGACCAGTCTGGCTAAGGCAGTATGTACTGCTGTCCAGTAGTAACCCAGTTTTGGGCACTCCCAGAGCATATGAATCAGAATTGCATTCTCCGCACCACATCGGGGGCATGTGTCTGTTGCGGTAGGGAACATTGCATGGATGCGGTGTGGGGTCAGATACGCTTTGTGCAGTATCATGAGTTGTATGAACTTGAATTTCGGGTTTCTCGATACTTTTTTCGGGATTGCAAGTATTCTGTCCCATTCCTTGCCCCTGAACGATCTCCCTATGTCTCCCTCCCATGAGTCTCGGAGAGTCTGTAATGAGATTGCTCTGCCCTCCCGTATTCCATGTGTTAACCATCTAGTGAGGTGGCTGCCCGTCCCCATGAGGTATTGCATTGTGAACAGGGGGTTCGTGGGCGGCTCCGTCCCGTCTGGTTCCCACATGTTTGTGATATATTGGCGCACCCCTGCATACAGCAGGAATGAACCTCCCTGTGCGCGGTGCGTGGTACGAAAGTCCTCAAATGATAAGACCTTACCATCCGCGAACAAATCCCCGGTCTGCGTCACACCCGCTTCCCTCCATCCCAGAAGCCTTTGGTTCGAAAGTGGCCTCAGTCCCACCGGGAGTCCGAGTAGTGGAATTGTGGGGGCATAGGAGGTCGTGTGGGAAGTATATCTCACTGCCCTCCTCCAGTAAGCAATTGCAAGCCGGAGCAGAGGAGGAGACGATCTGGGAATGTCCACTCCTGGCAGCAACAGGGTGTGCACTTTCCCCCTGTTCCAGTCTGCCTCATAGACATTGATTTTGTGCAGGTTCCTCCCGGCCACCCAGTAGGCCAGCCATTGTAGTTGGCAGGCGAAGTAGTAAGCTTGCATATCCGGGACCCCCATACCACCCGCTGTGGTGGGGAGCTGCAGTTTGGCTAAGCTAATCCGCCTCCTCCCTGTATCCCACACCAATTCAGTCAGCAGTGTATTCAGCAGTTTGAACGTGGATACGGGAATCAGGAAGGGCATGCTTGTGAAATAGTAAAGAAGACGGGGGAGTACTACCATCTTAGATATAGTCACCCTGCCCGATACGGACAGTGGTAATGCTGTCCAAAATAGTAACTGCGACTTCAACGCCGCGATTGCTCTCCCTAAGTTGCCGTCCCTGGAGTAGATTTAGGTTAAGGGCTAGGGTCAGTGCCAGGGCAACAGTTAGGGCAAGGAGTATCATGAGGTTTAGGGTTAAAGTTAGGCTTTGCTGACATAGTGATTCCATTATGGATCTGTATGACTATAAAAATGTAATAGATATGTATACAGTATGTCTATTCCTATGCTGCACTCTTCTCAGTTCATACATACAATGTAGGAGGTGTCCTTAGCATTGATTGATTTATGTAGCCCTCCTCTATTAACCGACATTCTCTAACACCTAATGTATTCCTTTAGTCTATTTACATCCCCACTTGGGTCTTGCTATGAAATGCCCTAAATAAAAAAATAAAAAAACACATACCAAAGACATCACCTAGGTTTGCAGCTGACTAGTGCACATTAATGAAGTAGATATTGTTCATTGACTTTTTTTAAAACAACTTCTAATCTGAAAGGCCAGCACCTAATAACGTGTTCACTCCAATGACTCAAAGATTCCTAGTGCCAGGTTCACCTACAAGAAAGTACTTGAACAGCAGATGAGATGACTCCTGTAGAAGTAAGTGCCTCTTGGCCCTGTGGAGCAGGCTCTTAGTCTCACACCACTGCGCTGATGCAGGGTTTCCCCCGGTGTACCACAATTCGAAAAAGCAGAAGCCAGGAAGTGCTCTTATCAATTGTGGGTAGGTGTGACGTTCAAATGCCGTGTATTTACGCCTATGCGTGCCGTTTCCACCTCAGGCACGGTTGCGTCCTCCTCCACCTTGTTAGTGCCTTACATCTGCTGCCTTAAATTTAAATTTCCCTCTGCTGAGCTGGATTGGCTGGGTGGTGAGTCAGCACACCAATCGGGGGATGGATGACAGCTGCGCTTTCACCAATAGGAGCAAACAAGTGGGTGGGGGATATTTCGTTCTTGGAAGACCAGAACTTTGACACCTGCTTGAAAGCAGCCATAGAAGAGTGTAGGCAGCAGCTTCTACAAGAGTGAGTCGCAGTGGGACTTAGTCACTGGGTTCAGTGCTGCTGAGAAGCACCTCCATCTTTCCTGCATGCCACACCCAAGGTGGCACTCCGCGCCAGACTGGCACATCTTGGAACTTAGAGTAAGTTTGTGGCATGAACCCTGTGCGTGACTTTTTCTTCTCCTTCAAGTGAGTGAGTGAGTGACTGAGTGAGTGACAGCTCTTATATCACATTCTTTATTGCCATGGCAGGTGGTTATGGTCCCTGACGTTTATTTGTGGCAGAAACAGCTTTGTACTGGCACCAAGCATTGGTAAGTCTGATGCTTGGGTGATGTACAGACATAGTGCTGAGTTACTCTTTATGCCCTCAAGGGCCACACACAAGTAAATCCAAGCTGAACTGGCCTTATGGGGACAAAGCCAGCCTGGCTGCGTAGGGCATAGGGAAAACCCCTGGTGGACTTTCAGAGCTGAATCAGGCTGAGGAGTTCTTAGGGAGCAGCACGCATTTTACTTATAGACCCAGGCATGATGTACTGCAGCTGATAAATAATACTCTTTGGTTTGGTGTCAGACCCTGAAGTATCATATTTTTAAAGTTTGTCTTAATAACAACTTGTTTATCCTGACCATATCGTTGTGAGATTGAGATCTAAAATGTGATTTTAAAAATAATTCTTGGTAGGAGTACCTTCATGAACTTGCTCCCTGCCCTCACCCCTGCAGCGTGGAGCCACAATTAAAACATGTTCCAGGGTGGCTTTTAGTTGACATCTCCAACCTTCTCAGGTGCCACATGGTGTGATGTGGATAAATGCTCTGATTATTATGCCTTTCTTATCCTAGTGGGTGATGTGGTTGTGTTGTCTGTTCTCACAGTGCCTGCAATGGTAGGTTGCCGTGTTATCCCTATGTGTGCTGGTACCTCTGGTATCTAAGTTTCCACTGTGGTTGGCACATGTGTTATCGCAGTGGGTGCTAGTGTTGGTGCCTCTAAGTGAGTTCTGGGGTTATCGTAATGGGTGATGTGGGTCGTATCTATGTTATGTGCGTGGTCACTGTGGTTGGCACATGTTATCTTAGCATGTGGGAGGGTTGGTGCCTCTGTCTTAGTGAGTGCTGGGGTTGGGTATTGCGTTATCCTAGTGGGTGCCGGGTTGTACTAATGGGTGCTGCGGGTCGTACCTCTGTTATCTACCTGGCCCTTGTGGTTGGCACATATGTTATGTTAGTGGCTGGTAGTGATGATGCTGCTATCTTAGTGAGTGCTGCAGATGGTTCTTGTGTTATCCTAGTAGGTGCCCAGTTATGGTAGTGGATGATGTGAATCGTATCTCTGTTATCTGCGTGGTCACTGTGGTTGCCACATATGTTATCTTAGCGGGAGAGAGTGCTGGTGCCTCTCTCTTAGTGAGTGCTGGGGTTGGTTCTTGCGTTATCCTAGTGGGTGCCCAATTTTTGTAGTGGGCGTTGTGGGTTGTACCTCTGTTGTCTCGATGGCGTGGGTGCTTAGCTTGGTACCTCTATTTGCCTGATGTGCTTGGGTTGTTCCTCTGTTATCGTATTGTGTGCTGTGGTTGAAGCTACAGTTATGCTGTTGCCTACTGGTCCTAGCACCTTTGTTATGCGAGTGCGTGTGTGGGTTGCGCCCTACATATCCTAGTGAGTGGTTGGGTTAAAGCCTCAGTTTTCCTAATTGGTGCCTCTATTGCTCTAGATCAGTGATACTCAAAGTACGAACCAAGGGCCCCACGCGGCCCTCCTGAACTTTACATGCAGCACCCTGGTCAACAGCAGCACTGGGCTGCTGATTCGACTCAGCAGTGACACTCAGAAATAAGGTGAATAAACTTTAATTACAGGTTCATTGAAGCTTAACTTTAGAAACACTTTTGTTTCATATAGTAGTAAAAGTGTAAAAATATAATAAGGTCTCTTCAAAATTCAAAAAGTGTATTCCAATAACATGCAGAACCGTTTCAACTTAGTACCTCACATTATATCAGTGGATTGAGAAGTATTTTACTTTAAAGCAATAGCTTTTAAAAAATAAATTGACAAAGGGTCATTCTTCTCTCCACCCTGACAATAATGTCACTAGTGAACTAAGACGTAAGTCAGTTAAGTGCAATCTTTGGGCTGTGTTCCTATATACATGAACATCATTATAGTTTAATAAATCAAACACAGGAGAAGGTTTTGTACAATGCACATCTAAAAGGCATGTATTTCGACGTCCATTTATATATGATAATGAAGAAAAAGGAGGGAAAGTGAAATTAAACAATTGTTGAGGATCAAACACTTTAGCAAAGCGGGGCAGCCGGGATTAATTAATCCCAGGTTTTCTGGTGTAACATTGTACAATTCAGCCATTGGGTGTATATGCTTTGCTTCTGCTACACACACCATACTGCCACCACCTCAGTTCACCCCCCGGCCAGACCGCCACACTACTGGTGTCAACGCAGCCCTCGGTCACATCACAGACAAACCTTTTGGCCCCTGGGAAAATGTTTGCGAGTATCCATGCTCTAGTTGCCTCAGTTATCATAGTGTCTGATTGGGCACTCTTTTATAAAGGCACCTTAGTTATTCTGGTGGGTTGCTGCCTCCATTATTTTATCGATGCAGTCTTTTTTTATTTTTAGGGTTTTATGTAGCACTAAGTAGACCCGAGAAATCAGGTATCAGAGAGCTGTACATGAGCACCAGTGTCGTTAGAAGTACACATTCATTTGTGTTAGGCACGGGGAGATAAAGTGATGTGCCTAGAATCACAGGATGTTGAGCACCGTTGCCGAGACTCTAACCCGGTTCCCCGGCTTCCAGGTCGACCGCCCTAGCCGTAAGGATACATCCTATCCCTTTGTCAGTTCTCTTACAATTGCTGATGCTGGGGCCAGAAGCTCCATTTTCCTGGAGGGTGCTGGGTTGGCAAAGTGTTTTTCCCACAGGGGAGGATTGTCCTTAGCTCTCTGCAGCTTGTGCATAATGTTGGAATCCAAGGGTCAGATCAGGAAAGAATTTTCCATGAGTGTAGGGGACACACCGTTCCCTCGTCAGCTGCACGTCTTTGATTTCTTATCTTTTAACAGGCAATTTACTGCGGACTGTGAGTGTGTGAGGTTGTGACTATTACTTTCCCGAAACTTTGCTAATTTTTTTTTTCATTTTTAAAAACGGCAAGAAAACATACTGAAAAAGTAGGTGCTGCCGAAAACAATCGTCAGAAGAGCAGTTTCTCAGCATAGAATTTTTTTGATAATATTCTTGGCAAGAATCGATTCACAGAAACCTTTGTTTGTGCTGATTGTTGTCACCACATGTAAAGTTTTGCGTAGCTGTAAAGTGCGAAATTTATCAAGCTGTGCTCGCCATAACCACCGTTAGTAGTCAGTAGCAATGCATTTATTTTTATAATTTATAGAGGTCCATATTTATGTGCGCATGCAGATAAACTTTTTTCAAAAATAAATGTGCTTAAACACAGTATTTGAAAGGTTTTGTTTTTTATTTTATTTAACTATTTAAAATTAAAATGAGGTGCCAGTTATCTTGACTACATACTATATTTCAATCGAGATGAATTAATTCCTTTGTTCAGCTGACGTAAGAAAAACGCTCTCACTCTTCCATTCGACCGTTCTTCCTCGTCTATAACTTAAAAGTAATCACATTTGCACCTCATCTCTTTATAGCATCTGTCTGACAAATATTACATTTTTTTATAATGCTACTTATAGTGTACTCACACTCAGTTCTGTGATCTGCATGCTATAGTTCTTTGTAGCAGGCACATTCACCCTCTGAGCTGTGTGGGTGGAAGGGCCCATGTGAGTGCACGCTGAGCGATGCAACAGTGTGAGAGTAGGGTCAGAGGAGTGACTGCAGGGTGAGTGAGGTGACATGAATTTGGGTGTGGATGTAAGTGCAGAGTGAGACGAATGAATGCATGGTTAGTGATGGGCTTGTTTGAGTGAGATTGCAGATTGAGCAGTGAGGGGGTCAGGCAAGTGAAGTGTCACATGGGTGCAGGGTGGGTAGTGTGCTCCTGTGACTACAGGGTGAGGTACAGGGTGAACAGCACAAGTTACTTTGTGAGTGCAGAGTGATCACCGTGAGTGCAGGGTGAGCAGGTGAATTGTGTGAGTGCATAATGATCAGTGTGAGTGCATTCTGGTCGCTGAGGGTGCAGGGTGCGCGTGAAAGTGAAGGGCGAGAATGAGGAGTGAGTTTTCTGAATGCAGGGTGTACTCGCAGACACTTGAAATAACAAAGCTTGCTATTGATGGTGGCATAGGGTTTCCGATATAAGTTAAACTATTGCTATTATGACAATAATCAGAGATTGAGGGTGGAGGAAATAAATATTGTGCTGATCCTGAAACAAACATCTAAAGCCGTATATTCAGCATTTATCTGTGCATACTTGGAACAGCAAAAATAAATAGAAAACACTTTTAATTGTGTTCTAGGGCTGTCTGAATGATCCATAACTTATAATTAAAGGGAACAAAGACAGCAAAGTCACATTACAAATGACTACATACTTTTTTATTTATAAACCTATTTAGTGTCAAGACGAGTTCTTTGCAAGCTCTTTCAAAAACACATGGCTGGCATTTTTCTTTTGGCAACCCTACTTTATATTCTTTTACAAGAAATGCATTCTCACACTACTGTATTAAATGTAAAATACAAATGTAAGGAATAGGCAGAGTGGGGGCTTAGGGGGTGATGGAACCAGAAAAAAAACTAAGCCTCAGTACCCAGTTTACAAAGGTATGTAAATGTGCAAATGGTCTTTAAAGACCTGTGAAAAACTCGGGTGTGCAGGAGATAAGACTTCAGACACTGCCTAGCCAAGCTCACAGCAGCTCAAGCTGCAGCAGCCGGGCTGAGACAAACAATAGGGGGTTGGAGGTGAGGGGGTGGGGGGTCAATACCTTCCAGCCCTATGGGCTTTGCATGCCTGATTTTAACCAGTGCTTACTTGTTTACAAATATGAGTGCAGGGACCTAATACTTTTCTTTTGGGCCAGGCACCGACACTGTCAAACACCAGTGTTTCCAAATACCAAGGTAGCTTAGCACTGATTTCAAGCCATGCCTCTTTCTTCCACCCCTACACTTCAAATCTCTTTATCATGCTAGTTCTTTATCATATTTGCTTTCACTATTTTTCTCTGTTTTCCTATGGTTCTCATCATCTTTCCTTCACCCTTTTCTGTCTTTCTCTTTCTTGTTCTGGGTCAGAGTCTTATGATGACAAAACAGGCCAGATCCCAAAAAATAAGTACTGGTGCTCGCTATCACCGGCACAAATTAAGCAATTTGGCAGATCCCAATCGCTAAAACAGTTAGCTGCACCTGTAGCACATATGGAGCGTCTTTGTCCTTCAACTACTAGATTGTGAAACCCCTCCTTTCTGACAGCCGTAATGCCTTTTTCTGCAATCCAACTGATAACATGAAGGTGTAATTTAGCATTCAAATCAACAAGGTGAATAGATGCAATCGCTTCAGGCATTTGTGTCATTAGAAATTATTCTCAACAAATACAAATTTTCTAGCCCACATGGGATCAAGGTAATGGTCTTAGGGTTTAGCTCCTTGGCCTTCATGGGTAAAACATATCATTTACGATGCAAGAGTGCAGGGTACCTGATTGGAGAGGCAAATAAACTTAACATAAAGGGTTCAGCTCAGAAGAGAACACGTTCCTTTAAATGAGGCACTGGCCCTTTAAAGATCTAACAGTTATTTACGTAGGGTGTCTTTGTCCTTGCAATGTGTATAAGTATCTCTGAAAAGCTAATTTTTTACGAAAAGGCAAGCATGTCGATACTTTTTTCACTACAACATTTTTTTATATACACAGCCAATCAAATTACTAAAACATATGATTGAAATCAATGTTGTTGACAACATCGATTATAAACACTAAATTAATGACAAAGCACTCAGCCTCCATCACTGGCGTCAACCCACTTATCCCACACAAACAGAATGGACTGTCAAACTTCATAGAGTGGCCTTGCACGAAAGGCCCACAAATTAGCTTGCGGACAAATCAGAGAGTTACGCGAGGGTCTGAAGACCCTTTCTGACTGGTGTCTCTCGGGGGGAGACTTGACTGGACTGACTTGAACAATGCTTCCCCCACCTTTCTCTCTGAGGCTGAGTTGGCGATGCAGCGAGCGCAAGGTAAATAGTTTTATTTATTTAATTACTTACTTTACTCCTGTCCGTCTATAGTCCAAGTCCACTACCCCTCGCCCGACCACTCCCCCGCCCCACCGCCCGCAGCACTCCGTCTGCGAGCCGGCACTGTTAGGGGGGTGACCGCCAACAGTGTGGCTGTGCTCACCTGGACTGGAAGACTATGGACAACAGTGACTTATATCTTCGAGCACCATGCCTGATAATTTTAATGTCCGATTGCCTGTGTGTAGCTCTGTGCGTACCTCTACCCGACAGATCTTTTCTTAACCCCATACTCCCCTCTATTAGCCTTCCCCCAGGTGTTCTTGGATACTACATACTGCCAGACCCCCCTACCTCTATGCCTCCCCATGGAATTGCACTGGATTTAAATTGACCTCCAGGGCTCTGCGGATGTATGACATCACAACGCATGCCTTTACAACGCGGTTTTCACAACGCATGCCTTTACAACGCATAGTGCTTTGGGGCGCTGGATAGTGAATTGTTTAATTTACTATTCCAACTCCAGTCCCCGTGGATAGTAGGGAAGGTGTTGGATAGTAAATTAAACCTATTCCCTATCCTAGAGAGCCCCCCAGCGCAATGCGTTGTAATGGTTTGCGTTGTAAAAGTTGCGTCGTAATGGCACTGCGTAGTAAAAGTTGCGTTGTAAAGGTTGTCACCCGGGCTCTGCTGCCCTTGTGGCAAAGCAAGGATTGTCTCCCTTGTGTCAGAGCCTCCGCGAGCTCTCGAGTCAACATTTTGCCGTTTCTCACCCGATACCATGAGTCGATGCATATTGGCTAATGTACTGTTTTGAGAAATGCCAATACACAAGAGTTGCAACAAAAAAAAGAAAGAAAAATCACTTAGCAATAATCGAGATTTCAAATACGATCAGCATACAAGGTTAGAAAAATGTGTCCCAGCACTGAAATCCACTTCAAGAGACCTAGCATGTGCATGTTACATATGTCATCAGTCAGTCCAATTAGACTCTACCTAATGTATAAAAAAGTTACAAATTGCGCTTTTTTCAAAATATCAAACTTTGCACATGGTTTTGCCTTGCAAATCTTTGAAATCTTTGGGTTCTGTTTTACTGAGGAGCATGAAAGATTTATGACTGACATGCACCAGTAAAGAAATGTAATTTACACCTTTATAAGTACACTATATTGATGAAGATGTAAGAATTATATCTTAATTTAGGGCCTGATTCAGAAAGGGACTTACGATACGTAAAGTTACAAGTGTGGAGTCTTTTGCACTCGGAGCAGATTCTCCGTACGGCACACTGCAAAGAGTGTGCCATACAGAGATTTCGCTCTATGTGTGAAGACTCCGCCCTCGGTGCAGAGACTCCACCCCAAGGGTGGAGAATCCGCCCCAAGTGCGGAGAATCTGAACTCGTAACTTTACATGTTGTAAGTCCCTGTGTGAATCCGGCCCTCAGTGTTTATCTTACGTATGTGTATATATCTTACTCAATAAGGAGTTTTCTACTATATTACACATGTAGGCATTCCCATGGTTGTGTGAAATAAGTTTTCAAGGAATTGCATGCAAGAACACTCACTGATGTATAATCGCAAACATTCATAAATTAATTTCCCGCATTTTAGCCTTCATTACAGATTCTGCTCAAAGCTCAAGTTTTCTACAGAACTTGGATTACAAATAGTGCAGTATTCCCAGGTGAGTAAATTCTGCATGGTATTCCAAACACATATCCACCTGCTAAATGCAGGTTAAAATATGTTAGAAAAGGACCTGAAATTAGGGAACCATATGCAGAAATTGGTGTGGTAATGCTATTTTACTTGAAATTCTGTCTAATTACACGCAATACAAAGCCATCTTTTTGTGCTATAATTTAGAACTAAATATGTCCTCGGGCTCTGTTCCTGTGTATGTACAGTACACTTTGACCATTAATTGTGCTTTCACTACAAATGTTCACAGAGAAATTGCGCATAATAAGTCGAAGTGGTGTAATGGCGCATTACTGTAATTTCACTTAACAAGCATAACACAAAATTCCCCAAATTATGCATATTATGATGGCATAATTTTCTACACATGTACGTACATCTGAAAGGTTCAAGTGGAAGTGACGAATCTTAAATTAATAATGACTAATTTTCTACTATTGAACCAGCACATTTTACGCAGTGTATAAAAACATAAAAATATAGCTATGGACATAACTGTGCTTTCAAATATATTATGTATATTTGCCTTTTTCTTACTATAGTCAGATATCCCATCTGTTTGCATAGGAAAGTTTAGCAAATATCGCAGATGTATCCGGCAACAGGTTTACATTACGACTTCCTTAATAAATCAACGCCTATTTTCTTTATAGTAGTGGCTTTCATAAAAAAAGATCTTTTTTAAGAGTGTCTACTTTTATACATATCCTTTCTTGCTTCAGTCAATAAAATAAATAGGATTATACTTAACATTATGGCTTGATTCTTAATAGGTTTTCTGTGAGCAGGTGTTACGTACTATTGGGAAAATAGTTTGCAAGGTATGGGTATTTGGACAAAGTGTTCGAGTAGTAAATGTCAGGAGACAGAAATATCACAACAAAAATAATTGGAATACAAAAATATTGTGATGCAAAAATATTCTTGTCAAGAAAATCTTTTTTTCAGGTATGTAATATTGTTGTCTAGAATATAGTTGTTGTTAATATAATTTTCAATAATATAGTTGAAAAGAGTAACATTTTTTAATTATTTTAATGTGTTGTAATTCATATAATAATTTTATGTTAGTATTGTTAGTATGATTGTTATAATTTTTTTTTAAATACAGTTTGTAATTCTAAGTGATTAAGAATTTTCAATTTAATTGCTAATGGTAATTTTTAGTGTTGTAGCGGGTTGTTGGGTTTAAAGGGGAGAGTGGGAAGTTAACTAAGTAATAATTACTTAATAATTTTGGGGTTCATTACAATAGCGGACGGACTTCGCCCGCCTTCATCTCGGGGAGTTGAGCCGCCTGCCTACAAGGCGGTGGTCCCACAGGAGGTGTGAGGATGTGACTGCCACCGTGCCGGTCACACTCGCCATGCTTTGCATTGCGGCGGGGGCTGCTGGCTGCATAATAATTATGTACATTATGAAATACTGATTTATTTTAGTTGTGGGTTGTAGGTTTTGTAGGGATATAGGGTGGGAAGGTAATTACATAATAAGTAAAAATAATAATTGTTAATGTATAATTAAATATTTGATTTATAGTTACATCAATTGTGTAATAATTATTTATTTTAGTTGTATTTTAGGTGTGAGCACTGGGTTTGTAGGGCGGAAAGTTAATTAAGTAATAATCAACAATTTATTATTAATTGTTAATTATTTCATTGTTCATGAATTTAGTAAATTGGTTAATTGTTATTTATTTTATTAATTTGTATATATATATTTCATGTTAAGTAATAATGTTTATATTTGGAGTTTTATATTTTTTCTAAATTAATAGGGTTATTCAAATGTGTAATATTTTGAAGTGAAGTAGTTTACCCACTGTTGCTTAGACTGAAGTGTGTATAGTAAATGTAACCCCTCTGAAGTCCAATGCTTACCCTACTGTTGCACAGACTAGAGTAAGAATAGCACATTTTATCTCTCTGATGTACAACACTTTCCCTACTGTCACACAGACTGGAGAAAGAAATGTAAATCTTACCCCTCCGCAGTCCAATACATTCCCTACTGTTGCACACTCCGGAGTGGAAATAGTAAATATAACCCCGCTGAAGTCCAATGCTTTCCCCACTGTTGCACAGACTGAAGTGGGAATAGTAAATTTAACCTCTATGAAGTCCAATGCTTTTGCACTATTTGGTATGGGAATAATATATTTAACGCCTCAGAAGCGATCCACTTTCTCTACTGTTGCACAAACTGGAGTGGGAATAGTCTATCTATTATTCCCAGATGCCAATACATTGCTTAATATTGGTTAAATATTTTTTTAATTAATATTTGTTTATAATTTTAATGTTATATTATTTGTTTATATTTTATTTTGTTACAGGGCTGCCTCATCAATGTGCTAATGTTTATTGTTATTATTATGGACTTTCCGTTGTTTCCCTACTCCATTGTGTCTTACATTTTTATTTGTATGTTTAATTTGTGTTGAATGAGGTTTTCTTGCCCACTCAGGCATGATTGTATGAAGTTCTTCAGTGATTGGGTATACAACTTGGTGATCCTTTTACGAGATTGTTCATCTTATGTTTGAATTTGTGAGTGACGGGGTATCTTTGCCCACTTGGGGGTGAGTATTCGATATCCTCCCATCACAAGGTCAACATAATTTTGGGAATCCTTCCTTTTTGATCTTGCAATGGAGATTTGGGGCTCTTTATAGTCTGCAGTATGGAGCATGTAACACACAGCATATGGTGCTTGTATCGGATCGCTCCATTTGGAGGAAAAGGTTGCTTCTTTAACCACGTTTGGTTTACATTTTGAGTTAATATTTTACTAAGTATGCAGCCATTTACATAGTGTAACACATTGCTGGCAGGTATTGTGCCTTGGAGCCTATGTGCACACTAGAGTACAGGTATTCGTGCGACATAGTGACTAAGTACCACATGACTATGGCAACATATTCAATTAAGAAATGTGCGTACTCTAACAAGTTACAGATTTCATGAATATTTATTTTACATGGTTGGTATTTGATTTTCAATACATATCTTGTGTGTCACCATGATTATTAGAACAACATTGCATTATAGTCATGTATAATTGGAATAATAAGATGCCACCTATGTTTACAAGAGGTTTTCAACTTGGATGTTTTGTGTTACCTTATGATCACGGTGTACGGATGCATCAATGTATGTGAACAAAGCCGTTTTCGGGCGTAAACCCATCATGGTGCTGCAATAAAAGAATCCCGTTTTGAGTGAGCATTTACTTTGCTTGTCTTTTGTGGATTCTATTGAAGGTGCACTCAGCTGGCATGTTAATATACCCCCCCTTGGGTCGGAGGATCCTGCATGGAGCTAAATGTGTATATATATATATATATATATATATATATATATATATATATATATATATATATATATATATATATATATATATCCACAGAATGTCTCACACGGAGACAAGGATGAGTCGCACTCGTTGCGGCAATTTAAAAACATTAATTTTTCTGTTACAGTTGCGGCATGATTATCCCGATGCATTTTGGTCAATACCTTGACCTTCTTCGGGGGAACTAGCCAGAGCATCCACGCAGCCAAACAAATCACTCGCCATTCTTGCTCCTTATAGCTGTGCGCCCCCTAGTGGTCACCTCAAAAGGGCTGGTCATTGCTATTGTGCATGCTGGTTCTCGTAGTGAAGTGTTGGCTGTTGATATTTTTAATCCCATGATGGGTGATGCTCGTTGTTTATACTGCTGCTTAAATTGTCCAGAATTACCCACGCTTACCATTTTAAGGCACATGGGCACCTGACCAAAGTCCAGTCTTTGGTGGCAGCCTGCTGTCCTTTTGCTTTCGCTGTGCTCTGGGGGGGTCCGGGTTTGGGCAGCATTCGGCGCTCTGTTGTAGGCGGTGCGTTCACTCGGGGCAGGACCAAGCTCCATATATATCCACAGAATGTCTCACTCGGAGACAAGGATGAGTCGCACTCGTTCTGGCAATTTAAAAACATTTATTTTTCTGCGGCGTGATTATCCCGATGCATTTCGGTCAATACCTTGACCTTCTTCGGGGGAAGTAGCCACAGCATCCACGCAGCCAAACAAATCACTTAGCAAAGCATTTACTTTGCTTGGCTTTTGTGGATTCTATATTGAAGGTGCACTCAGCTGGCATGTTAATCTACCCCCCTTGGGTCGGAGGATCCTGCATGGAGCTAAATGTGTGTATATATATATGTGTGTGTGTGTGTGTGTGCTTTTATAGTAGTAAATGTATATTACATATATAATTTGCTTTTTACTGTAGTAAATTTAAAGAATTAAACAAAGATATATATAATGTGAAATATATATTTTTAATAATGGTGTTACATTATATATATGTGTATACATATACATATATATGTATATATAAACATACACATATTTGTATGTGTTTATATGAGTCTATATTTATATATAATATTACATCTCAATTAGATTTACTTAATTAACATTATATTAATACCACATTTAAAATATTTAAGATTTACTACTTTAAACTTTATATATATTAAGAAACAATAGTTTTGCATGTTTTTTAACAATTTTGGTGTGAAATTATATATTTGTAAAAATATTTTGTACTCACCATTATACGGATAGGAAAACAATATTTTTGTAAACAATATTTTTGACACAATATTTGTGTTACATTATATTGTTGATTCCAATATTGTGTCAGTGTTCTCAAAGTAGTTCTAAAAAATGTACATTGAGCGCATACTTTTATTTTTCTTCTTCTGAGATTGCATTTTCATTTTAATTATGTGTTAATTGCATGGTGGAACTAGTTTGACTTTTTGTTTTTTTATCGTACTCTTCATGAATTACTATAAAAGAGGTACGAAATAGGTAAAAACATTAGTACAAAACATTGATACAATCTTTAAAATGCCATTCAAAATCTAAAACATAACTAGACAATAGGCATGATTCATGGATAAAGATAAAACAACATGTAGACTCTGATACAGTAAGATGCCACCTAGTCATAGTTTAGTCATAGTTTCCATAAATAGAGAATCGTACATTTTAAGCCGTAAAAGTCTCTTAGCTATTACTATCCCTTGAGATAGATGCCAGTGTTTTCTAATAAGCCGAGCAGTCATTAGAAATCTTGAAACAGCAAAAACCAGGACTGGCTCTTATTTTATTTACTTAAGCGATATATGCAGCCTGTGCAATATGATAGAGTTTTTCATTAATTATGAAAAATATTGGTAAGTATCATGAAACTGAGTTACTAGGAAAACAAGAATTTGTTACTAATATACACTTTACAAAATACGATATGTTCTATAGATTTGTTGTGTTCAATTGGATTCAGAACTTTAAAACATTCTAACAAGGTATAAAGTCCAGCAACATGCAGCCATATTCCTTCTTCCAGCACTGCGAACGACATATCTGCAACCACAAAATCGACCCTGCACCCGAGAAGCACAAATGATATGTGTATTGTACAATAACAATGTGGTATAATATTTGTAAAACCAAAGCTACAATAGAACAGTTAGCTTCCCAATGAAAAACGTAGAATGTTGTTATTTTGATTGTAGACAGGCAGTCCTTTTTATTTCAAAATGTTTCTTTGCAGAAACAACAACATTGCTTTGCCAACGCGTTTCATCCCTTTCCTGGGACTTCTTCAGGGCTCAGAAAAGTTGCTTTAATCTCTGTTGTTTCACGTGTCAATTTATAGATAGTTTCTAAAATCATCAATCTGTGTACATGGCATATGGGAATAAGTGTTCCCTTCCCCTATAAGTCACCGTCCAATTCCAAAGGTAATTTTGTAGTTGGGGGGTGGGTTATTTTATACCTCCTATATTGGGGTGCATGCGGGTCAACAATACCAGACAGAGTAAAACTGTTAGTTTGTAGCAAATATGTTTTAATGACAGAATAGAGTTCTAGCCCCACCTCGTACTTTATTGTTGGAGGGTTTAACACGCATGCTATGCATGATCTTCTTAGTCAGTTAGTTCTGACCAACAGATGCGCCATCTACCAAGCAATGACCGGCCACTATAGTTGACCTGTAGACATACACTGTTGTGTAGGACACACCTGAAACCAAACAACTCTGTTGTACAGATTTTTGATTTTTTTTTAATGATATAAGCATCAACAATAGCAGGACACTTGTCTCTATTTAAAGTATGATTCCCACAAAGTTTGAAGCAGTTGTATTTAGCAATTGAAAATTATGTTTAATTTTGAAGGATAAACCTTAGCAACAGAATAAAGTGATTTGCTGAACCATAATTCCATCTATGACGCAAATATTCACAGTGATTCAAGTTGCGTTGTTTAGGTATAGACTTGTGTCAGGTCCTTTGCCATCTAACCATGATAAAGAAAGGTCTTGGATACAAGCAATATGTTGCAATGTGTTGTCTTTTCATACTCTCTTCCATTTCATTACTTGAGATTTTTGCACTTTTTTACGTCAGCAATGTATGCCATCTTCCTGGGGTCGTTTGGTGCTAGAAAGGCAATTGAGAACCATATATGAGGAGACATTTATGTTACTGGCAGCACTGTGAAAGTTTGATATAATTTAATATGTCACAATAAAAATGGAAGTAATTATAGAGAGCGCGGACTCCTTATGTTGACAGTTAAAGTCCTATGGACAGTGGTACACCTCTTTAAGTAGTAGAGGTTATAACTGACTTCACAGTCCTAGAGAACAGAAATGACTCCATAATGCACCAATAGAAAGACATGTAATGAAATGTGCAAGCTTTGTTTAAAGAATCACAGAGGACAAATATAAAGCAGAATCATGTGTTCTCTCAAGTCTGTGATTATAAGTTGGGCCTGCTTTAGGGTGGTGCGATTGGTGCCGCCGCTCCTGGTGCTGAGCTTGGGGGTGCTGTATTTAGAAATAACTTATGGGTTTGAAAACAACTGTGATACCAAAGGGGATGATGGACGGAGCGTTTGAGCAAATCAAACACTCACCCCCAGTCAACTGATCTGGGTTTAATTCATCACCATTCTTTAGCTCACTCCACCACCCCAGTTCAGACATGGCCATATGGAAATCAGTCTGAACCTGGGCCTCATGGGAACAGTCCAGCCTGAACTGCCAAGCCATTTCTTCCCTGGACCGGAAACAAGCATCCTGGGACCGGTTTCGGATTCATAATCCTCATCAGCCAGGCTATCTTGAATCCAGTGGTAGAGTGAGAAAGGGACCCACGTCTGGACATACCCTGCCAACTTAGGGCGAACAAAGCGATACCAAGGGGGATGAAAACAACTGCTGCAGAGTTCCTTGTGTGTCCAGCAGTTTTTAGGCACCTGTAGAAATGTCAAAATAACTCTGGTGATTAATGTTTCTGCTAGCGCGAGATCAGAGCTTTGTCTAGTGAGCGTTTTCACTCATTATAAAGTAGCGCACAGTGTGAATATGCCTGCTACAAAGAACGTGTACCATGCAGTTCACAGTGCTGTATTTTATGTGGGTAGCTCAGTGGGTTACTGCTCTTGTCAATAAGACCCTTTTATTACTTGCAGTTCATAAATTACAATCCTAATATAACACAGTGACCTATGAACTTTCATCAAAGAGCTGCCTGTAAACTGCACAGTACAGGTTAGAACGTTATGTTTTTGCCCCAGCCTTTCATCATCCTTATGTTGCTAAAAAGGGTTTGTTGCAGTAAAAATAAACTCTTCTTAAAAAAGCCAACCACTGTTGTATGTATTAAATACTGAGTTTGTGCTTCTCTCGAACAAACACTCTTAAAATATAGTGACTACCAGTATGGATGACATGTGTTTCCTACACCTTGTAATCCTAATTGTTTTATGTTACATTTCCTATAGAACGATTTACACACTTATTTTTTAATATCTCCATATAATTTGTGTGAGATGTAAAGTGCTCTGACACCCTTCACTATAATGAGCAGCGCTATAAACCAAATTAAATGCATTTGAGAGAAGGGCCATGGAGAGATGAGTAACACTGTTGGAGTGTGTAGTGAGGGGGCCCGTGGAGAAGGAGGTCATTGGTGTGGGGGGGCAGCAAAGATTGTCGCACCTGACACCACCAGCGCTAAAGCAAGCCCCAATTATAAGATACACGTTCCACCCTAGTCTGTGTGCTAAGTTATTTCCATGTTTCCAATTAGCTGTAGCTGGCTGAAAAGCAAAGGCTACTTACAAGTGCATAAGATTACACCTAACAGCAAAACTTGACCGGTCTTCTAACAAATGATAAAGAAACTTGTGCAGATAAACGAATTCGTTTTACTCAAATTTAAACCCAAGATTATTTGCAGTAGGTTAGTGGGAAAGCCTTACCGTTGAAGAGCGTGTAAAACAGCTTTTTTCCATGTTCATTTTCTAAAATATACGAGGTGTCACTAATATATCTATAAAAAGTGTTTGAGTGGTCATGAATCACATTTCTAAAGTCGAAAATGCGTGCAAAACAATGGGAGAAGTTCACTAGGCCACAAATTGAAAAGCAAACATGATTTTGCAATTTCATTCTGTGCAGTACAGTCCTGGATTAGTAAAGCACCTGTGAGCATTGAGGGTTTCTTTTAGATTACGGCGGTGTGTGCCTGTGTTCTGTGTCTTATCTCTTCTATCTTTCGATGTTCACATCTCTTTCGAGGTGTGAGAGGGCGAGTATCTATCATTTTATTTCTTTTACTGATTAGTGCAGATTAGGCCACCTAAGTACAAAAATGCGGGGTCAGGAGACTAGACTTACAGATTTCGAAATTGTGGTTCAATATTTAAATATTTGCTTTGCATTAGTGCACGTGGCTCAGATGACTCGGTGAACAGTTGCACAGCGCGGTATGTTTTGGTGCCTCTGCAGTTGCTGAAAGATGTGTTTTCAGATGGCTTCGGAAGAAAGATTATTGTAGAACTTACTGCTTTCTGAAAACATGTTTGCCCAGGGACTGAAAGATGTTCATGTAGCATGTATTTGCCCCCAAGATACCAAAGTCCCGAATCTCGAAAATATTTAAACATTTTCAGCTGGAGGTTGCTTGCTTTGCATGGATGCAAATTTACAAACATCAGGATTCAGAAACCTTCCCAAAGGAACTCCTGAAAAACGGTGACAGTTGCAGGTTGCCAGGAGTGCTCCTGGAAAGTTTTCTAAATTCTATTTTTCTGTGCACTGAGACTAATTGCGCTTGCACAATTGTTCATGGTATGCAATCTTTCATGCAAAAATTCCTTTTCACAAGTCTACCAGCAATACTGGATTTAATATTTTCCCTTAGAGAAATCCCCACCAGTTTTGGGAATGGTAGCTTCCTGTTTCTGGCGTATTTACTCCAGCTATTGACAGGAGTCCGTTTCCAACTGTCTTCGTGGTAGAAAAGGTTATGGACAGGTTTATGAATGCCTGCATACATTCAGTCCTCTGAGGCCCTACATATACCCATGCCTATATTCATCATCCATTCACCGATCATACCACACATGGGTAATGTTAGTCATGGGTATTTCGACTTACAAGTGCAGTTTCAGCTATTTTGACTTGCTTGCACTCACAAATCACTCCATTTGCATATTCAAGATGAACGTAGAAGGTAGCATGTGACCTGATAGGTCTGATATGCTTCTCGAAGAGAGGTCATGCTGCAGTGGAGAACACACCATTTGTTCGCATCCATTTCATTGTCAAGCTATTTCCTTTTGGGCATTTTCTCGTGGACAACGTCATCATTCATCATCTCACCGTCAATTTCATTGTACTACATTGAATTTCGATGTATTTATATATATATATTCACTGAAAAAAACATAGGTTTCACACCAGTTATAGTTAGGAATTAGCATTTAAAAAACCTATTAAATTCACTGAAAAAACCCATAGGTTTCACACCAGTTATAGTTAGCTGGAAATTCTACTCGCATAAAACCATTGAAATTCCCACGTTATAGTTAGTTGGACTCACTATAACTTGCGCGTGCAATGCACTGCTGATGACGTCACATATTACATCACTCATGACATGGTCAGTGACATCACTCATGACATCACTGATGACACCATCCAGTGAATGTGTTTCTTTTAAAAAAATAAATATGTGTTATATATGTATATGTAAAAGTTGATGGAAGAATAAATGTTTAAATAAGTGTTTACATGGATGTTTTTTTTTTAAAAAAATTGATTGGTTAACTGGTTTATTAAGTGTATCTTAGTGAATATATATATTAGAGAGTAATGTTTAAATATTTAAATATATGTATTAGTGTTTCACTTTGTGTATAAGTGGCTGCATGGGTTGGTGAGTAGCTACATATGTATGTATATGGGTTATTAGATGTTTTTCTTAGTATCAGTATGAGTGTTTGTATGGTTTGGTGGGGGTATTACTTAGCACATAGATGCATGAATGACTGACTCTCTCTTTGTATGTGTTTTAAAGACAGCATATGTGCAGGACTGTATGGGTGGATGAGTGTGTATATGTGTGTGTTAGCGAGTGAATGACTGTCTCACTAGTGTCTTTATCAGTACCTACATATGTTTTAATCTAGTATATGTGAATATTGATGTATATAAGTGAGTATATGTGAGAGTGAGGGATTGTAAGAGTTCCTGTTTAAATTAGTATGTGTTTCTATAAGTGATTGTTTAAGAGAGTAAGTATGTGTAAGTTTCCTTAGAAGCAAAGTGGTAGTGTGTGTATAGCTGTATATGCAAATAAATGGATGTTCAATAGTTTATTTGCATGTGTGAGTATGTTTGAGAGTATCTTTTGGATGACTGTCGGTGTGTAAGAGGATGTATAGGTGTATCACTACATATGATGAGTGAGTATATGTATGAGTGACTATATAGGACTGTTGGTGAATGAGTGGATGTGTATATAGATGGTGGAATTATTGAATTGGTTGTTGTAACTGGTATGGGTATCTCCATTTTTTTGAAAAATTTAGTTTCTATTTTTGAATATGTGTTTCAAGGGTTACATTACAGTGAAAGGAGGTCTGTCACTCTGTCACAAGGATGGTGTCATCAGTGATGTCATGAGTGATGTCACTGACCATGTCATGAGTGATGTAATATGTGACGTCATCAGCAGTGCATTGCACACGCAAGTTATAGTGAGTCCAACTAACTATAACGTGGGAATTTCAATGGTTTTATGCGAGTAGAATTTCCAGCTAACTATAACTGGTGTGAAACCTATGGTTTTTTCAGTGAATTTAATAGGTTTTTTAAATGATAATTCCTAACTATAACTGGTGTGAAACCTATGGTTTTTTCAGTGAATTTCAAAGTTTTTTTTAATAGCAAATCTCTATAGGTATGAAATGTAATATTTTTTATAATGAATTTTATATTGTATATGTATGTAATACTATTTTTCTTTAATGTATATTGTTCATGTTTTTTTTTTTTGCCCTGGAGCGCTCCCGGTGCGCGTACCCGTGAGCGTCCCGTTAGCGCTATTGCCGCGAACGAAAACATCATCGTGACGTATCGCGTAGCCGCGTGATGCGTCTTATGACGCACGGCGTAAGCGCACCCGTAAGCGCCCGAGCACATACGATCGCGCAACGTAAGCGCCGCTGGGCGCGCACCGGGGCGCGTAGCGTAAGCGCGTTGGGTCATGTGACCTGAACATAACACTTTTCATTGGTTCAGAACACTTTTGGTTTCCAAATGATGAAAGACCGGGTCATGTGACCTGAAAATAACACTTTTCATTGGTTCAGTCCAGTTTTGTTTTCCAAATTATGAAAGCCCCCACCTTTTTTGCTCATTCTCACTTTGTTCTTTGAGTGAGGAAGACCTGTTTTCATTAATTGAAAAATGGCTACAGTAGCAGCAACAGCTGGAGCATCTGCACCACCACCACCACCACCACCACCACAAGGACCACCACAACACCACATTGGTGGTGAGGAGGAGGAGGAGGAGGAGGAGAGGAGGACTTTCCTGCCTGAAGACAATCCCCCTTACAAACCGAGAGAGCACATTGTGTGGGAGTTTTTTAAATTCCCAAGAGGCCAGAAGAAAGTCAATGCGGCAAAAGTGACTTGTCTGATCTGTGGCTGTGAACTTACCAGGGGGAACCCTACAAAAAAATATTCTTTTGGAAATCACACCATGATTCGCCACATGCAACGCAGGCATCCTAACAACTATTCTGCGGCAGAGGAGAGAGAACTGTGCAGAAACCTTCCCCAATCTTCTTCCAGAACCTCAACAAGCAAAGAACCCACTCCATCGGGTCCAGAGGCAAGGGAGTGGTCCCAAACATACAAACCAAGTTTGGAGGTTATAAAATTGTTTGTATCTATTGTGGGACTACAATTACGTATGGCGTAAAAAGTATAAACCTAATCAACTGTGCTGGAGATAACCATATCTGCAGAAAAAAACCTTAATTTTTTTCCTGATTTTTTTTGCTCCAGTTGAGCCGTTTACAATTCCCTGTTTTTTGTTTCTCCCCATAAAAATTACAAAAAAAATATAAAACTGTTCATAAAAGCCAAAAAAAGTAAAAAATGTTAAAAAAACAAAAAAAATATAAAACAACAAAAAGAATAAAAAAACTGTTCTTTTTAGAACTACTTCCAATTTATAAAAAAAGCTCCATTTTTAAAAAACTCTGTCATTCTTTTTTCTCCAGGGTACGCTCCCCGGTACGCTCCCCGGTGCGCGTACCGGGCGCTCCCCCCCGCGAAAATCGAAAAAAAATATTTATTTTTTGCCCCGCGAAGCCCTTTTATAGCTCCCACATCAAACCTAAGGGGTCGGGGGGGGGGGTCTACACTGCCCCCTTTTGGTCATTTCCCCCTTTGTTTTTGCCACCTCTTGTGTCTCGATCCTACCGAGACACAAGATGGCGGCCGCTCCGGACTGTTTGGAATCGGGCTACCAGTCCCTACAATTTTGGCAAGTTTGGTGGGAATCCATTCAGCCGTTCGGGCTAAAAGTGAGTCCAACCGCCCTATGGAAATTAACATGGAGAAAACATGTTTTGGGACCCCCCTTTTATCTCGGCCCCCGCTTGACGAATCCCCCCCAAAATTTCAGGGAAGGAGCAGAGCGGAGCAGGCCATTTAATTTGAGAAATTCGCGAAAATTCGTCCACCGGCGCCAAAGTTATTCCCAATAGAATGTTGCAGATTTCCTATGGAAAGTAGGTCCTAACTGTAACTACCTACTGGCGACCGCCAGTAGGTTATATATATATATATATATATATATATATATATATATATATATATATATATATATATATATATATATATATATATATATATTGGTTTTGTTTGAAGCTTTCAAGAGTGAAGAGTTTAGGAGTGGATGTTGAAGTGTTGGTGTTGAAGAGTTAATGGGTAAATGCTGAAGGCAAGTCTTTATGAGTGAAGGGCTAAAAGTAAGGGGTTTACTGGTGAATGGTTTAAGGGTGGAGGGTTTAGAGAAGAACGGGGTAAGGATTTATGTGCAGGGTTTGCCATTAAAAAGTTGAGGAGTGAATTATGAATGGTTATGGGGTGAAGGGCTAAGGATGAAATAGTAAACCATGAAGGTTTTAGGGTGAAGGGTGTAGGCATGAATAGCTGAGGGGTTTAGGGGTAAAAGGTTTAAAGGTGAATGTTTAGGGATAAAGGGTTTAGAGCTGACAGTGAAAGGATTTAGGGGTAACCAATAAAGGGTTTAGGGGTGAAAGGTTACGGGTCAAGTGCTTAAAGAGAAGCATTTATAGGTGACTAGCTTAAAGGTAAAGGCTGAAGCGGTGAAAGGTTTGGTGGCTAGATGTGAAGAGCTTAGAGTTGATGGTTAAAATGTTTAGGGGTAAAAAGTGAAGTTTTTAGAGGTGAATGGTTTAGGGCAAAATGCTTAGGGTATAGGGTTTGTAAATGAATTGTGAAGGGTTTAGGAGTGTAGGAAGATTGCTTTAGAGGTGAAGGGTTTAGGGGTGCAGGGAGTTTGAGGATTTGGTAAAGATAACATAATTAAAAATGAAAGTAAGGGAATTAACAATAAACTGTAAAGAAAAGGTAATGTAAACGTCTCATTGGAACTGCAGGCATGATGGGATGGTGACCAGTAGCGGTCGGTGGTGGGAGTGCTGCCGGGCGGTGATGTGGGCTGGGGGAGGGACAGGGTGGGGGGTAGTAAACTACGGAATACGGCCAAATACAGGTAAGTAAACACATAAATAAATAAAACGAAAACAACCCCCCACCCCACGTCACCGCCGGGCAGCACTCTCACCACCGACCGCTACTGATAGTGACCATAAAATAGTAGCAAGCATAGGCAAAGCCAATAGTTCTGGCTTTCAAGTGCCAACAATTGTAAACTCAGGCATACATGGAATCTGTTTGCAGGCATTGCATGCACAAATGTTGTTTATCGCAATAAAGCATATCCTACTGACTTTGACAATAGTCAGAAAACATATCAAAAATTTAAAATGGAACGTGACAATCAGTATAGTGGATTTTTTTTCAGATTCATAAAACTCACTTGTGCTTTCTAATGAAAGCACTTACTAGAGTGTGAAATGATACACCAACAGCTGATAGCATTAGGTGAGAGAGTTATACTCCTCTGTACAGAGCTGGGCCAAAGACCACTTTATGCATATTTTAAAGAATTGCTAAAAATACGTCATCCAACAGCTGCACTAGCAAACCAGCTTACCTAGGTAGGCCAATATTAGGAAAATGTAGAATAGTAATGCACTAATATTGGTGTGTTTTGTCATTCACTGAATGTATTCCTGAAAGTGCTTCCAGTGATGCCCTAAAACGTTCTTCAAACTCATTAAAGAGGTATGCTTTTCTGTGCTGCTTGACGCCACTAAGGACCTTATAACAACATCTCTGATATCACACAGTAACTTCACTAAATGTTCCCAATACCGGGGACTTTCAAGTAGGACCCTGAGGGTGACCTTAGAAGTGAGGAATTCCCAGTGAATCAGTCATTTGATTCCTAAGTCTTCCCATTATTTCAGCAGGCAGGTTCCGTGAGTGAGCGTTAAGAGGTAGTAAGGGTATTGCAGGGTTCAGGAAAGTGAACAATTAAAGGTATAGTAAGGGGCTTTTAGGGTTCAGGGAAGGGTAGCAAGTACTTTTTAGGGTTGAGGAAAACCACATTAGGGGGTAGGAAGGGTTTTTAGGGTTCAGTGATGGGTAGGGTATGGGGTAGCAAGTTTTGTAGGGCCGAAGGATGGATAGCGTAAAGGTTTTTACGGGTCACAGAAGGGTAGCATTAGGGGCTGTAAGATGTTCTGAGATCAGTAAAGAGAGGCATTAAGGGGTAGTAAGTGTCTATTAGGGTTTAGGGAGGTGTAAGATTAAAGGGTAGTAAGAGTTTATAGAATAGGATTGCGTTTAGGGGTAGTTTTAAAAAAAATGTTTTAAATCGAACAGCCTTAACATGGTCTTCTTCCAACTTTTTGCCTACTTCCCTCCATGTTTCTGTACTTGTTTTTGCTGGCTTTAGGACTCTGCAAACTTTATCTTTGCTGACCAGTGCTAAAGGGCCTGCGCTCTCTCCCCTAAACATGGTAATATTGGATCATCCCCAATTGGCATATTTAATTTATTTATAAGTTCCTAGTAAAGTGCACTATATGTGCCCTCGGCCTGTAAATTAAATACTACTAGTAGGCCTGCAGCACTAATTATGCCACCCACAAAAGTAGCTCCTTAACCATGGTTCAGGCCTGCCATTGCAGGGCCTGCATTTGCAGATTAATGCCACATCAACTTTGAATTTTAAACTTCTTGCCAAGTCTTAAACTCTCCTTTTATTAAACATAAGTCACCCCTAAGGTAGGCCCTGGATAACCCATTGGGCAGGGTGCTGTGTAAGTAAAAAGTAGCTACCAAAAATGGGGTGTCATTACACCCCTACCAATTGCACAGCTAAATTACGCAGCTCTGGAGATGCTGCCTCAGATGAACTTTTGCTTCAGCCATGTCCTTTCAAGAGGTCCGGGTGGACACAGTGGAACATTAGAAAATACGAAAATGGCAATTCACACTCCGCGTGTAGACTCAGAAAGTAGTCGAAGGAAAATTGAAAAAAAGTGATGAACAAATATGATGAAATATGAGAAATGTATGGATTACTAAGAAGGAATATTATCGCCAATGTGGCGTAATTTAGCTGTGCAATTGGTTGGGGTGTAAAGACACCCCATTTTTGGTAGTTGTTGATTATCAAAGTGCCTATTGGGCATGGCACAATACCACTTTGCACGCACTCAATGAACAACCGAGATTAAACTGAACCATGAACTTTTGATGTGCATCCGACTCCCTTATCTGATAAGTAAAAAGCAGGACATGTACTTCTAAATTTTTCATATTCTGGTAGTGACAAACAGCTAAACTGTAAGGCCTACTCCTCTCATAGGCTAGAAGCTAGAATTGGAAATTCCTTAAAATCTCTTTAAGCTGTAATTCCTGATTAGAAAGGAGTGGTTGCCTCATGTTTCATATCTTTGGAATGGTAATGATAAATCCTCTTTTCTGGTATGGTAATGATAAATCCTCTTTTCTGGTAAAGTTGGGATTAACATTACTGTTTTAGAAGAGCCACTTTTAGAAAGTGGGCATTTCTCTGCTCCATGTGCCTTACAGACTATCTTCAATACATGTCTGGGCTGCTACACGTTGTGCATTCCCTCCAGGCAGCCACAAATACAGGAAGACTAGATATGGCTGAGTACCCATCTACATATATCTGCATTCTGAAGGCCCTTCCTGGGCAGAAAGGGGGAAAGGGGTTAACACTTACACTTCAATAGTAAGTGGTCTGATCCCACACAAAGGACTGATTACCCCAAAAGACAGGCAGGACTGGGTTGAAAGGGTTATTTGTGCACTTCAAGACCACTCGTTGAAGTTTCCCTCACTTCAAAGGCACATTTGGGTACAAGTATCGTATCTACGACCCCACCAACTCATACACTTCTGGACCTACACCTGAACCTCTGTCAGAAGAACTGTTTTTCAGCTCAAAGGACTCAGCTGGACTGCTGATTTGGATGGCCAGCTTTTCTGTCTGCGGTCCTGCTGCCTGCTGCTCTCTGACTCTGCTGAACGAGAGCTGGACTCTGCCTTCTACCAAGTGAGCTCCAAGGGCTTGTTGGCTTGCCTCCTGTTAATTGCCACTCAGAGATACCAAAGTCTCTACCCCTGCTCCTGTGCCTTGCTCACTGGAAGTGATCCATATACAACACCTATTTCGATGCATCACCGGTCTGCGTCTAGCAGAACCGACACATTGACCCAGTTCCGGGATTAAAATCGACACATGTCTCAGAACCAGCATTTTGCCTCCAGAGATCGACGCATCAGACAGCGTATCGCTGCCGCAGCAGCTTGGTGAGATTGAAGCATCCCTTCTACTGCACGGCCGAATCCAGTACTTCACTCAACAGCTCTCGACTCCAGCCCCCATCTTTGGAACTCACACATCGTCTTCACTGCGTGGAGAAGATCAATGCATCTCACTGCTCGCAACCAGGAAAAGTACTTTGTTTACAGGGAGCTGCGTGAGCCCTGTAGCCAGCTGGCACTCCATTGCGCTTGGCCCGAATTTTGACTTTGCCCTGATCCAGCGTGACATAAAGTAACTGTGGTAACGGCTTAAGGGAAAGACAGAGCCGTCACTTAAATGAACATATGGGTTTTATTTAGTAAGTACCAACAACTGCGACCTCAGCCACAGCCTCGCTATTCCAGCGCTCTCACAAAGTCACCGGCGCTCGCCTTGGAACGCCGGTCGCGGTGACATTCTAAGTGATGTCACCGCGAGGGCACTTCCATTACATGCGAGGCGCCGGGGGGTTATTGTGTGGAAGATACCACACATCCCCCTTCCCTGCGGAAAGAAAAGCATAAGTATAATACGAACAGTAGAACGAATCTGGTGGCACAGGGACACCCAACTGGGTGTGTGACGGTCAACATATCCCTAGGCCTGAAGAGAGGCTAGACAACACAGACAATATGCCAAAGGTTACATCATTACATACTGATCAAAATGTCTAGGAGGTCTGGTCACCCTCTTGTTAGGCCTGCCGGTCGTGTGGGGAATCATGGTTTGCCTCTTAGTGGTGGAACTGGGGTCCCGCCTAGGGTCTCCCTCCCGTCCCCTTGGATTCACAGGAGGATGGTACCTTACGACCCTCCCAAGGTTCCATATTTTCCCTTCTTGAGTCTTGACTGCATTGTTGAATAGTTTGGTGATCTTGGTTGGGCTGGTGTACTCTGACCAACTTGCCTTCCCTGTTGGAGCCCTGATTTTAACGCTGTCTCCCACCTTGAATTCTCCATCCTGTGCGGCTTTGTGTCGGTCATATCCTTCTTTTCTCTTTTCCATGGCTTCCTTTTGCTTCTCCAAGCTTCTAGCTTCCTTAGATCGGTCTGACCAACCCTTGTGCCACTCCATCCATCCTGGGGTCAGCTTAGTGTTGGGTATCCTGGCGCGGAGCAATTCAAACGGGGTGACCCCCGTCGTCTGATGTGGCGTGAACCTGTATGCCTCTAGCCGTCTCCACGCCTCTTCCTTCCAACTTATGCCGCTGGCCCTGGCCAATTGGATGCTCTCTTTGAGGGTTTTGTTAAAGCGTTCGACCATGCCATTAGTTTCGGGGTGGTAAAGGGCGCAACGCTTGTGTCTTATGCCTCTTCCCTCCAAAAAATCTTCCATTTCTTTGGAACATAGCTGTACACCGTTGTCCGTCAAGATGTTGTTAGGTAGCCCTTCCCGGATGAACACCTCCTCCAGAAAGTTGATGACCGTCTTAGTCGTGACTTCGCTGACAAACTTTATCTCTGGCCACCTGGAATACAAATCCACCAGCACCAAAATGTAGGGTGTCCGCAGTTCTCCGGACATGGGGCCCACGATGTCCAATGCCAACTCGACCCACGGTCCTGAAGGGGGCGGCCTGCACACCATGGGTGGCGTCTGTTGCCTCAGGACTTTGTCGCTGCTGCCGCACGGAATACACTCCCTGATTCTCCTTTCAGTGATCAGATCCATGCTCGGCCACCAGTAGCTCTCCCTGAGTCTCTGTTTGGTTTTGGTGATGCCCAAATGTCCTTCGTGGGCTAATTCGACCAGATTGTTCCTCACGGTTGCAGGAGGTACAAGTCTAGTGCCCCTGAATAGACATCCGTCTATTATGGACAACTCGTCTTTAATGGCCAGGTATGGCCGCAGGTTTTCATCCTGTTTGTCACCGTGCTTCCAACCACCTCTTACTCTTTTGTAAATTTCCTCCAAAATTTTGTCTTCTTCTAGCGCCTTTCTCCATGTTTCTTCTCCCAACGCCTTCTGGATGATGCAGACATCCTCCACCTGAAGGTCCTCTTCTTCTTCATCCGCCTTCTCCTGCTTCTCCCTCGTTCCTTCATCACCGACGAGCCTGGATAGACAATCAGCTGCAAGATTCTGTGTCCCGGGGACGTATTCAACATCAAAGGTGTATTCTTGAAGGCCGACTACCCACCGCCTTATCCTGCTGGAGATGGCATCCAAACCCTTCTTGCTGAATACTTCCACCAACGGCTTGTGGTCAGTTCGGAGGGTGAACCGTGTTCCCCAAAGGAAGTCTCTGAATTTTCCTAACGCCCAGGATACTGCCAAGGCCTCTTTCTCGATAACCGAGTAGTTGTTCTCGGACTTCTGGAGTGACCTTGAGGCAAAGGCTATGGTTTCTTCTCCTTCTTCTCCAACCTGGGTGAGGACAGCCCCCAAACCTTTCGCGCTTGCGTCGGTGGTGACTATGGTTGCCCGGTTGGGTATGTACGACTTCAAGCTGGGGGCCTCTGCGAGTGCCTTCTTTACGTCCTCGAATTCCCTCTGGCACTCTTGACTCCACTGGAATTCATTCTCCTTCTTCAACAGTAGCCTGATGGCATATGTTCTTCCCGCCAGGTTCCTTATGAACTTTCCGTAAAACTCTAGCATCCCCATGAACGACTTGATTTCGTCCTTGCCCTTGGGGGGTGTCAGGTTCACGATGGTGTTTTGCAATTCAGCTTTCGGACAAATACCCTCTGTTGTCACCTTGTGTCCCAGGAAGTCCAATTCAGCACAGCCAAACACACACTTGTCTTTTTTCACTGTGAGGCCTTGTGACTGAAACCTCTCAAGCACGCATCTCAGTCTACCATCGTGCTCCTCATGGTTTTTGGCAAATATGAGTACGTCGTCCTGGTAGCACATGACGCCTGGGATGCCCTTCAAAATGTTGCCCATGATCCTCTGAAACACGGCGGCCACCGAGACTAGGCCAAATGGCATTCTTTTGAATTTGTATGCACCCATGGGTGTCACGAATGCTGTGAGTTCTTGAGACTCCTCGTGTAGTCTTATTTGGAAATATGCCGAGGTGAGGTCGAGGGTGGAGAACACCTTGGCACCTTCTAGCATGCTCATCATCTGGGTGATGTTGGGTAAGGGATAACGGTCAACCACGACCTCCTTGTTTAAAGCCCTTAAGTCTATGCAGAGCCGGACCGACCCATCCTTCTTCTTGGCCGCGACAATGGGGGCCAACCATTCAGTAGCTTCCACCGGTTCGATGACTCCGGCCTTGCACAGTTTCTCCAGTTCAGACTTCACCTCCTCCTGGATGGCAATGGGGAGTTTCCTGACTTTGGCCACGACAGGCCTGGCGTTCTCCTTCAGTCTTATTTTGTGGCAGTAGTTCTTTAGGCACCCTAATTCTTCCCTGAACACCTCTTGGAATTCTGTTACTACATCTGCTTTGTGTTCAATGATCTCCTGTATCAGAATCTGGGGATCACAGTTAGGATTCAAATAGACCCCTAACTCTTTCTGTGCTTGCCACCCCAAAATGTTATCTCCTACCGTGGACACATACACCTTGGAGACTGTTGTTCTGTCGCTGTATTCTACTTTCCCAAGGAAATAGCCCTTCATGGAGATGGGGCGACCAGCATACCCCCCAGGCCTAAGATCCATTCTTTTCAAAGTAATCATTCCCTTAGACACACGTGAGAACTCTTTGGCATTGATAATAGTAATTCTGGAACAGGAGTCAAATAATGCTTCCACCTCAACCTCCCCAACCTTTATGGTGTCCTTAGGACTGCTGACTTGTCCTCCCTCGACCTGCACTACTATTTCCGCACACGCAAGGTTGGTGGGACTGGGGGCTTGTAAATTCTGTACCTGCACCACTATCTCGTCGCACACTACATTCGTCCTGTCTCTGCCTTGCCTGCTGACTCCCTGCCCACTCTTGCAGTACTGCTTGAAATGCCCTTTCTTCCCGCACTTGTTGCACGTGAACCCGAGAGCAGGGCATTCCCTGTCGTTAGCTAAGTGCCCCTGCTTACCACATCTATAACATGTGCCTTTAAACGTTCCCCCCAGCCTGCTTTCTTTGTGTTCTTTACTCACTACCTTCTGGCCTTTGACTACTGACACTGTCTCACATTCAGTCACCACCTCACTGACATTGGCCTTTTCGTCACTTTTCTTCTCCCCTGCGTCTTGCTTTATTTCCTTGACGCACTGAAGCATGTGCTCCACCTGCTTGGCTACAATGAGCACCTCCCGGAGTGGCGGGTCGTCCTTGAGCCACAGCTCTTCACGCACACGTTCCACCCTACATGCCAAAACAAATTGGTCCCTGATTCTTTCCTCACTTGCTCCACCAAATTTGCAAGTGGCGGCTAACTTCCTTAACTCGGATACAAAATCTTCTATCGATTCTCCCTCTTTTTGTGTTCTCTTCCCAAAGTGGTACCTCTCCATAATCGTGCTAGTCTTGGGAAGGTAGTGTAAATCTAACTTCCTAAGGCTCACTTCAAACTCATTGAGACCTCTAGCCTCCTGTGCCCCTAATTCTGGGAGATGATCCAGGACTTCCTCACCCTCCGCACCTAGATAATAGGCCAATAACGCAACCTTTCTCTCCAAACCCAGGTTCGGCCCACACACAGTGGCATAATTAACAAACACTTTTTTCCATTTCTTCCACTGGATATTGGGATCCCCCGGGGTGGTCAAGAAAAAGGGTGGAGGGGTCACGCTCTGCATGCTGGGTGCTAACTATTCCCTGCTGACACCCTGAGAAAATACACACCCACTGGGCACAATTGCGCTGCAAAGGAAAAGGTAGGTTAGTAAGCGCCTTAAAGAGTACACTTTCTTTATCTCCAAGTTCCCTCAGTGACATAACCACAGGCAGACAAGAGGAAGAATCCTTGCACGGTCCTTTATGTATGGGGGTGAGGTGCAAAGACTTCAGAGCGTAGGCTTTTCTGGCTATACTGCTGAATGTTCCTGATGCACCACAAAACGCTGTGCTTGTTGCGCAGTGTAGTCTAGTTTAAACCTGTTGCGTGAGACAGAAGAGTCTAGGGTCCCTCAGTGCATCTGGCTGAAAGTTTCCAGGGTGAACCTCCTTACAGTCAATATTGTCACCCTTTACTGCGCACAATTCCTGCTGCGACGAACACGGCTAATCTCCCTCATGTTCTTGCCTCCTCCCCCAGCCACGCTGCCACTCGGTCACAAAGTCATACAATATTGGCTGAGGGTTTCCGCACGAAGGCCCCGACCGGCTGCGCTCCTGTGCTCCACTCTTCCTCCCGCATCGCGCCTAGATGCCCACAGATGTCCTGCTCTCAACCATTTCAACCGCCGTGAATGCTCCTCGCTTCCCCCGCAGCGCTATATTTCAGCCAACAACCACGCAGGGTTACAGGGGTGATATATGCTTCCCGCAAATGTCTGTCGCCAGCCTATGTTGATTCCGAGCTCCACCGCTCGCTGATGACGATCCAGAATAATTAGGCGGCCGCCTTATGCGCTGAACCCCTTCGCGCTTCACGTTGTGCAGAGCGTGCCGCCTATCGTGAAGTGCTCGCGCCTCCTGCTTCCACAAGCAAAATACTTAAGCAAATGACCAGTCTTCCTCAACGCTATCCTTAGCAGGGCACCTCTCACACACTTGAATGACTGCAGATTACATTACACGCCGCACAGGACATTGGGAAGTGCAGGGTAGCGCGCAGGAATGACTGCCAGGCGTTATCTTACTTCTTATGTTGACAGTCAGATGATAAGTCCTCACCGACCCATAGACGCCTCTACACGTTCTTCGGCGGGGTACATTTTCACCCCTTGAGCCCCTTCGAGTATTTATTCAAACACCTCTCGACCCCGGGCTGCTTCTTACTTCTGTAATCTCTCCGCGTTGCGGTCTGTTTGCACTGCAACCCGATACCCTTCCCAGTCAGCCGGCTGCGTTTCCTTGAGCCAGCTGTTCTTCTTTTTTCTTCTCCGGCGTGTTGAGGTCGCAGAAGGTTTGCCCTCGTCGCCAGTGTGGTAACGGCTTAAGGGAAAGACAGAGCCGTCACTTAAATGAACATATGGGTTTTATTTAGTAAGTACCAACAACTGCGACCTCAGCCACAGCCTCGCTATTCCAGCGCTCTCACAAAGTCACCGGCGCTCGCCTTGGAACGCCGGTCGCGGTGACATTCTAAGTGATGTCACCGCGAGGGCACTTCCATTACATGCGAGGCGCCGGGAGGTTATTGTGTGGAAGATACCACAGTAACCTTTTTATGCTATCTGTTTCTAAGCACTTTACTGTAGTTAGTTCTTCAATAGTGAATATCTCGACTTCTATGCATTGGATGTTTGTTGTTTTGGTCTTGGTTTACTTATAAGGTTATACTTTCTTTTTCTGAATCTATGTGGAGTCTTTTTGTGGTGTATTCACTATGTTACTGTATGAGCTATTGCACAAATACTTAACACATTACTTTCTAAGTTAATCCTGCCTGCTCTGTGCCAAGCTACCAGAGGTTTTATGGGGTTCAGGGAAGGGTACTTTTAAGGAACAGTAAGGAGTTTTTTGGCTTCAGGAAAGGTAGAATTAAGGAGAAGTAAGTGCTTCTTATGGTGTATGCGAGTTGTCTCTAAGGGGTAGCAAGCGATTTTAGGGAAGGTGACCATTCGGAGGTGGCAAAGTAATATTAGGGTTGAGGGAAGGTAGCATTAAGAAGTAGTCAAGGGCTTTCGCGGTTTAGAGAAGAGGGCTACCAAGTGTCTTTAGAGTTCATGTAATTTACTATTCCCACTCCAGTGGGTGCAACAGTAGAGAAAGTGTTGGATTGAAGGGGTCAAATTTACTATTCCCACTTCAGTCAGTGCAACAGTAGGGAAAGCGTTAGATTGCAGAGGGTAAATATTTACACTTCTCACTCTAGTCAGTGCAACAGTAGAGAAAGTTTTAGATTGTGGAGGGGAACAATGTACTATCCCCACTCCAGTCAGTGCAACAGTAGAGAAAGTGTTGGATTTTAGGGGGGTAAAAATTACTATTCCCACTCCAGTCATATTAGAAATTAATATAAATATTATTTTTCATCAAAATACCTAAATCTGTTATCAAAATAATAACAACCCATTCATACAATATTATTTGAAATTAAAAAGCATAGCACAATTAAAACATACAATAATAAATTACACTAAAAAAGTTACTCTTTTTAATGTTGTTATTACTTACATAACGTTCTACCCAATACTTCTACAAGCTACACACCACACATCTAAAATTTATATTTACATTTATAATATTTACATATTTTACATAATTAAATATTAATGTAAATTAACTGCTAATAAAACAATTACATTTGATTACCTTTCCACCCTTTATCTGTACAAAATTTAAAAAACACACGTAATATATACATTTTGAAAAATTATTTAAAGAATCTACATAATTTATAATCAATTAAACAATTAGACCCTAATTATGATGAGACTCAGAAAGACCCCGATCGCAGGTCTGAGGCTTTCCGAGTCACAACGAGTGTTTCACTTTCGACCGCCGCAATACGATGCAGGTGGCCGAAAGTGAAATTGGCTGGTCATTCCGGCTGGATTCCGATGGGCTCAAGGAGCCCGTCCGGCAGTTGGAGGCCTGCCTATAAACCCTATGGACAACGTTTCCGCTGTAGGGATTACGATGTCGGTTTCTGACAGCCTTTCCATGTTGGGCTTTCCGACATGGAAAGACTGTCAGAAAGCGGCCTTGGGAGGCCCTAGCAGGGCCCCCTTCACCCTGCGGCCTCTGGTTGAGGGTTGAGGGGGCACCTATAGTGCCCTCATTTCACCTCTGCACTGTGTGGCAGGTACCCGTAGATGCCTGCCGCACGATGCAGGGATGAACAGATTCCCCCATTTTTCTATGGGAGCTTGTGCTACAGCTGGTAAACAGTGGCAACACAAGCTCCCATAGAGAAATGGGACTGAACGGCCACACCATGTGCAGTCTCATTGTGATGCTGGGGCCTGGACCGCCGAACGGAGGTCAGTTGGTCCTGATTCCGCAACGGTGTCGGGTGGACGTTAGTCTCCCTGACATCGTAATTAGTCCCTTAATAGTTTGAATTAACTAAGAATAAATTAATTATATTTAATTAACTTCCCACACCTCACCTCTAGAAATACAACTCGCACATATAACCTAAACAATATTTTAACCATATATTTACATATTTAATGATCATTTAAGCAATTATTAATTATTATAATTTCCTACAAATCCTTTAACCATACAAAAAATCACAAAACATCCCAAACAAAAATATATATTACACAATTTACATGATTAATTATCAATTAAATAATTATTTATAATAATACCACATTTTTTAAATAATGATAAATGTTTACTTCCCATCCTATACCCATTCGAAACCCACAACCCGCACATTAAACTTAAATAAAAAAATATTTATACAATTAATGTAAATAATTATCAATTAAATTAGAAATATTTAAAAATGTATTTTTATTAAATTATAATTAATTAACTTCCCACACTATGCTTCTACAAAACACAGAACCCACACTTCAAAATTAAAAAAATAGACTATTTACATAAATAATTATCATTTGAATAATTAACAATTAATTATAATTAATTTACTTCCCAACCTATCGCCCGACAAAACCCACAACCGGCACCTAAAACTTAAAAACAAAAAATGTTAATTATACAATTAATATAAATAATTTTCAATTATATAACAATTTTACTTTCCACCCTTTACCCTTACAACCAGCTACGGTACTAAAAAACAACAAAAAAAATTATATTAAATTTAAAAACTACTATTAATTTACAAACCATATTAAAAAACGAACAATATTCAAGCAAACATTTTAAAACATATACAATTAACATATATATTAAAATACACAAAAAATATCAAAAATCGATATTATTAACAACAATATTTTTAACATTGATATTACTTACCTGAAATGGATATTCTTGTCCACGATATTCATGCTCATGATATTTCTATGTCAGGATATTTCCAAATCGGTAATTGTGTCAGTCGAAATTACTGACTCAATATTTTGTCTGAATACCGATTTTTCTAGATCATGAGGGCCAAGCAAAGGTGGTCACAGATTCAGTATACACTGAGTGGCCTGCAGCGAGGCTCAATAGTATAAGTATAGATATACACCTGAGAGGAAAATCTTATGTTGAACATTAACAAAGATGAGAGGAGGAAAATTCATACAATGCTAACGATTGAGGAGCTCTCAGATTCCAGATTCACCACAATTAAAATTGGGGTCAAATTATTTGCTTGACAAAAGTGTGAGATTTTTCTGGAGTTGCCAGACGTTTATGAGCAATAGCTATGATTGGTTTTGTCATTTAATACTAGGGGTACGGAGCTTTGTGTGCTATGACTGTCCAATTAGAAAACAATGGCTCCCTGTATGTGCATTTATAGCTTACTCCACGAGGTGGTAATTTTTAAATAAGTTAAAAAAGTTAAAAAATATTATTAAAGATTGTCGGAATGCATTTTGCAATCCGGATCATATGGGAGCGATGTGTGCTACCACACATCTCCAAACCCGCTGGCAACCATACACTGACAATATTTGGGTTAGAAGTAGAACCAGGAAAAAGGAAATTGGAGAGAAACAGAGACACTAGGGGGTCGATTCCGATCCGGTAAAATCCCCGTCCGTACGATTCGTATCCGGAGCCGTTTCCGTACGACTCGTACACACACCGTACGACTCGGCGAGTACGATCCAGTCCGGGTGATCAGGACGCTATTCGTACGGTCCACGTCAGGTAAGGGCGATTCGTACGGAAAAGCGCACAATCACTTACACACCATACGGCGCGTACCCCCCATGATCGCAGGGGTACCCTGCGATCATGGGAGGTACGTGCCGTACACCCAGCGTACATGGGGTACGCACCGTACACCCACCGTACATGGGGTACGGTGCGTACCCCATGTACGCTGGGTGTACGGCACGTACCCCCCATGATCGCAGGGGTATGGCGCGTACCCCTGCGATCATGGGGGGTACGTCCCGTACCTGGGGGGTCCGTTCCGTACCTGTTTCGGTGCGAACTCTGCGTGTACGACGGTTTTCAGCTCCCGTAGGAAAAGGGTCGTACGGTGCGTACCCGACACGAATCGTACTTGCTGGGTCGTAAAGACCAGCCGCGAACCGTAGTGATGTCACGTACAGCGGGTTCCGAGAGAGACTCGTACGGAGATTTGAGTCATACGGAGTCCTGTACGACTCGTACGGAGTTCGGCTCCTGGTACGAATCGTACTTTGTCGTACGTACGGGACGTTTACGGGTACGATTCGTACGGGGAAAAAACGCTCCGTACGACCATTCGGAGCGCATTTTACCGGATCGGAATCGACCCCCAGATGTTGTCACTCCGCCTCTTGGCACAGTTGGGCATGGCCTGCACTAAAGGAGTGTTGATGTCTACAGACCAGAGATAGCCTATAGTGAAGTTATCATTCTGTCTCCAGCACCTAATTTCTAATGTTACATTGTATATACCTTCTAATAATTTCTGTGTTTCCATTTCTCTGGGTCTGATGAAACTCTATCTTCCTAAAGCTGTAGTACAATTGAAATCTATGTAACATGTGCAGAGACTATTCTGAGCAACTATGCACGCCTTACTTCGAACAACTAAATTCAATGCTTAACTAATAAGTTCTTACACTCGAAGTGTTTTCAACATGATGGGTTCATTACCATCAACTTAATAAATGCACAAGTATTTTATGGTTCATCTAACACCAGGAAATCATTCCACCCAACATTATGTTCTCTTAATAACATACATTTCTCAAATGCAAGACTATCAAGGTCAGTGCAAAGAGAAGGATCCTTTTTGGTCCTTTCATTGAACAAGCAAAAGGGCCTTATTACGATGTACACTGACAGTGTTGCGGAATCCAGAACGGTGATCCCAAACACATCATTACAATGCGACCGCACTTGGTGCAGTCGCATACTCCAATTTCTCTATGCGAGCTTGTGCAGTGGCTTTAAACAGGCCATAGCACAAACTCCCATAGTGAAATAGGAGAAAATGTTCATCCCAGCCTCACGTGGCAGACACCTCATGCCCCCAACTGTAGGCCACAGGGAGAAGGGGGGCCAGCTAGGGGCCCCAAAGTCAGGTTCTATCAGGCTTTCCATGTAAGAAAGCCCGACATGGAAGCCTGTTGGAAACCGAAATCGTTATCCTGACAGCGGAAACTACATCCATAGGGATTACGCTGAGGCCTCCGAATGGCCAACGGGCTTCTTGAACCCGTCGGAATCCAGCAGGTTTCAGTGAAACCCATTGGTGTGACTTGGAAAGCCTCCGACAGTTCTGAGTCTCAAGGTAATGAGGCTTAAAGTGGAAATGTAGGAGATTATAGTCCTCAAAGAAAAACTCCTGAAATGCAGTTCAATCGCAAAGTCTAAATACTTGATCAAAAGTATTACTTCACTGTATCCAGTTCAATCTTTTGTTGACTTCCAAAAATAAAACAGTGTAACATTTTCAAAGCTCTGACAATAAGGTCTCAGCTGCTGAAGCTATATAACTCAATGGTCTAGCAAGGACATTCTGTATCCCAAGGAAGGCAAAAGGAGTTCTATATGGCCGCAACTATTTACAAGTCTTGTGAGAGCCCTATGCATCAATGAGAAATGGAGTCTCCCTTTACTTTGTGAGAGGTCAATGGCTCCATGCTAAATGTAGTCTCCCTTTAATTCCTATGTGTATTTTGTGAGCACATTTATCAGAGACATAAAACCTGTTCCCTGGTGTCATTCACACTCTGCGCATACCATCAGCGTGTCCTACTTCTAAAGTTATGTGTACTCATGCAGTTCAGAATACTGCATCTCTGCCCAAGATCATTACGCGTAGGTAAGTGCAGATCATGACAAAAATATACATATAATAAAGAGTAAACATATTGTGAAATATGTTATTTACACAATATTTTACTACAAATAGTTTTAGGTACTTGACATGCAAAAATAGTCAAATATATTTTACTATGAAAAGAAAATAGGTTAATATTTGGAGATACTCTTATTTTTTGTATTAAAATTATTTGTTTTTATTTTTAAATGCATTATATTATGTTACACTATTTTTTTATGGCATTTACAGTTCCTACAAGTTTTTTAAATTATTATCTGTTCTCATTAAATATTATTTTAAAGGGGCTCTTTTTTTATTAACCATTGTAAATGTTTTGTATTTTAGTTAATATTACATGTAAATAATTTGTTTTGTCAAGCATTTTCAATAAGCTCAAATTTAAATAACATATTTTACTTTTTATTTAATTATTTTTTATTATTGTCATCTGAATAAACATAAATATGATCTTTTACTGTTTCATTTTCATACATGTTTAATATACTAATGTATTTGCAATAGATATATTTTAAGGACGGTGCAAAAATGCACAAATATTGTGTAAAGTGAAAAAAATGAGCAGGTACAGTTTATTATTCTAGCTCCTGTCCCCGAAACATTGAGGATGGTGCAAAATGGGGATATTAAGATGCACTATTAGAATTCCAGTTCACATATAAGTGAAACTTGAGGGTGTAAAATTTACTATTTGAACTCTAGCTCCACATATGTTTGGAAAAGTGCAAAAATTAGGGAGGTTATAATTTACTAATCACACTCCAATCTCACATTCTCTGGGAAATGTCAACAAAATTGAGGAGGGGTAGTTAAGATTAAATATTCTAACTTTGGTCTCACAAATTATTGGACGAACTGCAAAATGTAACATGGTTAAATGTACTATTCTAACATCGGCCTTGCATACCTTGAGGGGATTGCTAAAATGTAGGAGCTATAGTTTACTTTTCTAACCCCAATTCCACAAACATTGGGAAATTGTTAGCATTCAGGAGATCGTAGAAAATAGGGCAGGTTTATTGGGGCATATTACCAACGATTAGCGATATTTATCGCTAACGAGGCTTAGCAACGAATTTTTTATCGCTAAGCATCGCCGGAAATTATCGCAGAGATAACTTGCTATTAGCAAGGTTTATCTCAGAAGTGATAGAAATCCTCGCGCTAACTGCCAAATGAGAGAGTTAGCCATGATATCCACCTTCCATTGGATATCATGGCTAAGTCAGGAAAATACCAGGTGTAAAAAAGCAGCGCTAACCGCGGTTAGCGCTGCTTTTTTTTTATCACTAACAGGGTTAGCGAAATCCTTGATAATAGGAGAAATGTCGCTTAACAAAATGTCTCCTATTATTTTTCTCTGGAACGCCGCCTTTGCATCTCTTAGAGATACAAGGGGAAGCGTAGAGAAAAAGGGTGCTAACATGCGAATTTGAGTGTTAGCACCCTGTTGCTGATAGGGAGATAATTTTATCTCCGCTTTCTTGGCTTTTAAAAACAAAAAAGCTGAGGTAAATCCCTTGATAATATGCCCCATAATTTGTTATAATTAGCGATTAAAACTCCTACCCCACAAACATTGTGGAAATGACCAAACTTTAGGGGGTTAAATTAACTACTCAAAGTCCAGTCCCACATACTTTGGGGATTATAATTTAGTATTCTAACTTCCATAAACACTGGAAAAAGTGCAAAAAGGGGGGGAGAGAGCTAGCGTTTCCTATTCTAACTTAAGTCATACAAACATTGGCGAAAGTGCAAAAAATGATTGAATTAAATGTTTTATTCTAACTCATGTACAACATATTTTGGGTGAAGAGTTAAATGGATGGGGGAGTCATACTGTGTTATTCTATTTCTAAACCCACAAACATTTGGGAATGTGCTAAAATTGGGGAGTTATAATTTACCTTTCAAACTTCAGTCCTGCCTATATTGGGGAAACTGAAATAAATGTGGTTGGTTGTTATAATTTACTATACTTTAGTTTTCAAACTCCAAACCCAAATTCCAAAAACTGGTCCAGTGACTGTTTATGTCCCTACCAGAGGTTCAGAATATGGTCTATGTATTGTTTCCATAATTTTTATTCTTCCTCTGTAGCGGCTATTAGTACCCAAGATATGTCTTTTCTCAAAGTTGAATACATAAAGTCCCACCGCACTAGGGGAAAATGTGCTCCTCACTGAAGTTCTGAATGTTTGTAGGTTAAATCTTCCTTCACACTCGAATACATTCTCCATCAGACCTAATGTGCACAGTCCATTATGAATCTGCGCAGGGTATTGTGTTCCCAATTTGTTTCCTTCAGGGTGTCCCTGATGATGGTCGTGGTTTCCTCCTGCGGAAGGCTGGTGTACAGACTCACCAAAAGATTGTTTTCCCGATCAAAGTTTACTTCCTTGAGTAAGTTTAGAAAATCGTTAGTGTCCTTCAAATAAGTTGAGGTACCTTGTACCAAGGGTTTCTGAAAAAAGTCACACAGCCGTGACAGTGGCTCAAGGATTGAGCCTATACTTGAAACAATTGGGCGTCCCGGTGGTGGAGCTCTGTTTTTATGAATCTTAAAGAGTGTATCGAAATGCTGTGTTTTGGGATTCTTGGTGCAGAAAAAGTCTGCCTCTTGCTTCGAGATGTCAGCTTTAGATTCTACTTCTTTTACAAGAGTCATGATCTTGTTCCTCAGTCCTGGAAAGGAACCCCAGGGTAAGGTTCTGTAGTTTTACTTATCATCCAGGAATTGTCTGCATACTGTCCTATAGTCCTCCTTGTCTTGTAATGCTGCACCTCCCCTTTGTTGGTATGTTTTATGAGATAGTATTGTCTGACTGTATTTCCTTCAATGCTTTTTTTCCTCTGTGCTCATATTGTGGGAGGTGTCCTTCTCTTGTACCCCCTCTATCTCTGAGGGCAAAAAGTGGATTTATTTTTCAATCTTGTGTCTTCTTTAGAGTCAGTAATCTCAAAGGGTTCTAATTCCTCAAAAAACGATTTTAAATTTAGTTTTCTGAAGAATTCTGCCAGTTTGCAATGGATGCGGAACTTGGCGAGGTGGGTAGTGGGCACAAAGCCTAGATCTTTTTTTAGGAACTTCACCTGTGTGTCTGTACGTGCTGTGAGGATATGTTGGTCACAATGCCATGTGTGTGTCTGGCCCCTAGTTTTTCCTTGGACTTGCTCCTGGTGTTTATGCACATGGCGTTCTCCTCCCAATGTACTTGATTCTCTCTTCTTCTTCTGCTTCGGCCTCCCCCCTCTAGCTCTATAAAATGAAATCTATGGTTGGGAGGGTTGTGGGCCTTGCTGTAATAGAATTGCCCCAACCCAACATCGGGTGGAGTAGTGGTGTGGGGTAAAAAGGTACTCTAATACCTGACAGGTTTTCATGAGGTTATTTAATCCCTAAACTTTACATGACATTTATGTGATCTATTTGGATGTCTTTGGTAACGAATGGTTCAGCTGGAGTATAGACAAGCTTTACGAGATCTGATAGCTCACTCAGCTCAACCTGGTCACATAGTGAACCAATATATGGTAAAACAGGTAATTAGCAACTTATTGGCAAGATATTGGCAGTTGTTATGACCTGACATTAGACCAAACAACTAAAACTTTGCATATAGGCATACATCAGTCAATGTCACTAGTAGAATCAGCCTCCTTGGAGGGTTTCTCCCCCGCTGCAATGTTACTTTCCTCTGTAACTTTTTACCTTTACCAATAGGTTTCTAAATTATTTGGCCTAGGTGGGTATTTCTAGAGGTACTGCACCTCCCATGTAGGGATCTGTTTCTTGATTTCACTGAAGTGTTTTATAGACTCCTGTACCACTGGAGGTAAACCTGGATAAAAAAAGATTGTGGGTTGAGCATCACTCTTCTCTCTCTTGACAGTCATAGAACTGTACCCCAATCACAATAGTATAATAGTTACACTATAATTGGCATGAGTGAAGCTCTTGGCAGAAGTTTGGTGGGCAAGGGTTTATGTGTACTTTCCACTGTGAACAGAGAGGAAAGAATGATCTCTACCTATAAGGTCACATAACAGGCCTGACCTCTGAATGTCTGTAGATTTAATAAGGCCTACAATTTAAATATCAGCTATGCTTTTGTATTTAGAACACCCCTGTTCAGAGAGTATATGCTGCCCCTCTGAAGCTTGGAGCTATGTAATGCCCTTGCCCCCACCTTTTGCTTGTATTTAAAAGTTCCTGTTCTTTCATTTCAGGAGACCTTTGTTTCAAAGAGTCTTGGCGGCTGTCCTTGCCTTGGCCTGTAGAGGTCCATACTTCTAACTGAAAATGTCTACAAGGGTGAGGCTGCAGAACCCACTTTACTCTGGTTTGCTGCTGCAGAGGGCAAGCGAGATGCAAAGATCCAGGACACTGTGTGACACGCTCATTGTGGTGGGCAACCAGGAGTTCCACGCTCACAGCCTGGTGCTGGGCTGCTCCAGCAGGAAGTTTCAAAGCCTTCTGCAAGGTGCTGGGAAGCACTGCAACTTAGACTTCCTCTCTCACAGGACATTCCAACAGATCCTGGACTTCGCCTACTCAGCGGATCTCAGTGTGAACCCTGAAGACCTGAGGTGCCTCCTGAAGGCTGCAGAACTTCTGCAGATGGATGCCTTGGAACAGGAATGTCTCAAGATACTGGGAAGGCTTTCTCATCAACGTCATAAAAATGAGGGGGAGCTGCCCGGAAGCTTCACCAATGATACAATAATAACAAAAAAGAGCGATGATGAGAAGACATGCTGTGGTCAGTTGATAAGTAGTATGTCAAGAAGTATGTCCTGTTCTGAAAGCTCCAAGCATTCATCCCATAGGACATCACCAAGTGAAAACATTATACCAGCCTCAACAGTTTCAGGTCATCTTCCCACTATTCCATACAAGATGAGGCAATCGCCAGAAGGAACTCAGCACTATGAAGCAGTTGAGGTGACTCTTAATAGAGTGGGTAGACAGCTACATAAAGAAATTTCAGGAGAGGGAGGAAAATTAGAGTCTCCATCTCCGTTGATTGGGTCTTGCCCAGTGATGGAGTGTGCCAGGAGGACTTCCATTTCTAGCAATGGAGGCACAAAGCTGAGAGATACTGTCATCATCACTAATCCCCATCCGACCCCATCACAGCAGAGTAAGGTCTCCTGGTCAGGCGACAACCCATGGAATAGCCAGGATTGGACAAATACTTCCAAGTCCAGTCAACCATTCCAGCCACATCCAGCTTATTGGAGTTACCAGCTGCAAGCATTCCCACTGCTGCCATTCTCTGTGGCGAATCCCGATCGCATGGCTTTCTCTGGTGCTTTGGGGTTCCCAGGATACATGTGTCCCTTTCCACAGGACCTGACTCACAGCCAGAGCAGTAGCAGCATACGGAGCACCCTAAATCTGGCCAACAACAATGAGGCATCTACTAGCACAGTGGCACCCAAACCACATTCAAGAGAAGACAAGTAAGTATTGGGTATTTGGAAGAAAAGAGAGATATATTCTATGGAGGACTTCCCTAGCAATCCTGACAGTGCAGCAATCATGTTGGCGATATAGTGCGGTTATTTTCTGTGAAGATATGGTAGGCGGAAGTAGTCTCTTCATAGATTAATCGGAGACATTGTGAGATGAGCAGATTGATGAAAACACAATTATCCTAGCAAAGCCTGAGAACAGAGGCACACATTACAACATTAGAAATTACATACAGAGTCTTACAAAGTAGGGCATCGTCAAGCCCTGCATAGTCCTTGACATTCCCAATGAACAAGCAATAATAACTAAACATACACATGGATTCAAAAATAAAGGAAGGCTCCTCCTTCTGGATGTAAGTGAATGATAGACTTTTTGAAATCCAGGAATCTTCTTGCTTGGCAGACAATCTTTCAGACCCTTATGCTGATCTAAGCACTCCTTAAGAATCAAATGAACTCCTTTTGTATACTTTATTGATTATGTCTTATCAATAAAGCATTTACATAGCAACAATATAAAAAGCTATAAAGCATCCTAGCACATAGAGCTTGAATATTATAGAGTCGTATTCATGCATAGGTTCTATCTAAAAACAGAATAAAGTGACCAAAAAGAATGAAAGAATCAATGTCAGCACAAATCAATCATATTCCTTCATAATAACAATGCATAATCAAAAAAGAACCAAAAAGCCCTACCTGACTGGCTCCCAGACTTTTCTTAGCTTGCTGCGCCTGGGGTAATTTTGAATAACAGGCAATTCCAATCCACTCCTGCCACCAAGACAAAGGATCTGGACCCTCCTTCTGAAGCCATACCTGAGCTATAGCTGGCCTTGTGGTGGTGATAGCAAAGACAAGGACCTCCACATCACTGGGTGAAACATTAGACACATGGCCCAATATAACAGTTTTGGAGTCAAATCTAATATCTGTCTCCACCAATTGATTAATCGATTCAAGAACTTTATGCCAATACTGGAAGATAAGATCACAAGTTGCTAAGATTTGTATAGTATCTGTACCAGTCTTGCTACAATGAAAACAATCTGATGTTTCCTTTAGACCACATGTATGCAGCTTGTTTGGTGTATGCTATAAGTAATATAGGATATTAAAGGAATGCCTCTTAAGTCTGAAAACGTTCAGAGCGAGCAACCTGGTACACCTTATGTCAGCGGCAGGGACATTAAAATCCAGGTTATGTGACCAACTAGCAGACAAGACATCACATGTATTTGCCATATTCTTCTGGATCACTAATACCGAATAGAAAGTATGAATATAGCCATGTCTTGATACCTTCATAAATCTCTGTAAAAACTCAGTAGCATCCATACTAAGTTAATTGGAAGAAAGACATGATAAAAATTCTCTTAAGATGGCAAAAAAGACTGATGTTCATCTCTTATCTCCTGAAGAGACAGGAGAATCCCTTTTCTGAAAAGCTAACCCAAGATCACAGATATTGGCCCATGCCAATACCTCATATAGATATCCTGGAAAAAAGACAGTACACTAGGATTATTCCCAACAGGTGTGTATTGATGAGACAGTGGTATGTGGCAAGTAGAACGAATATCCTGCCAAACTTTATGATATACTGAAAGAATTCTGAACCGGCTATGTTTGAAATAGGCCGTAAGAATCAAGCCTCTACTACATATAATCATCTGGGGAAAGATCTGATACTCCAGGAACAAGTCGGCCACTACTGAAAGTCTTAAAATATACACGGAGATAGACGTGGAAACCCGCCCTCACTACGGGGAAGCTGTAGATATCCTATACTGCAATGAGGTTTTTTAAATTGCCATATCAATTTCTGCCAAATGCTTTCAACCTTTTTAAAAAGCTCCTATAAAGATGCACGGGGATGGACATGAATAGATAAGAGATATGGGCAAAAAAACATTTTAATAATGTTACATCTTCCAACTAGACCTAGACGTAATCTGTCCAGTTTTCTAAATATCAGAAGAGAATCCGTTAAATAATCCATATATAATATAAAGAGTGATAATAGTTTCTATATAAAAGGAGAGATGGGCACCCAGGTATCTAGCCAATGTAACAAATTGAACATTGTAAAGTTCCGGGTAAACATTAGAGACAATGTCGGTCTTGTCCATGTTCAGTTTATATCCTGAGACTTGCCCAAATGCCATGTCAGTACCCTCGATGGCTAGGAGCGCCTTCTTGGGGGATGATGTTAAGATTCAATGCCATCTGCATGTACAAGGAACTCGGCCTTCCAATCATGCAAGTTCAAAGGTGGAAAGTAAGCAGAAGATTTGAGTAGCCGAATGTATGGAACTAAATAGAGAGCAAATAATAGCATGGATAATGGGCATCCCTGCCTAGTGTTGGGACTGAGCTGAATACCTGAAGACAATGATCCCATACAGCTGATTCTGGCACCTAAAGAAGAGTACAGCGACTGACTCTATGTAATGAAGCCCAAAACAAACCTCATCTCAGACATAACCGCTCACAGGTCCCACCAGGAGACCCTGTTGAATGCTTTTTCAGCATCCAACAGGATCATCCCTCTGGGGCTTTTCAGCATTACAGCGACATTATATGCTGATATAGCTAGATTTACATGCAAGTGGCGGAACATATCCATGCAGCATTTGGGCGATTAATGATCCTATGACTGCAGCCAATCAGACAATACCCATGTGGACATTTTTGGATCCTAGTTTATCATTGATATTGGGCAATATGAACACCAATTCAGTGGATTTTTATTCTTTTTGACAAAGGTGGGTATAAAGGATTCCATCCAAGATTAATGTGTCAACACTAAAAATGCAGTGGAGTTAACAAGTTAAAAAAAACACAGGAGATTTATATTTGAGAACCGCTTATAGAATTCTATCGGGATAGAGTCGAAACGTGCCGCTTTGCCCATTGCTAATTTTGCGATGGCTATTTCAATCTCCTCCCTAGTAATTGAAGTATCCAGCCTCGGTTCGTTGATTTAACCTTACTCCCTGAAGATAGATATCGATCATACCCCGAGTTACCCATCAGTCATCATCATAGAGGTCAGAATAAAACTGATGAAAACTATTAATATTTCAGGACAGCCTGTGACCATTTTACCAGTAGCATTTCTTATTCTCCTTACCACGTTTTTGTTATTCTTATCTTTTAGTTGAAATGCAGTAGGTTGCCTATCCCTTCACTATTCTCAAAACAAAACAGACATTTCAACCGAGAAATCAAAATAACTCAAAGATCTCCATGCAGTCAGCAAAAATCTCAACATCACATGAGCATTCTAGAAGGAACACAGGTTAAAATTAGGTGTTTACCACATCTTAAAGGGTTTGCTTGAACTTGAAACTACTGGCATGAGCTGTCTTGTTGGTGCTTTCTTGTTGATCTCAAGAAGGAAACATAAGTATAATTGTTTTATTGCATTAATTACCGGATGCATTTCTACCGGGATGACTATTAGTGTTTTCCATTTTACATGCCAAGAAAAAAATATTGCGTATGCCTACGATCAGTGGTCATGGGGTTACCATGCCAAGAGAATTTAGGACTCATCTCAAGAGTAACAATTATTATCATGATAGTTAAAAAAAAAATGAAGAATTTAATACCTATGAGTTGTTACTCACTCCCCCAACATGAACTGTTACTTTTTGCAGCTTTTCGTGATTGAAAGGTGTGCTCAAATGATGTCATGTTTGAGATTTTCAGAAATTAAAATATACATTTTTGAAACAGGTGATATTTTTAGTCATGATCCGCAATGATGGAAAGTCCGTACTAAAAGGTTTTAATTGTTGCCCTAAAACCATAATTGGCATAGATGTAATTGTAATGAGCTTAGTACAGAACGCTAATATTAGCAAAACCTCCCAATACCACCTTTTTATCTCTCTCTACAGCCACCTTTAGCTGTCTGTGGAGGAACTGTTATTTTCAGCGGCAGCTCCTTTGCTATGACAGAGGAGGGATGCCCCCCTGCAGAGAGCCAGCTGAGGAAATGGGAAAAAGAAAATGATAATAAATTGGTTTTATTATCAACTTATTTTTCCCGTTTCCCCATAGAGTCAGACAAGTCTGGGGGGGCCGGGCTTGAAAGTCATTACAGCCAGCAGGAACGGAGTAGTGCTTACTGTAAGTGCGCTTAACGGTTTGGCCGGCCGTCTTAGGCTGGCCAAAGTGTCATGTGCACTTAGGTTTCTCCAACCCAGCTGGGTTGGAGAAACAGCACAGACTCCCAGGCACTTTTCGAGCGGCAAAGCAACCGCTCAGACAAATCCTGCCACTGCTCTCATGCTATCGAGAGCAGAGCCGGGATTGGGTAGGGAGCCCGTGCTGGTATCCCAGGGACTACTTGGACACCACCAGGAGAGAAGAGGAGCACTCAGGCGGCAGGCGCCGGAACAGGTAAGTTAAAAAATATATATATATATTATTTCCCTAATCCCCGTCCCCTCCAAACCTCCCCCACTTGAGTTTTGCGGCAGCTGCCACTGATTGTTTTCAATACTTTAACATATTCTTAGAAGGGGCTTTGGGTCTGCCCCTTGCTCATGATTGGATGGTTGTGCTGTCTATCGCAGATCCCTGCTGTTAACTGGATGGTTATCTTCCCTATTCTTGTACTTGTTCCATACAAGAACATTTTGGGCTCACACTGTCTTTTCATTTGATGAGTTGTATTCTTCCGCTGCTAAGGTAAGAGAACGTTTTGTGCAATCTGAGTCATACAGTTTGCTTGTTCATTATGATTCCAATGCTGTATTTACCTGACTGGCTAAAACTGACTCAAAACATCAAAAAACAACCAGAACAAAAAAATTCAAAAAGACAATATGAAAGCCAGTGAAAAAAACTGAAAGACGCAGAATGTTGGTCATTTACATACAGGTACCTGGTATTGGCTAGGAATATGACTTCTTCCAGAGAATATAGGAATGCATTCAGAGCTATATTAATAACTTTTATCACCACTACCTGGTATTAGCATGTTTATGTAGGACATAAAAATGAGTGAAATGATAGACCTGTGGAAGTGAATCTACAAATTAATGTTGGACACACCGACTCTATATGACGGGCCTGCTGAAGAGAAAAGCACAGTCAAGTTTTGACATTGTTTCTTTCCACTCCTTCTGAGTCATAATTCTCTGATATCCTGCAACTGATGCAGTGGTGGACACATGTTACCCCTCAAGTGAATACATAGGGAAATACAGTCAGATTCCCAGGACGTGCATCTAACTCTGAGGACCTCTAGTGACAGCCTAGGTATTGCAGCCTGATCACAGAAAGGATATATATCTATATATTCACGAAATAAAAAAAACACAAAGCTTAAAGTGTTCCTAGACACTTTCATGGGGAATCGTTTAATCTTGTCCATTTCTCATCTGAGAACAGTTTGCCCAAGTTTCCTTCCCATTTAGTTTCACCCATTGTCCATTATAATCTCCTGTGTAAGTGCCCTCTATAGTTGGGTTACGCATTTGGATCACCTCATTAACTGGGGGTTCTTTCAACGTAGGGCTTGTGCCATCCTCTTGTATGCAAAAAGTTGCCTGATCAGAAAGTCATATCCCCCACCACTTTCTCAAAGGAACTCTTCACTCCTGACATAAATAGATCAACTCACTGATTTCGGCAGAAACCTCATGCGGGTAGCTGGAGAAAGGGGTAGATAGAAGTCATGGATTTTAGTGATTGCTGACACAAGGAAAGATGAGGAACAACAAAATAGAGAATGAGAGATGAAGCAGAGAAAGATGAGATGCAAGGCTGCGTAGCCTTCATTCCACCTCACCATCTTTACCTCACTCTTGCAGGTTCTTTTTCATCACTGCTTTCTCCCTTTGTCACAGTTTTTCTCTCTTCCTCCTTCGTTTGCCCCTGTGTGTTTTCTCTCTTGGTCTGGGTCTAAGTTTGAAGAGTCAAAGTGTCTAACAGTGATGAAAAGAGTGCCAGTGGGCCCCCCCTAAAACCACCGGCTCAAATTAAGCACGGGAGAGGTCACTATCTAACACGAGAACTTAGAATAGAAGGAATGTAGGAACAAAGCAGGAAAAAATAAGGGCTTCAATTATATAAAAATACGAAATAAATGTAAAGTTGTTCAGAACAGTGGGCCTCAAAAACGTTGGTGCTCGGGCACCAAGAAAACCCTTAAAATAAAAAATGGAATGTACGGACATAAAGAGCAGTCACTACCTGGATAAAACTAAGAAATGCAAGGGAGTATTATCTGAAATGCCATTTGTGGAAGATGTCAGTTCAGGTCTGGCACATCCATAGCACCCAATAAATAATACCAAATTTCAAGACAAACAACTGAAAAAAAACATTTTCATTGCTGTCCAGGACAGCAATCCTTGGAGATAAAGGCCTAGATTTACTAAGACTCTGCGTTGTCCTTGTATCGTGCAAGGTGACGCAAAGCAACAACACAAAGGCTTAAATAAGATTTACAAAGCAATGCAAGGGGTGATTTGCTCCTCCCCGCATGACTTTGTTTTTTTAATGTTTTTTATTTATTTTATTTTTCATTTTTTATGCAAGGAATACACAAGCGTCACACATACATGAAGAAAATGAATAAATATATACATGGGGTCAGAAGAAAAACAGCAACATTACACTCACATTTATGGCAAAAGAAAAAAGAAAAAATGTCAAAGAAATAACTTTGTAAAGGAATATAATGCAATGCTGCGGCTTGTGCTGTGCTGCTACCTATTGTAGCGGTAGACATTCCATGGGTTGAGCATGGGCATCCACCCATGAAATTTGACGCAATCCCAGATTTACTGACATCAGCGAGATTGCACCAAAATGACACTCCACCCCGACCATGGTGTAACAAGGAGAAATATGTTCATTTCTCTTCGTTATTTCCTCTTTCTATGCGTGAAAGAGGAAATTGCCTCCTAGGGTTGGTTTTGCACCAGAACAATCCTGTCTGTAACACAGACGTCCTTCCACCATGGTGCAAGGGTGCCTGCATTGGCCCTGGGCAGCCTCAATTGCTCCGGCGCAGGTAGAGAGATGAAGGGTGTCACATCTTAGTAGGCATGGCACTGTTCAGTTCTCCCCCGTTGTGCTGGCTGCCCTGCATTGCCCGAACCTCTAGTAAATATGCCCCAAATTATCTTTCTCTTCGATACCACAAGTTGCCTTCCTCAAGCGTTATGCATGTCTGGAGGTTCACAAAACGTGCGATGCAAACACACACAAAAATCTCTTTGCAGCCATCATTTCACAAAAAAAGCACCTTGTGCAGGTGCTTCTTGGGTAATGCTACACATCTGGAACACTCTTCTGGTACACATCTGGAACACCCTTCTTCCTCTCCCTTCAAATACCTCCCAAGATAAGGCATGCGCTTGCTTATGTGCAGCTGGCATGTTGCTGGATTGGTCATTTCACTCCGGTAATTCAAATGCTCTTTGCCAGCACTCAGACATTTCCACGCGTTTCTTGCCATACTTGTATTTGCAAACTTTGTGCAACTTTGAAATCATGTCATTATGTTTCTTCCACTCTTTACTATTCCCCTGCAGAGTATGATTACTTCCTGCGTGCTGATATTATCCCTCTGTCTCAGTTCGATGGTTTTGCAATGCTTACCACAGTGCTGAGTAAGTGAATTACCCTGTGCTTCTTCTGAGCTTGTTGTTTCAAATGTAGACACCTGGCCAGTCTGCTCTATAGAAAGCAATGTATGAATGAATAAATGCATGCATCAATGTTTAGTCAATGGCTTGGGTGTGCAGAGAAGACACACCAAACCCCAACACATCTCATTGTTGATAGTGTGCCAAGAAGATCAACAGACCACACGTCCTTCGTCCCTTGGACTGGCATAGTGCCACACAGGTACTTCCATTGTAACTCCTGGAAGTGTGCTTATACACATAGGCACTACATTACTCCAACGTAGCCATGTGTTGACACAAGCATATAGGAGAGTACTTTCATGACTCTTCTGGCCAAGGTAAACAGGCACCAGTGGGCACTACACTGGCATACTAACATAGGCAGGAAGGCAGGCAAGGCTGCCATGGAGAATAGCAACGTGTCCTGGGGCAGGGCCTACATGCCCATGTACCCTCGTACTGTCCTGCATCTCCTCACCCACGCAGACTTGTGCTCACAGACACTCCCCATGGATATTATGCCCGGGTAAAGTCCTGGTGACAGGCACTGACCTGGGATGGTAAACAACCCTGACAACGAAACCGCAACCCCACATGTTGTTACAACGCGGTCGTTGCAACTACCGCGTTGTAACAATGCATACCATTACATCGCAAGTCGCAACAGCGACTTGCGGAGGGGGGTGAAGGTGTTGGATTAAAAATCCAACACCTTCCCTACTGTCCGCATAGACTGAAGTTGGAATAGTAAATTATACTGTTCCAACATCCAGCGCCCCCTTCCACAAGTCATTGTTATGACTTGAGTGGTAATGGTATGCGTTGTTACAACGCCGTCATTGTAATGACCGCGTTGTAACAACATGCAGGGTGATGGGCAGCGGGAAAAGGAGTCATATTCACCTGGGATCTCCTTGCCATGTATCATCCTCCAGGCCTCATCTGCCCGCCTGCTCCTTGTGCATTCCTCAAAGCAAGAGGCGCTGCCTTGGGCTCCTGCTCTTGTATCATCACATAGACAGGGGCCGCCATGGGTTCCTTGCTCACATATACTCTCAAAGACAGGGACTGTATATTGTCACAGACAGGCACTGCCTTCAGAGTCCATGCCCTTGCATGCTCTCTCAGACAGGCACTGGCTTGAGTGTCCGTGCCCATGCATACTTTCACAGACACACACTGCCTTCTGTCTTCATGACATGCATATTCTCATAGACAGGCACTGCCTTGGGTCTCCATGTCCATGGATGCTGTCACAGACAGGCATTTCCTTGGACCTCCTTGCTTATATATACTCGAGCATACAGGTACTGCCTTAGATCTTTGTCCGTGTATATTCTCACATATAGGCACTTCCTTGGATGTCCGCACCCATGCATACTCTCATAGACAGGCACTACCTTGAGTGTCCATGCCCATGCATACTCTCATAGACAGGCACTTCCTTGGACCTCCTTGCTTATATATACTCCAGCATACAGGTACTGCCTTAGATCTTTGTCCGTGTATATTCTCACATATAGGCACTTCCTTGGATGTCCGCACCCATGCATACTCTCATAGACAGGCACTACCTTGAGTGTCCATGCCCATGCATACTCTCATAGACAGGCACTTCCTTGGACCTCCTTGCTTATATATACTCCAGCATACAGGTACTGCCTTAGATCTCTTTGTCCGTGTATACTCTCACATATAGGCACTTCCTTGGATGTCCGCACCCATGCATACTCTCATAGACAGGCACTACCTTGAGTGTCCATGCCCATGCATACTCTCATAGACAGGCACTTCCTTGGACCTCCTTGCTTATATATACTCCAGCATACAGGTACTGCCTTAGATCTCTTTGTCCGTGTATACTCTCACATATAGGCACTTCCTTGGATGTCCGCACCCATGCCTACTCTCACAGACATCACCACCTTGAGTGTCCATGCCCATGCATACTCTCATAGACAGGCACTGAATTGGATCTCCATGTCCATGGATACTGTCACAGACAGGCACTTCCTTGGGTTTCCTTGCTTATATATACTCCAGCATACAGGCACAGCCTTAGGTCTCTTTGTCCATTTATGCTCTCACACTGCCTTGGGCCCCGTGCCCATATATACTCTCACAGACAAGTTCTACCTAGAGTGTTCATGCCCATGCATACTTTCACAGATCCACTCTGCCTTGACCCTCTCCATGACCTTGCAAACTGTCACACATAGGCACTGCTTTGGGTGCCCATGCCCATGCGTACTTTCACAGATCTACTCTGCCTTGACCCTCTTCATGACCTTGCATACTGTCACATATAGGCACTGCTTTGGGTGGCCACGCCCATGCATACTTTCACAGACACTGCTTTGGGTGTCCTTGCCCATGCATACTCTCACATACGAGCACTGCCTTGGGTGTCCATGCACATGCAGACTCTTGTAGAATGGCACTGATAAGGGTCTCTTTACCCATGTATGATCTAATAGGCACTACTATAGATTGCCCAGCCCCTTTACTCTCTAACAGACATGCACTTTCTTGGGCCTCCTTACTCATGCATATTCACACAGACAGGCAATACCTTGCATCTCTGTGCCTGTGCATACTATCACAGGCGCGCACTCCCATGGGTCTCCATGTACAGGATTACTCTCAATGACAGGCGCTTCCTTCAGTGTCCATGACCACGCAAAATCTCACAGACACACACTACCTTGGGTCTCCGTGCCCGTGCATACCCTCACAGACAGGCACTGCCTCGGGTGTCTGTGCCCGTGCTTACTCTGTGGTTGCAGTCCCAAGAATCCCTGGTCTGTCTCCCTAGACACAGGTTTAACAAGTGCTGGGTCTCCAGCCAAATTCAAAATAAAACACTGAGTGCTTTTTTTGCTTTTCTTTATCTTCTTGTTTATTTTCTTCAATGTGTTCAGTTCACACAATGTTGCTTCATATCTCTATCAAAGTGCATACTCCATTTCCCATAATGCATTGGCATCCGTTAATAAACATATGTGTTCTTCCCTCCCAATGCATTTCGGCACATTGTGCATTCATCAGGGGATTATCGCAGTTATCTCTGTTGTTTTGTGCTCTCCATTCATCGCTTAACCCGCTAATGGCCGTATCGTCGAGTGTGTATACACACTCGCCGATACGGCAATTAGCCTGATGAAGGCACAACGTGCCGAAATGCATTGGGAGGGAAGAACACATATGTTTGATTAACGGATGCCAATGCATTATGGGAAATGGAGTATCCACTCTGATAGAGATATGAAGCAACATTGTGTGAACTGAACAGATTGAAGAAAATAAACAAGAAGATAAAGAAAAGCAAAAAAAAAACACTCAGTGATTAATTTTGAATTTGTCTGGAGACCCAGCACTTGTTAAACCTGTGCCTAGGGAGACAGACCAGGGACCATGTCATGAATGATGTAATGTGTGACATCATCAGCAGTGGAGTGCGGGTGCGCAAAATAGAGTTAGTACAACTAACTATGTAGGAGCAATTTCAATGGTTTTTTAAATGCTAATTCCTAACTATATAAGGCCTGAAACCTATGTTTTTTTCAGTGAATATATATATACACACACACACACATATTACCTACTGGCGGTCGCCAGTAGGTATATATAGTTAGGATTTTTTCTCTATGGGTTTTTTGAAAATTCTATGTCTAATAACTTTGGCGTTTGTGGACGGAATCGGCTGAAATTTTCAGGAAAATGGCACATTTTGTTTCTGAGCAGCCCTTAAAAATTTGGGGGGGGTTCGTCCAGTGGGGGCCGAGAAAAAAGGGGGGTCCCAAAACGTGTTTTTAACATTGAGTTTTCCATAGGGCGGTTGGCCTCACTTTTAGCCCGAACGGCTGAATGGATTTGCACGAAACTTGGCAAAATTGTAGGGACTGGTAGCCCGATGTGCCTTTTGTAGGTCTCAATATATGTGCTCCAGTGGATTTTGAGAAATTAACGTTTAAAAAAAGATATATATCTGTAACAGCGGACCGGTTAGCGCTCTGGTTCGCGGACTTTTCGCGCAACGGAGCTTTGTGAAGCGAAGCTGATTGGTTCTCCGGCGTCTGTCAACATTCCAAACAGTCCGTAGCGGCCGCCATCTTGTCTCTCGGTAGGATCGAGAGACAAGAGGAGGTCAAAACAAAGGGGGAAATAACTATAAGGGGGCATAGTAGATCCTCGCTGACCCCCTAGGTTTGATGTGGAGGTTTTAAAAGGGCCCCGCGGGGCAAAAAAAAATAATAAAAATAATAATTGAACGGCTGAATGGATTTGCACGAAACTTGGCAAAATATTAGGGACTGGTAGCCCGATGTGCCTTTGCTAGGTCTCAATATATGTGCTCCAGTGGATTTTGAGAAATTAACGTTCAAAAAAAGATATATATCTGTAACAGCGCTCCGCTTCGCGTAACGGAGGTTTGCGAAGCTGATTGGTCATTCTGTCACTGGGCTATAGTTGGGCTACATCTGGCTGATATTTGGGCTACATTTGTTTTTTTGTGTGTCTGGCGGCCATCTTTGGGCTACATTGGGCTACATTGGGCTTCATTGGGCTACATTCGGCTAATTAGCAAATAGCTCATCGCAAACTAGGAATGGTAAAGAATCGCTATTTATTCCTTAAAGTTCGCTATTTAGGAAATGCAAATAACTTTTATGATACATATGGCGGTTCATCTCTAACAAGATAAGAAGCATAGGGATAGATTTATGATGACTGGCGCATCACCAGGGATGTGTTAGTCATTCTGTGCCGCTGTTCCGTCACCTATGGTGTGCTGCATTTACAATGCGGCGCATCATGGGGCAAAAACAGCACAGATGCGTGATGTATCTGTGCCGTAAAGGTGGCGCATTGCTGGAGTTGTATCGCAAGTGTGATGAAGCTCCAGCAAGGGTCGGGGGTGCCCCTGTCGCAGGGTTTCTGTTCTCACACAGAACTGTGGACAGAGGATTGGAACCTCGGCGAATTAGGGTGTCCCAAAACTCACGTTAGTAATCAAAAACTATTTAGCAAGCTAGGTACAGTGTCACATTGGATATAACAAACTCTCAATGTTTAGACAATCCAGAATATGAACTTATAGTACCTCAGGATACGTGGAACTCATGAACAGTCGGTCGTTATATATTTCTTAGAAACCAGAACATGGAGTTAAGAAGAACACATGTGTATTTGAAATGTTTATTTACTAATGCCGTCTTCTCAGGCGTAGTACCTTAGATAATAAAAGTACACATATTATCAGTAGCAAAATTACCAGCATAGTTACTAGTACATAAAAAGTGAATGGTGATAGTATGTTAACATGCTGTAAATGAATAAGAGTTAGCAACACTTATAAGCAGCCGCGGGCCGTGGAGGGAGTTACGGTGAGGCAGGGAGGCGGGGAGGGGGAGAAGCAGGGTGGAGAATACAAGTACACATATTATCAGTAGCAAAATTACCAGCATAGTTACTAGTACATAAAAAGCGAATGGTGACAGTATGTTAACATGCTGTAAATGAATAAGAGTTAGCAACACTTATAAGCAGCCGCGGGCCGTGGAGGGAGTTACGGTGGGGCAGGGAGGCGGGGAGGGGGAGGGGCAAGGTAGAGAGGGCTCCACCCTGCTTCTCCCCCTCCCCGCCTCCCTGCCCCATCGTAACTCCCTCCACGGCCCGCGGCTGCTTATATCTCACCCTCCCTAATACACATATTATATTATTTGCTAAGAAGGTCTCTTTGTGTTGGTTTAGGGCGTGTCCATACTTTAGTGTCTTACATTTGAAGGAATCACATCAGCATACACCAGCTCTCTCTTCATGTGAACCGCATCAACTGTTGTGTATGTGTGTTCGGCAAAGCAATATAAAACCCGCCTCATGCCCAGAATTGGCAGAAGTTGCACTTATGTTATGAGTATGAAGTCGTGGAGATCAGACCTCATAACAATTCTGTATCGTGTTGTTCTTGAAACTTTAGCACTCGCTGTACAGATATAGTTTAACAAGTAAAGCAGATAGTAGACCAATAACATATTATTCTCATGTAAACCACGATGAACTACTAGGTGGAAAGCTAAAGCAACAACTAAGTGTCGTGTGCAGAAGTTGCAAAAAAGGAAAAATGGCGTTTAAACCGGTAATGAGCCCATGCTAACTTAACACGGTGTAAAGATATCCAGGACCTAGATGACACCTCCTCATGATCCGGAAACGAACTGAATAAGATAATAGAAGTGCCATCTCATGAGAGCAGATTGCAAGTTTATATGTGGACGGTCCGCAAGGTAAAGCATTAAAAACTAGGAAAATTCAATGCTAAAGAAAAATAAAACAGCCAAGTACTTTATCGAGTCTTAAGCCAATAGGCAAGGTAAATAATAAAAACTTGACAAATAAGTCAATGAATTGTCAATGAAATGCTAGTACTCAGCATATCAAACATGAAAAAGGTCTATGACATAACTGTGTATGCAAAATAAGCTGCAACAGCCTCCAATAGGAAGTCACCGTCTTCATCCGAAAACAGTTCAGCCATCCAATTTAAAAGCGGAAAAGAACATACGTGCTCTCCCAGCACCGGATCCTCTATCACCATCAGAGGACAGCTCGGTGGGTTTTCAAGAAAGCTGTGTTCCAAGAAAGACTGTGCTGCCGCCAGTAAATTCCAGGGACCAAGTAGTCCATGCATCAATGCCACAGCCATAATCCTTTCGCCAGGACAAATCAACTCGTGAGTAATGATAGGAGTCATCAGCTGATTAAAGTCGACGTCAGGAGAAACCGGTCCGCAGAGACACAAATCAATGGCCCAATCGAAATCACAGGTCAGGCAGTGAAATACAGGCTGGACACAGGTGAAGTAGGAGAACCGAAAAGATAATCCATATGCCGTGCTTAATATCGCCAACGGCATTGTGCCATAATATTCTAGCATGCGATTGCGGAACAGTGTCAGCAGCTGCAGGGTCGGAGGTTGCATAGGAGGGACATCCATATTTAAAAATGTAAAAAAGCACAAGAGCGTCCGCTGGTAATGCAAGTAAAAATGCAATCCACGAAGCAGAGTGGAGAAAATGGAATGAAAGGGAGCAGGGATGACTCCAAAGATTTTCTCAAATGAAGTCACGAGACCACTGGTAACAACTTTAAAAAAGTGTGCCAGGGATTTTGTGGAGGATGCGTTAAAGATAGTCGGAAACATGTTGCTGAAATTGAAAGGCAAACCTGTGTACGGGTGTTCGCTATGTGAAGTACGAAAGTTTCACGGGCCGAACTCAAGGCCACCTCTCTCTGAGACAAAAGAGCTCTTATTCTTGTCATGCCGTTGAAACGTGTCCCAAGGTTGGTATTTGTGGCCAGATTGAAAACTCCCTATGTTCATGTGTGGGAGGAAATAGAACATTTCTGCAGCAAATAACCCGTTCACTTACTGTTACGATAAAAGGAATACTTTTTAATTAACTCAGAACAATCTTCATTATTGAGCATCAAATAACTACCATTTTCCAACAACTTGAACGTGGGGATGATAGCAGGAACTGGCGTGCCTTGCAACACGCAAGCCATATTTGGTCGGTGTTTGTTGCATGAATCGTGTAACTGTATGTGCCTACACATTAGTGAATGATCTGGCGTCTCAGTGCATTCCTCTCCATTCAGATAAACTTCTTGATCATCTTTGAAACATCTGTATGTGTATGGAAGCGACCAGACCTCATGAACAAAAGCACTACCTAAAGGTTCATAAAGACCTATTGGTATATATTTCATACAATTTGAAAACTTATATAAAGCAAAAGGCAGCGTTATTAAACCGTGGATAAGGCATGTTGCCAAAAAACCCGCAATCCTCTGCTGATGATGTCACTGAGCATGTCATGAATGATGTAATATGTGACATCATCAGTAGTGGATTATGGGTAATAGTATCTCTAGTTTACTCCCCTATAGCTGTCTTTCTTTTAACATAAGTGTGTGTTTCCTTCCCTTATACTTACTGTTTTTGGTTCGCTTCCAGTTCGCGTACCAGCGAGCGAACTAGGAAGCGAACTAAGAGAAATAGAGGTTGGCACAGTTCCAAATATTGTACCAATTTTTTAATAACGGGGAGGTAGTTCTGAAAAGAACTTTTTTTTTTATTTTTCTGAACATTTTTTTACTGTTTTTGAATTTTTCGGAACAGTTTTATATTTTTTTGGGTTTTTCTTGGAGGGGGCAATGAAAACGATTCATTGTAAAGGGCTCAACAGGAGCAACAAAACAAAAAAAAGAAGTATTTATTATTTTGGGCGTTTCGGACAAACTTGCATATGATAGTCAATAGCTCTGTTGATCAGAGTGATGCTTCTTTCTCCGTAGGAAATGAATCCATCGCAAAATACGCAGGTGTGTTTTACTTCACCAAATCTCATTTGTATATTTGGCACCATCTCCCTGCCCTCTGGTCCCGTTACTTCCGGTACAACAGATCTTCTGGCCATAATAGGGAGATTATCTAGGTCGTTCCGAAACTGTGCAGCACTGTAGTTGTTAGGATGCCACCTAGTCATATGGCGATGCATTGTGTAGTTTCCGAAACTGTATTTTTTGTCGGTCCCTCTGGACAGTCTATCTTGACATATAAGGCAAGTTACGTATCTTGCATTTACTTTTTTCTGACCTTTGGGAATTTTAAAAAATTGCCAAATGAAGTTTTCTTTCCGGTGAGACGTCTTGGGCTGCTCAGGCAAAAACTGCCTCTCTTCGTGCTCGTCCTCCTGTTCCTCTTCTTCTTCTTCTTGTTGAATTACAACTTGAGCAGGTGGTCCACTCTTCCTTGGATGTGGTGGAGGTGGTGGGGAAGCACCAGCTGAAGCTACTAAAGAAGCCATTGCTCAGTGATCACAAAGGGTCTTTCTCTCACAATGATGAAAGTCAGAGTGAGGAAAGAAGGAGGGATTTTCATCATTTGGGAAAAACAAGAGTTCTCAACCAATCAAAAGTGTTCATTTTAGATTATATGACCTAGTCTTACATCATTAGGAAACCAAAAGTGAAATGAACCAATGAAAAGTGTTATTACCAAGTCACATGACTTGCTGTGTTTACGTTAAGCGCTTTGCAGGGCCTCCCGGTTTGCTTCCAGAAACCTGCGCTTTGCGACTCGCTTCGCGTACCAGTTCGCTAACGTAGCACGTCATATGACGTATCACGCGACAACGTGAAACGTCATGCGGACGGGAGGCGTCACGATGTTGTTTTCTAACGCGGCACTTGCGGTAAAGAAACGTTTACCGGCTCGCGGTCTATTTCGCGGCATCAAGGTCAGCTAACGGGAAGCTTCCCGATTCGCGAAGCGGGAACGAAGAAAAAAAAATATTTTAAAAAAAAATTATTCATAAACATATAAAATATATTTTTGGATTTAAAGAAGAATACATTTTACAGCTACAGATATTAGCTGTTAAAAAACCAATGAAATTCACAGAAAAAACCATAGGTTATAGACCATATATAGTTAGGAATTAGCATTTACAAAACCTTGAAAATTCACTGAAAAAACCATAGGTTATAGACCATATATAGTTAGGAAATAGCATTTAGAAAACCTTATTTTACTCACACAAAACCATTGAAATTCCATATATAGTTAGTTGCACTAACTATATATCGCGCACCTGCAATCCACTGCTGATGATGTCACATATTACATCATTCATGACATGGTCAGTGACATCACTGATGACATCACTGATGACATCTCAAATGACATCACTGATGACAACATCCAGTGACTGTATGCTTCTGTAAAGTTAAAATATGTCTTACATATTGAAGAATGAGTGGATGTATAAGTGTCTGGATGAAGGATTTAGTAGGTGCATGACTGACTGTATAAGTGAGTGATTAAATGTGTCTCACTGAGTGCATGGGTTAGTGACTAAACTGTTTTAAATTGTGCATCATTGTGTCTGTTGTTTTGTAATCTGATGCATGTGTTGATCATTAGCTATATGACTAACTATATGGGTTATTGATTAGTTGCCCAAGTATTTGTATGGGAGACTGAGTGTGTGTGTGGGTGTCTGGGAGGTGTATGACTCTGTGCATAGATGTGTGAGCAGTTGATTCACTAGATGTATGGGTTCAAAAGTGCATGTGGAAACATCTGTATGGGCGGTTGACTGTGTGCATGAGTGTATTGGTGAGTGAATGGATATCTCAGTGCTACATGTCAAAGTAAGTACATATGTAAAACACAGTACATGTGATAGTTGACATATATAAATAACTGTGCATAAGAGCCAGTGAATGTGTGAGTGGCTGTATGGATTATTGTGAACTTGTATCAGGGATTGTATAACAGAGTAAATATGTGTTATTATATGTTCCAATAAGTAAGGTGTGTATAACTATATAGTTGAGGAAATCGAGGTGTGATTGATTCTTTGCAAGACTGACTAGGTGTGTGAGTAACTCCATGGATGAGTGACAGTCTGTGAGTGTCTGTTTACACTGAGTGTATCTAAGGTTATATTAGAGTCTGAAGAGGTTCATTGTATCATCACATGAATGATGTCATCAGTGATGTGATCAGTAATGTCAAATGAGATGTCATCAGTGATGTCATCAGTGATGTCATTTGAGATGTCATCAGTGATGTCATCAGTGATGTCACTGACCATGTCATGAATGATGTAATATGTGACATCATCAGCAGTGGATTGCAGGTGCGCGATATATAGTTAGTGCAACTAACTATATATGGAATTTCAATGGTTTTGTGTGAGTAAAATAAGGTTTTCTAAATGCTATTTCCTAACTATATATGGTCTATAACCTATGGTTTTTTCAGTGAATTTTCAAGGTTTTGTAAATGCTAATTCCTAACTATATATGGTCTATAACCTATGGTTTTTTCTGTGAATATATATATATATACATATATATATATATATATATATATCATTAAAAAGTTAAAAGAATACAAAACGAACAACAAATTGTGTATTCTCATAAATTATTACAAAATAAAACAAAAATAAATACTAATAATATTACCTAAACAATAGCAGGGGAAGAGTTGTGTTTTGGAGAGGTGAAATGTACCATTCCCACTCCAACATAAGCAAAAGCAGGGAAAGTGTTGTACTTTGGAGGGATGAAATGTGTTATTCCCACTAAGATAAGGGTAACAGTAGGGAAATTGTTAAACATTGGAAGGGTTTAATTTACTATTACCACTCCCATGTGAGCAACAGTATGGCAAATGTTGAACTTTGAAGGGGTTAGGTTCACTGTTCCAGCTCCCACACATTTATTTTTTAAATGTAAATATTAATCAAAATAAAACGATTTAATCATATTTAAAGATGACAATAATTACATTAAATACAAATTATTATTACAAAGTTAATTAATTAGAAATATTTAAAAATAAAACATTATTAAATTGAATTATTAAATAAAACAATTAAACATGTCGATAAATATGACAAATAAAGGTAAAATGTTACAATAAAATAAACTGATCACCCACTTAGCAATTCCTTAAAAACAACAAATAAAAATAACAAGTAATCAATTAACTAATTTACCTAAGTAATTATCAATTATTAATTTATGTAACATTCAAAATAAAAAACAATGATTTATATTTTCAGTACAATCTCAGCCTAGTCCCGTAGAAATCCAACATCCCACTTCTGAAGTAAACATTCCAAATGAAATTTTTAAATAATTACATTTTACATTAAAAACTACAAACTATGTTAAAAAACTCAAAAAACAATTATCATCATAATACTAATACCTCATAATAATACATTAACTAAGATATATTATAGTAATTAATAACTATACTTCACACAACTATGTTAAAGAAACTTATGTTATATACAATATTTTAAAAAAGATATTAAATACCTAAAAATTTATACCTCTCTTATTAATATCTTATCTTCTGTCTTCCATCATACAATATTTTTGAGTTGAAGATATTTTTGGGCGCAATTTTCTTGTATCACAATATTTCTTTCAACATTTTGGTGGAATACCCTGTGGTTGGTGGCAGAGATCTCCCTCTATATGTTAAAAGTTACAAGTAGTAACTGTACACTTGAAAAATGTTCCCCATACCCTGGCTTTAGGGGGTGGAGACATGTAAGCCTACACTTTGTGGTAAAATTACACTCGTAAATGGTGAGTAACCTATTGTAGTAAATTGACTAGTGTAAGAAGTAGATTTATACGTGTAGATTTACTCACCTTTCAGCTACTTTTGTGAGTTGGCCCTAATGTATGTGGGGCCCTCAGCATTTCTCTAGAAGGTGCTTTTAATGCAATATGGTGGGCTCTGAGTTTTTTCGTGGCTGACACGGTACATGATGTAGTACGGCAGAATTTACGTCTGTGTGCCAAGTCTAGAAATAACAGCAACAGGCTGGTTGGAGGCCAGTACCGAGCTTCTCTGGCACAGCCCTTCTCTAAAAAGGTGAAAGTCCCAGTGTTCTCACTGGAGGAGATGAGCCCCTTCCCCATTCTGTTGCTAACTTTGCACTCTTTATAGATCCACATACACCGTTAGTTCCAAAAAAGGCTCAGGATCTATTACTGTATGGAACTATGGTACAAAAGCGCTTAGGAGCTGTTGATGCACTATATGAAAAGTAAACCCCATAGCATAATTCTAAACTCATTTATTGCATAAATCATTCAGATAAAAAGCAACAAATGGATGTGTGTTAGATACAAATGCAGGCATTGTACATATATGAATTGTGTATTTATAAATTGTATAGCGATGTTAGTATCTCACTTTGGTTGCAAAATAGGCACATTCCTTGTGAGGGGTAGGAAATCCTTAGACTACTAAATGCCCTGCAGAATCATAGTAATGGCAGACAGTGTGCTACATAAGAGTCAAATAACAACAATAGGCACATATCATCATTTCCTGTGACGTCTCTTCCTGTGATGTCACGGCGCATTTCATGCGCTTATTAGTACCTCCAGGTTTTTTTTAGGGCTTCCACCTTCCTCTTACAGAATTGCACTGCCACAGGTCTCCCATTTATGCTCTCAAAGGATGACACTTCTTAGGTCTCCTTGGCCACTCTTGCAAACAAGCACTGACCTGGGTCTTTGTGCCCGGATATAGCCTCACAGGCAGGGGAACTACTGTACAGTGCAGGCACTGCTTGGGTCTACGTGCCCCTTTCACGTGCAAAGGCTGCTTTCATAAGAGATGCCAGATACAGGAAGTGGTTGCATGTGTCATGTGTAAGAATGGTTTGAGGGGAAGGACTCGGTGTATCTGTGGTGACTGCCTTGTTCTCCAAGCTCTTGCAGAACTGTATTCGGAAATGATATTTGAAGCAGGTGGCGTGTACATTGCAAAACCACACCACAGCTCCAAGCACCCTTCAAACGCATGAGTTATTTCCTCTAGCCCCTCCCAGTGGAGGGGCTCAAGACAGTCCTTACTAAAGCATTTCTTGCAGTGCCTCATGCAAGGAGATACAGCCTGTCTGGGTGGTGTGAACATATTGCAACCAGGGATCCTGCAACACACTTTAACTTTGATACAGTCATGGTCCTTCTCTGTTCCGGAGAATGGAATCTATAGGGTTTCAAGGCACCATCTTCTACTGGATTTACTCTTTCCTAACTCATGCTTGCTCTCCCACCATTTTGCTCAGATCATTTCCGTCAAACAACTGAGGGGCATATTACCAACAACTAGCGATAATTATCGCTATGTTGGCTTAGCGGCAATATTTTTATCGCCGAGCTGCGGCAATTTTTATCGCTTAGGAGTCTTGCTATTATCAAGGTTTATCTCCTAAGCGATAAAAATCGGCCGAAATGCATGAATAACGCAGAAAAGTCAGCGATATTCATGCATTACCGAGCTAATGCTCTTAGCCATGTTATCCACCTACCATTGGATAACATGGCTAAGAACTGCTCAGGGGCAGGTATTAGCTTTTGGAGATATTCGCGCTTAGCGCGAATATCTCCAAAAGTTGGTAATAGGAGATAGCGATGTTAGCAACTGTTTTCAGTCGCTAAAATCTTGGCGTGCCCACTTTGCATGTCATTAGTGATACATTTCACTGACATGCAAAGCGGGCCCAAGATGGTCGCTATCTCCTACTAGCTGTCCTAAACTGGTGTTAGCGACAGCTAGGTAATAGGGAGATAATTTTATCTCCGCTTTCTTGGCTTTTAAAGCCAAGAAAGCGGAGATAAACCCCCTTGATAATATGCCCCTGAATCCCTTAAGGATTTCCCATTTCTTCCCCTCTTTAGCGCATTTATCAGACCTCTCACAGACCAGATGTCCTCCCTGAAACTCGGCTGATACAGCTGGGCGTAGGTCACTCAGATCATCCTAAATCTTCAAAGTCCATCCGATCTAGGTTACTGTGCCTTCAGTCCTCGTCTCCTAGCCATAAATATCTCCTAAGCAATCACTCTACATGAGGAACCAAGGTATCATCGTGGATGCAAACCTCTTCCAAATCCCTCAAGTGAACCAACTTGGAAAATGTTGCTCTACATGATGAGATAATGTCATCAAATATTTCTTACTTTGGATTTCACAAAAAAATAAAAGACACCATCAGTACTTTCCTGTCTGGGTTACGGCAATGGTATCTATCTAGCAGCATCCAACCATGAGGTCAAGAATCTACAAGGAATACAAAATGCGACAGCGAGACAACTCCCTAACCTTAGTACAGGACACACATCTTCTTTGCTCTTCCCATCCTTACCCTGACTTCCCATAGTTAGATATATTACTTACACTTATGTGCATAGCTCATTAGGTCATTCAACAATCAGGACCCTGCTTCTCTTTTCAATCATCAGCACCTTTTATCAAGTTAGACCACTTTGATCAGACTCCACCTGTCCCTGCCTTCACAGGTCATATACAGATGGAAACTCCTGCTCAGTTCAAGCAGCAAAGATAAGACTTATATGCTTGAACTTGCAAGAGAACTGAAAAAGTTACTATATTTATAATTATTGTTTAATAAACAGCCCCATAATTATAGGTATCCTAAGCACAAAGAGTCTGTTTCCACACTATTTCTCAAGACTTCGCGCCACATTCACAAAGTTAAATTTACTCATGTGAGCAGGTGGATATATATTGAGCTCCACTGCTTTCAAGCAGCTCTTCCTGCACCCATCAAAAGGTGGAAAGCAAAGAATGAGTGGAGAAAATGCTGTTTAAAGATCTATCATTCTTCCACACAATCTTGGCTTCTAACCTCTCACTGATAGGGGAGACTTCACCACATTTTCGCTGACAAAGCTGCTGTGGTTAAAATATAAGGGATAAATGTGAAGGCTAGCTACATTTTTCCTCAAATTTCTCCTCCCAAAAAATGCAAATTAAGAAGAATGAGAGTGACAATGTCCCCAGAGATGAGCATAACACCAACTGATGCTGACACATGCGCCAAACTTCACTTCTTCACACACTGTCAGCAAAAACTTCCCTTCCCCTCTCAATGTCAGTAGCGCCAATCTTCCCTTCTTACAGCGACACCAGTACCAACCTCACTTCTGCACCCAGTGATGTCAGCAACAAACTTCTTTTCCCCTCTCAATGTCGCTAGCGCCAAGCTTCCCTTCTTACAGAGACACCAGCGCCAACTTCACTTCTGCAGGTTCTCTTCTTACAGTGACTCCAGTACCAAGCTTCACTTCTGCACCCAGTGATGTCAGCAACAAAGTTCCATTCCCCTCTCAATGTCGCTAGCGCCAAGCTTCCCTTCTTACAGTGACACCAGTGCCAACTTCACTTCTGCACTCAGTGATATCAGCAAAGGACTTCCTTTCCACTCTCAATAAAGCTAGCGCCACGCTTCCCTTCTTAGAGCGACACCAGCGCCAACCTTCACTTCTGCACTCAGTGATATCAGCTACAAACTTCCTTTCCACTCTCAATGTCGCTAGCGCCAAGCTTCCCTTCTCAGAGCGACACCAGTGCCAACTTCACTTCTGCAGGTTCTCTTCTTACAGTGACTCCAGTACCAAGCTTCACTTCTCCACTCAGTGATATCAGCTAGAAACTTCCTTTCCACTGTCAACATCGCAAGCACCAAGCTTCCCTTCTTACAGCGACATCAGTGCCAACTTCACTTCTCCACTCAGTGATGTCAGCAACAAACATCCTTTCCCCTCTCAATGTGGCTGGCGCCAAGCTTCCCTTCTTAGAGCGACACCAGTGCCAACCTTCACTTCTGCAACCAGTGATGTCAGCAACAAACTTCCTTTCCCCTCTCAATGTCGCTAGCGCCAAGCTTCCCTTCTTAGAGCGACACCAGTGCCAACCTTCACTTCTGCACTCAGTGATATCAGCAACAAACTTCCCTTCCACTCTCAATGTTGCTAGCGCCAAGCTTCCCTTCTTACAGCGACACCAGTGCCAACTTCACTTCTGCAGGTTCTCTTCTTACAGTGACTCCAGTACCAAGCTTCACTTCTGCACCGAGTGATATCAGCAACGGACTTTCTTTCCACTCTCAATATCGCTAGCGCCAAGCTTCCCTTCTTAGAGCGACACCAATGCCAACCTTCACTTCTGCACTCAGTGATATCAGCAACAAACTTCCTTTCCACTCTCGATGTAGCTATCGCCAAGCTTCCCTTTTTAGAGCGACACCAGTGCCAAGCTTCACTTCTGCACCCAGTGATGTCAGCAACAAACTTCCTTTCCCCTCTCAATGTCGCTAGCGCCAAGCTTCCCTTCTTACAGTGACACCAGTGCCAACCTTCACTTCTGCACTCAGTGATATCAGCAACAAACTTCCCTTCCACTCTCAATGTCGCTAGCGCCAAGCTTCCCTTCTTAGAGCGACACCAGTGCCAACCTTCACTTCTGCACTCAGTGATATCAGCAACAAACTTCCCTTCCACTCTCAATGTCGCTAGCGTCAAGCTTCCCTTCTTAGAGCGACACCAGTGCCAACCTTCACTTCTGCACTCAGTGATATCAGCAACAAACTTCCCTTCCACTCTCAATGTCGCTAGCGCCAAGCTTCCCTTCTTACAGCAACACTAGTGCCAACTTCACTTCTGCAGGTTCTCTTCTTACAGTGACTCCAGCACCAAGCTTCACTTCTGCACCCAGTGATATCAGCAACGGACTTTCTTTCCACTCTCAATATCGCTAGCAGCAAGCTTCCCTTCTTAAAGCGACACCAGTGCCAACCTTCACTTCTGCACTCAGTGATATCAGCAACAAACTTCCTTTCCACTCTCGATGTAGCTATCGCCAAGCTTCCCTTCTTAGAGCGGCACCAGTGCCAACCTTCACTTCTGCACTCAGTGATATCAGCAACAAACAATCCTTTCCACTCTCGATGTAGCTATCGCCAAGCTTCCCTTCTTAGAGCGACACCAGTGCCAAGCTTCACTTCTGCACTCAGTGATGTCAGCAACAAACATCCTTTCCCCTCTCAATGTGGCTGGCGCCAAGCTTCCCTTCTTAGAGCGACACCAGTGCCAACCTTCACTTCTGCAACCAGTGATGTCAGCAACAAACTTCCTTTCCCCTCTCAATGTCGCTAGCGCCAAGCTTCCCTTCTTAGAGCGACACCAGTGCCAACCTTCACTTCTGCACTCAGTGATATCAGCAACAAACTTCCCTTCCACTCTCAATGTTGCTAGCGCCAAGCTTCCCTTCTTACAGCGACACCAGTGCCAACCTTCACTTCTGCACTCAGTGATATCAGCAACAAACTTCCCTTCCACTCTCAATGTCGCTAGCGCCAAGCTTCCCTTCTTACAGCAACACTAGTGCCAACTTCACTTCTGCAGGTTCTCTTCTTACAGTGACTCCAGCACCAAGCTTCACTTCTGCACTCAGTGATATCAGCAACAAACTTCCCTTCCACTCTCAATGTCGCTAGCGCCAAGCTTCCTTTCTTAGAGCGACACCAGTGCCAACCTTCACTTCTGCACTCAGTGATATCAGCAACAAACTTCCTTTCCACTCTCGATGTAGCTATCGCCAAGCTTCCCTTCTTACAGCGACACCAGTGCCAACTTCACTTCTGCAGGTTCTCTTCTTACAGTGACTCCAGTACCAAGCTTCACTTCTGCACCCAGTGATATCAGCAACGGACTTTCTTTCCACTCTTAATATCGCTAGCGCCAAGCTTCCCTTCTTAGAGCGACACCAGTGCCAACCTTCACTTCTGCACTCAGTGATATCAGCAACAAACTTCCTTTCCACTCTCGATGTAGCTATCGCCAAAATTCCCTTCTTAGAGCGACACCAGTGCCAACTTCACTCCTGCAGGTTCTCTTCTTACAGTGACTCCAGCACCAAGCTTCACTTCTGCACCCAGTGATATCAGCAACGGACTTTCTTTCCACTCTCAATATCGCTAGCACCAAGCTTCCCTTCTTAGAGCGACACCAGTGCCAACCTTCACTTCTGCACTCAGTGATATCAGCAACAAACTTCCTTTCCACTCTCGATGTAGCTATCGCCAAGCTTCCCTTCTTAGAGCGACACCAGTGCCAACCTTCACTTCTGCACTCAGTGATATCAGCAACAAACTTCCTTTCCACTCTCGATGTAGCTATCGCCAAGCTTCCCTTCTTAGAGCGACACCAGTGCCAACCTTCACTTCTGCAATCAGTGATGTCAGCAACAAACTTCCTTCCCCTCTCAATGTCGCTAGCGCCAAGCTTCCCTTCTTAGAGCGACACCAGTGCCAACCTTCACTTCTGCACTCAGTGATATCAGCAACAAACTTCATTTCCACTCTCGATGTAGCTATTGCCAAGCTTCCCTTCTTACGGCGACACCAGTGCCAACTTCACTCCTGCAGGTTCTCTTCTTACAGTGACTCCAGCACCAAGCTTCACTTCTGCACCTAGTGATATCAGCAACGGACTTTCTTTCCACTCTCAACATCGCAAGCACCAAGCTTCTCTTCTTAGAGCGACACCAGTGCCAACCTTCACTTCTGCACTCAGTGATATCAGCAACAAACTTCCTTTCCCCTCTCAATGTCGCTAGCGCCAAGCTTCCTTTCTTAGAGCGACATCAGTGCCAACCTTCACTTCGGCACTCAGTGATATCAGCAACAAACTTCCCTTCCACTCTCAATGTCTCTAGCGCCAAGCTTCCTTTCTTAGAGTGACACCAGTGCCAACCTTCACTTCTGCACTCAGTGATATCAGCAACAAACTTCCTTTCCACTCTCGATGTAGCTATCGCCAAGCTTCCCTTCTTACAGCGACACCAGTGCCAACTTCACTGCTGCAGGTTCTCTTCTTACAGTGACTCCAGCACCAAGCTTCACTTCTGCACCCAGTGATATCAGCAACGGACTTTCTTTCCACTCTCAACATCGCAAGCACCAAGCTTCTCTTCTTAGAGCGACACCAGTGCCAACCTTCACTTCTGCACTCAGTGATATCAGCAACAAACTTCCCTTCCACTCTCAATGTCGCTAGCGCCAAGCTTCCTTTCTTAGAACGACACCAGTGCCAACCTTCACTTCTGCACTCAGTGATATCAGCAACAAACTTCCCTTCCACTCTCAATGTAGCTAGCGCCAAGCTTCCTTTCTTAGAGCGACACCAGTGCCAACCTTCACTTCTGCACTCAGTGATATCAGCAACAAACTTCCCTTCCACTCTCAATGTAGCTAGCGCCAAGCTTCCTTTCTTAGAGCGACACCAGTGCCAACCTTCACTTCTGCACTCAGTGATATCAGCAACAAACTTCCTTTCCACTCTCGATGTAGCTATCGCCAAGCTTCCCTTCTTACAGCGACACCAGTGCCAACTTCACTTCTGCAGGTTCTCTTCTTACAGTGACTCCAGTACCAAGCTTCACTTCTGCACCCAGTGATATCAGCAATGGACTTTCTTTCCACTCTTAATATCGCTAGCGCCAAGCTTCCCTTCTTAGAGCGACACCAGTGCCAACCTTCACTTCTGCACTCAGTGATATCAGCAACAAACTTCCCTTCCACTCTCAATGTCGCTAGCGTCAAGCTTCCCTTCTTAGAGCGACACCAGTGCCAACCTTCACTTCTGCACTCAGTGATATCAGCAACAAACTTCCCTTCCACTCTCAATGTCGCTAGCGCCAAGCTTCCCTTCTTACAGCAACACTAGTGCCAACTTCACTTCTGCAGGTTCTCTTCTTACAGTGACTCCAGCACCAAGCTTCACTTCTGCATGCAGTGATATCAGCAACGGACTTTCTTTCCACTCTCAATATCGCTAGCGGCAAGCTTCCCTTCTTAAAGCGACACCAGTGCCAACCTTCACTTCTGCACTCAGTGATATCAGCAACAAACTTCCTTTCCACTCTCGATGTAGCTATCGCCAAGCTTCCCTTCTTAGAGCGACACCAGTGCCAACCTTCACTTCTGCACTCAGTGATATCAGCAACAAACTTCCTTTCCACTCTCGATGTAGCTATCGCCAAGCTTCCCTTATTAGAGCGACACCAGTGCCAAGCTTCACTTCTGCACCCAGTGATGTCAGCAACAAACTTCCTTTCCACTCTCGATGTAGCTATCGCCAAGCTTCCCTTATTAGAGCGACACCAGTGCCAAGCTTCACTTCTGCACCCAGTGATGTCAGCAACAAACTTCCTTTCCCCTCTCAATGTCGCTAGCGCCAAGCTTCCCTTCTTACAGGGACACCAGTGCCAACCTTCACTTCTGCACTCAGTGATATCAGCAACAAACTTCCCTTCCACTCTCAATGTCGCTAGCGCCAAGCTTCCCTTCTTAGAACGACACCAGTGCCAACATCACTACTGCAGGTTCTCTTCTTACAGTGACTCCAGCACCAAGCTTCACTTCTGCACCCAGTGATATCAGCAACGGACTTTCTTTCCACTCTCAATATCGCTAGCGCCAAGCTTCCCTTCTTAGAGCGACACCAGTGCCAACCTTCACTTCTGCACTCAGTGATATCAGCAACAAACTTCCTTTCCACTCTTGATGTAGCTATCGCCAAGCTTCCCTTCTTAGAGCGACACCAGTGCCAAGCTTCACTTCTGCACCCAGTGATGTCAGCAACAAACTTCCTTTCCCCTCTCAATGTCGCTAGCGCCAAGCTTCCCTTCCTACAGCGACACCAGTGCCAACCTTCACTTCTGCACTCAGTGATATCAGCAACAAACTTCCCTTCCACTCTCAATGTCGCTAGCGCCAAGCTTCCCTTTTTACAGTGACTCCAGCACCAAGCTTCACTTCTGCACCCAGTGATATCAGCAACAGACTTTCTTTACACTCTCAATATCGCTAGCGCCAACCTTCCCTTCTTAGAGCGACACCAGTGCCAACCTTCACTTCTGCACTCAGTGATATCAGCAACAAACTTCCTTTCCACTCTTGATGTAGCTATCGCCAAGCTTCCCTTCTTAGAGCGACACCAGTGCCAAGCTTCACTTCTGCACCCAGTGATGTCAGTAACAAACTTCCTTTCCCCTCTCAATGTCGCTAGCGCCAAGCTTCCCTTCTTACAGTGACACCAGTGCCAAGCTTCACTTCTGCACCCAGTGATGTCAGCAACAAACTTCCTTTCCCCTCTCAATGTCGCTAGCGCCAAGCTTCCCTTCTTACAGTGACTCCAGCACCAAGCTTCACTTCTGCACCCAGTGATATCAGCAACTGACTTTCTTTACACTCTCAATATCGCTAGCGCCAAGCTTCCCTTCTTAGAGCGACACCAGTGCCAACCTTCACTTCTGCACTCAGTGATATCAGCAACAAACTTCCTTTCCACTCTCGATGTAGCTATCGCCAAACTTCCCTTCTTAGAGCGACACCAGTGCCAACTTCACTCCTGCAGGTTCTCTTCTTACAGTGACTCCAGCACCAAGCTTCACTTCTGCACCCAGTGATATCAGTAACGGACTTTCTTTCCACTCTCAATATCGCTTAGAGCGACAACAGTGCCAATCTTCACTTCTGCACTCAGTGATATCAGCAACAAACTTCCTTTCCACTCTCGATGTAGCTATCGCCAAGCTTCCCTTCTTAGAGCGACACCAGTGCCAACCTTCACTTCTGCACTCAGTGATATCAGCAACAAACTTCCTTTCCACTCTCGATGTAGCTATCGCCAAGCTTCCCTTCTTAGAGAGACACCAGTGCCAACCTTCACTTCTGCACTCAGTGATATCAGCAACAAACTTCCTTTCCACTCTCGATGTAGCTATCGCCAAGCTTCCCTTCTTAGAGAGACACCAGTGCCAACCTTCACTTCTGCACTCAGTGATATCAGCAACAAACTTCCTTTCCCCTCTCAATGTCGCTAGCGCCAAGCTTCCCTTCTTAGAGCAACACCAGTGCCAAGCTTCACTTCTGCACCCAGTGATGTCAGCAACAAACTTCCTTTCCCCTCTCAATGTCGCTAGCGCCAAGCTTCCCTTCTTACAGTGACTCCAGCACCAAGCTTCACTTCTGCACCCAGTGATATCAGCAACTGACTTTCTTTACACTCTCAATATCGCTAGCGCCAAGCTTCCCTTCTTAGAGCGACACCAGTGCCAACCTTCACTTCTGCACTCAGTGATATCAGCAACAAACTTCCTTTCCACTCTCGATGTAGCTATCGCCAAACTTCCCTTCTTAGAGCGACACCAGTGCCAACTTCACTCCTGCAGGTTCTCTTCTTACAGTGACTCCAGCACCAAGCTTCACTTCTGCACCCAGTGATATCAGTAACGGACTTTCTTTCCACTCTCAATATCGCTTAGAGCGACAACAGTGCCAATCTTCACTTCTGCACTCAGTGATATCAGCAACAAACTTCCTTTCCACTCTCGATGTAGCTATCGCCAAGCTTCCCTTCTTAGAGCGACACCAGTGCCAACCTTCACTTCTGCACTCAGTGATATCAACAACAAACTTCCTTTCCACTCTCGATGTAGCTATCGCCAAGCTTCCCTTCTTAGAGAGACACCAGTGCCAACCTTCACTTCTGCACTCAGTGATATCAGCAACAAACTTCCTTTCCACTCTCGATGTAGCTATCGCCAAGCTTCCCTTCTTAGAGAGACACCAGTGCCAACCTTCACTTCTGCACTCAGTGATATCAGCAACAAACTTCCTTTCCCCTCTCAATGTCGCTAGCGCCAAGCTTCCCTTCTTAGAGCAACACCAGTGCCAACCTTCACTTCTGCACTCAGTGATATCAGCAACAAACTTCCTTTCCACTCTCGATGTAGCTATCGCCAAACTTCCCTTCTTAGAGCGACACCAGTGCCAACTTCACTCCTGCAGGTTCTCTTCTTACAGTGACTCCAGCACCAAGCTTCACTTCTGCACCCAGTGATATCAGCAACGGACTTTCTTTCCACTCTCGATGTAGCTATCGCCAAGCTTCCCTTCTTAGAGCGACACCAGTGCCAACCTTCACTTCTGCACTCAGTGATATCAGCAACAAACTTCCTTTCCACTCTCGATGTAGCTATCGCCAAGCTTCCCTTCTTAGAGCGACACCAGTGCCAACCTTCACTTCTGCAATCAGTGATGTCAGCAACAAACTTCCTTCCCCTCTCAATGTCGCTAGCGCCAAGCTTCCCTTCTTAGAGCGACACCAGTGCCAACCTTCACTTCTGCACTCAGTGATATCAGCAACAAACTTCATTTCCACTCTCGATGTAGCTATTGCCAAGCTTCCCTTCTTACGGCGACACCAGTGCCAACTTCACTCCTGCAGGTTCTCTTCTTACAGTGACTCCAGCACCAAGCTTCACTTCTGCACCTAGTGATATCAGCAACGGACTTTCTTTCCACTCTCAACATCGCAAGCACCAAGCTTCTCTTCTTAGAGCGACACCAGTGCCAACCTTCACTTCTGCACTCAGTGATATCAGCAACAAACTTCCTTTCCCCTCTCAATGTCGCTAGCGCCAAGCTTCCTTTCTTAGAGCGACATCAGTGCCAACCTTCACTTCGGCACTCAGTGATATCAGCAACAAACTTCCCTTCCACTCTCAATGTCTCTAGCGCCAAGCTTCCTTTCTTAGAGTGACACCAGTGCCAACCTTCACTTCTGCACTCAGTGATATCAGCAACAAACTTCCTTTCCACTCTCGATGTAGCTATCGCCAAGCTTCCCTTCTTACAGCGACACCAGTGCCAACTTCACTGCTGCAGGTTCTCTTCTTACAGTGACTCCAGCACCAAGCTTCACTTCTGCACCCAGTGATATCAGCAACGGACTTTCTTTCCACTCTCAACATCGCAAGCACCAAGCTTCTCTTCTTAGAGCGACACCAGTGCCAACCTTCACTTCTGCACTCAGTGATATCAGCAACAAACTTCCCTTCCACTCTCAATGTCGCTAGCGCCAAGCTTCCTTTCTTAGAACGACACCAGTGCCAACCTTCACTTCTGCACTCAGTGATATCAGCAACAAACTTCCCTTCCACTCTCAATGTAGCTAGCGCCAAGCTTCCTTTCTTAGAGCGACACCAGTGCCAACCTTCACTTCTGCACTCAGTGATATCAGCAACAAACTTCCCTTCCACTCTCAATGTAGCTAGCGCCAAGCTTCCTTTCTTAGAGCGACACCAGTGCCAACCTTCACTTCTGCACTCAGTGATATCAGCAACAAACTTCCTTTCCACTCTCGATGTAGCTATCGCCAAGCTTCCCTTCTTACAGCGACACCAGTGCCAACTTCACTTCTGCAGGTTCTCTTCTTACAGTGACTCCAGTACCAAGCTTCACTTCTGCACCCAGTGATATCAGCAATGGACTTTCTTTCCACTCTTAATATCGCTAGCGCCAAGCTTCCCTTCTTAGAGCGACACCAGTGCCAACCTTCACTTCTGCACTCAGTGATATCAGCAACAAACTTCCCTTCCACTCTCAATGTCGCTAGCGTCAAGCTTCCCTTCTTAGAGCGACACCAGTGCCAACCTTCACTTCTGCACTCAGTGATATCAGCAACAAACTTCCCTTCCACTCTCAATGTCGCTAGCGCCAAGCTTCCCTTCTTACAGCAACACTAGTGCCAACTTCACTTCTGCAGGTTCTCTTCTTACAGTGACTCCAGCACCAAGCTTCACTTCTGCACCCAGTGATATCAGCAACGGACTTTCTTTCCACTCTCAATATCGCTAGCGGCAAGCTTCCCTTCTTAAAGCGACACCAGTGCCAACCTTCACTTCTGCACTCAGTGATATCAGCAACAAACTTCCTTTCCACTCTCGATGTAGCTATCGCCAAGCTTCCCTTCTTACAGCGACACCAGTGCCAACTTCACTTCTGCAGGTTCTCTTCTTACAGTGACTCCAGTACCAAGCTTCACTTCTGCACCCAGTGATATCAGCAATGGACTTTCTTTCCACTCTTAATATCGCTAGCGCCAAGCTTCCCTTCTTAGGGCGACACCAGTGCCAACCTACACTTCTGCACTCAATGATATCAGCAACAAACTTCCTTTCCACTCTCGATGTAGCTATCGCCAAGCTTCCCTTATTAGAGCGACACCAGTGCCAAGCTTCACTTCTGCACCCAGTGATGTCAGCAACAAACTTCCTTTCCCCTCTCAATGTCGCTAGCGCCAAGCTTCCCTTCTTACAGGGACACCAGTGCCAACCTTCACTTCTGCACTCAGTGATATCAGCAACAAACTTCCCTTCCACTCTCAATGTCGCTAGCGCCAAGCTTCCCTTCTTAGAACGACACCAGTGCCAACATCACTACTGCAGGTTCTCTTCTTACAGTGACTCCAGCACCAAGCTTCACTTCTGCACCCAGTGATATCAGCAACGGACTTTCTTTCCACTCTCAATATCGCTAGCGCCAAGCTTCCCTTCTTAGAGCGACACCAGTGCCAACCTTCACTTCTGCACTCAGTGATATCAGCAACAAACTTCCTTTCCACTCTTGATGTAGCTATCGCCAAGCTTCCCTTCTTAGAGCGACACCAGTGCCAAGCTTCACTTCTGCACCCAGTGATGTCAGCAACAAACTTCCTTTCCCCTCTCAATGTCGCTAGCGCCAAGCTTCCCTTCCTACAGCGACACCAGTGCCAACCTTCACTTCTGCACTCAGTGATATCAGCAACAAACTTCCCTTCCACTCTCAATGTCGCTAGCGCCAAGCTTCCCTTTTTACAGTGACTCCAGCACCAAGCTTCACTTCTGCACCCAGTGATATCAGCAACAGACTTTCTTTACACTCTCAATATCGCTAGCGCCAACCTTCCCTTCTTAGAGCGACACCAGTGCCAACCTTCACTTCTGCACTCAGTGATATCAGCAACAAACTTCCTTTCCACTCTTGATGTAGCTATCGCCAAGCTTCCCTTCTTAGAGCGACACCAGTGCCAAGCTTCACTTCTGCACCCAGTGATGTCAGTAACAAACTTCCTTTCCCCTCTCAATGTCGCTAGCGCCAAGCTTCCCTTCTTACAGTGACACCAGTGCCAAGCTTCACTTCTGCACCCAGTGATGTCAGCAACAAACTTCCTTTCCCCTCTCAATGTCGCTAGCGCCAAGCTTCCCTTCTTACAGTGACTCCAGCACCAAGCTTCACTTCTGCACCCAGTGATATCAGCAACTGACTTTCTTTACACTCTCAATATCGCTAGCGCCAAGCTTCCCTTCTTAGAGCGACACCAGTGCCAACCTTCACTTCTGCACTCAGTGATATCAGCAACAAACTTCCTTTCCACTCTCGATGTAGCTATCGCCAAACTTCCCTTCTTAGAGCGACACCAGTGCCAACTTCACTCCTGCAGGTTCTCTTCTTACAGTGACTCCAGCACCAAGCTTCACTTCTGCACCCAGTGATATCAGTAACGGACTTTCTTTCCACTCTCAATATCGCTTAGAGCGACAACAGTGCCAATCTTCACTTCTGCACTCAGTGATATCAGCAACAAACTTCCTTTCCACTCTCGATGTAGCTATCGCCAAGCTTCCCTTCTTAGAGCGACACCAGTGCCAACCTTCACTTCTGCACTCAGTGATATCAGCAACAAACTTCCTTTCCACTCTCGATGTAGCTATCGCCAAGCTTCCCTTCTTAGAGAGACACCAGTGCCAACCTTCACTTCTGCACTCAGTGATATCAGCAACAAACTTCCTTTCCACTCTCGATGTAGCTATCGCCAAGCTTCCCTTCTTAGAGAGACACCAGTGCCAACCTTCACTTCTGCACTCAGTGATATCAGCAACAAACTTCCTTTCCCCTCTCAATGTCGCTAGCGCCAAGCTTCCCTTCTTAGAGCAACACCAGTGCCAACCTTCACTTCTGCACTCAGTGATATCAGCAACAAACTTCCTTTCCACTCTCGATGTAGCTATCGCCAAACTTCCCTTCTTAGAGCGACACCAGTGCCAACTTCACTCCTGCAGGTTCTCTTCTTACAGTGACTCCAGCACCAAGCTTTACTTCTGCACCCAGTGATATCAGTAACGGACTTTCTTTCCACTCTCAATATCGCTTAGAGCCACACCAGTGCCAATCTTCACTTCTGCACTCAGTGATATCAGCAACAAACTTCCTTTCCACTCTCGATGTAGCTATCGCCAAGCTTCCCTTCTTAGAGCGACACCAGTGCCAACCTTCACTTCTGCACTCAGTGATATCAGCAACAAACTTCCTTTCCACTCTCGATGTAGCTATCGCCAAGCTTCCCTTCTTAGAGCGACACCAGTGCCAACCTTCACTTCTGCACTCAGTGATATCAGCAACAAACTTCCTTTCCCCTCTCAATGTCGCTAGCGCCAAGCTTCCCTTCATAGAGCAACACCAGTGCCAACCTTCACTTCTGCACTCAGTGATATCAGCAACAAACTTCCTTTCCACTCTCGATGTAGCTATCGCCAAGCTTCCCTTCTTACAGCGACACCAGTGCCAACTTCACTCCTGCAGGTTCTCTTCTTACAGTGACTCCAGCACCAAGCTTCACTTCTGCACCCAGTGATATCAGCAACGGACTTTCTTTCCACTCTCAACATCGCAAGCACCAAGCTTCTCTTCTTAGAGCGACACCAGTGCCAACCTTCACTTCTGCACTCAGTGATATCAGCAACAAACTTCCTTCCCCCTCTCAATGTCGCTAGCGCCAAGCTTCCTTTCTTGGAGCGACACCAGTGCCAACCTTCACTTCTGCACTCAGTGATATCAGCAACAAACTTCCCTTCCACTCTCAATGTTGCTAGCGCCAGGCTTCCTTTCTTAGAGCGACACCAGTGCCAACCTTCACTTCTGCACTCAGTGATATCAGCAACAAACTTCCTTTCCACTCTCGATGTAGCTATCGCCAAGCTTCCCTTCTTACAGCGACACCAGTGCCAACTTCACTCCTGCAGGTTCTCTTCTTACAGTGACTCCAGCACCAAGCTTCACTTCTGCACCCAGTGATATCAGCAACGGACTTTCTTTCCACTCTCAACATAGCAAGCACCAAGCTTCTCTTCTTAGAGCGACACCAGTGCCAACCTTCACTTCTGCACTCAGTGATATCAGCAACAAACTTCCTTTCCCCTCTCAATGTCGCTAGCGCCAAGCTTCCTTTCTTAGAGTGACACCAGTGCCAACCTTCACTTCTGCACTCAGTGATATCAGCAACAAACTTCCCTTCCACTCTCAATGTTGCTAGCGCCAAGCTTCCTTTCTTAGAGCGACACCAGTGCCAACCTTCACTTCTGCACTCAGTGATATCAGCAACAAACTTCCTTTCCACTCTCGATGTAGCTATCGCCAAGCTTCCCTTCTTACAGCGACACCAGTGCCAACTTCACTTCTGCAGGTTCTCTTCTTACAGTGACTCCAGTACCAAGCTTCACTTCTGCACCCAGTGATATCAGCAACGGACATTCTTTCCACTCTTAATATCGCTAGCGCCAAGCTTCCCTTCTTAGAGCGACACCAGTGCCAACCTTCACTTCTGCACTCAGTGATATCAGCAACAAACTTCCTTTCCACTCTCGATGTAGCTATCGCCAAACTTCCCTTCTTAGAGCGACACCAGTGCCAACTTCACTCCTGCAGGTTCTCTTCTTACAGTGACTCCAGCACCAAGCTTCACTTCTGCACCCAGTGATATCAGCAACGGACTTTCTTTCCACTCTCAATATCGCTAGCACCAAGCTTCCCTTCTTAGAGCGACACCAGTGCCAACCTTCACTTCTGCACTCAGTGATATCAGCAACAAACTTCCTTTCCACTCTCGATGTAGCTATCGCCAAGCTTCCCTTCTTAGAGTGACACCAGTGCCAACCTTCACTTCTGCACTCAGTGATATCAGCAACAAACTTCCTTTCCACTCTCGATGTAGCTATCGCCAAGCTTCCCTTCTTAGAGCGACACCAGTGCCAACCTTCACTTCTGCACTCAGTGATGTCAGCAACAAACTTCCTTCCCCTCTCAATGTCGCTAGCGCCAAGCTTCCTTTCTTAGAGCGACATCAGTGCTAACCTTCACTTCGGCACTCAGTGATATCAGCAACAAACTTCCCTTCCACTCTCAATGTCGCTAGCGCCAAGCTTCCTTTCTTAGAGTGACACCAGTGCCAACCTTCACTTCTGCACTCAGTGATATCAGCAACAAACTTCCTTTCCACTCTCGATGTAGCTATCGCCAAGCTTCCCTTCTTAGAGAGACACCAGTGCCAACCTTCACTTCTGCACTCAGTGATATCAGCAACAAACTTCCTTTCCCCTCTCAATGTCGCTAGCGCCAAGCTTCCCTTCTTAGAGCAACACCAGTGCCAAGCTTCACTTCTGCACCCAGTGATGTCAGCAACAAACTTCCTTTCCCCTCTCAATGTCGCTAGCGCCAAGCTTCCCTTCTTACAGTGACTCCAGCACCAAGCTTCACTTCTGCACCCAGTGATATCAGCAACTGACTTTCTTTACACTCTCAATATCGCTAGCGCCAAGCTTCCCTTCTTAGAGCGACACCAGTGCCAACCTTCACTTCTGCACTCAGTGATATCAGCAACAAACTTCCTTTCCACTCTCGATGTAGCTATCGCCAAACTTCCCTTCTTAGAGCGACACCAGTGCCAACTTCACTCCTGCAGGTTCTCTTCTTACAGTGACTCCAGCACCAAGCTTCACTTCTGCACCCAGTGATATCAGTAACGGACTTTCTTTCCACTCTCAATATCGCTTAGAGCGACAACAGTGCCAATCTTCACTTCTGCACTCAGTGATATCAGCAACAAACTTCCTTTCCACTCTCGATGTAGCTATCGCCAAGCTTCCCTTCTTAGAGCGACACCAGTGCCAACCTTCACTTCTGCACTCAGTGATATCAACAACAAACTTCCTTTCCACTCTCGATGTAGCTATCGCCAAGCTTCCCTTCTTAGAGAGACACCAGTGCCAACCTTCACTTCTGCACTCAGTGATATCAGCAACAAACTTCCTTTCCACTCTCGATGTAGCTATCGCCAAGCTTCCCTTCTTAGAGAGACACCAGTGCCAACCTTCACTTCTGCACTCAGTGATATCAGCAACAAACTTCCTTTCCCCTCTCAATGTCGCTAGCGCCAAGCTTCCCTTCTTAGAGCAACACCAGTGCCAACCTTCACTTCTGCACTCAGTGATATCAGCAACAAACTTCCTTTCCACTCTCGATGTAGCTATCGCCAAACTTCCCTTCTTAGAGCGACACCAGTGCCAACTTCACTCCTGCAGGTTCTCTTCTTACAGTGACTCCAGCACCAAGCTTCACTTCTGCACCCAGTGATATCAGCAACGGACTTTCTTTCCACTCTCGATGTAGCTATCGCCAAGCTTCCCTTCTTAGAGCGACACCAGTGCCAACCTTCACTTCTGCACTCAGTGATATCAGCAACAAACTTCCTTTCCACTCTCGATGTAGCTATCGCCAAGCTTCCCTTCTTAGAGCGACACCAGTGCCAACCTTCACTTCTGCAATCAGTGATGTCAGCAACAAACTTCCTTCCCCTCTCAATGTCGCTAGCGCCAAGCTTCCCTTCTTAGAGCGACACCAGTGCCAACCTTCACTTCTGCACTCAGTGATATCAGCAACAAACTTCATTTCCACTCTCGATGTAGCTATTGCCAAGCTTCCCTTCTTACGGCGACACCAGTGCCAACTTCACTCCTGCAGGTTCTCTTCTTACAGTGACTCCAGCACCAAGCTTCACTTCTGCACCTAGTGATATCAGCAACGGACTTTCTTTCCACTCTCAACATCGCAAGCACCAAGCTTCTCTTCTTAGAGCGACACCAGTGCCAACCTTCACTTCTGCACTCAGTGATATCAGCAACAAACTTCCTTTCCCCTCTCAATGTCGCTAGCGCCAAGCTTCCTTTCTTAGAGCGACATCAGTGCCAACCTTCACTTCGGCACTCAGTGATATCAGCAACAAACTTCCCTTCCACTCTCAATGTCTCTAGCGCCAAGCTTCCTTTCTTAGAGTGACACCAGTGCCAACCTTCACTTCTGCACTCAGTGATATCAGCAACAAACTTCCTTTCCACTCTCGATGTAGCTATCGCCAAGCTTCCCTTCTTACAGCGACACCAGTGCCAACTTCACTGCTGCAGGTTCTCTTCTTACAGTGACTCCAGCACCAAGCTTCACTTCTGCACCCAGTGATATCAGCAACGGACTTTCTTTCCACTCTCAACATCGCAAGCACCAAGCTTCTCTTCTTAGAGCGACACCAGTGCCAACCTTCACTTCTGCACTCAGTGATATCAGCAACAAACTTCCCTTCCACTCTCAATGTCGCTAGCGCCAAGCTTCCTTTCTTAGAACGACACCAGTGCCAACCTTCACTTCTGCACTCAGTGATATCAGCAACAAACTTCCCTTCCACTCTCAATGTAGCTAGCGCCAAGCTTCCTTTCTTAGAGCGACACCAGTGCCAACCTTCACTTCTGCACTCAGTGATATCAGCAACAAACTTCCCTTCCACTCTCAATGTAGCTAGCGCCAAGCTTCCTTTCTTAGAGCGACACCAGTGCCAACCTTCACTTCTGCACTCAGTGATATCAGCAACAAACTTCCTTTCCACTCTCGATGTAGCTATCGCCAAGCTTCCCTTCTTACAGCGACACCAGTGCCAACTTCACTTCTGCAGGTTCTCTTCTTACAGTGACTCCAGTACCAAGCTTCACTTCTGCACCCAGTGATATCAGCAATGGACTTTCTTTCCACTCTTAATATCGCTAGCGCCAAGCTTCCCTTCTTAGAGCGACACCAGTGCCAACCTTCACTTCTGCACTCAGTGATATCAGCAACAAACTTCCCTTCCACTCTCAATGTCGCTAGCGTCAAGCTTCCCTTCTTAGAGCGACACCAGTGCCAACCTTCACTTCTGCACTCAGTGATATCAGCAACAAACTTCCCTTCCACTCTCAATGTCGCTAGCGCCAAGCTTCCCTTCTTACAGCAACACTAGTGCCAACTTCACTTCTGCAGGTTCTCTTCTTACAGTGACTCCAGCACCAAGCTTCACTTCTGCACCCAGTGATATCAGCAACGGACTTTCTTTCCACTCTCAATATCGCTAGCGGCAAGCTTCCCTTCTTAAAGCGACACCAGTGCCAACCTTCACTTCTGCACTCAGTGATATCAGCAACAAACTTCCTTTCCACTCTCGATGTAGCTATCGCCAAGCTTCCCTTCTTACAGCGACACCAGTGCCAACTTCACTTCTGCAGGTTCTCTTCTTACAGTGACTCCAGTACCAAGCTTCACTTCTGCACCCAGTGATATCAGCAATGGACTTTCTTTCCACTCTTAATATCGCTAGCGCCAAGCTTCCCTTCTTAGGGCGACACCAGTGCCAACCTACACTTCTGCACTCAATGATATCAGCAACAAACTTCCTTTCCACTCTCGATGTAGCTATCGCCAAGCTTCCCTTATTAGAGCGACACCAGTGCCAAGCTTCACTTCTGCACCCAGTGATGTCAGCAACAAACTTCCTTTCCCCTCTCAATGTCGCTAGCGCCAAGCTTCCCTTCTTACAGGGACACCAGTGCCAACCTTCACTTCTGCACTCAGTGATATCAGCAACAAACTTCCCTTCCACTCTCAATGTCGCTAGCGCCAAGCTTCCCTTCTTAGAACGACACCAGTGCCAACATCACTACTGCAGGTTCTCTTCTTACAGTGACTCCAGCACCAAGCTTCACTTCTGCACCCAGTGATATCAGCAACGGACTTTCTTTCCACTCTCAATATCGCTAGCGCCAAGCTTCCCTTCTTAGAGCGACACCAGTGCCAACCTTCACTTCTGCACTCAGTGATATCAGCAACAAACTTCCTTTCCACTCTTGATGTAGCTATCGCCAAGCTTCCCTTCTTAGAGCGACACCAGTGCCAAGCTTCACTTCTGCACCCAGTGATGTCAGCAACAAACTTCCTTTCCCCTCTCAATGTCGCTAGCGCCAAGCTTCCCTTCCTACAGCGACACCAGTGCCAACCTTCACTTCTGCACTCAGTGATATCAGCAACAAACTTCCCTTCCACTCTCAATGTCGCTAGCGCCAAGCTTCCCTTTTTACAGTGACTCCAGCACCAAGCTTCACTTCTGCACCCAGTGATATCAGCAACAGACTTTCTTTACACTCTCAATATCGCTAGCGCCAACCTTCCCTTCTTAGAGCGACACCAGTGCCAACCTTCACTTCTGCACTCAGTGATATCAGCAACAAACTTCCTTTCCACTCTTGATGTAGCTATCGCCAAGCTTCCCTTCTTAGAGCGACACCAGTGCCAAGCTTCACTTCTGCACCCAGTGATGTCAGTAACAAACTTCCTTTCCCCTCTCAATGTCGCTAGCGCCAAGCTTCCCTTCTTACAGTGACACCAGTGCCAAGCTTCACTTCTGCACCCAGTGATGTCAGCAACAAACTTCCTTTCCCCTCTCAATGTCGCTAGCGCCAAGCTTCCCTTCTTACAGTGACTCCAGCACCAAGCTTCACTTCTGCACCCAGTGATATCAGCAACTGACTTTCTTTACACTCTCAATATCGCTAGCGCCAAGCTTCCCTTCTTAGAGCGACACCAGTGCCAACCTTCACTTCTGCACTCAGTGATATCAGCAACAAACTTCCTTTCCACTCTCGATGTAGCTATCGCCAAACTTCCCTTCTTAGAGCGACACCAGTGCCAACTTCACTCCTGCAGGTTCTCTTCTTACAGTGACTCCAGCACCAAGCTTCACTTCTGCACCCAGTGATATCAGTAACGGACTTTCTTTCCACTCTCAATATCGCTTAGAGCGACAACAGTGCCAATCTTCACTTCTGCACTCAGTGATATCAGCAACAAACTTCCTTTCCACTCTCGATGTAGCTATCGCCAAGCTTCCCTTCTTAGAGCGACACCAGTGCCAACCTTCACTTCTGCACTCAGTGATATCAGCAACAAACTTCCTTTCCACTCTCGATGTAGCTATCGCCAAGCTTCCCTTCTTAGAGAGACACCAGTGCCAACCTTCACTTCTGCACTCAGTGATATCAGCAACAAACTTCCTTTCCACTCTCGATGTAGCTATCGCCAAGCTTCCCTTCTTAGAGAGACACCAGTGCCAACCTTCACTTCTGCACTCAGTGATATCAGCAACAAACTTCCTTTCCCCTCTCAATGTCGCTAGCGCCAAGCTTCCCTTCTTAGAGCAACACCAGTGCCAACCTTCACTTCTGCACTCAGTGATATCAGCAACAAACTTCCTTTCCACTCTCGATGTAGCTATCGCCAAACTTCCCTTCTTAGAGCGACACCAGTGCCAACTTCACTCCTGCAGGTTCTCTTCTTACAGTGACTCCAGCACCAAGCTTTACTTCTGCACCCAGTGATATCAGTAACGGACTTTCTTTCCACTCTCAATATCGCTTAGAGCCACACCAGTGCCAATCTTCACTTCTGCACTCAGTGATATCAGCAACAAACTTCCTTTCCACTCTCGATGTAGCTATCGCCAAGCTTCCCTTCTTAGAGCGACACCAGTGCCAACCTTCACTTCTGCACTCAGTGATATCAGCAACAAACTTCCTTTCCACTCTCGATGTAGCTATCGCCAAGCTTCCCTTCTTAGAGCGACACCAGTGCCAACCTTCACTTCTGCACTCAGTGATATCAGCAACAAACTTCCTTTCCCCTCTCAATGTCGCTAGCGCCAAGCTTCCCTTCATAGAGCAACACCAGTGCCAACCTTCACTTCTGCACTCAGTGATATCAGCAACAAACTTCCTTTCCACTCTCGATGTAGCTATCGCCAAGCTTCCCTTCTTACAGCGACACCAGTGCCAACTTCACTCCTGCAGGTTCTCTTCTTACAGTGACTCCAGCACCAAGCTTCACTTCTGCACCCAGTGATATCAGCAACGGACTTTCTTTCCACTCTCAACATCGCAAGCACCAAGCTTCTCTTCTTAGAGCGACACCAGTGCCAACCTTCACTTCTGCACTCAGTGATATCAGCAACAAACTTCCTTCCCCCTCTCAATGTCGCTAGCGCCAAGCTTCCTTTCTTGGAGCGACACCAGTGCCAACCTTCACTTCTGCACTCAGTGATATCAGCAACAAACTTCCCTTCCACTCTCAATGTTGCTAGCGCCAGGCTTCCTTTCTTAGAGCGACACCAGTGCCAACCTTCACTTCTGCACTCAGTGATATCAGCAACAAACTTCCTTTCCACTCTCGATGTAGCTATCGCCAAGCTTCCCTTCTTACAGCGACACCAGTGCCAACTTCACTCCTGCAGGTTCTCTTCTTACAGTGACTCCAGCACCAAGCTTCACTTCTGCACCCAGTGATATCAGCAACGGACTTTCTTTCCACTCTCAACATAGCAAGCACCAAGCTTCTCTTCTTAGAGCGACACCAGTGCCAACCTTCACTTCTGCACTCAGTGATATCAGCAACAAACTTCCTTTCCCCTCTCAATGTCGCTAGCGCCAAGCTTCCTTTCTTAGAGTGACACCAGTGCCAACCTTCACTTCTGCACTCAGTGATATCAGCAACAAACTTCCCTTCCACTCTCAATGTTGCTAGCGCCAAGCTTCCTTTCTTAGAGCGACACCAGTGCCAACCTTCACTTCTGCACTCAGTGATATCAGCAACAAACTTCCTTTCCACTCTCGATGTAGCTATCGCCAAGCTTCCCTTCTTACAGCGACACCAGTGCCAACTTCACTTCTGCAGGTTCTCTTCTTACAGTGACTCCAGTACCAAGCTTCACTTCTGCACCCAGTGATATCAGCAACGGACATTCTTTCCACTCTTAATATCGCTAGCGCCAAGCTTCCCTTCTTAGAGCGACACCAGTGCCAACCTTCACTTCTGCACTCAGTGATATCAGCAACAAACTTCCTTTCCACTCTCGATGTAGCTATCGCCAAACTTCCCTTCTTAGAGCGACACCAGTGCCAACTTCACTCCTGCAGGTTCTCTTCTTACAGTGACTCCAGCACCAAGCTTCACTTCTGCACCCAGTGATATCAGCAACGGACTTTCTTTCCACTCTCAATATCGCTAGCACCAAGCTTCCCTTCTTAGAGCGACACCAGTGCCAACCTTCACTTCTGCACTCAGTGATATCAGCAACAAACTTCCTTTCCACTCTCGATGTAGCTATCGCCAAGCTTCCCTTCTTAGAGTGACACCAGTGCCAACCTTCACTTCTGCACTCAGTGATATCAGCAACAAACTTCCTTTCCACTCTCGATGTAGCTATCGCCAAGCTTCCCTTCTTAGAGCGACACCAGTGCCAACCTTCACTTCTGCACTCAGTGATGTCAGCAACAAACTTCCTTCCCCTCTCAATGTCGCTAGCGCCAAGCTTCCTTTCTTAGAGCGACATCAGTGCTAACCTTCACTTCGGCACTCAGTGATATCAGCAACAAACTTCCCTTCCACTCTCAATGTCGCTAGCGCCAAGCTTCCTTTCTTAGAGTGACACCAGTGCCAACCTTCACTTCTGCACTCAGTGATATCAGCAACAAACTTCCTTTCCACTCTCGATGTAGCTATCGCCAAGCTTCCCTTCTTACAGCGACACCAGTGCCAACTTCACTGCTGCAGGTTCTCTTCTTACAGTGACTCCAGCACCAAGCTTCACTTCTGCACCCAGTGATATCAGCAACTGACTTTCTTTCCACTCTCAACATCGCAAGCACCAAGATTCTCTTCTTAGAGCGACACCAGTGCCAACCTTCACTTCTGCACTGAGTGATATCAGCAACAAACTTCCTTTCCCCTCTCAATGTCGCTAGCGCCAAGCTTCCTTTCTTAGAGCGACATCAGTGCCAACCTTCACTTCGGCACTCAGTGATATCAGCAACAAACTTCCCTTCCACTCTCAATGTCGCTAGCGCCAAGCTTCCTTTCTTAGAGTGACACCAGTGCCAACCTTCACTTCTGCACCCAGTGATATCAGCAACAAACTTCCTTTCCACTCTCGATGTAGCTATCGCCAAGCTTCCCTACTTACAGCGACACCAGTGCCAACTTCACTGCTGCAGGTTCTCTTCTTACAGTGACTCCAGCACCAAGCTTCACTTCTGCACCCAGTGATATCAGCAACGGACTTTCTTTCCACTCTCAACATCGCAAGCACCAAGCTTCCCTTCTTAGAGCGACACCAGTGCCAACCTTCACTTCTGCACTCAGTGATATCAGCAACAAACTTCCTTTCCCCTCTCAATGTCGCTAGCGCCAAGCTTCCTTTCTTAGAGCGACACAAGTGCCAACCTTCACTTCTGCACTCAGTGATATCAGCAACAAACTTCCCTTCCACTCTCAATGTCGCTAGCGCCAAGCTTCCTTTCTTAGAGCGACACCAGTGCCAACCTTCACTTCTGCACTCAGTGATATCAGCAACAAACTTCCCTTCCACTCTCAATGTAGCTAGCGCCAAGCTTCCTTTCTTAGAGCGACACCAGTGCCAACCTTCACTTCTGCACTCAGTGATATCAGCAACAAACTTCCCTTCCACTCTCAATGTCGCTAGCGCCAAGCTTCCCTTCTTACAGCAACACTAGTGCCAACTTCACTTCTGCAGGTTCTCTTCTTACAGTGACTCCAGCACCAAGCTTCACTTCTGCACCCAGTGATATCAGCAACGGACTTTCTTTCCACTCTCAATATCGCTAGCGGCAAGCTTCCCTTCTTAAAGCGACACCAGTGCCAACCTTCACTTCTGCACTCAGTGATATCAGCAACAAACTTCCTTTCCACTCTCGATGTAGCTATCGCCAAGCTTCCCTTCTTACAGCGACACCAGTGCCAACTTCACTTCTGCAGGTTCTCTTCTTACAGTGACTCCAGTACCAAGCTTCACTTCTGCACCCAGTGATATCAGCAATGGACTTTCTTTCCACTCTTAATATCGCTAGCGCCAAGCTTCCCTTCTTAGGGCGACACCAGTGCCAACCTACACTTCTGCACTCAATGATATCAGCAACAAACTTCCTTTCCACTCTCGATGTAGCTATCGCCAAGCTTCCCTTATTAGAGCGACACCAGTGCCAAGCTTCACTTCTGCACCCAGTGATGTCAGCAACAAACTTCCTTTCCCCTCTCAATGTCGCTAGCGCCAAGCTTCCCTTCTTACAGGGACACCAGTGCCAACCTTCACTTCTGCACTCAGTGATATCAGCAACAAACTTCCCTTCCACTCTCAATGTCGCTAGCGCCAAGCTTCCCTTCTTAGAACGACACCAGTGCCAACATCACTACTGCAGGTTCTCTTCTTACAGTGACTCCAGCACCAAGCTTCACTTCTGCACCCAGTGATATCAGCAACGGACTTTCTTTCCACTCTCAATATCGCTAGCGCCAAGCTTCCCTTCTTAGAGCGACACCAGTGCCAACCTTCACTTCTGCACTCAGTGATATCAGCAACAAACTTCCTTTCCACTCTTGATGTAGCTATCGCCAAGCTTCCCTTCTTAGAGCGACACCAGTGCCAAGCTTCACTTCTGCACCCAGTGATGTCAGCAACAAACTTCCTTTCCCCTCTCAATGTCGCTAGCGCCAAGCTTCCCTTCCTACAGCGACACCAGTGCCAACCTTCACTTCTGCACTCAGTGATATCAGCAACAAACTTCCCTTCCACTCTCAATGTCGCTAGCGCCAAGCTTCCCTTTTTACAGTGACTCCAGCACCAAGCTTCACTTCTGCACCCAGTGATATCAGCAACAGACTTTCTTTACACTCTCAATATCGCTAGCGCCAACCTTCCCTTCTTAGAGCGACACCAGTGCCAACCTTCACTTCTGCACTCAGTGATATCAGCAACAAACTTCCTTTCCACTCTTGATGTAGCTATCGCCAAGCTTCCCTTCTTAGAGCGACACCAGTGCCAAGCTTCACTTCTGCACCCAGTGATGTCAGTAACAAACTTCCTTTCCCCTCTCAATGTCGCTAGCGCCAAGCTTCCCTTCTTACAGTGACACCAGTGCCAAGCTTCACTTCTGCACCCAGTGATGTCAGCAACAAACTTCCTTTCCCCTCTCAATGTCGCTAGCGCCAAGCTTCCCTTCTTACAGTGACTCCAGCACCAAGCTTCACTTCTGCACCCAGTGATATCAGCAACTGACTTTCTTTACACTCTCAATATCGCTAGCGCCAAGCTTCCCTTCTTAGAGCGACACCAGTGCCAACCTTCACTTCTGCACTCAGTGATATCAGCAACAAACTTCCTTTCCACTCTCGATGTAGCTATCGCCAAACTTCCCTTCTTAGAGCGACACCAGTGCCAACTTCACTCCTGCAGGTTCTCTTCTTACAGTGACTCCAGCACCAAGCTTCACTTCTGCACCCAGTGATATCAGTAACGGACTTTCTTTCCCCTCTCAATATCGCTTAGAGCGACAACAGTGCCAATCTTCACTTCTGCACTCAGTGATATCAGCAACAAACTTCCTTTCCACTCTCGATGTAGCTATCGCCAAGCTTCCCTTCTTAGAGCGACACCAGTGCCAACCTTCACTTCTGCACTCAGTGATATCAGCAACAAACTTCCTTTCCACTCTCGATGTAGCTATCGCCAAGCTTCCCTTCTTAGAGAGACACCAGTGCCAACCTTCACTTCTGCACTCAGTGATATCAGCAACAAACTTCCTTTCCACTCTCGATGTAGCTATCGCCAAGCTTCCCTTCTTAGAGAGACACCAGTGCCAACCTTCACTTCTGCACTCAGTGATATCAGCAACAAACTTCCTTTCCCCTCTCAATGTCGCTAGCGCCAAGCTTCCCTTCTTAGAGCAACACCAGTGCCAACCTTCACTTCTGCACTCAGTGATATCAGCAACAAACTTCCTTTCCACTCTCGATGTAGCTATCGCCAAACTTCCCTTCTTAGAGCGACACCAGTGCCAACTTCACTCCTGCAGGTTCTCTTCTTACAGTGACTCCAGCACCAAGCTTTACTTCTGCACCCAGTGATATCAGTAACGGACTTTCTTTCCACTCTCAATATCGCTTAGAGCCACACCAGTGCCAATCTTCACCTCTGCACTCAGTGATATCAGCAACAAACTTCCTTTCCACTCTCGATGTAGCTATCGCCAAGCTTCCCTTCTTAGAGCGACACCAGTGCCAACCTTCACTTCTGCACTCAGTGATATCAGCAACAAACTTCCTTTCCACTCTCGATGTAGCTATCGCCAAGCTTCCCTTCTTAGAGCGACACCAGTGCCAACCTTCACTTCTGCACTCAGTGATATCAGCAACAAACTTCCTTTCCCCTCTCAATGTCGCTAGCGCCAAGCTTCCCTTCATAGAGCAACACCAGTGCCAACCTTCACTTCTGCACTCAGTGATATCAGCAACAAACTTCCTTTCCACTCTCGATGTAGCTATCGCCAAGCTTCCCTTCTTACAGCGACACCAGTGCCAACTTCACTCCTGCAGGTTCTCTTCTTACAGTGACTCCAGCACCAAGCTTCACTTCTGCACCCAGTGATATCAGCAACGGACTTTCTTTCCACTCTCAACATCGCAAGCACCAAGCTTCTCTTCTTAGAGCGACACCAGTGCCAACCTTCACTTCTGCACTCAGTGATATCAGCAACAAACTTCCTTCCCCCTCTCAATGTCGCTAGCGCCAAGCTTCCTTTCTTGGAGCGACACCAGTGCCAACCTTCACTTCTGCACTCAGTGATATCAGCAACAAACTTCCCTTCCACTCTCAATGTTGCTAGCGCCAGGCTTCCTTTCTTAGAGCGACACCAGTGCCAACCTTCACTTCTGCACTCAGTGATATCAGCAACAAACTTCCTTTCCACTCTCGATGTAGCTATCGCCAAGCTTCCCTTCTTACAGCGACACCAGTGCCAACTTCACTCCTGCAGGTTCTCTTCTTACAGTGACTCCAGCACCAAGCTTCACTTCTGCACCCAGTGATATCAGCAACGGACTTTCTTTCCACTCTCAACATAGCAAGCACCAAGCTTCTCTTCTTAGAGCGACACCAGTGCCAACCTTCACTTCTGCACTCAGTGATATCAGCAACAAACTTCCTTTCCCCTCTCAATGTCGCTAGCGCCAAGCTTCCTTTCTTAGAGTGACACCAGTGCCAACCTTCACTTCTGCACTCAGTGATATCAGCAACAAACTTCCCTTCCACTCTCAATGTTGCTAGCGCCAAGCTTCCTTTCTTAGAGCGACACCAGTGCCAACCTTCACTTCTGCACTCAGTGATATCAGCAACAAACTTCCTTTCCACTCTCGATGTAGCTATCGCCAAGCTTCCCTTCTTACAGCGACACCAGTGCCAACTTCACTTCTGCAGGTTCTCTTCTTACAGTGACTCCAGTACCAAGCTTCACTTCTGCACCCAGTGATATCAGCAACGGACATTCTTTCCACTCTTAATATCGCTAGCGCCAAGCTTCCCTTCTTAGAGCGACACCAGTGCCAACCTTCACTTCTGCACTCAGTGATATCAGCAACAAACTTCCTTTCCACTCTCGATGTAGCTATCGCCAAACTTCCCTTCTTAGAGCGACACCAGTGCCAACTTCACTCCTGCAGGTTCTCTTCTTACAGTGACTCCAGCACCAAGCTTCACTTCTGCACCCAGTGATATCAGCAACGGACTTTCTTTCCACTCTCAATATCGCTAGCACCAAGCTTCCCTTCTTAGAGCGACACCAGTGCCAACCTTCACTTCTGCACTCAGTGATATCAGCAACAAACTTCCTTTCCACTCTCGATGTAGCTATCGCCAAGCTTCCCTTCTTAGAGTGACACCAGTGCCAACCTTCACTTCTGCACTCAGTGATGTCAGCAACAAACTTCCTTCCCCTCTCAATGTCGCTAGCGCCAAGCTTCCTTTCTTAGAGCGACATCAGTGCTAACCTTCACTTCGGCACTCAGTGATATCAGCAACAAACTTCCCTTCCACTCTCAATGTCGCTAGCGCCAAGCTTCCTTTCTTAGAGTGACACCAGTGCCAACCTTCACTTCTGCACTCAGTGATATCAGCAACAAACTTCCTTTCCACTCTCGATGTAGCTATCGCCAAGCTTCCCTTCTTACAGCGACACCAGTGCCAACTTCACTGCTGCAGGTTCTCTTCTTACAGTGACTCCAGCACCAAGCTTCACTTCTGCACCCAGTGATATCAGCAACTGACTTTCTTTCCACTCTCAACATCGCAAGCACCAAGATTCTCTTCTTAGAGCGACACCAGTGCCAACCTTCACTTCTGCACTGAGTGATATCAGCAACAAACTTCCTTTCCCCTCTCAATGTCGCTAGCGCCAAGCTTCCTTTCTTAGAGCGACATCAGTGCCAACCTTCACTTCGGCACTCAGTGATATCAGCAACAAACTTCCCTTCCACTCTCAATGTCGCTAGCGCCAAGCTTCCTTTCTTAGAGTGACACCAGTGCCAACCTTCACTTCTGCACCCAGTGATATCAGCAACAAACTTCCTTTCCACTCTCGATGTAGCTATCGCCAAGCTTCCCTACTTACAGCGACACCAGTGCCAACTTCACTGCTGCAGGTTCTCTTCTTACAGTGACTCCAGCACCAAGCTTCACTTCTGCACCCAGTGATATCAGCAACGGACTTTCTTTCCACTCTCAACATCGCAAGCACCAAGCTTCCCTTCTTAGAGCGACACCAGTGCCAACCTTCACTTCTGCACTCAGTGATATCAGCAACAAACTTCCTTTCCCCTCTCAATGTCGCTAGCGCCAAGCTTCCTTTCTTAGAGCGACACAAGTGCCAACCTTCACTTCTGCACTCAGTGATATCAGCAACAAACTTCCCTTCCACTCTCAATGTCGCTAGCGCCAAGCTTCCTTTCTTAGAGCGACACCAGTGCCAACCTTCACTTCTGCACTCAGTGATATCAGCAACAAACTTCCCTTCCACTCTCAATGTAGCTAGCGCCAAGCTTCCTTTCTTAGAGCGACACCAGTGCCAACCTTCACTTCTGCACTCAGTGATATCAGCAACAAACTTCCTCTCCACTCTCGATGTAGCTATTGCCAAGCTTCCCTTCTTACAGCGACACCAGTGCCAACTTCACTTCTGCAGGTTCTCTTCTTACAGTGACTCCAGTACCAAGCTTCACTTCTGCACCCAGTGATATCAGCAATGGACTTTCTTTCCACTCTTAATATCGCTAGCGCCAAGCTTCCCTTCTTAGAGCGACACCAGTGCCAACCTACACTTCTGCACTCAGTGATAATAGCAACAAACTTCCTTTCCACTCTCGATGTAGCTATCGCAAAGCTTCCCTTATTAGAGCGACACCAGTGCCAAGCTTCACTTCTGCACCCAGTGATGTCAGCAACAAACTTCCTTTCCCCTCTCAATGTCGCTAGCGCCAAGCTTCCCTTCTTACAGGGACACCAGTGCCAACCTTCACTTCTGCACTCAGTGATATCAGCAACAAACTTCCCTTCCACTCTCAATGTCGCTAGCGCCAAGCTTCCCTTCTTAGAACGACACCAGTGCCAACTTCACTACTGCAGGTTCTCTTCTTACAGTGACTCCAGCACCAAGCTTCACTTCTGCACCCAGTGATATCAGCAACGGACTTTCTTTCCACTCTCAATATCGCTAGCGCCAAGCTTCCCTTCTTAGAGCGACACCAGTGCCAACCTTCACTTCTGCACTCAGTGATATCAGCAACAAACTTCCTTTCCACTCTTGATGTAGCTATCGCCAAGCTTCCCTTCTTAGAGCGACACCAGTGCCAAGCTTCACTTCTGCACCCAGAGATGTCAGCAACAAAGTTCCTTTCCCCTCTCAATGTCGCTAGCGCCAAGCTTCCCTTCCTACAGCGACACCAGTGCCAACCTTCACTTCTGCACTCAGTGATATCAGCAACAAACTTCCCTTCCACTCTCAATGTCGCTAGCGCCAAGATCCCTTTTTACAGTGACTCCAGCACCAAGCTTCACTTCTGCACCCAGTGATATCAGCAACAGACTTTCTTTACACTCTCAATATCGCTAGCGCCAACCTTCCCTTCTTAGAGCGACACCAGTGCCAACCTTCACTTCTGCACTCAGTGATATCAGCAACAAACTTCCTTTCCACTCTTGATGTAGCTATCGCCAAGCTTCCCTTCTTAGAGCGACACCAGTGGCAAGCTTCACTTCTGCACCTAGTGATGTCAGCAACAAACTTCCTTTCCCCTCTCAATGTCGCTAGCGCCAAGCTTCCCTTCTTACAGTGACACCAGTGCCAAACTTCACTTCTGCACCCAGTGATGTCAGCAACAAACTTCCTTTCCCCTCTCAATGTCGCTAGCGCCAAGCTTCCCTTCTTACAGTGTCTCCAGCACCAAGCTTCACTTCTGCACCCAGTGATATCAGCAACGGACTTTCTTTACACTCTCAATATCGCTAGCGCCAAGCTTCCCTTCTTAGAGCGACACCAGTGCCAACCTTCACTTCTGCACTCAGTGATATCAGCAACAAACTTCCTTTCCACTCTCGATGTAGCTATCGTCAAACTTCCCTTCTTAGAGCGACACCAGTGCCAACTTCACTCCTGCAGGTTCTCTTCTTACAGTGACTCCAGCACCAAGCTTCACTTCTGCACCCAGTGATATCAGTAACGGACTTTCTTTCCACTCTCAATATCGCTTAGAGCGACACCAGTGCCAATCTTCACTTCTGCACTCAGTGATATCAGCAACAAACTTCCTTTCCACTCTCGATGTAGCTATCGCCAAGCTTCCCTTCTTAGAGCGACACCAGTGCCAACCTTCACTTCTGCACTCAGTGATATCAGCAACAAACTTCCTTTCCACTCTCGATGTAGCTATCGCCAAGCTTCCCTTCTTAGAGAGACACCAGTGCCAACCTTCACTTCTGCACTCAGTGATATCAGCAACAAACTTCCTTTCCACTCTCGATGTAGCTATCGCCAAACTTCCCTTCTTAGAGCGACACCAGTGCCAACTTCACTCCTGCAGGTTCTCTTCTTACAGTGACTCCAGCACCAAGCTTCACTTCTGCACCCAGTGATATCAGTAACGGACTTTCTTTCCACTCTCAATATCGCTTAGAGCGACAACAGTGCCAATCTTCACTTCTGCACTCAGTGATATCAGCAACAAACTTCCTTTCCACTCTCGATGTAGCTATCGCCAAGCTTCCCTTCTTAGAGCGACACCAGTGCCAACCTTCACTTCTGCACTCAGTGATATCAGCAACAAACTTCCTTTCCACTCTCGATGTAGCTATCGCCAAGCTTCCCTTCTTAGAGCGACACCAGTGCCAACCTTCCCTTCTGCACTCAGTGATATCAGCAACAAACTTCCTTTCCCCTCTCAATGTCGCTAGCGCCAAGCTTCCCTTCTTAGAGCAACACCAGTGCCAACCTTCACTTCTGCACTCAGTGATATCAGCAACAAACTTCCTTTCCACTCTCGATGTAGCTATCGCCAAGCTTCCCTTCTTACAGCGACACCAGTGCCAACTTCACTCCTGCAGGTTCTCTTCTTACAGTGACTCCAGCACCAAGCTTCACTTCTGCACCCAGTGATATCAGCAACGGACTTTCTTTCCACTCTCAACATCGCAAGCACCAAGCTTCTCTTCTTAGAGCGACACCAGTGCCAACCTTCACTTCTGCACTCAGTGATATCAGCAACAAACTTCCTTCCCCCTCTCAATGTCGCTAGCGCCAAGCTTCCTTTCTTGGACCGACACCAGTGCCAACCTTCACTTCTGCACTCAGTGATATCAGCAACAAACTTCCCTTCCACTCTCAATGTTGCTAGCGCCAGGCTTCCTTTCTTAGAGCGACACCAGTGCCAACCTTCACTTCTGCACTCAGTGATATCAGCAACAAACTTCCTTTCCACTCTCGATGTAGCTATCGCCAAGCTTCCCTTCTTACAGCGACACCAGTGCCAACTTCACTCCTGCAGGTTCTCTTCTTACAGTGACTCCAGCACCAAGCTTCACTTCTGCACCCAGTGATATCAGCAACGGACTTTCTTTCCACTCTCAACATAGCAAGCACCAAGCTTCTCTTCTTAGAGCGACACCAGTGCCAACCTTCACTTCTGCACTCAGTGATATCAGCAACAAACTTCCTTTCCCCTCTCAATGTCGCTAGCGCCAAGCTTCCTTTCTTAGAGTGACACCAGTGCCAACCTTCACTTCTGCACTCAGTGATATCAGCAACAAACTTCCCTTCCACTCTCAATGTTGCTAGCGCCAAGCTTCCTTTCTTAGAGCGACACCAGTGCCAACCTTCACTTCTGCACTCAGTGATATCAGCAACAAACTTCCTTTCCACTCTCGATGTAGCTATCGCCAAGCTTCCCCTCTTACAGCGACACCAGTGCCAACTTCACTTCTGCAGGTTCTCTTCTTACAGTGACTCCAGTACCAAGCTTTACTTCTGCACCCAGTGATATCAGCAACGGACTTTCTTTCCACTCTTAATATCGCTAGCGCCAAGCTTCCCTTCTTAGAGCGACACCAGTGCCAACCTTCACTTCTGCACTCAGTGATATCAGCAACAAACTTCCTTTCCACTCTCGATGTAGCTGTCGCCAAACTTCCCTTCTTAGAGCGACACCAGTGCCAACTTCATTCCTGCAGGTTCTCTTCTTACAGTGACTCCAGCACCAAGCTTCACTTCTGCACCCAGTGATATCAGCAACGGACTTTCTTTCCACTCTCAATATCGCTAGCACCAAGCTTCCCTTCTTAGAGCGACACCAGTGCCAACCTTCACTTCTGCACTCAGTGATATCAGCAACAAACTTCCTTTCCACTCTCGATGTAGCTATCGCCAAGCTTCCCTTCTTAGAGCGACACCAGTGCCAACCTTCACTTCTGCACTCAGTGATGTCAGCAACAAACTTCCTTCCCCTCTCAATGTCGCTAGCGCCAAGCTTCCCTTCTTAGAGCGACACCAGTGCCAACCTTCACTTCTGCACTCAGTGATATCAGCAACAAACTTCATTTCCACTCTCGATGTAGCTATCGCCAAGCTTCCCTTCTTACGGCGACACCAGTGCCAACTTCACTCCTGCAGGTTCTCTTTTTACAGCGACTCCAGCACCAAGCTTCACTTCTGCACCTAGTGATATCAGCAACGGACTTTCTTTCCACTCTCAACATCGCAAGCACCAAGCTTCTCTTCTTAGAGCGACACCAGTGCCAACCTTCACTTCTGCACTCAGTGATATCAGCAACAAACTTCCTTTCCCCTCTCAATGTCGCTAGCGCCAAGCTTCCTTTCTTAGAGCGACATCAGTGCCAACCTTCACTTCTGCACTCAGTGATATCAGCAACAAACTTCCCTTCCACTCTCAATGTCGCTAGCGCCAAGCTTCCTTTCTTAGAGCGACACCAGTGCCAACCTTCACTTCTGCACTCAGTGATATCAGCAACAAACTTCCTTTCCACTCTCGATGTAGCTATCGCCAAGCTTCCCTTCTTACAGCGACACCAGTGCCAACTTCACTGCTGCAGGTTCTCTTCTTACAGTGACTCCAGCACCAAGCTTCACTTCTGCACCCAGTGATATCAGCAACGGACTTTCTTTCCACTCTCAACATCGCAAGCACCAAGCTTCTCTTCTTAGAGCGACACCAGTGCCAACCTTCACTTCTGCACTCAGTGATATCAGCAACAAACTTCCTTTCCCCTCTCAATGTCGCTAGCGCCAAGCTTCCTTTCTTAGAGCGACACCAGTGCCAACCTTCACTTCTGCACTCAGTGATATCAGCAACAAACTTCCCTTCCACTCTCAATGTCGCTAGCGCCAAGCTTCCTTTCTTGAAGCGACACCAGTGCCAACCTTCACTTCTGCACTCAGTGATATCAGCAACAAACTTCCCTTCCACTCTCAATGTTGCTAGCGCCAGGCTTCCTTTCTTAGAGCGGCACCAGTGCCAACATTCACTTCTGCACTCAGTGATATCAGCAACAAACTTCCTTTCCACTCTCGATGTAGCTATCGCCAAGCTTCCCTTCTTACAGCGACACCAGTGCCAAGTTCACTGCTGCAGGTTCACTTCTTACAGTGACTCCAGCACCAAGCTTCACTTCTGCACCCAGTGATATCAGCAACGGACTTTCTTTCCACTCTCAACATCGCAAGCACCAAGCTTCTCTTCTTAGAGTGACACCAGTGCCAACCTTCACTTCTGCACTCAGTGATATCAGCAACAAACTTCCTTTCCCCTCTCAATGTCGCTAGCGCCAAGCTTCCTTTCTTAGAGCGACACCAGTGCCAACCTTCACTTCTGCACTCATTGATATCAGCAACAAACTTCCCTTCCACTCTCAATGTCGCTAGCGCCAAGCTTCCTTTCTTAGAGCGACACCAGTGCCAACTTCACTTCTGCACTCAGTGATATCAGCAACAAACTTCCCTTCCACTCTCAATGTCGCTAGCGCCAAGCTTCCTTTCTTAGAGCGACACCAGTGCCAACCTTCACTTCTGCACTCAGTGATATCAGCAACAAACTTCCTTTCCACTCTCGATGTAGCTATCGCCAAGCTTCCCTTCTTACAGCGACACCAGTGCCAACTTCACTTCTGCAGGTTCTCTTCTTACAGTGACTCCAGTACCAAGCTTCACTTCTGCACCCAGTGATATCAGCAATGGACTTTCTTTCCACTCTTAATATCGCTAGCGCCAAGCTTCCCTTCTTAGAGCGACACCAGTGCCAACCTACACTTCTGCACTCAGTGATATCAGCAACAAACTTCCTTTCCACTCTCGATGTAGCTATCGCCAAGCTTCCCTTATTAGAGCGACACCAGTGCCAAGCTTCACTTCTGCACCCAGTGATGTCAGCAACAAACTTCCTTTCCCCTCTCAATGTCGCTAGCGCCAAGCTTCCCTTCTTACAGGGACACCAGTGCCAACCTTCACTTCTGCACTCAGTGATATCAGCAACAAACTTCCCTTCCACTCTCAATGTCGCTAGCGCCAAGCTTCCCATCTTAGAACGACACCAGTGCCAATTTCACTACTGCAGGTTCTCTTCTTAGAGCGACACCAGTGCCAACCTTCACTTCTGCACTCATTGATATCAGCAACAAACTTCCTTTCCCCTCTCAATGTCGCTAGCGCCAAGCTTCCTTTCTTAGAGCGACACCAGTGCCAACCTTCACTTCTGCACTCAGTGATATCAGCAACAAACTTCCCTTCCACTCTCAATGTCGCTAGCGCCAAGCTTCCTTTCTTAGAGCGACACCAGTGCCAACCTTCACTTCTGCACTCAGTGATATCAGCAACAAGCTTCCTTTCCACTCTCGATGTAGCTATCGCCAAGCTTCCCTTCTTACAGCGACACCAGTGCCAACTTCACTCCTGCAGGTTCTCTTCTTACAGTGACTCTAGCACCAAGCTTCACTTCTGCACCCAGTGATATCAGCAACGGACTTTCTTTCCACTCTCAACATCGCAAGCACCAAGCTTCTCTTCTTAGAGCGACACCAATGCCAACCTTCACTTCTGCACTCAGTGATATCAGCAACAAACTTCCTTTCCCCTCTCAATGTCGCTAGCGCCAAGCTTCCTTTCTTAGAGCGACACCAGTGCCAACCTTCACTTCTGCACTTAGTGATATCAGCAACAAACTTCCCTTCCACTCTCAATGTCGCTAGCGCCAAGCTTCCTTTCTTAGAGCGACACCAGTGCCAACCTTCACTTCTGCTCTCAGTGATATCAGCAACAAACTTCCTTTCCACTCTCGATGTAGCTATCGCCAAGCTTCCCTTCTTACAGCGACACCAGTGCCAACTTCACTTATGCAGGTTCTCTTCTTATAGTGACTCCAGTACCAAGCTTCACTTCTGCACCCAGTGATATCAGCAACGGACTTTCTTTCCACTCTTAATATCGCTAGCGCCAAGCTTCTCTTCTTAGAGCGACACCAGTGCCAACCTTCACTTCTGCACTCAGTGATATCAGCAACAAACTTCCTTTCCACTCTCGATGTAGCTATCACCAAGCTTCCCTTCTTAGAACGACACCAGTGCCAAGCTTCACTTCTGCACTCAGTGATATCAGCAACAAACTTCCCTTCCACTCTCAATGTCTCTAGCGCCAAGCTTCCCTTCTTACAGCGACACCAGTGCCAACCTTCACTTCTGCACTCAGTGATATCAGCAACAAACTTCCCTTCCACTCTCAATGTCGCTAGCGCCAAGCTTACCTTCTTAGAGCGACACCAGTGCCAACTTCACTTCTGCAGGTTCTCTTCTTACTGTGACTCCAGCACCAAGCTTCACTTCTGCACCAGTGATATCAGCAACGGACTTTCTTTCCACTCTCAATATCGCTAGCGCCAAGCTTCCCTTCTTAGAGCGACACCAGTGCCAACCTTCACTTCTGCACTCAGTGATATCAGCAACAAACTTCCTTTCCACTCTCGATGTAGCTATCGGGAAGCTTCCCTTCTTAGAGCGACACCAGTGCCAACCTTCACTTCTGCACTCAGTGATATCAGCAACAAACTTCCTTTCCACACTCGATGTAGCTATCCCCAAGCTTCCCTTCTTAGAGCGACACCAGTGCCAACTTCACTCCTGCAGGTTCTCTTCTTACAGTGACTCCAGCACCAAGCTTCACTTCTGCACCCAGTGATATCAGCAACGGACTTTCTTTCCACTCTCAACATCGCAAGCACCAAGCTTCTCTTCTTAGAGCGACACCAGTGCCAACCTTCACTTCTGCACCCAGTGATGTCAGCAACAAACTTCCTTTCCCCTCTCAATGTCGCTAGCGCCAAGCTTCCTTTCTTAGAGCGACACCAGTGCCAACCTTCACTTCTGCACTCAGTGATATCAGCTAGAATCTTCCTTTCCACTCTCAATGTCGCTAGCGCCAAGCTTCCCTTCTTACAGCAACACTAGTGCCAACTTCACTTCTGCCGGTTCTCTTTTTACAGTGACTCCAGCACCAATCTTCACTTCTGCACCCAGTGATATCAGCAACGGACTTCCTTTCCACTCTCAATGTTGCTAGCGCCAAGCTTCCCTTCTTACAGCAACACTAGTGCCAACTTCACTTCTGCAGGTTCTCGTCTTACAGTGACTCCAGCACCAAGCTTCACTTCTGCACCCAGTGATATCAGCAACGGACTTCCTTTCCACTCTCAACATCGCAAGCACCAAGCTTCTCTTCTTAGAGCGACACCAGTGCCAACCTTCACTTCTGCACTCAGTGATATCAGCAACAAACTTCCCTTCCACTCTCAATGTCGCTAGCGCCAAGCTCCCCATCTTAGAGCGACACCAGTGCCAACTTCACTTCTTCACTCAGTGATGTCAGCAACAAACTTCCTTTCCCCTCTCAATGTCGCTAGCGCCAAGCTTCCCTTCTTAGAGCTACACCAGTGCCAACTTCACTTCTCCACTCAGTGATATCAGCAACAAACTTCCTTTCCACTCTCAATGTTGCTGGCGCCAGGCTTCCTTTCTTAGAGCGACACCAGTGCCAACCTTCACTTCTGCACCCAGTGATATCAGCTGTGGAAAAGTAAATTTTGCCATGTTGTATGTGCCTACGTGTTCCCCATGTTATGTTATATGTGCATGATCGATATGCATGTATCCCCTTCTGATCGATTAAAGACGCAATTATAGTTGTGTCCATCTCTAGTATGTCAGTTTCCAGTCCTCGTGAAAGCTACGAGTATTAGGCCTATGTAAAGCTACGTTGCCACGTTTTACAGTGTACACGTTAATTCATTGAATTGTCCCCGTTTCTAGGCTTCAAAAGGGCCCGGACTCAGATTCAGCTCCTGTCTCCTGAACCCTCTCCGAGGAGCGATACAGCCCCCACCTGTATCCCTGACCCTTCACTTACTTCTTGCCTCGCAGTGCCCGGCTCGGCCTGGCTCTGCCTCCCAGTCTGCCAAGAATATGTTATGTTTCCAGTTATCAGTCCAGCCCTCCTTCTCTGCATTCCTAAGCTACTGAATCGCATCAATAGTTTCCGTCATGGTCTAGCCTTTGTGTCTCCATGTAAGAGAAATACTGTATTAATATTCATAGAATATTCCTTACACACGCAATACATGTAGAATAATGCATGCACCAGTCTTAAAGTCTGTTAGCCTTTGCCCTGATAACTTTTGGATTCTATCAACATGTACTATAAACACCAGATACCAGATATGCCTGAGTACATGTCGCTCTGACACTCCAGACTTTAGTCTCCTCTTCTAGTGCAGAAGTCATAGCCCCCAGTTCTCCCTAGTAACACGTCATTGCCAGTTTGCGCGCACCACTAGGTTAAAGGTCCCAGCTGCTCAGGTAGCCCCCTCCATGTTTCCGCCCCTTTTATGACATATTCTGTTATGTTTGCATCACATGTCTATGTATACGCCCTGTACACACCTCTTGTTATACCCACTTTATGCCTTATCTTTCGCGACTGCTACAAACTCCGCCTACTGCTACGCCTACTGTATTGAATGCAATGTATTTGTTTAACTATAAATATTGTGCACTCTTATTAAAAGTTACCCAATTGCCTAGCCTATTCCTGCCCCCTGCAGCTGCCATCCTATTCCCGTACAGGCTGTCCTGTTCCTGTCCTTTATGCTTGATTAAAGCCTGTCAACTTCAGCTACCTCGAATCTTGACTCTTATTTATTGAGCTATCTGTTATTAGAGTATCCTGAAAAATAGATCTGGTAATTAATTATTTATTTACCACATAATGGCGCCCGAACAGGTACTTGCCCTTTCCCCACGCGCCGGAGAAGCCACGCAGGCCCCCTGATCCTCTGCAGCCGTGACGGAACCATACCGGCCACGTGCAGATATTTCTGCTTCAAGTATCCCTCAGGCCCACGGAGGAGACGGAGGTTGCGGTCCAGCATCCAGACGAGGCGGTGGAGGAACGCGGCGAGTCCCGACCAGAGCCCAAGCCGAGAGTCCAAGGTCCGAGGTATCCGGAGGCCCACCTGTAATGTAACTGAAGTCAGAAGTTCGTCCGTCCGTCGTCGTAGCAGTCCAGTCCAGTCCAGTCCGAGGCCTTCCGTTCTTGCTGCCCGGTGAGTACCGTTGCTGGGGTAGTATCTAGACAGGGTCAATTAATTTGTCTCTGGTCCGTGGGTTTGGGTACACAGATCCAACACGAAGTGTCCACCTAGGTGGATGCGGGTCCTGACGTGTCTCTTTATGAGACCGGTAAGTTTCGTACTGTTTTAGCAGTGCATCTAGTCATTTTAGTCAGTTCTGTTCTCGAGAAATTCATGTGTTCTGTTCTCAGTATTTCAGGTAATATTCTGTCCGAACTGTTATTTTAAATGTTATTTCATGTGTTTTCAATGTCGTGGTATGAGTGATTTGTTTTCTTAAAGTTATTATTGTGTTTATCGTGTATTGTACTGTGTCCAGACTCCAGCCTAAGTTATGCCTCTGTTCTCAAAGTTACGTCAGTTAAAAACTAGAAAAGGTCTGCTCGAGGAAGCAGTTCCTGTCCCGCCTAGGGACAGTCCAGGTCATTTTATGTATCACAAGCATGGCATAAGTGCCATATTATATCTAGATTTATGGGTAGAGTACACCAAGGAATTAGAAGAAAAGTATAGATGGCCTGTATCAGGTACATGGGATGCCGAGTGCATCATGCGAGTAGAAGAAGCATTATGGAAAAAGAAAGCCAGACAGTCCCAGAAAGATGCCATCGAGGTATGGCGCAAAGAATCTCACAAAAGAACCGAAAAAGAAATCAGAAAGTTAGAATTAAGTAGAGAATCCTCAGAAAGAGCCCAAGAAAGGGAATTGATCGAAGTAGGTGAACGAGTTAAAGCCGAACAGTCAGACAGACAGAGAAATGCCCTTATTAAGGGTATGTATCCTCTTCTTACCGAGGGCTTGTCGAAAGCAACCCCGGAAGCACCATGTAATTTCCCGCCGCCATTAGTTCCGATTAAGCTACGTCACAAACCGACCGCAGCTGATATTTTTCTCTCGTCCTATTTGGACGACACGGTCCCAGACTATGCAAATCCTGCTCCGCCCGCTCCTGTAAATAATGTAATTCCTGTTCCTCCAGCCACCGGGGCACCTGTTACAGCACCTGTTACGGTACCCCCGGTCCAGCCCGTAGTACAAGTACCCGCTACATCGGTCACTCTGCCAGCACGAAGAGTATCGGTCGACGATTCTAGTATAGGGGCCGCGGGGGGAGGTCCTCCTGGTACCCCGCCGCCACACAAACGTGTAACGTTAGTCGAGTTACATGAACGTGCGTTACAGCGTACGCCCAAATACCAGTCCGTTGCAGATATCAGGCGAGCTCTTACCGAATGCCGTTATGATCCAGTCCCAGGCGATGATAATATGGTTATATATTCATTGCGTGTGAGACGGGTGACCGAGTATTTGGACACCCTACCGAATATGAAAGAAGATCTAGACAGAATATATCGTTTCATCCGTACAGGAGAAGACCCAGAAAGTATTGGCGAAATCATGTCTCTAAGGAAAGCTGAGACTCAGCTCATGCTATTAAAATTTTTAATTAATTGTTTAATAAGGGAACAAGATTGTCCGACTAAAGATCCGATCGAAATGAGAGTCCTGACAAAGTGGAGTGATCATATAGCCGAGGGAAGACACAAGACACTCAGTAGTATAGAGAGTATGTACAAGAAAATTCGTAAGGAAATAATAAGGTTACACGAGAAACGCAAAGCAGCACAAGTAAGCGAGAAAGAAGACAACACTGATACTGAAGAGGTAGACGACGAGAATCCCACCAGAATAGCGTATGTAGGTAAATCTAGATTTCCAGACCGACATTCACGTCTAGAACACAAGAAAGTTTTTCACCTTCCAGCACTAGAACAAGAGAATCTTGAGCAAGTATTTCAAGCTACCGATCACATTCTGAAATCACGTATCGGTTATAGTGAACTTAGTACCATGCATGAACAAGAACTAGCCCGATCAGCAGTCCGATGGACTACTGATTCTACCACTTTTCCTGACGAAATAGTGGCACAAATGTTTCTGAAACTGCCCCCAGCCGAGCAGCGACTGGTGGGTATGTATATGATCCAGCACCTCATCACACTGTATGAGGGTCAGCATTCTGATCCAGGTCCGTTACATGATGTTCTGAACGAGTTACTCCAGTGTAAATGGAGAGGTTTAGGTACCGATTTAATTAGTATCATTCTAGAACAACGCCACAAATATAGAACGTTTCTGAATCCACATTTTGTTCACGTCTCACCCCCAGAAAGTAAATCATTCTACATAGATAGACAGCATCCGTTACGAGAAGTACACCCAGTTAGGACAGAGGGTGGTGAAATGCAACGAGTATTTGTTTACACCCCTATCACAAAGATGGAACTCTTAGAGATGAAGAAATTAATTCCCTGTCACGACAAAGATCCAGCAGGGTTCCATCGAGAATTAAAAGACATGCTCCGTATGGGAGAATACACGTATCCAGATGTCATTAAAATGTTAAAGGTCCTGTTGCCCGCAGGGGTATATGAAAAACTCAAGGAAAAAGAATGGGAGGTGGGAGAGAAAAAGATTGATTGGACAGCTCTAGAAGCTAAAGATAAAATACGAGTACCAGGTACTGGTCTTGGGGACAAATGTAAAGAACTGCCAGAGTTATTGATTCAGGTTTTGCCAAGATTACTAGCCACGAAAAAGGAAGATTGGGATGCAATCTCAGCATGCAAACAGAAACAGGATGAAGATACTAGTGATTTTTATTCTAGATTCGAAAAATGTTTCATTATCAACAGTGGTTTGAAGACAGGTAGCGAGTCATACCCTCATCTTTTTGTTACTAAACTAGTCGAGAATTCAAGTCCACAGGTTAAAAATCGAGTATTGAAAGTCGAAAGTACCTGGCAAGCTAGTACCCCGTCACAAATGCTTCAGATGCTCCAGTATCACCAGAATAGAATCAGGGAAGAGCAAGAACACGAAAGGAGACGTATGAAAGACACGAAAATGAAAGTATTAGTTGCACAATCTGTTCCACAAGACAGTCAGAAGAGGGGTCCGAATCAAGCCAGTCATCCTGCAGCTCCCGTTAAAGGGACATGCAATTATTGTAAACAGCCAGGTCATTTTATAAACGAGTGTGCAGTTCTGAAACATAACATAGCAACTGGTAAAACTAAAGAAAGACCACGTCCGCCTAGACAAGAACAAGTTTCGCAGACTTCTCAGTCACCACAGAATGCACAACAGACAGCTCCAGCACCGCAGCCTATCGCTGCAACACAGCATGTTACACAGCAAATGTACCAGTATGCCCAGACAGAGTATCCAGAGTATCAACAGTATTCATGAAACAGCCTAGAGAGGGAGGTAGGCTTGCCTCTCATCGAGATACCTGTAGATCAAGAGGGTCCCTATGTACACAGTCAAGTATTAGGGAAAGACAGAAAGTTTCTGATTGATACAGGGGCAAGTAGGACTACCATCAGTCATGACGAGGTTCCAGGGGCTCCGCTCTCAGGCTCTAAAAATGTTTCCCTTGGATTTTCAGGAAAGCCTATTATTAATGAGATTTCAAAACCAGTTTCCCTAGAAGTTGGTCCATTGTCCCGAACTACTGATTTATTACTTACGAAATCATGTCCAGAAAATTTGTTAGGCATTAAAACATTGAAAGAATTAGGTGCAGTTATTTGCTGTTCCCCAGAAGGAATCCGTTTGTTTTTAAGAGACTTTAAGGGTCACTATGTATTACGTGATTTTGATCCAAGATTATCCAATGTACCGCAGCATTTATGGGCGCAAGGTCCAACTGATGTAGGTTTTATGCAAATCACACCCCATCGTGTGACTCTCAAGCAAGGTATAGTCTTGCCACGAATCAGACAGTACAGATTGCCACCTGAGGCTGTAGCAGCCTTATCCAAAATTATTGATGAGCTCATTGCTCAGGGAGTGGTTGTAGAAACTGACTCCAATGTATGTAATTCTCCTATCATTCCAGTCATGAAACGTACTGATCCAAGTGCACCTCCAGTATATCGATTAGTGATTGACCTTCGAGAACTTAATAAATGTATCATACCCCAGTATCCAGTAGTCCCAGATATTTCATCCCTATTGACAGCCATTGATTCTGAAGCTACATTTTTTACTGTTATCGACCTCAAGAATGCATTTTTCAGTGTTCCCATTCATCCAGACAGCCAGTACCTTTTTGGTTTTTGTTTAAATGGAAGGAGCTATAAATTCACACGAGCTCCTCAAGGTTTCACAGAAAGTCCTAGTATTTACAGTCAAGCACTTAAGAGACAACTAGACAATATTCACATGCCAACTGACACTGCCCTGCTCCAGTATGTCGATGATCTACTGATCACAGCCCGTTCTGAACGTGACTGCGAGCGTGCGTCACTTACAGTCCTGTATTTCCTGGCCGAGCAGGGGCACAAGGTGTCCCCTTCGAAGCTTCAGTTCTGTGTCCAGCAAGTGATCTACTTAGGCCACTTACTGTCCAAGTGGGGTAGGCAGTTGACACCAGACCGTATCCAGTTAATAGCGAGTCTTCCACAGCCCAAGACACAGAAGGAGGTACGAGCTTTTATTAGCCTCACTTCTTACTGCAGACAATGGATTCCTCAGTATGCATTTCTAGCTAAGCCACTGATACAGTTAACGACACAGGAGGCAGCCGTATCGACTGTCTTCCCTTGGACCCAGGAACATACACTTGTTTTTAATGAATTAAAGAAAGCCTTATGCCAAGCACCTGTTCTAGCTACACCGAACTACAGTAAGCCTTTTACACTTTTTGTCACAGAACGTGATGGTACTGCATTATCTGTTCTCACACAAGATCAAGCAGGACAGTACAAGCCCTGTGCTTATTTTTCTAGCACATTAGATCCAGTAGCCCAGGCTCTGCCTGCGTGCCTCAAGTCAGTTGCAGCCACAGCTCTAGCTATCAGACAAAGTGATTCCATAGTATTAGGACACTCCCTGACAGTACAAGTTCCACATTCCGTGGAAGTTCTTTTAAACCGAACACAGACACAGCACTTGACAATTGCACGTTTAACAGGTTATGAACTGACACTGTTCCAGCCACACATAGAAATCAGACGCTGCAACATTTTAAATCCTGCTACACTGTTACCGTCAGTTACTTCAAATCCTGCCACACATGACTGTGTGGAAGTTGTTAACACTATGACTAAGCCAAGACAAGACCTGACAGATATTGCATTACCTAATCCCGACCTGACACTTTATGTGGACGGTTCATGTATGAGAACTAGTACAGGAGAACTAGTAGCCGCGTATGCAGTGACCACAGAAACTGAAGTTATTGAAACACATCGTATTGACACCCTGTCTGCTCAAGCAGCAGAGCTAGTTGCTCTGACCCAAGCATGCATACGTGCCAAGAACCTGAAAGTAAACATATATACAGACTCACGTTACGCATTCGGAGTTGTACACGACTTCGGAGTGCTCTGGCAGGAGAGAGGTTTCATGACTTCTCATGGAACCAAGATTCAGCATGGTCTCCTCATTCAAGCTCTGTTAGATACAATACATTTACCGACAGCTATCGCTATCATGAAGTGCAAGGCACATACGAAAGTTACTGACATCATTTCCCAAGGTAACGATCTAGCAGATCGAACAGCCAAGCTTACAGCTCAGACTCCCGACATTCCAGTTAACACGACACAGACACTCACTCTAGATCCGACTACTTGTATGACAGTTAAGGACCCTACACAAGATGTCATAGACATACAGTTACATGCCACTCCCGAGGAAATCAAGAAATGGTCTGAACAAGGAGGGGTCCAGACAGATCAAGGATGGGTGACGAAGGGAAAAGCCACATGGTTTCTCCCCGACTCTATGGTTCAAGTCATTATCCATACCGCACATAGTCCAGCACATCTAGGAGAAAAAGCTATGTTAGACAGTATACAGAACCTTTGGTTCAACAAGCACTTACGAGCTGCAGCCAAGCAAAAAGTCCGTATCTGTATGATATGTTGCCAATTCAATCCAGGTAAAAGTGTCCCGGTGGAACAAGGGGGATTCCAACCTCCTGACCACCCTTTTGAAGTCCTCCAGATGGATTACATTCAGATGGAACGATGTCGAGGTTTCAAGTATGTCCTTGTAGTCGTATGCGCTTTGTCCAGGTGGACAGAAGCATATCCAGTCCCAGATTACACAGCCGCGACCACTGCCAAGCAGTTGGTTCGTGAATTCTTTCCCCGCTATGGACTCCCAAGGGTCGTGTATTCTGATAACGGCCAGCCATTCTCATCTGAGCTAATGAAACATGTTTCCCTCTTGTTAGGGTACCAGTGGAAGTTCCATTGTGTGCGCCATCCTGAAGCAGCCGGTCTCGTAGAGAGACATAATCAAACCCTGAAAATCCGCATTGCCAAAATATGTAAAGAGAAAGGTGTAGACTGGCTAGTTGCCCTGCCAGTTGCTCTATTCTTCATGAGGATGGTTGCACATTCCAGATCAGGTCTGTCCCCTTATGAGGTCGTATTCGGCCGCCCCCCAAACATGTGGGGTACACCTAGACCCCGCAGTATTACAGATGTTTCCAGTAATATGTTGACAGATTACCTAGCTTCCTTGATGTCTGCCCTACACTCTTGTCGTTCACAGGTTGCCGCTGCATTCCCAGACAATACTGAAGTGAAACCGCATGAGGTCATTCCAGGCGACCTCGTGTTGGTCAGGAACTTTGATCGTTCAAGCCCGCTGGAGCCCCGCTGGAAGGAGCCACGTCTAGTCTTGTTAACCACGAGGACGGCGGCCAAGCTGGAAGGCCGCAAGGGTTGGGTCCATCTGTCGCATATCAAGAAATTCCATGGAGTCCGGAAAAAGACGTTTATAAAGGACATTTCTAAAGACTGTTCCATTTCTAAAGACTGCCTGAAGCCAGACTCTAAACCAGACATTGATTTGAATCCCGAACTGAAAGTTCCTCTGTTAGAGAAAACTCCGCAACAGGAGTATAAGTTAAAGCTCCGGTCTAGTAAAATAAGTCAGCCAGTTTAATTGTCTAAGTCCCTCTCGGGTGAAACGGTTAGACAGGTTTCTGACATGTATGAGATAGACCCCCATAGTGAGAGAGTTAGTCAAAACTCTATAAGATGTATCATTTTTCTAAGTTTTCTATTGTTTCTAAGTTTGATGGTTACCTGCACAAGTTATGCATTGCATTTATGTTTTCCAACTTCTCATGTAAATAAGTTTTCTAATGCTACAGTAGAGCACACATTTAGTGATCTGCCTCCTCACGAGCTATCCTATCGTCTTGCTATGAGAAATAATACATTCATTAGAATGTTACACTATTCACACCAGACCAGCAATGCCACTAATTGTTGGGTGTGTGGTCGACTCCCCCCTTTCCAGACACCGAAGGGAGTTCTGCCACTCTTTCCTTATCCGTTTTCACACAATGGTTCGTGTGGAGCATGGTCCACTTTAACGTCATCCTCCAATGATATGTCCCTTCTGAATAGAACATGTTTCCCAGACAAGCAAGGTCTCTCCCATAGAACAGGGTTAGATCTAGAAAATGAAGTTTATAATTTAGGTAATTATTCTTCGAATTTTATGGTCCTGAATGTTCAGTCTGATACTACTCCAGACTTACCTGCTATTTCAGTACTACCAGTTAAAGGCGAATTATGTGTCAGAAAGAATGGTTCCGCACATGTAGGACATAGTGATTGTACTACTATTGTCGAGTATAGTGACAGTGGGAAATCTATTTTCAAAGCCTCACGTCATTCTTATTTTGTTTGTGGTCAGACCGCATATGTTCGTCTGCCCCTCGATTGGGATGGAACATGTTACATTGCCTTCCTACTGCCACCAGTTTTTCTAGCCCCATCTGATTATCACAGAAACACACATCTAGTACACGTCAGACATAAAAGGGAAATCGAGTCCCCAATTGTCGATCAAACTGAAACTACTCTAGAACAGTATCAAGACTTTAATAAAGGTTTCTTCTTCTTTATAGGCCCTGTCCAGAATAGTAAGTTAATCCGTAGGTTAACCAGAACCCTTGAAGCAGTAGTGAATGAGACTACTTCTGCTCTAGGTAACTTAACCGAAGAGCAATCTGCTATGAGATTTGTCGTGCTCCAAAATCGTCTCGTTCTTGACGTCATACTGGCCGATAGAGGAGGAGCATGTAGAGTCATCGGATCTAGTTGCTGCATTTTCATTCCTAATAACGCGCCGTCTGTTTATTCAGCTATAACCAGACTTCATAAAATTGCCCATCAGTTACACCAGAATCCAGGCACCTGGACATGGTCCGGTTGGCTCTGGAGTATCATATCCGCCTGGGGATGGAAAGTATTGTCATTCCTAGGTATTGCAGTAACGATCATATTCAGTTGCTGCCTCTGTATACAATGTGGCCCTGCGATTTGCGGCATTTGTGCTACCTCTTGTATTCCTAGTCCTAAATCCCGTTCCAAGACAATTCGAGACGAGCAAATGATGCTATATGAAATGATAGATGGTATCATGAATATAGATGTTTCCTGATGGAAACGTAGGGCACAAGGAGGGAATGTGGAAAAGTAAATTTTGCCATGTTGTATGTGCCTACGTGTTCCCCATGTTATGTTATATGTGCATGATCGATATGCATGTATCCCCTTCTGATCGATTAAAGACGCGATTATAGTTGTGTCCATCTCTAGTATGTCAGTTTCCAGTCCTCGTGAAAGCTACGAGTATTAGGCCTATGTAAAGCTACGTTGCCACGTTTTACAGTGTACACGTTAATTCATTGAATTGTCCCCGTTTCTAGGCCTCAAAAGGGCCCGGACTCAGATTCAGCTCCTGTCTCCTGAACCCTCTCCGAGGAGCGATACAGCCCCCACCTGTATCCCTGACCCTTCACTTACTTCTTGCCTCGCAGTGCCCGGCTCGGCCTGGCTCTGCCTCCCAGTCTGCCAAGAATATGTTATGTTTCCAGTTATCAGTCCAGCCCTCCTTCTCTGCATTCCTAAGCTACTGAATCGCATCAATAGTTTCCGTCATGGTCTAGCCTTTGTGTCTCCATGTAAGAGAAATACTGTATTAATATTCATAGAATATTCCTTACACACGCAATACATGTAGAATAATGCATGCACCAGTCTTAAAGTCTGTTAGCCTTTGCCCTGATAACTTTTGGATTCTATCAACATGTACTATAAACACCAGATACCAGATATGCCTGAGTACATGTCGCTCTGACACTCCAGACTTTAGTCTCCTCTTCTAGTGCAGAAGTCATAGCCCCCAGTTCTCCCTAGTAACACGTCATTGCCAGTTTGCGCGCACCACTAGGTTAAAGGTCCCAGCTGCTCAGGTAGCCCCCTCCATGTTTCCGCCCCTTTTATGACATATTCTGTTACGTTTGCATCACATGTCTATGTATACGCCCTGTACACACCTCTTGTTATACCCACTTTATGCCTTATCTTTCGCGACTGCTACAAACTCCGCCTACTGCTACGCCTACTGTATTGAATGCAATGTATTTGTTTAACTATAAATATTGTGCACTGTTATTAAAAGTTACCCAATTGCCTAGCCTATTCCTGCCCCCGGCAGCTGCCATCCTATTCCCGTACAGGCTGTCCTGTTCCTGTCCTTTATGCTTGATTAAAGCCTGTCAACTTCAGCTACCTCGAATCTTGACTCTTATTTATTGAGCTATCTGTTATTAGAGTATCCTGAAAAATAGATCCGGTAATTAATTATTTATTTACCACACAGCAACAAACTTTCTTTCCACTCTCAATATCGCTAGCGCCAAGCTTTCCTTCTTAGAGCGACACCAGTGCCAACCTTCACTTCTGCACCCAGTGATATCAGCAACAAACTTTCTTTCCACTCTCAATATCGCTAGCGCCAAGCTTCCCTTCTTAGAGCTACACCAGTGCCAACCTTCACTTCTGCACTTAGTGATATCAGCAACAAACTTCCTTTCCACTCTCGATGTAGCTATCGCCAAGCTTCCCTTCTGACAGAAGCACCAGTGCCAACTTCACTTTTTCACTCAGTGATGTCAGCAACAAACTCCCTTTCCCCTCTCAATGTCGCTAGCGCCAAGCTTCCTTTCTTAGAGCGACACCAGTGCCAACTTCACTTCTCCACTCAGTGATATCAGCAACAAACTTCCTTTCCACTCTCGATGTTGTTAGCACCAAGCTTCCCTTCTTACAGCGCCACCATCGCAATGCTTCACTTCTGCTCCCAGTGATGTCAGCAACAAACTTCACTGCAGCCAATCCTGATGCTGCATGAAAGCAACATAAGGATTGGCCTGAGCGCTGGAACTTTGCGCTCCGAGGCAGACTGGGAGCCTGTGCCTTCTTTCTCCAGCCCCAGCAGTGGAGAAAGCTTCACTGCGCATAAGGGTTCGGCCGGCCTGAGATGGTCAGCCAAACCCTCATTCGCAGAGAAGGCAGTGCATTGCCACTCGCACACCACAGTGTCATCACCCTGGACCCACCCCTAAAACTCATCAGAGTCCTGGGGGCGGGTCCAGGGGGATTAAATTAAAACAATAATAAAACAGGTTTTATTATCATTTTATTTGCAGGTGGTGGCAGGGGGGGCAAACCTCTGCCCTAATGGAGGAGCAGTCACTGCTTTCAATACTGCTAGCGCCTAGAGTCCCTTCTTACAGTGCCAAGCTTCACTTCTGCACACAGTGATATCAGCAACAAACTTCCTTTCCCCTCTCAATGTCGCTAGCGCCAAGCTTCCCTTCTTAGAGCTACACCAGTGCCAACCTTCACTTCTGCACTTAGTGATATCAGCAACAAACTTCCTTTCCACTCTCGATGTAGCTATCGCCAAGCTTCCCTTCTTACAGCAACACCAGTGCCAACTTCACTTTTTCACTCAGTGATGTCAGCAACAAACTCCCTTTCCCCTCTCAATGTCGCTAGCGCCAAGCTTCCCTTCTTAGAGCTACACCAGTGCCAACTTCACTTCTCCACTCAGTGATATCAGCAACAAACTTCCTTTCCACTCTCAATGTTGCTAGCACCAGGCTTCCTTTCTTAGAGCGACACCAGTGCCAACCTTCACTTCTGCACCCAGTGATATCAGCAACAGACTTTCTTTCCACTCTCAATATCGCTAGCGCCAAGCTTTCCTTCTTAGAGCTACACCAGTGCCAACCTTCACTTCTGCACTTAGTGATATCAGCAACAAACTTCCTTTCCACTCTCGATGTAGCTATCGCCAAGCTTCCCTTCTGACAGCAACACCAGTGCCAACTTCACTTTTTCACTCAGTGATGTCAGCAACAAACTCCCTTTCCCCTCTCAATGTCGCTAGAGCCAAGCTTCCTTTCTTAGAGCGACACCAGTGCCAACTTCACTTCTCCACTCAGTGATATCAGCAACAAACTTCCTTTCCACTCTCGATGTTGTTAGCACCAAGCTTCCCTTCTTACAGCGCCACCATCGCAATGCTTCACTTCTGCTCCCAGTGATGTCAGCAACAAACTTCACTGCAGCCAATCCTGATGCTGCATGAAAGCAACATAAGGATTGGCCTGAGCGCTGGAACTTTGCGCTCCGAGGCAGACTGGGAGCCTGTGCCTTCTTTCTCCAGCCCCAGCAGTGGAGAAAGCTTCACTGCGCATAAGGGTTCGGCCGGCCTGAGATGGTCAGCCAAACCCTCATTCGCAGAGAAGGCAGTGCATTGCCACTCGCACACCACAGTGTCATCACCCTGGACCCACCCCTAAAACTCATCAGAGTCCTGGGGGCGGGTCCAGGGGGATTAAATTAAAACAATAATAAAACAGGTTTTATTATCATTTTATTTGCAGGTGGTGGCGGGGCGTGGGGGGCAAACCTCTGCCCTAATGGAGGAGCAGTCACTGCTTTCAATACCGCGAGCGCCTAGAGTCCCTTCTTACAGTGCCAAGCTTCACTTCTTCACACAGTGATGTCAGCATCAAACTTTCCCTACCCTCTCAATGTCACTAGCACCAAGCTTCCCTTCTTACAGCGACACCAGCGCCAAACTTCACTTCTGCACGTGGTGATGTCAGCAACAAACTTCCGTTCCCCTCGCAATCTCGCTAGTGCCAAGCTTCCCTTCTTACAGCGACACCAGTGCTAAGCTACACTTCTACACCCAGTGATGTGTTCCACCACGCAATACACTGCAATGTATCGAGCAAGTAAGGGTAAATTACATAACCGTTTCATAAATGTTTAGGGCATATATTGATAATAAATATAGTTATTTTTATTTTTGAATGTTCTCGCTGGCAATACGGACACAGCAGGTACATAATGTGTTATTACATACTTGCATATATATAACGATTGTGTAACTCTGTATCTCTGTACTAAATGTCATACTTCAATGCATGAAAATGCTCGAACTGCTCTGTTATCCAAATATGTTAATTTGAAAATCAACGAACAATGGGGAGAGGAGTTGGCCTAACGGCTAGGGCAGTTGACCTCGGTTCTTGGGATGGTTTCGAGTCTTGGCAATGACCTGAACATCATGTGATTCTTGGGGGCACATGGAACAATATTGCATTTTGCGATTCCTTAATTGCGAAAAATAAGGAATCGCAATTAAGAAATTGCAAACTGCAATGCATCAAGAAATCGCAAAAAAAATAGCGATTTCTTAAAATTCCTTAATTGCGATTCTCTAATTAAGAATCGCAATTAAGGAATACCTCCCCATCCATTCCTATGGGCCTGGAGGCCCATAGGAATGAATGGGAAGACATTCTTAATTTGCGATTCACCATTAGAAATTCGCAAATTGAGAATGCAATTTCAAGGGTGCAGGGGTGTCCAAAGGACACCCTGTTGCACCCCTGAAATCTGCCTATAAGTACATTTTGCACACACACATGCCCCAAGGCCATGTGTGTGTTTAAAATGGAACTTTGAAAATGCACTTTTGTGCATTTTTCAAAGTTTTCGCAAATTACCATGAAGGTCAACTTCATGGTAATTTGCTCCCCTTATTTGCGAATTCGCAAATTTTTAAAGTTTGATACATTGCATTTAAGGAATCTCAATTTGAGATTCCTTAAATGCAATTGCAATTTAAGAAATCGTAATTTTGCGATTTCTTAAATTGCGAAAATTACAAAAATGATAATGCATCCCAAAAATTGGAATTGCATTCGCAAACAGCCGAATTTTGCAATTCGCACCATTTGTGAATGCAATTTCCATTGATGCATGTGCCCCTAATCTCCCCGTGCCAAACAAAAATGAATGTGTCCTCATGTAATGCAACTTTTGCTATGTAAAGCGCTTTGATACCCGTTTCGGGTCAAGTCTGCGCTATATAAATCTGGGTAATTAAAAAAAATGTCATCAACAAATGTCCCTTCATCTCTAAATATCACTAGCACCAAGCTTCCCTTCTTATAGTTACACCAGCGCCGACCTTCCCAACCCTTTGCAGTGGGTCACTAAAAAATAAGACTTATGTTAGCAGTGAAACAACTATTTATTAAGTATGTGTAATTCAAGACCAGAGGTCGAAGTGCGCGGGATCTGAGGAGCACAATCTGCACATACTTTTTCAATTCAAATAAAACAGTTCCCCAACTTTTGTTAAATGACAACCGTCTCAGGACAGTTGAAAAGAATTGCAAGGGTGTTAGCAGCTGAACTGTGGAGTGGGTGCCTTTAATGGTCAGTTTAAAAATCAATTGAAGTAAGTAGAGTATTTTATAACTAAAATCTATATTTTGGAAAAACGTTTTTATCTTAATCCGTTTTGACCATTTTGTAGCAGCTTATCTTATACTGTGTGTGATGCAAGTATAGAATAATTCATTACATATTCACTGTGCTTTCTGTCACAAGCTGGGGCCTTCTAGCACTAAAAATACACAAGTCTGGATTCTGCAGTGCACCAACCAGGACTCAATTCTGTGGTTCTCTGGCAACATATGCAGACACACGCAGTGCATTACTAATAGAGTGTATATTAGTGCATTTCTCACTGATTAACTTGTATTTATTCTTCATTTAAGCTGTGAGTGATTTTGTATGTAGTTACTTGGTGGTGGACGGAAAAAAGTTACAGAATATTTTCATTTTTTTTTTTTCAGCAAACCCTTTTACCACGCCCGTATGCTCACTGACCCGTCCACGCTGCAAAACTATTTGCATACTTTTTTCGACCACTGCTCATGATACGTGTGGTGTGGGTAGGCAGTCCTCCACCCCAACTTCTCTGAGCTTTACAGGCTTGAGCTGAGCTGCTTTGTAACTGGATGAGTGCCTCTGCTGAACTCATAACGAGAAGCAACATGTCTGGCGTGAAGCCTTCATCTGTTTGTACCAGGGCCTGCTGGGGCCTGTCTTACTATCTGTGACTGTTCACCTCTGTTGGAAATTGGTTCACTGGTTGAGGAGGGTGAAACACTACTCAAGCAACAACCATGGGGTAATGGCCAGAGTTGCTGACTTTGGAGCTGGGGAACCAGGTTTGAGTCTCGGTGTCAGCTCAACATCCCGTGATTCTGGGCAAAATCACTTAGTTTCCTAGTGTCTACCAAAAAATTCTGTGTTCTTGGGTAATGTTACTGGTGCTCATGGAAAGTGCTTCAATACCTTCATGTTGAGTTTGCACTATATGAAACTGCAAAATTAAAGGGTGAGACACACGTAAACCAAAATTATTCTGTGCTCAACCCTCTGCTTGACACAAAAGCTGTCAGGCTTAACTTAGAGGCAATGTGTAAAGCATTTTTGCAGCACTTCAAACAGGACTACAGTGAAAACACTAAACAAGAAAAATCCCTCACCAATTTAGAAAACCAGAGTTGAATTTAATAAATGATTTGAGACCAAAATGACAAAAATCTAATGGTTAGAACCAGAGATATGCAATTTCAAAGATTTCAGGTACGTATAGTGCCTAAAAGCAGAAAACACTCATGGTTGTCTGGTCATGCAAGACCAAGTGAAAGTCACAAGTTCAGGCCGATCGCGATGGAGCATTTGCTAGATATAGCGACCAGGTTAATCCCGCGGAAAGAGCTACCTTCAAGAGTCCAGCAAGAGGATTTCCATTCCTGGTGGTGGGGGCCAGGAGGAGCAGAGAAAACGTCGGAGAGGGTCATCCATGTACTGTGAAGAGCAGGCCGGGGGTTGAGGACAGTCATCACTGTGGCGTGAAGATCATGACAGGCCGTAGCAGACAATTGTTCCTGGACCTTCGCTTTGGCGGGCACTGCGGGCTGTAGATGCTGTAGCTTGAAGTGCAGATCTCACACTGTCGGTGTTCACTGGTGGTCACTGTGGCACAAAGAGTCAAGTTCACCAGAGCTTGGCATTGGCAGGGGCAAGATCTTGAGGTTGTTGTACGGTTCCCCCTAGAAAAGGTAGGACTGCGTATTAGGACAACAGAACTTCAGAATTTACGGACTGAGTCTATCTTCACCAACGTAAACTGTTGGCCCAATTCCTGACTAGCGCAAAGTGCCTCATCTGAACCCCTAACCTTCCAGGGGTAGCTTGAGATTGTGGCAACCTCGAACATGACACTCAGATATTATTCCTTTACTCATGCATACCATCAGTAAACAAAAGAAAGATATGAATAAGGTTTTCTCTACATTTATTGAAACTTTCGTAGTCTTTTTGATTTCAAAAGATTTTATTATTTTAAAGGAGCACATAAGGAAATAAGATACAAACATAGTGATACCATTGAAATCAGATAATTACAAACAACATATGAGGCTAAAAATAATTAGCTTGATACATATGCCTAGTACAGTAAGTCTACTGAAATCAGGTAGATAAATCAATAAAGGGAGAAAAATTAATATTCAGTAGACGTAACTGTCAAAAGTAACACTATCAGGTAATATAATAGGGGACAAAGGAAGGGAGAAGAAAGAATAGAAGAGAGGAAAGAAGAAAAAGAGAAAGGAAGAGGGAGCAGTAAAGCAACGAAAAAAGAGGATAAAGGAAAGGAAGAAAGAGATGAGAACAAGAGAAAGTGGACTTCCAAAGAAACTTCCTAAAAAGGAGAACATCATTTAATCAGGCAAATCAAAGGGAAATTGAGCAACCAACCCTTTTGAGGCTGAATCCATGTAGGAATCTAAGGCAGACCAAACACCAACAGATATGGAAGGAGAAAGATGAGCATGATCAACTGACGTATGAGCACTCCGCAAAAAGGAAACCCAAGCCCACCAGGTATGATAGGAAATTGAAGAAAAAGATTTCCATTCCATGAGAATGATTTTCGCTGCAACAGTTAACAACAGGTCCAACAGTTGCAATTCCAAAGAATCCAATGGAAGAGGGACCGGGGCAGCTAATGGGCCTAATAGAATTAATGGAAAAGAAAGGTGGAATTTAATACCAAAAATAAGCATAAGATGTTTGTGTATTAGATCCCAAAAGGGTTGGAGGAGGGAGCATCCAAAGAACATATGTTGGAAATCACCAGGTAACAAACCACAACTCCAACACAAGTTATCGTCTTTAAGATTGAGCGAATGCAAGCGAGTAGGAGTCCAATGAAGGAGATTCATCGAGAAATATTTAGATTGCATTAGTGAAGGTGCGATTTTATTACGAAGAGATAGCTTACTAATAAGCTGCAAGGTGTCGGCAGATATATGAGCCGTAACGCCACGATCAAAATGATGCAACCATTTCCGTTGTGTAACAGTTGGGGTAGGTAATAAAGAAGATGATAAGAATTTATAAATTCTGGATGCTACATGTCCAGACCGTATCCATAAATGAAAAAGGGTGATCATGGGGGAAGAAGGATGAAGGCGCACCTTGGCAAGTGCCACTTTAATCTTAAGGAAGGTATAGAAATCCAAGTTCGTTAAAGAGAATTGACTTGCCAAGGAAGAAAAAGGTAACGGTTGGTCATCAGCATCATAAAGATGTTTAACAAGTGAAATCCCTTTGTTAGCCCAATAGGACACCAGAGAAGGATCAATATTGATTTTTAGTTTAGAATTTCGCCAAATAGACGACCATCTAGATTTATGCAATGGAACCGCAACCCGTCTATCAAGCTTACGGACCGCAGCAATAGTATCTAAAATAAAGGAACGGGAGAAAAGGATAGAAAGGGTGTTCGTAGTCATAAAAGAAGCGAGCGGTAGTGGAGAGGCAAGAGTTTGTTCTATCAACAGCCAAGATGGAATATGAATAGAGGGGGAAGAAAACCATAAAGCACCTTGAGACGCCAAGAAGGCGACTTGGTACTTCTCCCAATCAGGAAGATTACAGCCACCCATGTCACAGGGTTGACGTAACGATTTATAGGCAATCCTAGCCCGTTTATCATTCCATAAGAATTTAGAAGTGAGAACATCGATTTCATGAAAGAAAGAAGCAGAAAGTTTAACTGGAAGCATAGAGGAAACAAAATTAATAATAGGGGTAATCATCATCTTAAGCATTTGCAGTCGACCCCACCAAGAAATGTGCTTCGGAGACCAGGTTTCCAAAAGACGCCGTACTTTAAGAATGGTCTGGGATTCATTATACAAGACTGTAGCAGCTAAGGAAGAACAAAAATAAATACCCAAATATTTCAATTGTTTAGTTTGCCACTTAAAGCCAGCAGAACCCATATGGTGAGAAAAACAGTACGCATTCAAAGGGAACATCTCAGTTTTATCCCTATTCAAGGTGTATCCAGAAACCTTTGAAAAGAGAGATATTGTATTAGAAATAGCAGGGATGGCCAATGCAATATCATCAGAGAAAATAAGGACATCATCTGCATAAGCAGCCGTTTTGAAACAATGAGAACCAAAAGAAAAGCCTTTAATGTCTGGGTGGAGGTCAATCAATCGGAGAAGAGGGTCAATGGATAATAAAAACAAAAGAGGGGATAAAGGGCAACCCTGTCTAGTACCTTGGCGAAGGTTAAAAAAGGATGATGTGGCACCATTAACTCTGATGTTAGCTCTAGGGCGAGAATAAAGAGACATAACCATCTGAATAAAGGAGTCCCCAAGATTATGAGCACATAAAATCGCACGCAGGAAGGGCCAGGAGACCTTATCAAAGACCTTCTCAGCATCGAGTGCCAAGGCAGCAGCTGGAAGTTGAGAACGTTTAGCTGATCCAAGAATGTGACAGAATGTTTGAATATTGTCACGTGCCAACCGACCTTTTACAACTCCTGTTTGCGAGGGATGGATCAGATAAGGAATAAAGGATTCTAATCGTTTAGCTAAGATTTTCGCAAACATTTTAGCTTCCATGTTAAGAAGAGATATGGGACGAAAATTTTTGGGGTCGGAATGATCCTTACCTTCTTTTGGAATCACTACAATTGTAGCATCAGCGGCAGAGCCAGAGACAGAGCCATCCTTAATAAAAGCATCAAAGACGGATTGTAATTTGGGAACAATTACAGGAAGAAAGGTTTTGTAAAATAGAATAGGGTAGCCATCAGGACCTGGGGCTTTCCCCGAACGAGTATCTTTAATTGCGGCAGTAATTTCATCAGAAGAAATAGGGCGATTCAAAGAGGGACTATCTTCCACTGAGATCGATTTTAATGGAATTGTTTTTAAAAAGTCTTGACACTGCTCAAAAGACGCCTGATTAGAGGGAGTATATAATTTATCATAAAAATCACGAAACACCCCAAGAATCTCCTCAGACTGAAATTTCTTATTACCCAAGTGGTCATTAATAGAAGAGATCCTGGAAGATTTACAAGAAGATTCCTGAAATTTTAATGTAGCCACAAGAATCTTGCCAGCTCGATTTTTTAATAATAGTGTCTTAGATTTCTGAGCCTGAAGACCAATATGAGCCCTTCTGGTAACAATAGTATTGTATGTGTATTTTAAATGTTTAATGGATTGTAGACAGGATTTATCCTTAGATTGACGAAAAAGAGATTCTTGTCTTTTAATCTCCTCCGCCAAATCAGTTAGTTCCTTTCTAAGAGCAGCATTCCTCCTTGACATACATTTAATGACTTGACCCCGGAAAGTACATTTAAAGGAATCCCAAAGCACCACTGGAGAATCCACTGAGCCTTCCTTTTAAAGGAAAAAAGTTTCAATCTCCTTAGAAAATTCACAAACCTGGGAGTCATCATGCAAAAATTCTGTATTTAGTCTCCATGACCTTGATTTTGCCGTGGGAGCAAAGGACAGCAGCGTAAAAGAAATCGCAGCATGATCCGAAATCAAAATAGGATGAATAAGAGGAGAGGAGGAAGATTGAAGAAGGGAGGAGTGTACCAAAAGGTAGTCAATACGCGAGAAAGTAGAGTGAGGAGAGGAGAAAAAGGAAAAAGGAAAAATCACTACCAGTGGGATTAAAGAGACGCCAGACATCCTGAAGATGAAGCAGAGAACACATATTAGTCATTTGTTTATATGACTATATGAGGACGAAAATAAAAGGCAGAATTTCTATCTAGGATGGGATCCATTGGCAAATTAAAATCTCCACCCACCAGCAAATTACCAGAATGAGGAGTGTCATGCAATTTCTTGGTTACTGTTGTCCAAAATAACGGATCATCCTTATTCGGAGCATAAATATTCATGACAAAAAAATCAATATTACCATCAGACAATTTAGATAACAACCAACGACCCTCCGTATCCTGTTCAGAAGAGACAATAGATAAACCAGACTTTTTAGAAACCAACGTAATGACCCCATTCCTCTTGCCACACGCATCTGAGCAAGCAACATCTGATACCCACTCCTTTTTCAGGAAAAGAGCTTCCTTGGTCGAAACCTTTGTGTCCTGCAACAATACAAGATCCGAGGCAAGAGATTTGCAATAGTCCAAAATTTTCGACCTTTTGACTGGGTGAGTTATACCCTTAACATTAAGGGATAATACATTTAAGCCAGGCATGGAACATGTAGGAGAGAAGACAGAGAAGACTTAGAAGATAATATATGAATAAACAGAAGAGAAGCAATCCTCCAAACACCAAGCAGATACGTTAAAAAGGGGAAGTTTACAAAAGAAGCCCAAGAGTAGAGAAAAATGAAGACAAAGGAGAAAAAGAGAGGAGAAGATAGAGGAAACAAAGAAAGAAAGAGAAAAGAAAGGAAAAGGGGAAGAAGAGCAAAGAAGTGAGGTCTGAAAAAGACCAAATTCATACTAGGGGGAACGTGAAAAGGGGGATAAAGGAAGCCGTTATGAGGAGAGGTAGATTCAGCAATATCAGCCCCAATAAAAATTAAGGTTTGGAACAGCCAAGTTACAAAAAAAAAATATTGTGAAGGAGCATCAAATATAACAACATAGTCAAGCAAAGTATAACAATAGACTATCAAGTGAGTGAAGAGAGAATAAATATATTAAAGAAGCATAAAAGAAAAAATGAAAAAATACAATAGAAATATAAAAAAATTAGGCATCTGGTAGAAAAAGTACGTGCTAAGCAGGCGAATTAACAGACAGTAAATCGTAATTGACAATAAAAACATTAAGTAAGCACACAAGAAATAGGCAACAGCTAGTAGAAATCCATACAACATGAAAAAACCATAGCATGCAAAAGTTACTATCATTAAGTAGAAAAAGAAAGAACCTCATGGAAAAAACAGTGTAATTCAGAACAAAACTATACGTAAGTATATCACCTCCAAAATGTAGAGACTAAAACTAATATGTAAGGGTGATGAGCGAGAAAAAGAGACAATGGTATAACAGAAAAGAACATCCATTGCAATGAAACCAATATTCTAGAGAAATAGAGAAAGCAATAAGGAGAAGCAACCAAAAACAGTACCTAACCAACTACATATGGGTATATAAGTCTAACAATACGTGAGATAAAAGAGAAGAAACATCTGCCAAAGAAGGCAAAAACCAGGGATGGAAACAGAGATAATTGAGCACGGGAGAGAAGCAAACAACAATGAAAACATTTAGCAGTGGATTAGGAGCAATAGGAAAAGTATTACAGACTGAGATAAGAACACATGCAATAAAGTCTAGAAAGTCATGAAAAGAGAGTACCAAAGCATGATAAATAAGGAAAGACAAACAAGCCACTCCAGAGAAAGCGAAAACGAAAAAGAGAATACCCAAGGAACAAAACTAAGCTACCATGTGTAGAGCCACAAACAGACAGCACCACAATACTACTTATAGAGAAACAAAAAAACGACCAAACAGATTATAAAAGACAACTAAGTCAATAAATCTGAAAAAAGAGAGAACAAAGGAGGCACAGATAAACACTTCATGTGCCAGAAGCACCAGGATCAAGTGAAGTCGCCATTTGAAGTTCCATTTGCAGTTCCATCTGGTTGTCCAAGAAAGAAGCTAGACCTGCAGGTTCATCAAAAATTCTGGAACGACCTTTGAAGGTAATACGAAATTTCGATGGACCAGAAAAGGAAAAGGGAATGTTCATCTCAGAAAGACGTTTCCGAAGATTAAGAAAGCCCTTCCGCCTTATCACTGTATCTCTGGCGAAGTCTTGAGAGATTGAAATACGATGACCTTCCCAGGAAAGCACTTTAATTTTCCGCATATGGGCAAGAATCTGCTCCGTGTGTTGATGACGCAATGGTTTAAAAATGATCGCTCTTGGCTGTGTGGCAGATTTAGACCGGAAGGTGGGAACACGATGTGCTCTTTCTAGTTCAAAGTCTCTCTGGAAAGAGATTTGTAGAGTAGAAGGAAGCCATTGGTATAAAAAATCAATCATTGAAGAGGACGTCTTCTCTGCATCTTCCGGCAGACCAAAAATGCGCAGATTAGATCTGCGATTACGATCCTCCTGCTCAGTGAGATCTCTGCGCAATGCCGCCATTGAGCGCTCTAAGTGGGTAAGAGACCGAGATTGATTCTGCATTTGGTCCTCCGCCCCACTAATACGTGTCTCCGTAGTCGAAACACGAATAGAGAGGGCTTTGAAATCATTCCTGATAGCGGACATCTCCACTTGCAGTAAATCTGTGTTATTCTTTGTTGACTGCGCAATGTCATGCACCTCATTGAGTCGCGTCAAAATTGCGTCAAGAGTGGTATTGGTGTCTGATTGGGAAGACTCAGGCGTAGGAGACACTTGTTTGAGTCTTTTAAGCGAGGCACCTGAGTCTTTTGAGTCTTTCGCAGTTGATGAACGGCCCATATTGGCGGCCATGGAACAACAGACACAGAGAAGAAAAATATAAAACCACTCGAGGAATATTAGAGGCAGGCAAAAAAGGTCAAAGGAAGTGTCTTCCCCACCAAAAAATAAAAGAATAGAGCGCACTGAAAGCAGAGAAGTCAGAATAAGCTAAAAGGGCGGACTTATATGACAAGTCTTTGCAGGAATTAGTAGAAGCACCTTCCAGAGACTAGTAGGGTAAAGCAGAGATCCAAAGAGAAGATAAAGCGCAGCGCAGTGCTCAAACTGCTGTACCAAGGCAAACCAAAACGTATGCAATCATAAAGAGCCACAAAATAATCAGCCAAGCAGCGCGAAGGAAAAAGTGAGGAAGAAAAAATGAAAAAAGTATCCAAATGTATTCACAAGCACCTGGTATTCCGCTGAACTGGCAAGAAAGTAACCATGACGTCGTTTCTGAGGAGATAAGCCGCCGTCCGTCACAATCAGCTAAGATGGCGGCGGCCCGTAGAGATAACGAGCGCCGCCACCGCCTGTCAGAAATCACACCTCCTTATCGAAATTCCGACGGAAATGCTCGCAATCGGCTCTCGGCATGTTCCGATGGCCAGGAGAGCTGTTGTGCTGAACAGGGGCACCTGGAATCGGGTGAAAAGCTCCAACGGCCCTCAGTCCCCCTGGAGCTCAAGCGCAAGTCGCCATGTCGCAGCGGCGCGCAAGCCACGCCCCCCGAAACATTCGTAGTCTTGCACAGAAACAGTGACCTGCGCTTATTAGACAGATGAAACAAAGCAAAGTAACCAGCGTAATGAAGTAATGAACATGGTGAAAAGAAGAAACAGTCCAACCATGGCAGTCTAAATTATATATATATATATATATATATTATATATATATATATATATATTACCTACAGGCGGTCGCCAGTAGGTAGTTTTAGTTAAAACCTAGTTTCCATAGGAAATCGGCAACATTCTATTGGGAATAACTTTGGCGCCGGTGGACGAATCTTCACGAATTTCTCCAAGAAAATGGCCTGCTCCGCTCCGCTCCTTCCCTGAAAGTTTGGGGGTGATTCGTCAAGTGGGGGCCGAGAAGAAAGGGGGGTCCAAAAACATGTTTTCCCCATGCAATTTTCCATTGGACCTTTAGCCGGGGCTACAGCCCAAACGGCTGAACAGAATTACACCAAATTTGGCAAAAAGGCAGAGTTCTGTTCGTAGATGGGCCTTTTTGTTGAATGGTGTAAATCCATTCAGTAGTTCCTGAGAAAATCAAAAGTAAAATCATAACTATATATTGGAGGTGTTACGGTGCGTGCACTGTCCGCGCACCTTCCCGAGCACGAGCTGCATGCTAATTGGATGTCAAGTGTCTGTCAACACTCCGAACCAGGCAGTGTTGGCAGCCATCTTGTGCCTTGGTAGAAGCGAGGCACAAGAAAGCTGAAAACTAATGCGTAAAACACGCAAAGGGGGCAGAATCCCCCCCACACTGCCCCGGGGACTGCCACCCCGGGGCAAAGTTATTGTGCTAGCGGGGGGGCACACGGCCCCCGCAGCCCCGGGGACCGCCAACCCCCGGGGCTTCGTTTGAAAGTATGCGGGGGGCTCCTGGCAGCCCCGGGGACCGCCACCCCCCGGGGCAAAGACTACAATGATGGGGGGCCTCTAAGGCCCCCCAAACCCCGGGGACCACCACCCCCGGCTTCATTTGAAAGTATGCCAGGGGCTCATGGCCCCCCGCAGCCCCGGGGACCGCCACCCCCTGGGGCTTCGTTTGAAAGTATGAGCCCCCCCACAACCCCGGGGACCGCCACCCTCCGGGGCAAAGACTGTAATGATGGGGGGACCTCTAAGGCCCCCCAAGCCCCGGGGACCGCCACCCCCCGGGGCTTCGTTTGAAAGTATGAGACCCCCGCAGCCCCGGGGACCGCCACCACCCGGGGCACTAATATGCAAATAGGGGGGTCCGTAACTGACCCCTCAGCCCCGGGGACCACCACCCCCCGGGGCTTGGTACATGTTGGGAGGGGGGCCGCGCTGCCCCCCTCCTGGAGCCCTTGATGGCCCTGGGGACCGCCACCCCCCAGGGCCGGATCCTGCAGTGTCCCGGGGTGCCCATCCCCGGGACACTGCTCTTTGCTGTGGTAGGGCGGGAGCAACGCGGCTCCTACCCTACCACAGCAAATTGCTTTGATTTTTGAAAGAGAGAGCAGGAAACCTGCTCTCTCTTTCAAAAATCAAAGCCGATTGCTTTTCTGTAGGGGGAGCAGCATGTGAGCTGCTCCCCATACAGAAAAGCAATACCCGCTCCCGCAGGATGCGGGGAGCCGGCAGGGACCGTGGGGAGCTTGGGGACCCCCCCACGGCCCCCAACGAGGAAGGCCAGGCCCCGGGGCATGGGGTCCCCGGGGACAGAAGTGGCCCGGGAGGGGGGCCATGTTGCCCCCCTCCCAAAATAAATAATTTAAAAAAAGAAAGGCCCCGGGGGATGGGGTCCCCGAGGCCTTAAGGTGGGCCCCCACCTCCACAAAAAAATATATATATAAGTTGGCCATGCCCCGGGGGTTAGGGTCCCCGGGGCCAAAATAGGCCAAGGGAGGGTGGCCATGCGGCCCCCTTCCGATTTAAACAAAATAATTTAAAAAATTGGGGGCTGGCCCTGGGGGATGGGGTCCCCAGGGCCACTAAAAAAGAAAAAGAAGGTGGGCTTCACAGCCCCCCTTCCTAAAAGTTTTTTTTTGTTTTAAAAACGGGATCGGGAGGAGGCTAGCCTCCTCTCTGCACGTCTCTGCAAACGCGCCCCCTGGCGCGTTTGCAGAGGGAGAAGTATACTGGAGGTCCCTGGGGGCCAACTAGCCCACCAGGAGCCTCCAGTACGGGCCAGGGGGCTCCCTTGCAGAGACGTGTAAAGAGGCCATGCCCCTTTTTACACCTCTCTGCATCGGAGCCCCCTGGCGTATACTGGAGGTTGCTGGTGGGCTAGTTGGCCCCCAGGGACCCCAAGTATGCAAGGGGAATGAGTCCCCCCTCTGAAAAAGCGCCAGGGGGCTGCGTTGAAGAGAGGTGTAAGGAGGCCACGCAGAGAGGTTTAAAAAGGGGCGTGGCCTCATTACACCTTTCTGCAACGCAGCCCCCTGGCGCATACTGGAGGTTCCTGGTGGGCTAGTTGGCCCCCAGAGACCCCCAGTATGTAAGGGGAATGAGTTCCCCCCATTGAAAAAGCGCCAGGGGGCTGCGTTGCAGAGAGGTGTAAAGAGGCCACGCCCCTTTTTACACCTTTCTGCAATGCAGCCCCCTGGCGCTCTTTCAGAGGGGGAAGTAATTCCCCTCGCATACTGGGGGTCCCTGGGGGTGAACTAGCCCACCAGCAACCTCCAGTATACGCAAGGGGGCTCAGTTGCAGAGAGGTGTAAAAAGGGGCATGGCCTCATTACACCTGTCTGCAAAGGAGCCCCCTGGCACATACTGGAGGTTCCTGGTGGGCTAGTTGGCCCCCAGGGACCCCCAGTATGCAAGGGGACTTAATCCTCCAACTTAGAACGTGTTACGGGGCATGTTTGCACAGTGGTGAAGGTAGGGAGCGGGGTTTGAGGTGACATGTGTGCAAACATGCCCTGTGGCGCGTTATAGGTTGGGGAATATATTCCTCTTCAATCCAGAGGTCCCCTAGGGGCCAACTAGTCCAACAGGTACCTCTAGTAAGTGCCACGGAGCTGCGTTGCAGAGGGTTGTAAAAAGGGGGCGTGCTCTCTGAACACCTCTCTACAATGCAGCTCCCTGGCGCAAACTGGAGGTACCTTATGGGCTAGTTGGCTCACAGGTGAGCTCAGGATTGAAGAGGAATATATTCTCCAACCTAAAACGCGACGCGCCACAGGGCATGTTTGCACACATATGTCCTCAGGCCCCGCCCCCTTCCTTGACAATTGAGCAAAATATTCCTCTAAATTCAGCCGAAGTACGAATTCCGATTTACTCACCTGTTATCATGAGAGACGTCAGTGCTGCATCTTTGAGCCCAGGACCGACCCTGAAAAGTAAATGTAACCATACTTACAGTAACTTGAATTTCCTTCCATAGGCAAACATTGACTGGTTTCACATGGAAATTTTTCTAAGTGTGGAGTTTTGGAAGTTAAAAAAATTCCTGTAAAATCAGCCGAACTACGAATTACTCACCTGTTATCACGAGAGACGTCAGTGCTGCATCTTTGAGCCCAGGACGGATCCTGAAAAGTAAATGTAACCATACTTACAGTAACTTGAATTTCCTTCCATAAGCTAACATTGACATGTTTTACTTGGAAATTCTTCTAAGTGTGAAGTTTTGGAACTTTAAAAAACTCTTCTAAAATCAGCCGAAATACGAATTCCGATTTACTCACCTGTTATCAAGAGAGACCTCAGTGCTGCATCTTTCAGCCCACTACTGATCCTAAAAAGTAATTTTAATCGTAGTTACAGTAACTTGAATTTCCTTCCATAGGCTAACATTGACTGGTTTCACATGGAAAATTTTCTAAGTGTGAAGTTTTTGAACTTTAAAAAATTCCTCAAGAATCAGCCGAACTACGAATTCCGATTTACTCACCTGTTATCAGGAGATACCTCAGTTCTGCATCTTTCAGCCCACTATTGATCCTGAAAAGTAAATGTAACTATACTTACAGTAACTTGAATTTCCTTCCATAGGCAAACATTGACTGGTTTCACATGGACATTTTTCTAAGTGTGGAGTTTTGGAAGTTTAAAAAATTCCTGTAAAATCAGCCGAACTACGAATTACTCACCTGTTATCACGAGAGACGTCAGTGCTGCATCTTGGAGCCCAGGACGGATCCTGAAAAGTAAATGTAACCATACTTACAGTAACTTGAATTTCCTTCCATAAGCTAACATTGACATGTTTTACTTGGAAATTCTTCTAAGTGTGAAGTTTTGGAACTTTAAAAAATTCTTCTAAAATCAGCCGAAATACGAATTCCGATTTACTCACCTGTTATCACGAGAGACGTCAGTGCTGCATCTTTGAGCCCAGGACCGACCCTGAAAAGTAAATGTAACCATACTTACAGTAACTTGAATTTCCTTCCATAGGCAAACATTGACTGGTTTCACATGGAAATTTTTCTAAGTGTGGAGTTTTGGAAGTTTAAAAAATTCCTGTAAAATCAGCCGAACTACGAATTCCGATTTACTCACCTGTTATCACGAGTGACGTCAGTGCTGCATCTTTGAGCTCAGGTCGGATCCTGAAAAGTAAAAGTAACCATACTTACAGTAACTTGAATTTCCTTACATAAGCCAACATTGACATGTTTTACTTGGAAATTCTTCTGTGTGTGAAGTTTTGGAACTTAAAACAATTCTTCTAAAATCAGCCGAAATACGAATTCCGATTTACTCACCTGTTATCAAGAGAGACCTCAGTGCTGCATCTTTCAGCCCACTACAGATCCTGAAAACTAATTCTAATCGTAGTTTGACTGGTTTCACTTGGAAATTTTTCTGTGTGGAGTTTTTGAACTTTAAAAAATTCCTCAAAAATCAGCCGAACTACGAATCCCGATTTACTCACCTGTTATCAGGAGAGACCTCAGTACTGCATCTTTCAGCCCACTACTGATCCTGAAAAGTAATTGTAGCCATACTTACAGTAACTTGAATTTCCTTCCATAGGCTAACATTGACTGGTTTCACTTGGAATTTTTTCTAAGTATGGAGTTTTGGAACTTAAAAAAATTCCTTAAAAATCATCTGAACTACGAATTCCGATTTACTCACCTGTTATCAGGAGAGACCTCAGTGCTGCATCTTCCAGCCCACTACTGATCCTGAAAAGTAATTCTAATCGTAGTTACAGTAACTTGAATTTCCCTCCATAGGATATCATTGCCAGCTATATAAAATATATATAAATTAAAAAAATATTTTTTTTAAAAAATATTACAATTCCAATATTTTTAAAAACTTTTTTTTATTTATATACAAAATATGTAATGTAATTAAAAAAATAAAATATCTAAAAACAAATAATTTAAATAATGTAGTAAATCAGTATAAAAAATATAACAAGTAATACATTTAAAAATTAGAATTTACAAAACCTTTCAAATTCACTGAAAAAACCATAGGTCTCACCCACGTTATAGTTAAAAATTAGCATTTAAAAAACCTTTGAAATTCACTGAAAAAACCATAGGTTTCACCCACGTTATAGTTAAAAATTAGCATTTAAAAAACTTTTGAAATTCACTGAAAAAAACATAGGTTTCACACACGTTATAGTTAAAAATTAGCATTTAAAAAACCTTAGCAATTCAGTTAGCTGGGCATTTCACTCATACAAAACCATTGAAATTCCCCCGTTATAGTTAACTATAACTCGCGCGCCCGCAATGCACTGCTGATGACGTCACATATTACATCACTCATGACATGGTCAGTGACATCACTCATGACATCCCTGATGACATCTCAAATGACATGTTCCTCAATTACCGGAGCCTCTAGCACCATCAGAGGACAACTCGGTGGGTTTTCAATGAAGCTGTGTGCCAAGAAATCTTGCGCCGCTGCGAGAACATTCCAATGACCCAGAACTCCTTGCATCGATGCAAAGGCCATAATCCCTCCGCCAGAACAAAGCAATTCATGAGCAACTAAGGGGCTCATAAGCTGATCATAATCCGCATCGGGAGACACCGTATTGCAGAGACACAAATCCAGGGCCCAGTCGAAATCGCAACTCAGGCAATGAAAGACAAGCTGGACGCATGTAAAGTAGGAAAATCAAAAGGATAATCCATATGCCACACTCAAAGTAGCAAGGGGCAGCGCTCCATAGTACTCAAGCATTCGGTTGCGAAGCAGCACCAGCCGTGACAGCTCTCCTTGTAACACAGGTCTTGCAGTCATTTTGAAATAAACAAAACAGTAAAAGAACGCCTGCAGCCAGAGCCAGGAGTAAGGGAAATCCACCAAACAGGCTGGAAATAATTTAATGAAAAAATGCCAGGAACACACCAAATATAGTTTGAAAAGAAGTCACGAGGCCACTGCTTACAACTTTAAAAAAGTGTGCCAGCCCTGTGGTGGAGGATGCATTAAAGATAGTGTGAGTTAACTCACCGAAATGCAAGGGCAAATCAGTATTTAATAAAGCATGCACTTCTGTGCGGGTGTTTGCCACGTGAAGGACGAACGTCTCATGAGCAGATGTGAGGGCAACTTCTTTCTGGGACAATAGAGCTCTTATGCGACTCATCTTGTTGAACTCTGCTTTCAAGGTCGGAATCGTGGGCCAGATGGAAACATCAAGCTTCCCATGCGGAGGAGGATACATTACATTTTTACAGCAAGCCACACGCTCACTGACGGTAACGACATAAGCAATTCCCGCTACTAACCCACAACAATCTTCATTATTTAAAAGTAAACAAATCCCGTTTGCCAGTAATGTGAATGTGGGTACGATAGCAGGCACAGGTATACCTTTCAAAATACAGGCTAAATTCGGCTCATTCTGGTTACAAGAGCCATGCAATTGGATATGTCTACACATCAATGAGTGATCTGGTGTTTCAGTGAAATCTTCACCATTCAAATAAACTTCCTTACCCTCCCTAAGGCATCGATAGGTAAATGGATGTGACCAAGCTTCATGAAGATAAGCACTGCCAAGAGGCTCATATCTACCAATGGGAAAGTACTTCATACACGCCTCGAACTTAAATAGAGGAAACAGGAGAGTTATTAACCTGTGGATAAGCCACATTGCTGAATTGGCCTCAGCCACTGAAAATGGTAAAGGCTCCAACTTCTCAATGTGTAACATGGAAAAAGTTGCATCTTTCATTGACATTAAACGTTGCTTGTCGGTCAAATTAAACGGGGCAAACAATGATGACGTGTTCATGCACCTTTCCAGCTTTCAAGGTCTGCAAGGTCCACGCAACCTGCATAATGGAACGCAATTGATTCAGACCATGGTACAAAACAGACACTTCATCTTGCACAATATCAACAACAGATGATACAATATTGTCTAACGTGTAAATGCGGGAAGAGAGCGTGTTAATGCTGTTATCTACAACTGCTAGCACTTTCTCTAAATTAGCTTGATCTATAGCTCGAATGCGGGTAGCCGCCTCAATCTGGGACATTTTCCAGACCTCGTTGTAAATAGCATATATCCATCTTTTAGATCTGACGTTAGCCGGGCCTTTCACGAAATCATTCAAATCAACATCGTCAGTCAGTTTAGATAAATGCAACTTAACTGACGCCAAAATGGAATGTTTGAGCCAATTCAGACACAATTTGCCTACAGAATAGGTAGTCACAGAATGGCCACTCTCAAAACGGGGATCCACCCTGACCTGTGTATAGCCATGAGCTAAAACCAAGAAAACGATGCTGGCAAGAATCAGCACTTCTGTGCCAGAGCAACCAACCCTTGGGATCCAAACTGGATATGTTAAAGGAAGAATTCCGCAACAGAGTTTGTAACTCTCTGATTGAAAATTTAGTGGCATTATTCAAACCGGAATAATCTTCCAGTTCAGGAAAAGAAGGAGCATTTAATTTTTTAATAGTAGCCAATCCAAAGCAAGTTGTCTGTGAACTAGTAGAATTCAAAAACAACATATGGTTCGGGATGAGGCATGCACGGTGCAAAGCCTCAGTGTCTTGCACTTGCCAGCTCTTAGAACCCCAAACAGATTTAAGATCAATGGTATCCTTCCACAACTCGTAGCCCCCAACAGCCAATTGGTCTAGAGAGGGCTTCGAAAACAATATTTTTGTGTCGGTAAGTCTAACTTTGGATGTGGACTTTTCAGTCATCTTAAAATAAAATGCATTGGGATCTGACTGATTAAAATCGGTAAAATATGTGAATCTTTTCAAAAAGGAAGTGGTACTGCCTTGTACAGGAGCCGGACAATGTTCCCATTGTGTATAATTAACAGTGTTCCTCTTGGTATTAGCGTTATGCAGGTAGTAATTGCCAAAATGTTAGTAACAATACAAATCACCGTAATTAGCGGATTCCAAATACAAATCTTCAGCATCAAAGGCAGCATAATATTTCAAATCAGAAAACAAAGCTTCTACGGCCTGAACATCCCAATCATCAGATCGTATATTTTGTTTAATCACATCCCCCATAGAAACTCTAAACACATTAGGGACATTTATAACCTCACTGGGCCCATGGATTTGAAATCGAACAGTATCCCATACAATCCCATCTAAGACAGGCCAAGCAGTGATATTAACAAAAGCCAGGTCCCTCTTCAATCTGTGTGATGAGGAATGGGGAGCCAATCTTCCATTAATATGTCGAATGCATGTTCTCTCCTCGACATAGTGTCCATTGACAAGGCGAAAATAATACACCACAAAGCCAATTGACATGAATAGGTAAATCGAAAAAAGCACCAACCAAATGTAGGTCCAAGGTGGAATCAAAAAATGTTTTTTAAACAGTGTTGCCAAAACAGAAAGTTTTGAAGGGGTCTTCGATGTGTGAGAGTCAATGTCAAATAAAAATCTGGATTCTATAGCCAAATGAGTTTGCAAATCAGGCATCGATAAGTCAGTGGGGTAAGTGTAGTCAGTTTCATTAAGGTGAGCACCAGGCAGTGAACTCAGTAAAGGACTCGAAACTGCAGGCATCTCGAGGGCAACATCAGGCCTTGGATCAGAAGCCGGGACCAAAACAGAATTTCTCAAAATCGAAGGACATGAGACTGCCGGTGTCATACTAGGAAGAATCGGCCACTCTGTGTATTTTGACATTGCCAATGGAGATATACCTGTTTTATTTACGACCTGGAAGTGGTGGTAAAATGACTGTTCATGTGCCCTTCACGCCAAGCACCGGAACTAGAGCTCGATAAGAGGGACCAAATTCTTTCTTGTTTTAGTTCTTCGATCGAACCAGTTCTCCAACTTGGAGTAGCCAGCCAACTACTGGAATCTGCAACGCAGCTTCAGATGTGCAGGGCAAATGTTCCTGTGCAAGACCGTCTCTCGTCTTTTGTAGATGCTGTAAAACATTGCAATGTTCATCTACGTCAAAGGAGGCAGCAACAGCCGCCTGGTCTAGACCGTCAAGGTCCAGGACGAACATCTTGATACCAAAGAGAATTTCGTATGGGGTACGCCCACCCAGAGACCTTCTAGGGAGATTATTAAGGGCACGCTGCACGCTATTGAGGTGGGCCAGCCAGTTCCTGCCAGTGCCTATAACCCTAGCTGTCAAAGACTGCTTTAAATCACGGTTCATTCGTTCCACAAAACTATTGCCCTCAGGTCTGTATGGAGACGAAAACTTGACTTGGACCCCCAACATCCTTGTACGCCGAAGCGGCAAAAGCAGGACCCTGATCTGAATGGAAGGTGCCACAGGCAAAAATCCCTACAAAGACACTCAAGTGTCTTATGACAGATCGCGAATCAGCGCTGCGGTGTGGCCAGACCCACACAAAGCGTGTGCATGAATCAAATGCTACTAAGATGTACTTATATGCAGCATCAGAAGAAAAAGGACCGCAGTGATCTAAATAAACACAACCAAGTAGCTTATTAGAAATGTACAACTGTGTCTGGGGCGGACGCGCAGCAGTAGAAGGTTTAATCTGCTGACAAATGTCACATTGAAGGACATAATCACGCATCTGTTTGTACAGTCCCCGCTACCAGAAACGTTGTTGTAACTGGGATACAGTAGCTGAAACGCTCGCATGAGCTGACGCAACACCTTCATGGGCAGCTGTAATCAGTATGGACCTGCGGTCTGCGTTGGGAATTAACCTTTCACCAACTTCCGGTATTTTCACATAAGGGACTTTATCAGGACTTAAGTGATAAGAATACTTCGAAGGGAACCCCTTAGGATATTTACTTCCCTTCTCAATAGCAACCACAGCTGCTAAAATGTCATCATCAATCTTACTCTTGGAACGTGTAACTGCTGCTACCAAACATGTCGAACCTCCTGGTTTTGCGGCCTCGTCGGCCAAAGAATAGCCAAGAGCGTGGACTCCCACGCGCTGATGACTGAGAGTGTGAATTACATACACGAGCGGCAACTGCTCTTTAAGCTCAGCCACTCGGACCCAGATCATTTTATGTTTTATTGTGCTACCCTTGGAATCAGGAAAATCATTCTGAATCCAAAAGAACAGGTTCTCATTGTAAGACTGGACACAGTAGTAAGAATCACTCACAGTAAGAGTTGTCACAATAGGATCAGCGTACTCTAATGCAAGCATCAGAGCCCGGAGCTCTGCCAATTGTGCGGTGCAGTCCCCTAAAGTCTGCGTGTGCACGACCTTGGACTTGAATTCATCATTCACCATGGCACCTACCACAATGGCGCAAGCGGAAACGTCTGCGTGCTTAGACCCATGTGCAACTTGCGCTGAACCATCAGTGTAAATGATACAATGGAAATCCTCCAAAGGCTGCGTAGTCAATGGCGCAGGATGAACAAATTCATACTGCAAAAACTCTTGCGACTGTAAGGAGGCATCAAAAACAAACGTGACATCCGGAGACGTCAACGACGCAGCCCATTGTATCCACCGTGGGTGCAAAGCCTTAGAATTTGGTACACTGGCTTTCGTCAATGCTTCAAGTGCAGGATACGGGGTAACAACCAACATGCGTTTTCCCTGCGACAGTGCTCGTTCCTTGAGAATCGCCATTTGCACTGCTGTCAAAACTTTTTCCACAGTGGAAAACCGCATTTCAGCCGATGTGTACAAGTGTGACTTGTAAGCAATAGGTACTGTGTCACCTTCGTTAAAAGTAAGGTAAGTGAAACCCACCGCCCCAGGGATGATTCTTATCACCTTGTTGGTGTGGTTATCACGAGTCAGTAAGAATTTAGATTCAAGAAGATCAGCCTGCAAATACTGCAAAACGGCTGAATATTCTGGCAGCCAGCAAGATTTGCTAAAAGTTGGCTGTATCAAAGCATACAAAGGCTTGATACGCTGAGCATATTCAGGAATATATGTACACCCGAAATTTAAAAATCCCAGCAAGGACTGTAATTTTTTCAGAGTTGCAGGAGCGCACAGTTGTGCGCATTACTCCAAGAAGTGAGGAGCTAAACCTCGACCTTCATTGTTGAGCTCATAGCCCAGGAACAACACTGTGTACTCTGCAATGTGAGACTTTGAAAAGTTGAATTTGTAACCGAAGTCCGCAAAGTTAAAAATTATGCTATCAACGCGACACAGATGCGCCCAAATTTCGTCGTCTGTGAGATAGATGTCATCCACATACGAACACGCATCTGGGTCAACTCTCTCGAAGAGAGAGACAATGCGGGCAGCAAACACCCCTGGACTATTCTTATAGCCCATCGCCAGGCGTTTAAATTGGCCATGTTTGCCGCCACAGGTAAAACTGGTCCATTGGGAACTCAGACCATCCAAATTGTGGGCAAAAAAAACGGTCGATATGTCAAGTGTGGTTTTAAACCGTTTTCTCATAAGACCACCCACCAAAGCAGAGCCCTTGGGTATTCTGTACTGCACAGGTACGGCAATGCGAGTTTAAATGCCGGTAATTTAATAACAAACGGTACGAACCGTCAGGCTTGGTCACAGTAAAAAGTGGGTTATTCATCGGTGACACACAAGTTTCAATTACACCTTGATATTCCAATTGTTCAAGGATTTCCACAACGGAAGCCTTAGCTTCATGTCAGATGGGATATTGAGGTTGAGGATGCGGCATAGACCGCAAGAGAATCTCGTGGTGTGGGGAAAATGTATCCCAACCACAATGCGTACAATACAGAGCCGGCGCAAGGGCCTTAGCCCACTCTTCTGCAAAATTCAGCGCAGGCTCCTTTGAGACAGTGTGCACGAAACTAGGGAGGATCACCTCCTCCCCTCTCGGAGCAGCGAGAACAAAAGGTGGGGGCCAGTCAGCCTCCGCTAACAAAATGTCATAGGTAGTTGTAAGATTTTCCCAAAATACCCCTTTTATGGTACGTTGTATGTCACCTTCAATTGAAAGGACAATTTAATAAAGTCTATCAGGGGGAGCAACTCTTGTATCAGTTGTCTCCACAACAACATATTGGTCAGTCGCTGTCACCTCCAGTAGTGGACGCAGGGCCTCTCGCACTATGGAAATCTCCGCCGCACTGTCCAGCAGGGTCAGAGCCCATGTCAGATTCCGAAGCTGCGTTCTCACTATCTGTGGCATATCTCGCTGTTAAAGCGGCAAATTTGTTTTTCTGAAACTGGGGTCTCTTCTGCAAAGAATCGTCCTGCTTGCCTTTGCCGTCTTTCGGGCGGGGCTGGTAGCGAGTCTGCGGGCCACCCCTACCTCTTCCGCCACCGCCACCACCAGACAATGAGGCCGATGTGTCCTGCAAAGAACGAGGAGAGCGTTGATCAGGAACCTGAAACCTATCAGGTGACTTAATCGTAGTGCGGTTGCACAAATCATATACGCACTCAGTAGACGCAGGCACTGGTGACTGGGGACTGGACTCCTGTTTCTGCTGTTGTTTCCCCAGTTTTTTATTTCTGTTCCAATTTTTCTTCGGAGCTGCGGGTTGAACGTCCGTTTCAGACTTCGCACCCTGAGTCTGTTTTTTACCTTTAGTAGAAAAGGGCTTGAGACCTAAACTGTTGCGGCCAATCGTTTTATACGCAGCCATAATAATTCTCGGTAACTGGCGGGGTTTATCGCATCGGGGACATTGCGTAAGGTATTAGCCACATGAAAGTTCACTGCATCACCCTTTACATTAGAAAGGACAAGCTCGGTTACTACATCAAATCTGCCAACGAGTCTCATTCCTTATTCAACCGCAGTCTCTTTTCCGTGTTCATCCTGAACACGCTTAAGGACTGTTGGAAGGACAGCCATTGACGGATTACCGAAGCACCTCGTGTACACCACCGCAAAAATCCTACCCCATGACTCACAGTCACCGGCTTCTGGTACCAAGTCCTAGGGCACTCTAATTGTAAGAATCATGTGTTTTTCTACAGGACTCAAATTTGGAAAAACCGCCTCCAGTTGGTCAAAATTCTCGGCAAGCCAAAAAGGCATATCATCCTTATCCTGGGGACGCTTGCCCATCACTACGTTGACCATCACAGGACTAAGTCTCATTCCACTCGGTCCAGCTGGGAGGCCCGCAACCCTGGAAATTGCGGGTGATATATTGAACTAAGGCCCTAATGACTGCGGTTGCAGAATTATATAGGGGCCTCAATTCGGCAACGGGGACTGCCCCCACACGAAGATGCGGGGTAAAACATCAGGCCAAAACAGGCCACGCAGCGCCTGGAATGGAAAAAGGACCTAATCTAATCGCCGTTAATACATGGGGAAGGGCGCCATTAAACCAAACACGGTGCTGCCAGGCAGAAATTGGAATCTTCTGTGTTCTATATGGAACATATTCCACGGGCACGGCTGTGTGAGTATAAGTATGAAACGTCTGAGTTCCTGCATCCACAGTGGGAAACATCACCCAAGAGTAGAAAATCTCAAACGGGTAAGCAACCTCAGCACTCACAACCAAAATAACCGCCATGCCCTCCAAGCGAACGTTATAAGCTTGCAAATGATTGCGGACCGCAATGCGACTATGCTGCGGTATATCAACGTCAGCCATCACGACACAGAAGAATATACACAATGTAAAACAATTTAGCACAACTGGGTAGTAATTCAAAAGGAAACCATTTTGAAAGATTCAAGCTGCAAAAGAAAAAATGTAACTATAGGTAGGTTTATCCGACACTACTATTATCCGGAAACAATAGTGAAGGGGTTAAGGACTGATAGAAGTACTACTCAAGTGTCATGTAATAAGACCACCATCGCTTGGGCGCCATGTCAGAGGGATTCTGCTCATACACAGAACTGTGCATAGAGACTTGGAACCTCAGTAAATTAAGGTGTACCAAAACTCACCTTAGTATCCAAAATCCCCTACCAGAGTAGCAATCAGTGTCTCACTGGTTCTTCCATACCCCAATGATTAGACAACCAAGAACATGTACTTAGAAAAACTTAGGTAACGTGGAACACACGAACACTCTGTCGTTATACTATCATACCAGTCCAAAACGAGGAGTAAATGAAGACAAGTGCACGTTTGAAATATTTATTTCTAATGCTGTGTTCTCAGGCGCAGTATCTTAGCTAATACAAGCAGACATATTATAAGCAACAAGGTTATCAGCATTGTTACTATTCCATAAAATACAAAGGGAAAAAGCATGTTAAAATGCTAAAGGGAAGAAGGCTAAATTGCACCTACGTCTTACCCTTCCTTGCTAGTATATCATATTATATCTACAGAAGGTCTCTTTGGGATTACAAGGGCGGCCCTATACCTCTGGTCCTAGTAGAAAGGTATCACATCATTTTCTACACCAGCTCTCTGCATGCGAATGTTCTCCAACTGTGTGTGCATGCTCTGCGCAGTGCATTATTAAACGCGCCAAAATCAGAGGTGGCCACAGCTGCATATATGTTATGTCTAGAACGTGCGCTGATCAGACCGAACAACAACCACTGTGTTGAAATAACCTTGAAGGCCTCAGCACTCACTGTTCAGACATAGCTTACCAAGCAAGGCTGATACTATAGGAAAACATATTATTCTCGTGTGAAGCAAAATATTCTACTAGACTCCAAACATTCATAATATTGTGTGCCATGTGCAAAAGCAGCAGAGAGGAAAAATGGTGTTTAAACTTCTAATACGCTCATGCTAACGTAGCACAGTGTAAAGGCAAAGCCCATCTCCATGACAGACGCGAGGATCTAGAAAATAGTGGGACAAGTGTTCAAAACGTATAAAGGGGCAGGTAAGAAATATTTTGATCATCTAGACCTGCTTAGCGTTTTTTAGGGGAAAAACTGAGAAATGTGCGTTGGGTGCATGGATCCGCCGTAATAAAAATAAAAACTAAGCGTGGGCTCCTGTGCTTGTTTAAAAATTAGCTACCTGGGAGGGCCAAATCCCGGGGTCTAAAATATTACATTTGATGGGGGTCCAGAGGGGCCCTGTCGCCCGGGGACCGCCATTTCTCAGTGCTACAAAATAAATGGGCGAGGGAGCTCAAAAGTCCATCGAAGCCCCGGGGATTACCACCCTCCAGGGTTTTTTATATTTTGGGAGGGGGGCTGTGTGGTCTCCATTCTGGAGCAGATGAAAGCCTTCGGGAAAACCACCTCCCAGGAGCGGCTCCTGCTGTGTCTCAGGGTGTCTACCCCTGGGACACTGCTGTTTGCTATGGCAGGGCGGGAGTCGAGGTCCCCGATGTGTCATAGCAAACTTGAGGGAATATTAACAAGTGCCGTTTCGCCGCAATTTTTAAAAAAAGCCAAAAATACAGTGAAAATGATATCGCCCTATTTACTAGGTGACGCTAAGATGCATTAATGCATGTTAGCAGCTGGTTTTCTAAGGGCTCGCCTCGTATCTCCAATGAGTTGCAATGTAGGTCTTATCAGTGACAAGGTAGGTGTTTCTATGAGAATATAAAAAGGAAGCAGGAGGTATGACAACAGCGTTGTAGTTACAAGGCGGCCCTGGATTTGAGGACCGATAGCAAAACTCTCATTAATTGCGGTTTATGTGAGATCCTAACATCTGTTCTGAAGTAGACTTAAGCATGTTTAATATGTGAGGTGGATTGATATGTTAAGTCCACAGTCTAATATTAATAAGCTTTTCACTTGCGAACATGAATTATCGCTGTATTTCTCGCGATATTGTGGGCATTTTGACAAGGACAGCGTTAAAATTATCGTCGCTTTAGCGTTAGGAAAGTGCAGTTAAAGCGGCCGTAATGGGCTTAATAATATGCTTTTGAGTATTGGTGAGAATTCCAATAGAAGCCCAGTTTTACAGCAGAACATTTTAACGTTGTCTTTGTAAATATGGCCATTACAGACTCCTAATTTTATTGTAAAAGAAAATATCACCTACAATTAATTTTTATTTTTCCTCGGGATCCCATCCCATGGGATACAACGTTGGGGACTGTGGGTGAAAAAATAATGTCCCTACAGTCTTAGTCAGCTCCCTGCGTTGTTCAGAAGCTGTCATTACTTTTGCACATGGGGACCTGCTAATATGCAGCTCCCCGTGGGGAAAAGCATTCTACTTTGCATTTTAAAAGAGAGAGTTGGTTTTCGTGTTCTCTCTTTCAAAAGGCAAACCAAGGGGCATATTATCCAGGAACGGCATTAAAATTATCACCGCTTTAGCAGCAGAAAACTGCTGCTAAAGCAGCTATAATGGGCTTGATAATATGCACTTGAGAATTCCTATAGAAACCCATGTTCGGGTGTTAACATGGGCTTCTATTGTAATTCTCTACGACATATTATCAAGCCCATTTCCTGCCGCTAAAGCAGCGATCATTTTAATGCCGTTCCTTGATATGATGCCCCTAAGTTTGCTATGGCAGGGCGAGAGCCTCGGCTCTCACCTTTGCATAGCACACAGCAATGTTGAAAAAATCTTCCGGTAAGATAACAAAGGATTTTGAAGTCCATTAACGCCATTTTAGTTGTAGTTTATTGCCGTTAAAGCAGCAATAATTTTAACGCCGTCCTTGTAAATATGCCCCTAAGTTTTGTAATGTTGACAATCCCGTCTCCCATTTAAATAGGCATGAAGTATTTAGTGAAGTGCACTGTGAATCGTGAAGCAACACTGTCTAATTGTGATCGATAAAGAATTCGAAGAGTTATGTACTTCTTTTGCTCGTAATGTAACTAGGGACAGATTTACAAGTCCCTTGCGCCACTATTGCATCACAGAAAGTGGCGCAAGGGGCTTGTAAATCTGCTGCACAGTGTTCTGTCTTAGTTTGCTCTCTGTCATGTAGAGTATCCTGGGTAAATATAACGGTTTCTGTACAGCCAGTACATTTCAACCCTACCCCCAAACTGCTTACTGCCTGTTACCATAGTAACAGTTCATGGAACACTTAAGTGAGCACACAGGTTACAAGTTCACCACACAATGTTGCTAATCCAAACAGTTACTGTGCTGGAGTTTTTAAAATGTTCCATAGGAACCGTTAATCGCAGCTACAGACTCTGGTAAAGAGGTGGTAAAGAGTTAGCCTCAGTATTATACTTCTAGTTATAAACATCATATCTATTTTAATTGTTAAATCTTCTCTAAGAATATGATTATCACACTAAATAATAGTGAAATGTTGTTAGAAAAAGAAGACGTATACACTTTTTTAATTAACTTTTATTAAAACAACAATAAATAACTACTAACGTAACTTTAAGATAACAATATAATAAATAACTAGAAATATAACTTTAACATAACAATATAATATATAAAATGTGCGATGCAATCCAATAGAAGGAGGGTAGGTAACCTGCAAAACAAAAATGAAAATAAGTGTTTAAAATGAGATCGATGTGACTGAATGAGGTCAAAGATCACAAATTAAGGTAACACTTGGCAATATTTGGTTATTTGCACGTCTGCAGTGTGCCTGATACATCCCACCTCTCAAATAGGCCCGCGTTGAAGAGGTGTCTGTAGGGAAGTGCCTACTGCGTCAGATTTACAGTATGGACCAACAGGTCTTTAAAATGATTCAGAGATGAGACAGAATTAGGTGAGAGATCACGTCATTATGCAAGACAATATTGTTTATTTCCAACGCATTTAATTGGAGGCATTGTGTATCTAGGCCACTCTGCTTACCTTGTGTAAACACTGTGGCGAACAGAGTTCACAACTTGAAGTTTGCTTTGGTTCTACACTGTAGACTGTATTAAATTCAGCCTTGATTTATTTATCGGCAGAGTGGACAGCAGCGTCCATAACTTGAAAAGAGAAACAATGTGAGAGAGAGGGAGAGAGAGAAAGTAATAGATGGAGCAGGAGAGGTAGTGTTAATACTGGAGAAAATCTTCGTAGCTCACCTTTTTGCCTCCGTTGTGTGTCCAAGCACCTGTCGGTTCATAGTGCACCCTCAAGTTTAGTGATCTGAAAGATAGTATAGAGTTAGTAATAGCAGAGTACATACAACTGCACAAGTATATTTCTGCTTTATGACTTTGGACACTCAGGATACTGTATTACATCACCTTTTACTGCACGGTGGTGTCTCCGTGCTCTTTTTCTCACAGAGTACTAAACCCCATGCACTCCCACTGCTTAGCGGTGAGTTCTCATTACTGCGTACCCAGACTGTTGCACCCCATTGACTCCCAGAGTCCGGAGGTGAGTGCCTTTTCTTGCTCACTCAGACTGTTCCAACCTATCCATCCTCACTGCCCAGAGGTAATTGTAAATTCCTACGCAGTCAAGCTGCTTCACAGTACCCACTCTCTCCGCACATAGGTGACTTCTGGTTGCTTCGGAAACAAGCTTCTTTGCTCACCTTGTTCCATTGGCGTGGTTCAAAGTGGGTGCACCACGTGTCGAAGCAACGTTGCGTTGTTACGATGGCAGAATCCTCAAACGTTGAGCTTTGGAGGTGTTGGGGGGACGCCAATTTATGAAACACAACCTGTTAGATAAAAAGGAAGATAACATTGTGCGTCATTTCTTTATCAAAGGAGATAGGAAGTGAGAGAGTGACTGAAAAGAATATACGCAGCTCACCTTTCTGTCACCGGTGTCTCTTCCACCACGTGCCTGGACATAGTGCACCCTGAAGCTCTACATCTAAAAGATAGTAAAAGAAAGATGTTATGATTGGTAATTGTGACTATCTTAATGTGGAGTAGAATAACATCGCCCTTTCACACACCTTCCCTCCTGCATTAAACATACAACTATTTGTACAGTTCCAACTTGTTTAATAGGCTTCGATTTATGAACAATTAGTAGGGTAGAAATGTTTTCCATCCAGTTGTGAAAGCAAGTGGTGCGCAGTGATATACGTGGTTTCAATCATCACGAGTGACGGACATTTGACCGACTATAAAAACTTTCCTGCTATTGGGAAGTAAAATACAAATGCAATAAGATACGATATATAGGATTGTGTACCCCTAAATCGCTGTGTCGCCTTTTTGTATCCAGTCTGCTGCACCCAATCTACTCCCTCCGCTGCGCACACAGGTCTCACTGCTCACCTTTTCGCGGACAGGGTACGTTCTACATCATGCAGTCCCGCACTGCCACCAAGAAGTCTCATATTTGGTGCTGAGTCTTGATATCGCTATGGCAAAGGACATACTCGTGCACCCATCTTCATCGTAGGTTCCTCACCCTTCAGTCATTGCGGTACCACTAACTCAGTGACAAAAGAGGCCACGCATGTGGTAGTGGGCCCCCTTGTTCAGTAGTTCAGGCCTACATGAGGCGTCTGAACCACTACGACGGGTTATCACAGCGCTTGCTATGGGAGCAACTCTAAAATGGCGTAGAGCACATGTGCCCCGTCTTTTTTATTGGTTGGGTCACGTGTGTAGTGACGCATGTGCTGGATGGGTGTGGTATGGGTGTATAACAGCTATGAGGGAGTGGATATGTGCCGTTCTGACAACTAGACCTGGAAGTAAGAAATCACTACAATGGAAATCTGGGCCATGTAGCGTTGTTGTGTTTTCCTGGAAGCAGTGCTGCGCGAGGATGTGAACGATGACTCCGGAGTTATGGGCGTGGTTCCGTAGTGAGCTATATGAGAAATCAACTGATTCGGGTGTCCGTGTTGTAGTGCTGCTGTCACCCGGGTCTTACACGCAAATGTGTCATTAGATATGTAAAGGTCCACAACATGGCCAACATGGAAGGTGTGGGTTATCATTGACCATATATTCATCCATAGTTGCACACATAAAAGAGGACGACACGACGCATTTCTGCGAAAATGAATGTTTGTTGTACATTCAGTGTAGTGTTGTAGCTGTAGTAATACAGGTCTGTGAAAGGTTTAGGTTGCAATTTTTGGCACATGAAGGGCAGCTAATATATATACGTATGTGGTCATTGAGGTATACTGTCGAACTTGGTGCTGGAAATCAGTGTTCGAGGTTCGGAGTCGTGTCCACATCGTGTTTTTTGTAGAGTAATGATGTAATCTACGCGTGCCTGAAAATACACTGTAAATACGGTGCTCATGTAAATTGCTGATATAGTTTTGAGTCGACTTCGCACTATATAAATACGCAGATTTTTTTTTTTTAAAGAATAAATAGCACACACTTATAAATTGACTATACACTTTCTTTGCAGTATTGTAATGATCTACTTTGTACGTTCGTATTTGTAGAATGAGCAAGAGAAAGTTATATAATCAAAGTTTTTGTTACTGGCAGAGGTAAGATGGTTTCATATGCTGTTTACAGCACAATATAATGTGGTAGGGCGCAGAAGCAGCATTTTACAAACATAATAAGTACACAGACACAGATAGATAGTTGAAGTGGGTACGGGCACGTATGCTCGACTCCATTTTATTACGTTGCTGTCGGTAACAAGTAGAATAGTAATCATGATATCATACACAGATATTCAATCATAAATGGTTTATGACTTCTGCTGTACAAAGGTAGGAGCACTATTTGTGAAATAATACACAGAAGATTCTATCGTAAAGGGTTCATGAGTGGTGGTGCAGCAAGTAGGGTCGGTTTGTGTGGAGCCTGCGATGATGCGTGGTTCAGGCAGAGCGCACTGGTAAGAATGTCTTTTGGCAACTGAATTTTGCCTTAATAAGGCCATGTGGCGATTATTTATGGTGCACTGAGTTAGTGGTACGTCTGGTGCTCAGCGTGTTGCCTACTGGACTGCATCATCTGTAATCACGATTGAAATAAAAGATGAAACATGTATGGAATACATTGTTGAAATGTGTATGTTTCAGAAACATTATAGTTCAAGTTGTGACTTGTGCTGTCCGCAGTGTAGACTACCATTGAGTGTGCCTTTGCCCTTGCAGCGTGAATTTTGTTTTTCAACTAAACCTAGAACTGATATAAAATAAGTTTTTGAAGGAAGGCAACTAAAGGGATATTGTGTAGGTTTGAGGGACTTTATACTTTGTTTGGTACTGCACTGTATAAATAATGAATGAAGTTTATTTCCAACGCATTTAATTGGAGGCATTGTGTATCTAGGCCACTCTGCTTACCTTGTGTAAACACTGTGGCGAACAGAGTTCACAACTTGAAGTTTGCTTTGGTTCTACACTGTAGACTGTATTAAATTCAGCCTTGATTTATTTATCGGCGGAGTGGACAGCAGCGTCCATAACTTGAAAAGAGAAAGAGAAACAATGTGAGAGAGAGGGAGAGAGAGAAAGTAATAGATGGAGCAGGAGAGGTAGTGTTAATACTGGAGAAAATCTTCGTAGCTCACCTTTTTGCCTCCGTTGTGTGTCCAAGCACCTGCCGGTTCATAGTGCACCCTCAAGTGTAGTGATCTGAAAGATAGTATAGAGTTAGTAATAGCAGAGTACATACAACTTCACAAGTATATTTCTGCTTTATGACTTTGGACACTCAGGATACTGTATTACATCACCTTTTACTGCACGGTGGTGTCTCCGTGCTCTTTTTCTCACAGAGTACTAAACCCCATGCACTCCCACTGCATAGCGGTGAGTTCTCATTACTGCGTACCCAGACTGTTGCACCCCATTGACTCCCAGAGTCCGGAGGTGAGTGCCTTTTCTTGCTCACTCAGACTGTTCCAACCTATCCATCCTCACTGCCCAGAGGTAATTGTAAATTCCTACGCAGTCAAGCTGCTTCACAGTACCCACTCTCTCCGCACATAGGTGACTTCTGGTTGCTTCGGAAACAAGCTTCTTTGCTCACCTTGTTCCATTGGCGTGGTTCAAAGTGGGTGCACCACGTGTCGAAGCAACGTTGCGTTGTTACGATGGCAGAATCCTCAAACGTTGAGCTTTGGAGGTGTTGGGGGGACGCCAATTTATGAAACACAACCTGTTAGATAAAAAGGAAGATAACATTGTGCGTCATTTCTTTATCAAAGGAGAGAGGAAGTGAGAGAGTGACTGAAAAGAATATACGCAGCTCACCTTTCTGTCACCGGTGTCTCTTCCACCACGTGCCTGGACATAGTGCACCCTGAAGCTCTACATCTAAAAGATAGTAAAAGAAAGATGTTACGATTGGTAAGTGGGACTATCTTAATGTGGAGTAGAATAACATCGCCCTTTCACACACCTTCCCTCCTGCATTAAAAATACAACTATTTGTACAGTTCCAACTTGTTTAATAGGCTTCGATTTATGAACAATTAGTAGGGTAGAAATGTTTTCCATCCAGTTGTGAAAGCAAGTGGTGCGCAGTGATATACGTGGTTTCAATCATCACGAGTGACGGACATTTGACCGACTATAAAAACTTTCCTGCTATTGGGAAGTAAAATACAAATGCAATAAGATACGATATATAGGATTGTGTACCCCTAAATCGCTGTGTCGCCTTTTTGTATCCAGTCTGCTGCACCCCATCTACTCCCTCCGCTGCGCACACAGGCCTCACTGCTCACCTTTTCGCGGACAGGGTACGTTCTACATCATGCAGTCCCGCACTGCCACCAAGAAGTCTCATATTTGGTGCTGAGTCTTGATATCGCTATGGCAAAGGACATACTCGTGCACCCATCTTCATCGCAGGTTCCTCACCCTTCAGTCATTGCGGTACCACTAACTCAGTGACAAAAGAGGCCACGCATGTGGTAGTGGGCCCCCTTGTTCGGTAGTTCAGGCCTACATGAGGCGTCTGAACCACTACGACGGGTTATCACAGCGCTTGCGATGGGAGCAACTCTAAAATGGCGTAGAGCACATGTGCCCCGTCTTTTTTATTGGTTGGGTCACGTGTGTAGTGACGCATGTGCTGGATGGGTGTGGTATGGGTGTATAACAGCTATGAGGGAGTGGGTATGTGCCGTTCTGACAACTAGACCTGGAAGTAAGAAATCACTACAATGGAAATCTGGGCCATGTAGCGTTGTTGTGTTTTCCTGGAAGCAGTGCTGCGCGAGGATGTGAACGATGACTCCGGAGTTATGGGCGTGGTTCCGTAGTGAGCTATATGAGAAATCAACTGATTCGGGTGTCCGTGTTGTAGTGCTGCTGTCACCCGGGTCTTACACGCAAATGTGTCATTAGATATGTAAAGGTCCACAACATGGCCAACATGGAAGGTGCGGGTTATCATTGACCATATATTCATCCATAGTTGCACACATAAAAGAGGACGACATGACGCATTTCTGCGAAAATGAATGTTTGTTGTACATTCAGTGTAGTGTTGTAGCTGTAGTAATACCGGTCTGTGAAAGGTTTAGGTTGCAATTTTTGGCACATGAAGGGCAGCTAATATATATACGTATGTGGTCATTCAGGTATACTGTCGAACTTGGTGCTGGAAATCAGTGTTCGAGGTTCGGAGTCGTGTCCACATCCTGTTTTTTGTAGAGTAATGATGTAATCTACGCGTGCCTGAAAATACACTGTAAATACGGTGCTCATGTAAATTGCTGATATAGTTTTGAGTCGACTTCGCACTATATAAATATGCTAATTTTTTTTTTTTTTTTTAAGAATAAATAGCACACACTTATAAATTGACTATACACTTTCTTTGCAGTATTGTAATGATCTACTTTGTACGTTCGTATTTGTAGAATGAGCAAGAGAAAGTTATATAATCAAAGTTTTTGTTACTGGTTGCATATGCTGTTTACAGCACAATATAATGTGGTAGGGCGCAAAGGCAGCATTTTACAAACATAATAAGTACACAGACACAGATAGATAGTTGAAGTGGGTACGGGCACGTATGCTCGACTCCATTTTATTACGTTGCTGTCGGTAACAAGTAGAATAGTAATCATGATATCATACACAGATATTCAATCATAAATGGTTTATGACTTCTGCTGTACAAAGGTAGGAGCACTATTTGTGAAATAATACACAGAAGATTCTATCGTAAAGGGTTCATGAGTGGTGGTGCAGCAAGTAGGGTCGGTTTGTGTGGAGCCTGCGATGATGCGTGGTTCAGGCAGAGCGCACTGGTAAGAATGTCTTTTGGCAACTTAATTTTGCCTTAATAAGGCCATGTGGCGATTATTTATGGTGCACTGAGTTAGTGGTACGTCTGGTGCTCAGCGTGTTGCCTACTGGACTGCATCATCTGTAATCACGATTGAAATAAAAGATGAAACATGTATGGAATACATTGTTGAAATGTGTATGTTTCAGAAACATTATAGTTCAAGTTGTGACTTGTGCTGTCCGCAGTGTAGACTACCATTGAGTGTGCCTTTGCCCTTGCAGCGTGAATTTTGTTTTTCAACTAAACCTAGAACTGATATAAAATAAGTTTTTGAAGGAAGGCTACTAAAGGGATATTGTGTAGGTTTGAGGGACTTTATACTTTGTTTGGCACTGCACTGTATAAATAATGAATGAAGAGTCAGTTGAATTCTGCCTTAATAAAGCCTTGTGGCGAATATTTATGGTGTACTAAGTTAGTGGCACGTCTGGTGTTTAGCGTGTGCTCACTCTGCAATGATGCGTGGTCTGAGCGGGCTGCAGTCAAAGCATTGACTGTTGCATACTGGACTGCATGTACTTTAAGGGGGAAAAAAAGTACCATCAATGGTTATCAATTCTTTAGCAACAAAATGATCAGAATTAGATGATTCTTCCAGTGGTGCAGCCATTTTTGTCTCTAAAAAAGAAATTCAGGTTTCCAATGAAGAAAAAGTGAGGTTGAAATTGTGACCTATGCTGTCCGCAGTGTAGACTGTCATTAAGAGAGCTCTAATGACCACAGTGTAGTCAGGAGGCACCGGTTAGCAAGAGCCCACAGCCACGTGGGGTTGACTAGAGCTGCACAGTATTGGTAATTTAGCGTGTGTGCAGCCAGCGATGATAAGTTGTGCACTGAGTTAGTGGCACCTGAAACAACAAGGTTCTGTGGAGCCTGCAATGATGCGTGGTCCGGGAAGGCCGTATTGATTGTAATGTTTTTTGTCTTGTGAATTCTGCTTTAGTAAGGCCATGTGGCAATGATTTTTGGTGCATTGAGTTAGTAGTACCTTTGGCGCTTAGCGTGTACGTACCCCGCGATGATGCATGGTCGGCGTAGGCACAGGAATTGGAGTAATGTCTTTTGTCGATTGAATTCTGCATGAATTCCACTTAAAAGTGATAGTATGTCTCATTGCTGACATAAAACTGTTCACTCTTCTTTGCGATGATTTATGGTGCACTGAGTTAGTAGTATCTTTGGTGCTGAGCTTGTACGTATCCTGCGATAATGCGTGGTCCAGGGGGGCCATATTCAGACCAATGGTTTTTGTCTGTTGAATTCTGCCTGAATACAGCCACGTGGCGATGAATTATGGTGCACTGAGTTAGTACTACCTTTGGCAATAAGTGTGTGCGTACTCTGCGATGATTCGTGCCTACTGGAATGCGTCATGTACAATCGCCACTCCACCTGAATCGTGAGCCCTCACAATGTAGATCAATGGCAGTAGTCAGCACAGACATGTTTTTTATCGCATCCTTTAACAAAATCTGAGGACATAGAGTACAATTGTCTCTGCCTTAAATAAATCAAGGCTGAATTCAATGCTCTCTGTAGTGTAGATCCAAAGCTGAATTCAAGTTGTGAACCCTGCTGTCCTCACTGTTGATCGAAGGCAGTAGTCAGCACAGACATCAAGAAATTCTTGTTGTCGTATCCATTTACAAAATCTGAGGACATAGAGTACAATTATCTCTGCCTTAAACAAAACAAGGCTGAATTTCATGCTGTCCATAGTGTACATTCAAAGCTGAATTCAAGTTGTGAACCCTGCTGTCCGCACGTTAGATGGAAAGCAGTAGTCAGCCCAGATATAGACAAATGATTTTTGTCATTTATTTTAACAAAGTCTGAGGACATAGAGTACAATTGTCTCTGTCTTGAATAAATCAAGGCTGAATTTCATGCTATCCGTAGTGTAGATCCAAAGCTGACTTCAAGTTGTGAACCCTCGTGTCCGCACCGTAGATCGAAGGTAGTAGTCAGCAGATATCGACAAAGAATTTTTGTCACTTATTTTAACAAAGTCTGAGGACATCGAGTACAATTGTCTCTGCCTTACATTAATAAAGGCTAACTTCAATGCTGTGCATAGTGTAGATCCAAAGCTGAATTCAAGTTGTGAACCCTGCTGCCGCAGTGTAGATCGAAGGCAGTAGTCGATATAGACAAGTCTGCAGTGCTGTGGCGTTGAGTTCGCAATTGGCCTGTATCGAGGAGGCACGTGGTCATGGCGGTAGCCACGTGGCAGAGTGAGGACCTTCGCTGTGGCAGAGTCTTTTCTCTTTGCAGAAGTGAACCATGCCCAAGGCATAGGCTAATTATTTATAGTCTTAAGCTGGAGCTGTGTACGTTGCTTCTGCTTCAAGGGGGGGAGACAACACAGCTACATGGCCGAAATCTTCCCCAGTGTCTGAGATAATATGGTTGTATCCACTGTGCAGTACACTGCACGTATCAATAGTATATCTACACACGGAAAAGTTTTTCGTTTGTACAGTGAGTTGTGTATAGCATATCACTGGTAGCGTTAGCATTGTGTACTTTATTGTTGATGTGCGAGTTCGTTCCCTTATACATAGTTAATTGCCACATCTCTGAACATTGAGCTAGTCTGCTGTTGAGGGGATATATTACTTTGGGAAGGTCGGTTGTCCTGTTTTGTGCTGCCTCTGAGGTAGTAGAGGGGGAGGGGTCAGGAGGGGTGGTTGTAGTGGTGGTGGTGCTAGGTGTTGTGATTTTGTTGGCTGTTGGAAGGGCATAATTAGTACCTCTATTACATATTTGTCTGTATATATGGGTTTGAGTTAGATGTAATTCACGCAGTACAAAGTCCACGTCCTTACACTATTTAAACGTTGATATTAATTTCTTAGTGGTAAGTAAAACTATTTTGCTGTTTTTTTAGGTAACATTGCAGATTTAGCTAGTTGTTGAAAATATGGGGAAGTGTTGTTTTTTTGTTTTTTTACAAAGGGAACGCCCAGTTTGTATATCATTAATGTTAGTTGTGGTTCTGGTTTGAGGCGATTTTCTTGGAGTAAGGAATAAATTGAGGAATGGTAATATTTGCAGTTTTTACGACGTTGAGAACGGGATAATTTCCCCCAGGTACCCAACTCCCAGAGTCCTCCCCTCCTGAAGATAGGCTGCTGGATGGGATGGCCACCTCCCAGAACGGGCTATCTCCCTCACATACAAAAAACTCATTAACCATACTCCAGACCCGTTGCTGGCGCTTAGGGGGAAATGGGAGGCAGATGGACTCGAAATAGATGAGGAAGAATGGAGAGAGGCGCTTGCATCCCCCAAAGAAATAGCGATCTCGGCAAAACTTAGACTAATCTAATTGAAAATCCTGCATCGGGTCTACATCTCTGGCACACAACTGGTCCTGATGGGGCACAGCGAAGGCGGACTCTGTCGCAGGGGATGTGGGGAGGTGGGTACTTTCTTCTACATATTGTGGGAGTGCCAGGTGCTGCAGACCTACTGGATACGGGTACTTAACTGTATGCATGAGGTGTAGGGGGTAGCGTTGCGTCCAGAGGCTAAGCGTTGCCTTCTCAATATCTGGGATTCTACGGATTTAACATCAAAAGGGAAACTATGGGTAACTTTAGGACTCACCATAGCAAAGAGAAACATAGCGAGATTGTGGGGGGCAGCCACACCATCAACAATTAGTTCCTGGAAGAAATATATGGATTGGTGCATGGTCCAAGAGAAGACAGTGTATATGGCCAGGGGTTGCCCCCGAAAATGGGTTGCGGTATGGTCCAACTGGAATGACTACCGTGGAAACATATGTGAGCCCCCTCGAATCACCCCCATAGACAAGCTAAATGAATTGTGAGTTCCAAACGAAATAGGCATAAACAAGAGAGTCATTGTATTAGAAACAGATGTGTGAAACCTGTGATTTTCCAACAAATGCACTGCAATAATTGTACTACTTGCATGTGACGACCACTTTATGTTGTTCTTTTGCAATAAAAAGATTTTTTTTTAAACACAGAAAAAAACAGATATGCTTAATGAAAATTATAATTAGGAATCAGCATTTAAAAAACCTTTGAAATTCACTGAAAAAAACATAGGTTTCAAGCAGGTTATAGTTAGGAATTATCATTTTAAAAACCTTAGAAATTCATTGAAAAAACCATAGGTTTCAGGCAGGTTATAGTTAGGAATTATCATTTAAAAAATCTTAGAAATTCACTGAAAAAAAGATAGGTTTCAGGGGCTTTATAGTTAGCTGGACATTTCACTCATTCAAAACTATTGTACTCACTATAACTGGCGCGCCCGCAATCCACTGCTGATGATGTCACATATTATATTATTCATGACATGGTCAGTGGCATCACTGATGACATCACTGATTATATCTCAAATGACATCACTGATGACATCATCCACATGACAATCTGATACATCTCATCATACACTAGTATAACCTTTCAACACTCATTATAAAATATGGAGTACCATATTTGAAACCATTGTCACTAATACAAGTTTCTAAAAAGCCACTCAGTGATTACTACATCTACACACACATCTAAACACTTACCTATAGATTCACTCATACATGCTAACAAAGATCAATAGAACACTATTAAATATACTTATACACCTACATCGACATTACACAGCAGCACACATCCTATTCACTTATGCAGTCATCCTACTCACTTATGCAAACAGTTGATTATACTTACATTTATGAAGCTACACACTTATCCAAACACCCATTTATTTATTCATATAGATAGTAACTCATACCTAGTGTGTTATAAAATTGCTATTACAAGTATACAGTTTTCCATACAATCACTCAGATAATCACTGAGTCTTGTGTATACTTATTTATATACAACAACTGTCACATACACTGCCTTTTATATTTCTAGATTGTTGGACATGTATCATTGAGAAATATATTTACTCATCACCACACCCATAAATAGATTCACTCACCCAAACAACTGTTTCCATATACAGTCTTAACCTCATATACCTACTAAATCAACTATTTACACATCTTTGGACAGTCACACACCTCCCACCCAACCACACACATATTCACTATCCCATACAAATACTCACTTAACTAATTAATAATTAATATAGACTTTCACATAGCTAGTAATTAACTTATGTAGTAGTTTACACAACAAGAGATAGAGTGATACAGGTTTTCACACAGTTTAATCACTATCCAATATATTTAGTGAGACACTTTAGATTTGTCACTTAGACAGTCAATCACAGTGCTACTAAATCCTCCATCCAGACATGTATACATCCACTCAGTCTTCAATGCACATTGATATATATATAATACTAATTTAAATATTGAACCAAACCACATTCACTGGATGATGTCATCAGTGATGTCATCAGTGATGTCATGTGAGATGTCATCAGTGAGGTCATCAGTGATTCACTGACCATGTCATAAATGATGTAATATGTGACATCATCAGCAGTGGATTGCGGGCGCGCGAGTTATAGTGAGTACAACTAACTATAACGGAGGAATTTCAATGGTGCGATCTTCAAGGTAGGACCAAAACCTCATTTGTGTTTTTGAAATTTCTCCCGAAGGGAAAAATTGTTGTCACGGTGATTGCCCTCTCGCTTTATAATTCTGCCACGATCCCCATGCACACCATTTTCAATTGTGCCTGGGGTCCCCAACCAAGACCGGTTATTATAAAGCGGGTTATAAAGTGTGTGTGCAGATCTCCAAGATGTTTGCGGCTCCTCCTCTGAAGAAGGCCAGGGTGGCTGAAATGCATCAGGACATGCAAGCCTCCTCAATTGCTGAAATAAAACCCGAATATTACTGCGATGTATGCGGCTCACTTTTTCCCTTCGGGAGAAATTTCGAAAACACAAATGAGGTTTTGGTCCGACCTTGAAGATTGCACCACCCCTGAAAGTGCGCCATTACTGCCCGAAATTGGACCGCTTGGTGACTTCAGTGAAAACTACAAGGGCAGCAGCAGCCACCAGGAAATGGTCTTGGTTGGGGACCCCAGGCACAATTGAAAATGGTGTGCATGGAGATCGTGGCAGAATTATAAAGCGAAATTTAGCAAACATCACCCACTGGAGGGTAAGAATTGTGGGGTTTTGGAGACACACTACAAATACCAGCATGCTCTACACTGGAGCCAATCAGGGCATCCACCAGAGGGCAATCACCATGACAATAATTTGAGAACTTGCCGGGTTATAAAGTGTGTGTGCAGATCCCCAAGATGTTTGCGGCTCCTCCTCTGAAGAAGGCCAGGGTGGCTGAAATGCATCAGGACATGGGAGCCTCCTCAATTGCTGAAATAAAACCCGAATTTGACCGCGATGTGTGCGGCTCACTTTTTCCCTCCGGGAGAAATTTCGAAAACATATATATATATATATATATATATATATATATATATATCCCTTTGATTATTATACCAATTAGCCCATGCCTCATAACTATGCTGCTACGGTCGTATGTTTACATATTACGCTGATTTGCACTTTGTTGAATATAGATGCAACATTATACTGTTTACATTCAAGCGTATTTTGTACATAACCAACAATATTATTGCGGGTTTTTTTAATTGCATCTGTTATTAGAATAGCAATTATATTTTTTTAAATGATGCACTTTGCACTTTATTCTGCTATTTTGCACTATCAACTTTGAATGTTGGCGTGGGCTTTATGTGTGTATATATATTTGTTATATACAACCTTTTTGGTATTTGCATTTTAAGCTGTTAAAAAAGTTTCTTTTTACATTTTTAATCATGGGTTTCTGTTTTTGTCAAATCTAAAATGTGGATTTAAACCAGTTAATGAATTTTTCGAATTGTTGCCATTTCGAATTGTTTGGAAAACAGACTAGGCTACTCATTACAAGTAGTTTGTCCTCGCTGTCTACTATCACGAGGTGTATGATGAAAAAAAGAGAGAAAAAAATGCACTTTTTTCACTGTTTAGCAGTTACTATTTAAAACGCAAGCATTTTCAACTCTGACTGTCTGTGAGCAAGGGCGGATGCCCGAAACGCGTCAGATTGCTTGGTTCAGCTTTTAAATAAAAAATCTGTGCTTTATAATTACTGGATCCGCGTAATTTACTGGGTCGCTGTGGTCGGAGCCTGGGAGATTGCACTTGTTTGATATATATATATATATATATATATATATATATATATATATATATATATATGTATATATATATATGTATATATATATATATATATATATATATATATATATATATATATATATATATATATATATATATGCCTCAAAATCTCTGCACTTCCGAGCACGCTGGCGAACAGAGACACAGACCCAATCGATGAGAGGCAAGACATTTATTTTATGTAAGAACCTCGAACCTGATGCGTTTCGTGTACCTAGTACCCTTGCTCACACGTTCTTCAATACGCCTTTCCCTATATATATTAAACATATTTAAACTTTACAGAAACATACAGTCACTGGATGATGTCATCAGTGATGTCATCAGTGATGTCATTTAAGATGTCATCAGTAATGTCACTGACCATGTCATGAGTGATGTAATATGTAACGTCATCAGCAGTGCATTGCAGGGGCATGAGTTATAGTTGGCTGAACTAACTATAACAGGGGAATTTCACTGGTTTTGTACGAGTGAATGTCCAACTAACTATAACGCCCCTGAAACCTATGGTTTTTTCAGTGAATATATATATATATACCCAGAAGCAGTCGTGGTGCTCAAGCCACTTAACGTGAGGAGTGTATGGCGAGGTAGCGAACCACAAATATCCAACAAACAAACTGCAACTACCTCCAGTGAAAGTATTCTGGATCGATGATTACAGAGCCGACACTCTAATTTCAAGTCCAGCATATGTTTTATTCACACACGGCAACAACAAACAACCAGGGTTATATATAGATATAAACATATATTAAATAACGGGGCAGATACGATGTCGGTCTGAAAGCCTCCGACTGCTAGTTGGAAGCTTTCCAACCGCGGTCGGCGGCATTCCGGCCGACACGGTCGGTTTGCGGTCCCACCACCGATTAAGATTTCTGTTAGCGGTCTCACCACCGATTAAGATGTCTGCGGTCAGAACATAAACCGGCCGGTCATTCTGACTCGGTTCTGACCAACTCTCGGAGTCTTCCAGCTGGTCGGAACCGCACCGTAATACCCAATGGAAGGCGTTTCCGTCATCGGGATTACGATGTCAATTTCCCAAAGCCTTTCCGTGCTGGTCTTTCTGGGACGGAAAGACTGTCGGAAAGCGTGTTTGGGGGCCCCTTCTAGGGCCCCTTTCACCCTGTGGCCTACGGTTGGTGGTTGAGGGGTTCCCTAGTGTACCCCCCTGTAAAGCCCTGCACTGTGTGGCACCCAGGGTACAGGGTTTTACCCACACACCCTCCATTTCTCTAAAGTAGCCTGTATTACGGCCGGTTTAGTGCTGTGTTACAAGCCCCCATAGAGAAAAGTGAGTATCGGTCGCATAGTATTCAGGCGGTCGCAACCGCCGACCTCAGATCGGTCAGTCCCAAGTCCGAGACGGTGTCATTCGGAGGCAACTCCGACCGACATTGTAATAAGGCCCAAAATATATATTTTTTTAAACCATTTTAAATAAAATAAAAAGTTATAAAACTACATTGCTTACAATTTTATACAAATATTTTATACATTAAAACCATTAATGATGATACAAATTATACATATTATTTTAAACAAGCAAAAACATATTATAGATTGTAACAATATAATATAAATTATATAATTTTATAATTAATACATTTACTATTCCCACTACAATGTGTACAAAAGTAAGCAAATTCTTCTACTAAAGATGTATAAACTTAACTACTCCCACTTCACACAATGCAGCAGTAGGAAACTGTTACATCACACAGGGGTAAAATGTACTATTCCTTATCCATTCAGTGGAACAGTAGGGAACATGTTCGATTATGGAGGGGTACATTTTACTATTACCACTCCAGTCATGGAACAGTAAGGAAAGTGTTGGATTGTGGAGGGGTAAAATGTACTATTCCCACTCCAGTCAGTGGAACAGTAGGGAAAGTGTTGGATTGCAGAGGGGTCAAATTTACTTTTTCCACTCAAATTAGTGCAACGGTAGGGAAAGTGTTGGATTGCGGAGGGGTAGAATTTACTAATCCCACTCCAATGAGTGCAATAGTAGGGAAAGTATTGGATTGCGGAGGGGCAAAATGTACTATTCCCACTCCAGTCAGTGCAATATTAGGGAAAGCGTTGGATTGTGGAGGGGTAAAAGTTACTACTCCAATGAGTGCAACATTAGTAAAAGTGTTGAATTACAGAGGGGTAACATTTACTATTCCCACTCCATTAAGTGGAACAGTAGGGAAAGCATTGAATTGCGGAGGGGTCAAATGTACTATTCACACTCCAATGAGTGCAACAGTAGGGAAAGTTTTGGATTGCGGAAGGGTAGAATTTACTAATCCCACTCCAATGAGTGCAATAGTAGGGAAAGTATTGGATTGCGGAGAGGTAAAATTTACTATTCCCACTCCAGTCAGTGCAACATTAGAAAAAAACAAATTCTCTTCAACACCATAAAATAATTGCAAAAACATAGTTAACAAATATAAATATGTGAAAAAAATACAAATATATTTTGTATTACAAATTAATTAAAACAAATACATATGACAATGTTAAATACGTATGTCAAGTCAAGTCAAGTCAATAAATTTATATAGCGCGCTACATACCCAAAGGGTCTCAAGGCGCTTGGAGAAGGGTGGGGAGTTACTTGTCAAATATCCACGTTTTAAGTTGCTTTCTGAATGCTAGGTGGTTCTGAGTAAGGCGAAGGTGAGTGGGAAGTGAGTTCCAGGTCTTAGCTGCCAGATAGGAGAAGGATCTACCTCCAAGGTGGTTTTGTTGATGCGAGGTACAGTGGCAAGGGCTTGGTTGGCGGATCGTAGCTGGCGGGAGGGGGTGTAGAAGGACAGTCTTGTGTTGAGGCATTCGGGTCCGATTTCGTAGAGCGCTTTGTGTGCGTGGGTTAGGAGCCGGAAAGTAATCCTTTTATTGACGGGGAGCCAGTGGAGGTTTTTCAGGTGTCCAGAGATGTGATCTTTACGCGGGATGTCTAGTATAAGCCTGGCTGAAGCATTCTGGATGCGTTGGAGTTTTTTCTGGAGTTTTGCGGTGGTACCGGCGTAGAGGTTTTTTCCGTAGTCCAGACGGCTCGTGACCAGAGCGTGGGTGACTGTTTTTCTTGTTTCGGTGGGGATCCAACGAAATGTTTTTTTGAGCATGCGAAGAATGTTGAAGCAAGATGAAGAGACGGCGTTGACTTGTCTGTTCATCGAGAGTGAGGAATCCAGGATGACGCCCAGGTTCCGTGCGTGGTCCGTCGGGATGGGTGCTTTTCCAAGGGCCTCTGGCCACCAAGAGTCATCCCAGGCGGAAGGGGAGGTGCCTAGGATGAGGACTTCTGTTTTGTCTGAGTTCAGTTTCAGACGGCTATGCTTCATCCATTCGGCAACTTCTTTCATTCCTTCATGTAGGTTGGTTTTGGCGGTGTTAGGGTCTTTGGTGAGTGAGAGGATCAGTTGAGTGTCATCAGCGTAGGAGATGATGTTGAGGTTATGTTGGCGTGCGATGGCCGCGAGGGGGCTCATGTATACGTTGAAGAGGGTGGGGCTGAGTGAAGATCCTTGTGGTACACCGCAGATGACTTCAGTGGCCTCTGACTTGAATGGTGGGAGGCGCACTCTCTGGGTTCTTCCGGTGAGGAACGAGGTGATCCATTCCAGTGCTTTTCCTTGGATTCCGATATTTCTGAGGCGTTGTAGAAGGGTGCTATGGCAGACCGTGTCGAAGGCTGCGGAGAGGTCGAGGAGGATGAGGGCGACTGTGTCTCCATTGTCCAGTAGAGTTCGAATGTCGTCTGTTGCTGCGATGAGGGCGGTTTCAGTGCTGTGCTTGGCTCGGAAGCCGGACTGTGAGGGGTCGAGGGATTTGTTGGTTTCGAGGAATGCAGCGAGCTGGTTGTTGACCGCTTTCTCGATGACTTTGGCTGGGAATGGAAGGAGTGAGATAGGGCGGTAGTTTTTGAGTTCGGTGGGGTCAGCTGTGGGTTTCTTCAGGAGGGCGCTGAGTTCGGCATGTTTCCAGCTTTCCGGGAAGGTTGCAGAGTTGAGGGAGCAGTTGATGACATCTCGGAGGTGCGGTGCTATAATGGAGTCTGCTTTGTTAAAGATGTGGTGAGGGCATGGGTCTGTGGGGGATCCTGAGTGGATGGAGTTCATCAGACGGATGGTGTCCTCAGTGGAGATTGGCTTCCAGTTATTGAGGATGTTCAGGGGGGGAGGGGGTTCTGCAGGGGGTTGGGTGGGTTGGTATTCGGGTCGGTTGTCGAAGCTGTTGTGAATGTCAGCAATTTTGTTGTGGAAGAATGAGGCTAGGGAATCGCAGAGGGCTTGAGAGGGGGTGATGTCGTTGGAGTTGGCTGAGGGGTTGGTGAATTCCTTGACGATGTTGAATAATTCCTTGCTGTTGTGGGCGTTGTTATCTAGTCGGTCCTTGAAGGCGGCTTTCTTGGCATTCCGGATCAGTCGGTGGTGTATGCGGGTGGCGTTTTTGAAGGCGTCCTTGGTGTTGGTGGTTGGGTCTTTTTTCCAGGCCTTCTCAAGGGAGCGACAGAGTTTCTTGGATTTCTTAAGATCATCGTTGAACCAGGAGGCCTTCTTGCTGCCTAGTTTGATTTGTCGTTTTTTCAGTGGTGCTAGGATGTCGGCGCTGTTGGATAACCATTGGGTGAGGTTGGTGGCTGCTTGGTCGGGGTTTGAAGAGTGGGCTGGGGGGTTTAGAAGAAGCGATGAGGAGATCTGGTCGATGGTGATTTTGTTCCAGTTTCTTTGCAGAGTGGGTTGGGGGTGGTTGTTGGATGTGGGCTTGTTGTAGGTAAAGTGAACGCAGCTGTGGTCAGTCCAAAGGAGAGCTGTGGAGTGGCTGGAGGTGAAGATAGGGTCGAGTGTGTGACCAGCGATGTGGGTGGGGGTGGTGACAAGTTGTTTGAGTCCGAGGTTGGCGAGGTTGTCCAAGATGGTGGTGGTGTTGCGGTCGTTGTTCTTTTCAAGGTGAAAGTTGAGGTCTCCCAGAAGGATGTATTCCTCGGAGGGGAGCGCGTGTGGGGTGATGAAGTCCGTGATGTCTTCACTAAATTGTGCGCGGGGTCCTGGTGGCCTGTAAAGGAGGGTGCCTCTGAGTGTGGACTTGGGGTCGATGTGGATCTGGAAGTGAAGGTGTTCAGTGTTGGCGAGATTGGTGTCTGAACTGGTTGAGATGCGGATGGATTTCTTATGGGCGATAGCGATGCCTCCTCCTGTGTGACCGGTGCGGTCCTTGCGGATGATCTTGTAGCCTTCCGGGATGGCAATGGTGATGTCTGGGGCTGAGGAGGCGTTCATCCATGTTTCTGTTAGGAAGGCGACGTCCGGAGAGATGGTGTCTAGTAGATTCCAGAGGTCAATGGCGTGCTTGTGGACCGAGCGGGTGTTGAGCAGGATGCAATTAAGGTGGTTGGGGTCAGGTGTCTGTTGTGTGTTCGTAGCTGAGGAGTTGTTCTTGGTGCTGTCGAACTTGCAGGAGTAGCAGGAGAAGGGTCCATGGGTGTGTCCAGGAGCGGCTTGGACGCAGTTGGGGGTGCGGCCGGGGTTAAGGGCTAGGAGGGTGGTGGCATCGTAAGTAATGCGGGAGGGGTGGACATTACGAGGACCAGGGGCTCTGGCGCTGGGCGCGGTCCAGGCGCGGACGGGCGGACGTATCACGAATAACTACAACTATTATTACAATTAAAAAAAAAAACACCATATACCCCTACAAAATTCAAAACCCACAACAAAAACTTAACTTTCAAAATCTAATTATTTACACTATTGACATAATTTATTTATAAATAAACATATTATCATTAGTTAAAAAATAATTATGACTTAATTATAATTAACTGGAACTGTGGAGTGAGAAAAGCAGTTTCTCACAAAGATGTGCGCTCTCGATAAACACGAAACTGTCAAGTTTCTGAACAGTTCATAATATGGATTTATCCAAAATAAATGTTTGTCATTCAAAGCAGTTGATTGCTTTCAAAGTTTATTCCAAACGTTTTCATTTCAAATGTTTTCATTCACATTCTGTTGGGATACATTTCCAAATAATAGAAAACGTCTTCAATTTCAGATACCCAATGCATTTCGGGTCGTAAAAGGGGGACCCTTCATCAGGGGTCTATGGAAAGAGGAAATACAGGACCAGGGTGAGTATATACGGTCATTGGCTAACAGCGCGTGTTGCATGCTTAAAACGAAGGTGAAGAGATGAGCGAAAAAGACTCCATGCTCATGCGTTTAAGAGACCCGAGTGCAATGAAATGTTGTGTGACGGTAGTTTTAAAAGCGTGAATAGAAAATGTGAAATTCAGTGCAAAGTACAATACCAAGTGGACTAGAAGAAGAAGTGAGCAAAAATAGATCATGCCACCATCAACGTGTAACCAAATGCGGGAGAAGTGAAAACTTACATAAAGGCGGACGGCGAACGTCTCGGACGTGTGCTCGGCTCGGCGACAGTCGAGAAACACCCGGGGAAGTGCAAAGTCGATAGAGTTTGGCGTGTGACGTAGTGTCACGTGATCGGAAGTGACCAGGGGACGAACACAAAAGTAGGACTTCACATGCCTAGTGCATCACATCGGAGGGACTAAAGCGCATCAAATACCGACGTAGCTTGCAACATTAATTCATAATGTATAAAGTACTGCAATGTACAGAACCAAAACAAATAAAAACGGGGACAATACAGAAAATCGTAATGAAGGTGCAGGTCAGCAGACATGTAAAACTGGCATTAACATTCACATGCACAATAAATGTACTACCAAGGGGGGAAACAGATTAGACCAAAAAAGACAAGGCTGCATATTATAAAAAACAAGAATATTCAACCCGATCATTAATTCCAAACGGTTGTAAAGCATTCAATTTTTTTATCCAAAAATATTCGGCCTGCAATCTTTGTTTGACCGGATCAATGTCTTTGCGTTGTGTGAGAACCTCAAGGATAGTACAACGCAATTGAGCAATTTTATGACCAGCTTCTTTCCAGTGATTGGCCACTGTGGATTTAGTGTTCAATAATCTGATGTTACTCTTGTATTCGGTTATGCGTACTTTGAATTTGCGCTCGGTCTGTCCCACATACACTTTGCCACATGGGCATTTGATGGCATACACTGTGTTGACCGTGTCGCATGTACTCGAATGGTGTAATTGGATAGGATATCCTTTGGTTGGGTGAGTAAAAATGTTGCCAACAATAACGTTTCCGCAGTGAACACAATTGTGGCATTTGGCCATACCTCTATGTTTGAGTTTGTCTTTTTTAGGTGTGTTCAGAATTTCTTTGAGATTCCTCGATCTCTGAAATGCAAAGGTGATTTTCTCATTGTAGAGATCTTTCAGATCAGGTTCCATTTGAATAAGGTTCCAATGTCTGTTGATGATACCTTTGATCCTCAAAGCCTCAGTGGAAAATTTCAATACACACACTGTTTGTTTAGATTTGGGGTTGGTTCTTGCTTTGAGAAGCGATTCTCTGGGTCTTGCTCGTACTTTCTCCATAGCTACTTGCAGGATTTCTTCCGGATAATGTCTCAGACGATACTTATTAGTAAGCGTGTCCCATGCAGCATTTAAATCATCCTCTTGTGAAATGATTCTTTTGAGTCGAGTGTACTGGGAAGTGGGCAAATGTTTTTTTAAGGGCTCAGGATGGAAACTGTGAAATAACAGGCTAGAGTTCCTGTCTGTGGCTTTGATGTGCACTTGAGTGGTGATCATATTGTTGTGTAATGATATCGACACATCCAAAAATGCAATGGTGGATTTCTCGATGGTGTGTGTGAATTTAATCCGGTCATTCTTGGTATTCAGAGAGATGATGTTGTTTTCAAGCGTAGTTCTGTTACCTTTCCAAATCAAAAAGATGTCATCGATGTACCGTTTGAAAAGAACTAAATTGGATGTCCATTCTGGATTCTGTAGAATGTAGTCTGACTCGAATTTATGCATGAAAATATTAGCGTAAGAGGGCGCCCCCCCAAAGCCCATGCTGGTACCGTTGCATTGATTGAAAAATTTGTTTTACCACTCAAAGTAACTGTGATAAAGCGAAAACTGCATCAATTGCAGTATGAAGAGTTGTTGGGATTCCTCGAGTTCACTGTTCAGCAGGCTCCATTCTAACGCTTCTATGCCCTCTTTGTGCGGGATCGAAGTGTACAAAGATACTACATCAATAGTGCAAAGCCAGTACACCTCATTAGAGTCTAGCTCAATCTCATGCAGCATGTTGAGGAAAGCGGTGGAATCTCTAATGTATGTTGCGCTAGTCTGGACAATTGGTTGAAGAAATTTATCGACGAATTTGCCAATGGGTTCGGAGATGGAACCACACGCAGAGACAATCGGTCTGAAAGGTGGTGTAATGGGATCTTTGTGTATTTTTGGCAGCATATAAAGTTTTGGTCTTCTTGGAAACTTTATTTCAAAAAATCTTCTGGTTTTTTCATTAATCCAGTTCATTTCAAGAGCATGGTCAAGAATTTGATGTAGAGTCATTTGATATTCGTTTGTGGGATCTTGGTCTAGTGGTAGATAAATGTCTTCATTGGATACGTGATCAAGGACGCTTTTGAGATAGAACTCCATGTCCATCACTATTAGTGCTCCTCCTTTATCAGCCTTTTGAAACATCAGATTTTTGTCTTGACTGAGATGTTTCAGAGTGTTCCATTCTTTGTTCGTGAGATTAGTGTGTTTAGGTTTAGAAAAAGAAATTTTCTGAACGTCAGCTAAGACTGCACGTTCAAATGCCTCAATCGTTTTATGGGAGAAAGGTGCGCAAAAGGTACTCTTTGGTTTAAATTCTTTGTCCCATGTGTCAGTTAATGGTGTTTGCGCAACATCTTTAAAGAAAAATCTTAGTTTCAACACCCGGAAAAATTTGAACAGGGCAATTTCGGATTCGCCTAAACTAGATCTGTAGGTCGGAACAAAGGTGGTGCCTTTGTTGAGTAATTTAATTTGAGTGTCAGTTAACGTGGTTGACGAAATGTTAATCACTAGGTTGTTTTCGCCAGTTGGCTGCGGGTTCTTTTGGCAACCTCTTCTGCTGTTTCTCTTACCTCTCCTTGTTTTTCTGTGTGTGGTGGGGCATTTGCTGCCGGGCTGATCTCTAAAAAAGACACCTGTTGGGTGGTGGATTTTTCCAGTTGGATTTGGACACTTTTGGCCGGAGCTCTTGATTGGGCCAACTCAGAGTCTGATACGACACTTTCTTGGGATGATGAAACGTTGGTTTTCTTAGGTTGAGGTTGTGGTTGCCACTTTTTTTGATTATAAATCTCTGCCCACGTGTAGACCTCTTCGAGCTTATAATCAATTGTGTCGCGGCGGTACTTGCGTACCTTTCTTTCATTGACCTCCTTAGCATATCTTTCAAGTTTGGCTTCAATATCTTGAAGGGTTGTTTGGAGATCTGGAATCTTGTCAATTTCAGATTTTAAAGTTTTAATTTCTTCTTCTAACTCAAGTAATACTTTAGATAATTCTTCAACGATCAGAAGGATCAAGTCCAATGAACATTTGTTGAGTATCTGGTACCATTTTTCAACGAACTTCTTGTTAGTTTTACACAGCATGGGTTTTAAGGCTATTCTGAGCCCTCTTGGAATCCTTTGGTTCTTGTGGTAGTGTATGAGTGTGGTGGCGTGGAGCCTTTGGTTAATTTCTTTCTTACATGTATATTCTAGCTGCCTTAGTAATTGAGCGGTAGTGGTTTTTTGAGGATTGAATGTCCTGGTGTCCTGTATTAGCCCGTAGATTTCACGAGCAGCTTCCTGTGTGAAAACGAGGGTTTCAGCTTTATTTGAAGTTAACAGGGCTATGTCATCGAATTGCATGTTGAATCTGTGGTGCAAACCACGGGATAAGGTAGACTGAAAGGTTGCGCTGCAAAATTGTGGAATCCCGGTGCACACTTTTTTATGAATTATTAATTCCTAAATATTTCAACAAATTTTAGAGTGGGCGCCACATCTGACGCACGTCGTCCAAACGTGCCTTAGAAATACTGGAACTGTGGAGTGAGAAAAGCAGTTTCTCACAAAGATGTGCGCTCTCGATAAACACGAAACTGTCAAGTTTCTGAACAGTTCATAATATGGATTTATCCAAAATAAATGTTTGTCATTCAAAGCAGTTGATTGCTTTCAAAGTTCATTCCAAACGTTTTCATTTCAAATGTTTTCATTCACATTCTGTTGGGATACATTTCCAAATAATAGAAAACGTCTTCAATTTCAGATACCCAATGCATTTCGGGTCGTAAAAGGGGGACCCTTCATCAGGGGTCTATGGAAAGAGGAAATACAGGACCAGGGTGAGTATATACGGTCATTGGCTAACAGCGCGTGTTGCATGCTTAAAACGAAGGTGAAGAGATGAGCGAAAAAGACTCCATGCTCATGCGTTTAAGAGACCCGAGTGCAATGAAATGTTGTGTGACGGTAGTTTTAAAAGCGTGAATAGAAAATGTGAAATTCAGTGCAAAGTACAATACCAAGTGGACTAGAACAAGAAGTGAGCAAAAATAGATCATGCCACCATCAACGTGTAACCAAATGCGGGAGAAGTGAAAACTTACATAAAGGCGGACGGCGAACGTCTCGAACGTGTGCTCGGCTCGGCGACAGTCGAGAAACACCCGGGGAAGTGCAAAGTCGATAGAGTTTGGCGTGTGACGTAGTGTCACGTGATCGGAAGTGACCAGGGGACGAACACAAAAGTAGGACTTCACATGCCTAGTGCATCACATCGGAGGGACTAAAGCGCATCAAATACCGACGTAGCTTGCAACATTAATTCATAATGTATAAAGTACTGCAATGTACAGAACCAAAACAAATAAAAACGGGGACAATACAGAAAATCGTAATGAAGGTGCAGGTCAGCAGACATGTAAAACTGGCATTAACATTCACATGCACAATAAATGTACTACCAAGGGGGGAAACAGATTAGACCAAAAAAGACAAGGCTGCATATTATAAAAAACAAGAATATTCAACCCTATCATTAATTCCAAACGGTTGTAAAGCATTCAATTTTTTTATCCAAAAATATTCGGCCTGCAATCTTTGTTTGACCGGATCAATGTCTTTGCGTTGTGTGAGAACCTCAAGGATAGTACAACGCAATTGAGCAATTTTATGACAAGCTTCTTTCCAGTGATTGGCCACTGTGGATTTAGTGTTCAATAATCTGATGTTACTCTTGTGTTCGGTTATGCGTACTTTGAATTTGCGCTCGGTCTGTCCCACATACACTTTGCCACATGGGCATTTGATGGCATACACTGTGTTGACCGTGTCGCATGTACTCGAATGGTGTAATTGGATAGGATATCCTTTGGTTGGGTGAGTAAAAATGTTGCCAACAATAACGTTTCCGCAGTGAACACAATTGTGGCATTTGGCCATACCTCTATGTTTGAGTTTGTCTTTTTTAGGTGTGTTCAGAATTTCTTTGAGATTCCTCGATCTCTGAAATGCAAAGGTGATTTTCTCATTGTAGAGATCTTTCAGATCAGGTTCCATTTGAATAAGGTTCCAATGTCTGTTGATGATACCTTTGATCCTCAAAGCCTCAGTGGAAAATTTCAATACACACACTGTTTGTTTAGATTTGGGGTTGGTTCTTGCTTTGAGAAGCGATTCTCTGGGTCTTGCTCGTACTTTCTCCATAGCTACTTGCAGGATTTCTTCCGGATAATGTCTCAGACGATACTTATTAGTAAGCGTGTCCCATGCAGCATTTAAATCATCCTCTTGTGAAATGATTCTTTTGAGTCGAGTGTACTGGGAAGTGGGCAAATGTTTTTTTAAGGGCTCAGGATGGAAACTGTGAAATAACAGGCTAGAGTTCCTGTCTGTGGCTTTGATGTGCACTTGAGTGGTGATCATATTGTTGTGTAATGATATCGACACATCCAAAAATGCAATGGTGGATTTCTCGATGGTGTGTGTGAATTTAATCCGGTCATTCTTGGTATTCAGAGAGATGATGTTGTTTTCAAGCGTAGTTCTGTTACCTTTCCAAATCAAAAAGATGTCATCGATGTACCGTTTGAAAAGAACTAAATTGGATGTCCATTCTGGATTCTGTAGAATGTAGTCTGACTCGAATTTATGCATGAAAATATTAGCGTAAGAGGGCGCCCCCCCAAAGCCCATGCTGGTACCGTTGCATTGATTGAAAAATTTGTTTTGCCACTCAAAGTAACTGTGATAAAGCGAAAACTGCATCAATTGCAGTATGAAGAGTTGTTGGGATTCCTCGAGTTCACTGTTCAGCAGGCTCCATTCTAACGCTTCTATGCCCTCTTTGTGTGGGATCGAAGTGTACATAGATACTACATCAATAGTGCAAAGCCAGTACACCTCATTAGAGTCTAGCTCAATCTCATGCAGCATGTTGAGGAAAGCGGTGGAATCTCTAATGTATGTTGCGCTAGTCTGGACAATTGGTTGAAGAAATTTATCGACGAATTTGCCAATGGGTTCGGAGATGGAACCACACGCAGAGACAATCGGTCTGAAAGGTGGTGTAATGGGATCTTTGTGTATTTTTGGCAGCATATAAAGTTTTGATCTTCTTGGAAACTTTATTTCAAAAAATCTTCTGGTTTTTTCATTAATCCAGTTCATTTCAAGAGCATGGTCAAGAATTTGATGTAGAGTCATTTGATATTCGTTTGTGGGATCTTGGTCTAGTGGTAGATAAATGTCTTCATTGGATACGTGATCAAGGACGCTTTTGAGATAGAACTCCATGTCCATCACTATTAGTGCTCCTCCTTTATCAGCCTTTTGAAACATCAGATTTTTGTCTTGACTGAGATTTTTCAGAGTGTTCCATTCTTTGTTCGTGAGATTAGTGTGTTTAGGTTTAGAAAAAGAAATTTTCTGAACGTCAGCTAAGACTGCACGTTCAAATGCCTCAATCGTTTTATGGGAGAAAGGTGCGCAAAAGGTACTCTTTGGTTTAAATTCTTTGTCCCATGTGTCAGTTAATGGTGTTTGCGCAACATCTTTAAAGAAAAATCTTAGTTTCAACACCCGGAAAAATTTGAACAGGGCAATTTCGGATTCGCCTAAACTAGATCTGTAGGTCAGAACAAAGGTGGTGCCTTTGTTGAGTAATTTAATTTGAGTGTCAGTTAACGTGGTTGACGAAATGTTAATCACTAGGTTGTTTTCGCCAGTTGGCTGCGGGTTCTTTTGGCAACCTCTTCTGCTGTTTCTCTTACCTCTCCTTGTTTTTCTGTGTGTGGTGGGGCATTTGCTGCCGGGCTGATCTCTAAAAAAGACACCTGTTGGGTGGTGGATTTTTCCAGTTGGATTTGGACACTTTTGGCCGGAGCTCTTGATTGGGCCAACTCAGAGTCTGATATGACACTTTCTTGGGATGATGAAACGTTGGTTTTCTTAGGTTGAGGTTGTGGTTGCCACTTTTTTTGATTATAAATCTCTGCCCACGTGTAGACCTCTTCGAGCTTATAATCAATTGTGTCGCGGCGGTACTTGCGTACCTTTCTTTCATTGACCTCCTTAGCATATCTTTCAAGTTTGGCTTCAATATCTTGAAGGGTTGTTTGGAGATCTGGAATCTTGTCAATTTCAGATTTTAAAGTTTTAATTTCTTCTTCTAACTCAAGTAATACTTTAGATAATTCTTCAACGATCAGAAGGATCAAGTCCAATGAACATTTGTTGAGTATCTGGTACCATTTTTCAACGAACTTCTTGTTAGTTTTACACAGCATGGGTTTTAAGGCTATTCTGAGCCCTCTTGGAATCCTTTGGTTCTTGTGGTAGTGTATGAGTGTGGTGGCGTGGAGCCTTTGGTTAATTTCTTTCTTACATGTATATTCTAGCTGCCTTAGTAATTGAGCGGTAGTGGTTTTTTGAGGATTGAATGTCCTGGTGTCCTGTATTAGCCCGTAGATTTCACGAGCAGCTTCCTGTGTGAAAACGAGGGTTTCAGCTTTATTTGAAGTTAACAGGGCTATGTCATCGAATTGCATGTTGAATCTGTGGTGCAAACCACGGGATAAGGTAGACTGAAAGGTTGCGCTGCAAAATTGTGGAATCCCGGTGCACACTTTTTTATGAATTATTAATTCCTAAATATTTCAACAAATTTTAGAGTGGGCGCCACATCTGACGCACGTCGTCCAAACGTGCCTTAGAAATACTGGAACTGTGGAGTGAGAAAAGCAGTTTCTCACAAAGATGTGCGCTCTCGATAAACACGAAACTGTCAAGTTTCTGAACAGTTCATAATATGGATTTATCCAAAATAAATGTTTGTCATTCAAAGCAGTTGATTGCTTTCAAAGTGTATTCCAAACGTTTTCATTTCAAATGTTTTCATTCACATTCTGTTGGGATACATTTCCAAATAATAGAAAACGTCTTCAATTTCAGATACCCAATGCATTTCGGGTCGTAAAAGGGGGACCCTTCATCAGGGGTCTATGGAAAGAGGAAATACAGGACCAGGGTGAGTATATACGGTCATTGGCTAACAGCGCGTGTTGCATGCTTAAAACGAAGGTGAAGAGATGAGCGAAAAAGACTCCATGCTCATGCGTTTAAGAGACCCGAGTGCAATGAAATGTTGTGTGACGGTAGTTTTAAAAGCGTGAATAGAAAATGTGAAATTCAGTGCAAAGTACAATACCAAGTGGACTAGAACAAGAAGTGAGCAAAAATAGATCATGCCACCATCAACGTGTAACCAAATGCGGGAGAAGTGAAAACTTACATAAAGGCGGACGGCGAACGTCTCGAACGTGTGCTCGGCTCGGCGACAGTCGAGAAACACCCGGGGAAGTGCAAAGTCGATAGAGTTTGGCGTGTGACGTAGTGTCACGTGATCGGAAGTGACCAGGGGACGAACACAAAAGTAGGACTTCACATGCCTAGTGCATCACATCGGAGGGACTAAAGCGCATCAAATACCGACGTAGCTTGCAACATTAATTCATAATGTATAAAGTACTGCAATGTACAGAACCAAAACAAATAAAAACGGGGACAATACAGAAAATCGTAATGAAGGTGCAGGTCAGCAGACATGTAAAACTGGCATTAACATTCACATGCACAATAAATGTACTACCAAGGGGGGAAACAGATTAGACCAAAAAAGACAAGGCTGCATATTATAAAAAACAAGAATATTCAACCCTATCATTAATTCCAAACGGTTGTAAAGCATTCAATTTTTTTATCCAAAAATATTCGTCCTGCAATCTTTGTTTGACCGGATCAATGTCTTTGCGTTGTGTGAAAAACTCAAGGATAGTACAACGCAATTGAGCAATTTTATGACCAGCTTCTTTCCAGTGATTGGCCACTGTGGATTTAGTGTTCAATAATCTGATGTTACTCTTGTGTTCGGTTATGCGTACTTTGAATTTGCGCTCGGTCTGTCCCACATACACTTTGCCACATGGGCATTTGATGGCATACACTGTGTTGACCGTGTCGCATGTACTCGAATGGTGTAATTGGATAGGATATCCTTTGGTTGGGTGAGTAAAAATGTTGCCAACAATAACGTTTCCGCAGTGAACACAATTGTGGCATTTGGCCATACCTCTATGTTTGAGTTTGTCTTTTTTAGGTGTGTTCAGAATTTCTTTGAGATTCCTCGATCTCTGAAATGCAAAGGTGATTTTCTCATTGTAGAGATCTTTCAGATCAGGTTCCATTTGAATAAGGTTCCAATGTCTGTTGATGATACCTTTGATCCTCAAAGCCTCAGTGGAAAATTTCAATACACACACTGTTTGTTTAGATTTGGGGTTGGTTCTTGCTTTGAGAAGCGATTCTCTGGGTCTTGCTCGTACTTTCTCCATAGCTACTTGCAGGATTTCTTCCGGATAATGTCTCAGACGATACTTATTAGTAAGCGTGTCCCATGCAGCATTTAAATCATCCTCTTGTGAAATGATTCTTTTGAGTCGAGTGTACTGGGAAGTGGGCAAATGTTTTTTTAAGGGCTCAGGATGGAAACTGTGAAATAACAGGCTAGAGTTCCTGTCTGTGGCTTTGATGTGCACTTGAGTGGTGATCATATTGTTGTGTAATGATATCGACACATCCAAAAATGCAATGGTGGATTTCTCGATGGTGTGTGTGAATTTAATCCGGTCATTCTTGGTATTCAGAGAGATGATGTTGTTTTCAAGCGTAGTTCTGTTACCTTTCCAAATCAAAAAGATGTCATCGATGTACCGTTTGAAAAGAACTAAATTGGATGTCCATTCTGGATTCTGTAGAATGTAGTCTGACTCGAATTTATGCATGAAAATATTAGCGTAAGAGGGCGCCCCCCCAAAACCCATGCTGGTACCGTTGCATTGATTGAAAAATTTGTTTTGCCACTCAAAGTAACTGTGATAAAGCGAAAACTGCATCAATTGCAGTATGAAGAGTTGTTGGGATTCCTCGAGTTCACTGTTCAGCAGGCTCCATTCTAACGCTTCTATGCCCTCTTTGTGCGGGATCGAAGTGTACAAAGATACTACATCAATAGTGCAAAGACCGAGCGCAAATTCAAAGTACGCATAACCGAACACAAGAGTAACATCAGATTATTGAACACTAAATCCACAGTGGCCAATCACTGGAAAGAAGCTGGTCATAAAATTGCTCAATTGCGTTGTACTATCCTTGAGTTTTTCACACAACGCAAAGACATTGATCCGGTCAAACAAAGATTGCAGGACGAATATTTTTGGATAAAAAAATTGAATGCTTTACAACCGTTTGGAATTAATGATAGGGTTGAATATTCTTGTTTTTTATAATATGCAGCCTTGTCTTTTTTGGTCTAATCTGTTTCCCCCCTTGGTAGTACATTTATTGTGCATGTGAATGTTAATGCCAGTTTTACATGTCTGCTGACCTGCACCTTCATTACGATTTTCTGTATTGTCCCCGTTTTTATTTGTTTTGGTTCTGTACATTGCAGTACTTTATACATTATGAATTAATGTTGCAAGCTACGTCGGTATTTGATGCGCTTTAGTCCCTCCGATGTGATGCACTAGGCATGTGAAGTCCTACTTTTGTGTTCGTCCCCTGGTCACTTCCGATCACGTGACACTACGTCACACGCCAAACTCTATCGACTTTGCACTTCCCCGGGTGTTTCTCGACTGTCGCCGAGCCGAGCACACGTTCGAGACGTTCGCCGTCCGCCTTTATGTAAGTTTTCACTTCTCCCGCATTTGGTTACACGTTGATGGTGGCATGATCTATTTTTGCTCACTTCTTGTTCTAGTCCACTTGGTATTGTACTTTGCACTGAATTTCACATTTTCTATTCACGCTTTTAAAACTACCGTCACACAACATTTCATTGCACTCGGGTCTCTTAAACGCATGAGCATGGAGTCTTTTTCGCTCATCTCTTCACCTTCGTTTTAAGCATGCAACACGCGCTGTTAGCCAATGACCGTATATACTCACCCTGGTCCTGTATTTCCTCTTTCCATAGACCCCTGATGAAGGGTCCCCCTTTTACGACCCGAAATGCATTGGGTATCTGAAATTGAAGACGTTTTCTATTATTTGGAAATGTATCCCAACAGAATGTGAATGAAAACATTTGAAATGAAAACGTTTGGAATAAACTTTGAAAGCAATCAACTGCTTTGAATGACAAACATTTATTTTGGATAAATCCATATTATGAACTGTTCAGAAACTTGACAGTTTCGTGTTTATCGAGAGCGCACATCTTTGTGAGAAACTGCTTTTCTCACTCCACAGTTCCAGTATTTCTAAGGCACGTTTGGACGACGTGCGTCAGATGTGGCGCCCACTCTAAAATTTGTTGAAATATTTAGGAATTAATAATTCATAAAAAAGTGTGCACCGGGATTCCACAATTTTGCAGCGCAACCTTTCAGTCTACCTTATCCCGTGGTTTGCACCACAGATTCAACATGCAATTCGATGACATAGCCCTGTTAACTTCAAATAAAGCTGAAACCCTCGTTTTCACACAGGAAGCTGCTCGTGAAATCTACGGGCTAATACAGGACACCAGGACATTCAATCCTCAAAAAACCACTACCGCTCAATTACTAAGGCAGCTAGAATATACATGTAAGAAAGAAATTAACCAAAGGCTCCACGCCACCACACTCATACACTACCACAAGAACCAAAGGATTCCAAGAGGGCTCAGAATAGCCTTAAAACCCATGCTGTGTAAAACTAACAAGAAGTTCGTTGAAAAATGGTACCAGATACTCAACAAATGTTCATTGGACTTGATCCTTCTGATCGTTGAAGAATTATCTAAAGTATTACTTGAGTTAGAAGAAGAAATTAAAACTTTAAAATCTGAAATTGACAAGATTCCAGATCTCCAAACAACCCTTCAAGATATTGAAGCCAAACTTGAAAGATATGCTAAGGAGGTCAATGAAAGAAAGGTACGCAAGTACCGCCGCGACACAATTGATTATAAGCTCGAAGAGGTCTACACGTGGGCAGAGATTTATAATCAAAAAAAGTGGCAACCACAACCTCAACCTAAGAAAACCAACGTTTCATCATCCCAAGAAAGTGTCGTATCAGACTCTGAGTTGGCCCAATCAAGAGCTCCGGCCAAAAGTGTCCAAATCCAACTGGAAAAATCCACCACCCAACAGGTGTCTTTTTTAGAGATCAGCCCGGCAGCAAATGCCCCACCACACACAGAAAAACAAGGAGAGGTAAGAGAAACAGCAGAAGAGGTTGCCAAAAGAACCCGCAGCCAACTGGCGAAAACAACCTAGTGATTAACATTTCGTCAACCACGTTAACTGACACTCAAATTAAATTACTCAACAAAGGCACCACCTTTGTTCCGACCTACAGATCTAGTTTAGGCGAATCCGAAATTGCCCTGTTCAAATTTTTCCGGGTGTTGAAACTAAGATTTTTCTTTAAAGATGTTGCGCAAACACCATTAACTGACACATGGGACAAAGAATTTAAACCAAAGAGTACCTTTTGCGCACCTTTCTCCCATAAAACGATTGAGGCATTTGAACGTGCAGTCTTAGCTGACGTTCAGAAAATTTCTTTTTCTAAACCTAAACACACTAATCTCACGAACAAAGAATGGAACACTCTGAAAAATCTCAGTCAAGACAAAAATCTGATGTTTCAAAAGGCTGATAAAGGAGGAGCACTAATAGTGATGGACATGGAGTTCTATCTCAAAAGCGTCCTTGATCACGTATCCAATGAAGACATTTATCTACCACTAGACCAAGATCCCACAAACGAATATCAAATGACTCTACATCAAATTCTTGACCATGCTCTTGAAATGAACTGGATTAATGAAAAAAACAGAAGATTTTTTGAAATAAAGTTTCCAAGAAGACTAAAACTTTATATGCTGCCAAAAATACACAAAGATCCCATTACACCACCTTTCAGACCGATTGTCTCTGCGTGTGGTTCCATCTCCGAACCCATTGGCAAATTTGTCGATAAATTTCTTCAACCAATTGTCCAGACTAGCGCAACATACATTAGAGATTCCACCGCTTTCCTCAACATGCTGCATGAGATTGAGCTAGACTCTAATGAGGTGTACTGGCTTTGCACTATTGATGTAGTATCTTTGTACACTTCGATCCCGCACAAAGAGGGCATAGAAGCGTTAGAATGGAGCCTGCTGAACAGTGAACTCGAGGAATCCCAACAACTCTTCATACTGCAATTGATGCAGTTTTCGCTTTATCACAGTTACTTTGAGTGGCAAAACAAATTTTTCAATCAATGCAACGGTACCAGCATGGGTTTTGGGGGGGCGCCCTCTTACGCTAATATTTTCATGCATACATTCGAGTCAGACTACATTCTACAGAATCCAGAATGGACATCCAATTTAGTTCTTTTCAAACGGTACATCGATGACATCTTTTTGATTTGGAAAGGTAACAGAACTACGCTTGAAAACAACATCATCTCCCTGAATACCAAGAATGACCGGATTAAATTCACACACACCATCGAGAAATCCACCATTGCATTTTTGGATGTGTCGATATCATTACACAACAATATGATCACCACTCAAGTGCACATCAAAGCCACAGACAGGAACTCTAGCCTGTTATTTCACAGTTTCCATCCTGAGCCCTTAAAAAAACATTTGCCCACTTCCCAGTACACTCGACTCAAAAGAATCATTTCACAAGAGGATGATTTAAATGCTGCATGGGACACGCTTACTAATAAGTATCGTCTGAGACATTATCCGGAAGAAATCCTGCAAGTAGCTATGGAGAAAGTACGAGCAAGACCCAGAGAATCGCTTCTCAAAGCAAGAACCAACCCCAAATCTAAACAAACAGTGTGTGTATTGAAATTTTCCACTGAGGCTTTGAGGATCAAAGGTATCATCAACAGACATTGGAACCTTATTCAAATGGAACCTGATCTGAAAGATCTCTACAATGAGAAAATCACCTTTGCATTTCAGAGATCGAGGAATCTCAAAGAAATTCTGAACACACCTAAAAAAGACAAACTCAAACATAGAGGTATGGCCAAATGCCACAATTGTGTTCACTGCGGAAACGTTATTGTTGGCAACATTTTTACTCACCCAACCAAAGGATATCCTATCCAATTACACCATTCGAGTACATGCGACACGGTCAACACAGTGTATGCCATCAAATGCCCATGTGGCAAAGTGTATGTGGGACAGACCGAGCGTAAATTCAAAGTACGCATAACCGAACACAAGAGTAACATCAGATTATTGAACACTAAATCCACAGTGGCCAATCACTGGAAAGAAGCTGGTCATAAAATTGCTCAATTGCGTTGTACTATCCTTGAGGTTCTCACACAACGCAAAGACATTGATCCGGTCAAACAAAGATTGCAGGCCGAATATTTTTGGATAAAAAAATTGAATGCTTTACAACCGTTTGGAATTAATGATAGGGTTGAATATTCTTGTTTTTTATAATATGCAGCCTTGTCTTTTTTGGTCTAATCTGTTTCCCCCCTTGGTAGTACATTTATTGTGCATGTGAATGTTAATGCCAGTTTTACATGTCTGCTGACCTGCACCTTCATTACGATTTTCTGTATTGTCCCCGTTTTTATTTGTTTTGGTTCTGTACATTGCAGTACTTTATACATTATGAATTAATGTTGCAAGCTACGTCGGTATTTGAAGCGCTTTAGTCCCTCCGATGTGATGCACTAGGCATGTGAAGTCCTACTTTTGTGTTCGTCCCCTGGTCACTTCCGATCACGTGACACTACGTCACACGCCAAACTCTATCGACTTTGCACTTCCCCGGTTGTTTCTCGACTGTCGCCGAGCCGAGCACACGTTCGAGACGTTCGCCGTCCGCCTTTATGTAAGTTTTCACTTCTCCCGCATTTGGTTACACGTTGATGGTGGCATGATCTATTTTTGCTCACTTCTTGTTCTAGTCCACTTGGTATTGTACTTTGCACTGAATTTCACATTTTCTATTCACGCTTTTAAAACTACCGTCACACAACATTTCATTGCACTCGGGTCTCTTAAACGCATGAGCATGGAGTCTTTTTCGCTCATCTCTTCACCTTCGTTTTAAGCATGCAACACGCGCTGTTAGCCAATGACCGTATATACTCACCCTGGTCCTGTATTTCCTCTTTCCATAGACCCCTGATGAAGGGTCCCCCTTTTACGACCCGAAATGCATTGGGTATCTGAAATTGAAGACGTTTTCTATTATTTGGAAATGTATCCCAACAGAATGTGAATGAAAACATTTGAAATGAAAACGTTTGGAATAAACTTTGAAAGCAATCAACTGCTTTGAATGACAAACATTTATTTTGGATAAATCCATATTATGAACTGTTCAGAAACTTGACAGTTTCGTGTTTATCGAGAGCGCACATCTTTGTGAGAAACTGCTTTTCTCACTCCACAGTTCCAGTATTTCTAAGGCACGTTTGGACGACGTGCGTCAGATGTGGCGCCCACTCTAAAATTTGTTGAAATATTTAGGAATTAATAATTCATAAAAAAGTGTGCACCGGGATTCCACAATTTTGCAGTTAATTATAATTAACACCTTGCATGCTGATGATGAGCTCAGCTCGTCATGCAGCTCGGTGGCCGTGTGCTGGTGACGAGCTGAGCTCGTCATGGCCTCCGGGGAACGCCCATGCGGGGATAATTACCCCGCTTTGCTGGGCGTTCCATTGAGCGGGCGTGGCCATGATGAGCTCAGCTCGTCATCAGCACACGGCCACCATGCTGCATGACGAGCTGAGCTCGTCATCAGCACCGCGGCGCCGCGCGCGGCCCCTCTCCCCCTGCGCCCCAGGGGAACTAGCCCCGCGGCAATAGGGTTAATTTACTTCCCACAAAAATACCCCCACAAAACACACAACACACTTCTAAAATTAACTTAACAGGAAATTAATTACACACTTAACATAATTATCAATCTAATAATTAACATCACTTAAAACATTAATTATAACTTAAATAAAATGAATTAACTTCCCACCCAATGCCTCTACAAAACCCACAACTCACACCTAACATTTCAATAAAAACAGTTAATTCCACAATTAACATAATTAATGATCAATTAAATAATAATTAATTAAAAGCTAAATATTAATTACTTATAATTAATTTACTTCCCACCCTGTACCCCTACAAACCACGAAACCTGCACCTACAATTAAAAATCAAAAATGATAGTTACACAATTAACATAATTAATTATCAATTAAACAATTAACATTAATTAACAAATAAATATTACATATTTGAATTAATTTTTCCTTTCCACCCTGTACCGCTATAAACCCCTTTACCTACACCTAAAATTTTAAAAACATTATTTACACAACTAACATAATTTATTATCAATTAAATAAATAATATTTATTAACAACTAATTATTAATCAATTAAATTTAAATAACTTCCCAAACTATACCCCTATAAACCACAGAACTTACACCTACATTTTTAATTAATTAATGACCAATTAAATATATACTATTAAATAAAAACTAATTACTAATTTATTATAAATACATTACTTACCACCCTGTACCCATATAAACCCATAACACACAACAGTAATAAAAATCACAAAAAATAATTACACTGAATTTCATAACTTTTAAAAATGTAACAACCATATTAAAAAACATAAACAATAATTAATCAAAAAGTTCACAAAATATACATTTGAGATATATACTAAAATACGGAACAATATTTAAATAAAGATATTATAAACAATTATTATTTTTGTAAAATAAATAATGACTGCCATATATCAAAATCAATATTGATATTCTTGACAACGATATTCTTGCAGATGATATTTCTATATCACGATATTGTGGAGTTGACATTTTGATATGACGATATTTTAACTTCAATATTTTGTCTGAATACCCAGCAATGCATATGTCTCTGTTTAAAGAGGAGTTTCTCCTGTGTCCATTATTTTCCTTCTCTGCCAATACCGTTGACAAATGACAGTACAATTCATCCATGCACGCACTTTTTTATCTACTCACTGACCCACTCGCTCCACCATCGCCATGCACTGCCTCTTCTTCCACGCTGTTCGCCCAGCACTGCCCTTGCAAACGTCATTCGCTTATGCACTAACAAATGTAGCATCGATCTATTTAATCACTACTTCATCCAGGCACCCACTCTTTTATCCACACAATGACCAATTCACTTCCCTATATCCATACAAAGCCTCTTACTCCACACTGTCTTTACACAGTTCATCCACTGATGTACTCACCGAACTAGCATCCATCTGTGCAATCACTTGCTCATGCATGCACTCACTTACCTTTCTATTTGTCTGCATTCACCCAATGCAAAAAGCTTGTATACCATGTGAAGCTGTTAGTCCCACTGAGTCTGGGCCCTTCAGTGAGTTCAGGGTGTGAATCTGAAAGTTATTCAGTGCTCAGTCGAAAGCATTGGCTCTGAAGTAGGGGTGGGCGGAACTCAAAGAGTTTCACTTCGTGAAATTCCGCTGAATTACCTAAAAACTTGCAAGATTCCGCGGAGTTCTACGAGCAGCGGAGTTCGGTACGTCACGCTGCTTGCACTGTTTTTTAGCACTGGAAGCTTGTCCCGCACTGTAAAATCAGAGCGACCTGCACCACGCAGTGTGCCAGAGGGCAGTGCTCATTTGTGGTGCTCAAGTAGACTTCCTACTCAAACTGCATCTTTTTCAACACGAGTGGCAGCTTTAACAACACGAGCGATAGTGAACTACAGTGACCGCCCGCGTTGAGAAATCTCACCAGGAGGCGGTCCAACATTTGATTTTCTCGCTTGCACTCGCCAACTTAATGGTGAGCTGCGCGCTAGAAAAATCTCTGCCACGCAGTGGTTGGCGGAGTTTTTCCAAAACTCTGTGCTCCAAGCTGCGCGCAGAGTGGGAAAAACTCTGCAAACTTCATCAGAGGAGCAGAGTTTGCCGTCCACCCCTACTTTGAAGCCACCCACAGGTTTGTTAGCATCTCAGGATGCCTGCCAATGGAGCATCTTATCCTGTTAGGCGAATGTTTCAAACTCCCTACTCTCTCAGGGCCTTATTTATGAGCCTTTAACGCCACCTTTGTGTCACTTTTTGTGACGCTGTGGCGGCGAAAATATGGGCCACACTGCGCCATATTTACAAAGTGACACATCTAGGCAGATGCGTCACTTTGTAAACCCCTGCGCTACATTATACATGCGTCAGGTATAATATATGCAGGGTGAGAGTTCCCCCGTAAAAAAGGCTCGTAGTAGTGGTGCAGTGAAATCTATGAGATTTTACAATGCCCCTTCTAGGATGCCAATGTGTCAAATCCTTACGCCTGCTTCACAGCAGGCATAAGGAATGACACAGGCCCTTTCACATGGGGCTTGCCCCATGTGAAAGTACACATTACTGGAGTTGCATCTGTTTTCAGACACACCGCAGCAATGCGCCCCTTTTGCGTCTACAGATACATCAGGAATACTGACATATCTGTAAATCCTTTTGACATGAAGCGCCATACAGTAAATACGGCGGAACCATGATGTTGCAAGGATGGCGGACTGAAAAGTGTTGCATCGCTGTTTTCACGCAGCAATGCGACACTTTTCATAAATGAGGCCCACAGTACTTACGATTTCCACTGAGACTTCACTAGGGTCGGACTGGCCTATAGGGCAATCAGATAGGGCCTCACGGGCTGGTCTGACAGATGAGTCTGTGGGCTACTTTTTTGGCTGTTTGTGGGCCAGTTTTATGGTCTGGTGTTTGGATTTCACAGTTGAAATCTCTGATATTGGCGCAATAATTTCTTGTAAAGTTCAAATCCATACAGTCTCCCCTAACCTTGCACAGTACCTATAAAGCTCTCCTCTCAAGTTTAAAACTGTCACAATTGGCTAACGTGGGCTACTGTTTTAGCTATCTGATTTGCTCGAGGAGGCTACCATTATTGTTGGCGCAATGCCCTATTTTCTGTCCTGTACGACCCTGTACTGCACCCATGGGGCTCTGCACCTTTATTAAATGTGAAATGTAAATATTAACCAAAAGCAAATCTGAATACCAAGTAGAGGCCCGAGCTAACCAGAACACTGTGGATTCAGGAAGTTGCAAGACAAGTTGCTACCGGTGGAACAGTCTTTCAGAGGCACCAGTCTTTCGTAAAATTCCCTTAACCTAACACACGACTGACTCTGTCCCCAACCCTACCAGCTTTACAGAGATTCGCATTTGGCTGCAGAACAATACATTAAAGAGGGCGTTGCGAGAAACGTATATAATGCTCCTGAGTGGGGAGGGATGGAGCAGAGGATGGAAAGAAGCAGTCAGCGGCGAGCGGTAAAGCCCTTCCTCTGATGGAGAGGGTGCTTCCCCTCTGCGCCCCCGTCCCACGCGCCGCAGCTTCACGCGAGGCGGCCCTGGGGCAGCGGTCTCTGACAGGACTTCCTGTCACCGGCGAGGCCTCACACGTCTCTCCCCCCGACTCACCGCTTTTCTGAGAGAGTATCGGGTGCGTGCGTGCGCGTGTGAGCGTGCAGGGTCACTGGGGTTTAGCAACCACCGTACTGTACCCTAAGAACTGCAACTGTGCCCTACAAATCTTGTCACTATTGAGGAAAGCAATGTCACACTTTTTCCGTTACTTACACACAATAGAAAGTCATGAAAAGCATATATGCGAAAAGCAAACGGTTTGTGTTTTTTTAGCGGATATCTGTTTATTAGTGATCTTTATGCATCGCGTGCTTGTAATCCGCTTCACAGAGACGTAGGAAGACAAGTGGAATTGTGCGAGAGAAACGAGAACGTGGAAGGAAGAAAGATTAAAAGAGTAACATCCACAGCCCGGATTGTTGCATTCCAGTTCCCTTTGTAAGGAGGAAGTCTATCAACCTACACACTCAAAACAGGGCCAGACTTAACTGCCCCTACTCAAGGGTGACCACCACGTCACTCACGATCTTTATGGACAATGTCTCCAGCCCTCACATTTTCACCTAGAAATCATTGAACTCAGGTGTGTTAATCTAATTAGTTCAATGGAAGCAAAACAAAACTACCACACCCAGAATGCATTAGGTGGTCACAGGGAAGTTCAGGACTGGTTAACAGTGTCCGTAATGACCTGGAAGGAGGAGGTGATGACCACAATGAATTAAAAAGAAAGCAAGGAAGAATGATGGAACAAGGGAAAGCAATAAAGAAGGTAGGAAAGGAGGAATTAAAGAAAAAAGGGCATCAAGAAAGAAGGAATGAAAAAGTGAAAGAATGAAAGAAAAAAGAAAAAGTTATAAAAATGAATGATAAAAGGAAAGCAAGTTTAAACAAAAGAAAAAATCGAATAATGAAAGAAAAAGGAAAGAAAAAATGAGAAAAAAGCTAGAAGGAATGAAAGAATGAAAAAAGAAAGGAAAGAAGGGATGAAAGAATAAAAAAGGAAAGAAAGAAGGGATGAAAGAATGAAAAAAAGAAAGGAAATGAAAGAAAGAAAGCAAGAACAAACGACATAAATAAACATAGTAAGAAAGAAAGAAGGAAGAAAAATGGAAATAATAGAACAAATAAAAAGTTCTGTAATTTTAACATGATAATGGCTGCTGGTTTTATTCCTAGGCAAAGTTCATCATAGAATCACTGGTAAAATTGAGTCCAGAAAAAAAACGTTTTCTGAAGAATTGTCTGCTTATGAATTCACATGTATAATATTGAAGCTTTCTATTACTTAATACCATTTCAAATGGATGCAATCTGTTATACTGTGAAATGTCAGCAGTGGATAAAGGACACTCCAAAAGGAATTTACAGTCGCATTGGCCGGAGACATCAACTGATAAAGTGTGGAATGTGGCTTGTGCTTGCATCTGGAAAAATGTGTCCTGCTGTCACAACGGACTCTAACAAAAAGGGAACATCAAAGTAATAATAAATAAAAAAAAATAGCACAAAATGGAACTAGCATAAAAGAACAAAATGTGGTCCCTCAAAGTGAAGCTATCCAGTGACTGCACCGGTAAGTAGTGCACTTTACAAATCCCTGAATGATTGATTGACTGCAGTGGACTGACCCCCTGCCCCATGCGATGTGCTGCAGTAGGCGGAAGCAAAATATGAATGAAACAACAACTGACCAATGAATAAAGTGAGCTGGCTAAAAGCCCCTTTAAATTAATATATTGTACATTTGTTTTTTTTATAAAATCGTCTCGACTACTTCCAGACCCAATTATGGAGGCTGCCTGCAGAATATAACGAGGGCCCCCTGAGTATCCCAAATATTCATTGACTTTGGCCTGAAGTGGGGCCACCTCAAACATTGAGGTGGCCCCCAGATCAGTGAGCGAACTCAGAGAGAGAGAGAGAGAAAGAGAGAGAAAAGACATAAAGGATGACCACCATCGATTCAACAGCCATTGTAATGTGGCAATCGGATCGGCCTTTATGATTGGTAGGGGACCACCACCGACAGGCTGACGTGGCGGTCCTCCTGCTATCGTAATCAGGCCCATAGTGCTCATGCAAAACAAGATTGTCCGGGTTTATTAATAATCATAGCTAAAAAACACAATTAGGAACCAAGTTCTATCACACTACTTGTTAGAAATGGGGGTCTCTAGTCGACAAGGGTTTGCACCTTTGTCCAAATAAGGACCCTTCTTCTTAGTCAGGATAAGGGAGTTACACTCCTAAAATAACCCCTGCTCACCCCCTTGGTCGCTTGGCACGAGCAGTCTGGCTTATCTTAGAGGCAGTGTGTAAAGCATTTGCACATAATCCACAGTAATACAGTGTAAGCACTACAAAAGGACACCACACCAGTTTAGAAAAATATCCAATATTTTTATATACTTAAGATAAGACCAAAAACGATAAAAATACTGTACTTCAAAATCTTTACTTAACAAAATATGCTTTAAAAATAATTCCTTGATGTCGATAGCTCCGTCAGAGGCTATCAAGGTGTCGTGAGCAAACAAATCCAAACAGTTCTGGCTGACCGCTGCGTCGAGGGCCAGCTATGGTGACGGGATGACCCGCAAACGGTACCTTTTAGAAATGCAGGGCGTCAATGACCTCTCGTTGAGCTTTCGAAAACACAGTGTCCTCAGGCGTCGGTTCCGGAGTCGTAGACGTCACGAGTTGCTTTTCTTCTGTTGCAGCACAAAACACACAGTCCCCAGTACTGAGGGCAGAATAGCTTGAAGTCTTTGCTGTTCCTGAGACCTCTTGAACAGGGGTCAAGCTCTACCTCAAGCCCTTGGAGAAACTCACAAACGTAGATTGCAAAAAGTTCAGTCCAGTCCTTTCACTGCCCAAGACAGAAGCAACCACTGTAGGCCAACACAGCAAAGCAGGCAGTACAGTGGTAGGTCCCTCTCACAGCTTCTCCGGCTCTTCTACTTGGCAGTCTTCTTGGTCAAAAGAGTTCTAAAGTTCAGGGGTCTGGTCCCAAATATTTATATCCCAAAATCCTTTCATCTCTTAGACAGAGAGTGTCTGTGGCCAGCCAGAACCAGTTCTGCCTTCTCTGGTGTGATTTCCTGGCAGGAGGTGGAGACGGCATTGTCAGAGGCAGACCAGGCCCTTTGAGTTGCAAGGAAATCTCCTCCCTCTTCCCCCATTGCAGTCCAGGTCTATTCAGCCCTTTCCTGACTCTACCTAGACTATCTGGAGCCACTCCTGCTCCCCAGCCTTCTGTCATCCAAAACCCAGACAGGCAAACCACATTCCAGCCGAGGCACACGGGATGACTGAGCAAGAAAATACCTACTTTCTAAAAGTGGTATTTTCAAACACAGAATGTAAAAATCACCTTCACTAAAAGATGCATCTTTAGATTCTGAGTTCAGGAATACAAAACTTTATTTTCCCATCTAGTTCCCCGGGCCAGTTATGTTTATAAGATGTTATAAACAAACTTCCCATTCTGTTCTATGGGGAACCGGTAGCCTTGCCATAGTGAAAAACAAAATGGGCTGTAATCAGGACTTGCCACACACACCAGGGCATGTCCTACCTTTCACATACAGTGCACCCTGCCCACAGAGGTACCTTGGGTCTCCCTTAGGGGTTTCTGACATGTTGAAAAGGGAAGGTTTAGGGCCTGGCAAGTGGGTGCACTCTCCAAGTCGACATGGCAGTTACAAGCTGCGTGCAGACCCTGCAATGGTAGGCCTGAGTTACCTTTTTAGGGCTACTCACGTGGGTGGCACAGTCAGTGTTGCAGGCCCATTAGTAGCATTTGATTTACAGACCCTGGCACACTCAGTGCACTTTACTAGGGACTAACAAGTAAATCACATACCCAATCCTGGAAACACCAATCCATAACACAATTTACTACAGGAGTACTTGCACTTTACCACTGATCAGCAGTGAGAAAGGTGCACAGAAACACTACGCCAGCAAAAACAGAGTCAAAACACGGCGGCAGAAAGAAAAAACTCAGGGGAAACACACCAAAAAATGCCAAGTCTAACACTACTGTACATACTAATTGTTTACCATTCAGGCTCACATAATATATTTCTGTCACATGAAGACTGATGGCTTCACAAACCAAACATGTGTCCAAACTCAAACATTTAACTGAATTGGCCAGATGCCAAGTAAGCATCTACCGTATCCAATCATATCAACCAGCTTAATTCCATACAGTTCTCCTGAACATAAATGACTAAGGGCCTGATTTAGATCTTGGTGGACAAGTTACTCTGTCAGAACGATGACGGATATCCCATCCACTGAAATATAAATTCCATTATGTCCTATGGGATTTGTATTTTGCAGGACGGGATATAAGTCAGTGTTGTTACAGAGTAACCTGTCTACCAAGATGTAAACCAGGCCCTAAGTTAGTTAATCAATGTCTTCACAATCTACTAATATATATTATAATGAGAACTCATTATAAGGATGCCCTAAACATATTTGTAATGAAAGATATTCCAAATAAAATACTGGAAATGAGTATGCATACTCCAAGTCTTAAAAGGATAATTCCACCATTTAAGTATATGTGTATAACACCCCTCCCTTAGTATATTCATTAAGAAAAAGAAAGGTAGAACCAAAAAGCTAAAAAAGGTGGCAAATATATGTATAAATATAAAGAGTCTCATGCCAAGTCGGGACAGCAAATTAACGTATAGCTGTACATAATCATTTTACATCCACTGCGTTACAATCCACACATAAATCTCATATTTAATTACCCAAAAAGTATTGCAATTCATGGTCCATGTTTAGTCCCTTCTCCACAGATCTCAATCTCATAATCCACACAGCTTCAGAGTGTCTCAATTTTAATTCATGATTACCTCTCCTCACTTCACTCATAATGTGGTTTGTACCATTAAATTTAAAACCTAAATGGGCACAATGAGCCTCATACTCCATTGCATTTCCCATAACGGGATATTTTGATCATTTTGTTTCAGTGCTCTAAAGTGCTGAGCAACTCTCTCTCAAAGTCATGATAGTGCTCACTCAACAGATCTCATTGTATTTGCACATTATTACATAAATAACGTAACGTGTTTCGCAGTCAATGTGAGTATTAATTACATATTCACGACAATCTCTGTAACAGAATTGTTTCTTTTTTATAATCCGCCCACCTACACATATTACATTGACTACGTTTGGAAAAACCTTTTGTTAGTCCAGAAACCCATGAGTTATGTAAAACTGATGAAGCTAGGACTAATTATTTTTTTAAGTGATTCCCGCTTCCGAAAAGTAATACTCAAACGTGTTGTAACAAATGGTTGTTATGTCTTGTCCGATGCAGGTAATTTCCAATGTTTTTGTTAAATCTTATAAAATCTGCTTGCCTCAGGATTAAAGTCAGTAACTAATCTCACTGTTCTCATCTGTCATTCAGTGCCCCACTTTTTATTCATTAGAGTAGATCTACGATACAATTTGTAAGCTTTCCTACTTGCTGCCATAATCAAATTTTTTCATAACCCCTCACTAGAAAAGTCCATTCAATATTGCTAAGTACTTGTAAAAGTTTCAATTCTTCGCTGCAGTTGTGCTGTGCTCTCACCATCTTCCCATATGGAATATCATTAATCTGCGATCTTGGTGGGAACTCCGCCGTGTGTAATAAGGCATTACATGATGTTTTTTCTATACATCCTACTATGTATCCAATTGTCTTGAACATTTAATACCACATATAAAAACACTATGGGGCCCATTAGGATTTCGGGCGGATTGCCCCCGCCCGGTTGGCAGTAGCCACCGCCAGCCTGGCGGGGGCAATCCGCCCGACATCCTCACTCGTTTTCCCCCCGCCATATTAGTATGGCGGGAGGAACCTCGGCGGACGGAAAGACCGTCCGCCGCTTTTCCGCCCCGGTCGCCTTGCGGCCGGGGCGGAAAAGGAATAATATGGTGGCGGTGTCTAATAGACACCGCCAGCCATATTACAATGGGCATTTTACAATGCCTTACCGTGGCGGCAATGCCGCCACGGAAAGGCATGTGGTCTTCACTATGGGGCCCCCTGAGGGCCCCCAGAGTGAAGGAGGGGTGGGGGCTGCATAGGGGGGTACCTGTGGTACCCACCCACATTTGCATAAACAAAGCGGCAGGCACCGCGCGGTGCCTGCCGCTTTGTTTATGCAAATACTGGAATGCATTTCTAGCATTGTGGTGGGCGGTGCTAATAGCACCGCCCGCCACAATGCTAGAAATGCAGGATGTGCCCGCCACTGTGGCGGGCACATCCTAATGCCCCCCACGGGACCCCCGCCCTTATGGTGGGCAGTCCCAATCCCCTTCAGGATGGCGGGCGGGCAAAGTCTGCCCGCCATCCTAATGACCCCCTATGTGTTCATAGATATATTCCAATTGTAAAGGACATTAAAGATATTTTAATTCAAATATTCAAAGAACTGTTTCAATTTTATCATATCACCTGTCCATATTATAAAACAGTTGTCAATGTATCTTCGCCAGTAATTGATATTGTTAATTCAACTTGCACCACCTGGGCCCCAGATTTGTCTTCCTTCATACTAACCTATAAAAAGGTTGGCATATAACCGGGAAAACCTGGAACCAACACAGTACCACGTAGTTGTCTGGGATGTGATTTAAGGACTTGACTTACATATAATTGTTACAGAGATTTACAAACAGTGTGTTCAGGTAAAAATTTGAATACAAATATGGCTGTAGTAATATGTGAGTTGAGGAAAATGCCTATTTTAATTTTTAATATGAATTAAATGGCTGCTAATATGATACCTGACTAGAACACCAGACGTGGGCATGTGGACTTGAAATAGTAAGTTCACCTGGTAATTTATACATACAATATGGCTGCCGTACTATGTGGCTTGTGAGTAAAGCCTATTTTTATGTCTAATAACATATAATGGTTGCAGGCATGGTGCAAGACCAGAATGACAGAATTGGGGACAATGCTGGGACGGAGTACTTTATTGTCAGGCTCTGATGCATTATGCGTAGTTATATTGGGTTACTATCTGTTTTCGATTAACTGGCTGATGGATTGTTTACCATGTTCTCCTATCTTTTGAATCAAGGTGTGAATGGTTCTGGTATGTTGTGTAGAACTTTGCTGTATGCGACAAAGCATTCATCTGTCTGGAACCAAGGGTGAGTTTGATGGCATCTACCTCCACTGATTTGACTTACTGTGTACCTACTGGGATGCTTACTCATTAGATCCAGTCATATGGAATGGTGCAAAATAATGTGGAATAATTCAAAATAGGACAATACTTTGGGTTTTAAGCAGTGTAATACTTGATAGGGTATGAGTTGAATTGTTGCATTAAGGAAACTTGATGTGCAGTTGCATTAGATTAATAGTTGTATATAATTATACAGTTCCAGGTTCTTTTGGGGTAGAATTCCCTACATTACATGCAAAGTGACTATTTGTGTATTATAGATATTAGGGTCAGGTAAGGTGTTGTTTAACTCTTGATGGGCACACTAATTGAGTTACTTTGATGCATAGTTCGTACAAATACCTATTATATCTTGTAGACTTGGAGTGATTCTGGATAAGCAGCACATGCAATCAGCCACTTTGGTGACCAGATTTTACAGTCATGGGGAATATGAGTTGAGTTATATCTTTTCTCATTATGTTATCAAAAAATTTCACATCACAAATGTATTATATATCAGTGAATTTGATTTCAGATGGGTGATGTTGCTAGTTCACCTATATAATTGGGTTTTCCAGGCATATTACTTTGTTTTTTCTTTTTATATAGGGTATCTCTTCAACTATGTCTCCTACACTTGTAGAGTTGGTGGAGGAATAACACTACACAGTAGTGAAACAATAATTTTAAAATGTGATACATTTGTTTATAGCCCTGATGACATCAGAGGCAAATTGATTTGATTAAAAATTTGTAAAGCGCACAAATGCCCTGAGGCGTCTTGGCGCTGGGTCAGATGCAAGAGTCCTGGACTGCCCGAGTTGATAATCGGGCTAAGCTGAGGAGAGCCAGGTTTTTATGGTTTTCGGAATACTAAAATTGATGGCTGTTTTTCATTGATAGTGGGAGCTGATTCCAGATCTTGGCTGTATGCAGCAGGAAACTTCTCCCCCCCCCCTCTTAGTTGTTTAAATCTGGGGGTCGTGATCAGCTTCGCATTGCTGGATCTAAGATTCCTTGTTGGTTCATATTGTTTTAGGTTGTTTTTTAAAAATCGGGAGCCAATCCCGTGGAGAGCCTTGTATGCCAGGCAAGCTGACTTGAATCACACCCTTTTTTCCATTGAAAGCCAATGCAGGCTCCTAAGTCTGTGGGTTACTGGTTCGGGAATGTCCAGAACTAGCCTAGCAGCAGCGTTTAGAAGTCGTTGGAGTTTTAGCATCAGTTGGTTTTGAAGCCCTGCATGCGGAGCATTCCCGTAATCCAGCCTCGAAAGAGCCAGCATGGTTAACAGGGTTTTGCGGGTTTCTACAGGGATAAACGGCAGTAGCTTTTTTATCAACTTCAAGATGTACCACACCGAGGAGGAAAGTTTGTTTGTCTGGGCTTTGCCATAGTGACCCAACACATGTTGACTTGTGTGGAGATCAAGAGAAGTGGGCTTATGGATTTGAAGTGTCCTGTGGATCTGACTAAAAGACTATAATAAAAGGAATCCCTGAATAATTTTCTGACTTTATTGTTACATTTCTGTATTGACTCATGAGTGTTCTGGGGCATTTCTGATTGTGAGACATTGTTATAGCTTAAGTGTTTAGGTGGGCCCCCATCCCCTTAGAGCACCAAACAATTCAAGACATTATCTTTTGTAATTAATTGTTGGTACACAGAGGAGTGTGCTTACATTACCTACCCACCCTGCAGTTGATTGATTTGAGTCGAACCAAGCTGTCCCAACTACTGAAAGTGTAATATGGTACACTGGTTTGAAAGCTTGAAGATAGGATAACTAATTACTCTACAACCTATCCTTCTCGCACTCTCCTCCACACGTTTTTTCCCCCTGCTCTTCTTTTGAAGTCCAGTCAGAAGGACCATAGATGTTTCAGGTCTGAAGATGGTAGAAAGGTTCTGCAGCTTTAAATTATTAGTTGGTATTGCAATTTTACACAGATTTTAATGCGGGTTTCAAGGTAAGTTTTCTTCTGTAATATCACTCCTAAGGTCTAGGCCTTTTCAGGATCAGAGGTGCTGCAGGACTGGATAAGTCAGAGATGGACTCCACGCGAGAGCCTGCTGACCAGGGCAAGGTGTTCTTGGAAACCTAGTCCTCCCCTCTCTTTTGCCTCAAGATGAGAGGCGATGAAGTCTCAGTCCCTCCAGAGCACGTGCAGTAGTGAAGAAGTACATCAGTGACTACCGCTTCCTGCTGCAGAGACCAAAAAAGAGTGTCACAAGAGAACACCCTGTTTCAGCGTGTGACCACTTCAAGAGCACCTCAAACCTCTTTCACACACACCTCCTGCTATCACACCAGAGAGGGTTCAGGAAACATCCCCACCTTGGTGTCTCAGCATGATACACATATCTTCCAACCCTCCTAGCTCCTAACCCAGCTCCAAGAGACCTTTGGGTGAACATGCGCTATATAAATGGCCTATTACAAAACATAACATCCCATTGAATTAGCAGCTGGGAGAGTCTCCTCACCCATACTGTAATGCCATCCATTTTATAGTCTGCTCCACAAAGATTCTAAATGTTTATTTTTTTCGACTGAAAGGTATATATAATTTTCAACCTTTGATTAGTAAATTAGGCAATGGACAGGTAACTTGATCTGTACTTGGATTCAATTTAAGAAATAGGAAACATGGTCGTTTTATTTGGATTGCTTTAGAGATAGCTGTCAATAATTGATTGATATTTTCATATTAATAACCCTGCTGGAGGCAGTGAAAGAGGCGAATCAACTTGGAACGGAAGTAGTGCTTCCCTGCTTGTCTGCAGAGAAGCATTACTTGCCAAAGTGCGGGAGTGCAGGCGCGGTTCGTCCATTGGGGCGTGGGGGCGTAGCCCCCCCTGCCCGACGCCGCCCGCAGCTCCCTCATGACAATCATGTCAATGAATCAACATGACGTCAGACCGCCGGGCGGGCGTCATGTTGATTCATTGACATGATTGTACGGACGGCAACACAAGTACGCATGCCTGGGGACGGAGGGTGAATTTTTACCCGTGCCCACGCATGCGCACTTGTGTTTTGGCGGCGTTGTGCATGCCCATCAGGAGCCCTAATGGGCGTGCTGCGGGCGAGAGGGTACCTGTGCCCCTGGCGCCAGGATTGGCCAGGGGCGCTGTGAGCCTGTGACGTGTGCGGGACCGGCAGCAAGGTAAGAGTGTGTGTTTTTCGGTGTTCCAGTAAACTAGCTTGCACAAATGACTTGAGATAGTTCAGTGTGTTAATGATGTATGGATGCAGGATGGGTGGGTGGATGGATGGGTGGATGCATGAATGATGTATGGATGGATGCATGCATGAATGATGTATGGATGGATGCATGCATGATGGGTGGATGCATGATGGATGGATGGGTGGATGCATGAATGAATGATGTATGGATGCAGGGTGGGTGGATGGATGGGTGGATGCATGAATGATGTAGGGATGGATGCATGCATGATGGGTGGATGCATGATGGATGGATGGGTGGATGCATGAATGAATGATGTATGGATTCAGGGTGGGTGGGTGGATGGATGGGTGGATGCATGAATGATGTATGGATGTATGGATGGATGCATGGCATGGATGCATGCATGATGGGTGGATGCATGATGGATGGATGGGTGGATGGATGGATGGATGCATGAATGATGTATGGATGCATGCATGATGGGTGGATGCATGATGGATGGATGGGTGGATGGATGGATGGGTGGGTGCATGAATGAATGATGTATGGATGCAGGATGGGTGGGTGGATGTATGGGTGGATGTATGAATGATGTATGGATGCATGCATGCATGATGGGTGGATGCATGATGGATGGATGGGTGGATGCATGAATGAATGATGTATGGATGCAGGGTGGGTGGGTGGATAGATGGGTGGATGCATGAATGATGTATGGATGGATGCAAGGTGGTTCGGGCTCGCTCGCTGCGCTCGATCGCTGCGGTGCAATATGCAAATTAGTTTACGCCCCTCCACTTTCAAATGTCACCAGCCGCCCCTGCGAGAGAGAGGTGCCTCCTGAGCTGTTTTGAACTTTTGCCAGCAGCACTTCTGTATGGAATTCCCCATTTTTCACCGGGGGCCCACACAGATATTTGGAACCATTGAAAAGATCCTACCATGTTTCCTATTTCTTAAATTGAATCCAAGTGCTGTAAGTCCCATTCTAGGAGTGTGAGTTGTAGCAGCAGACCTATGGAGCTAAAAACTGAAATAGTTCAATCCTCAGAGCTACAAAGGGAAAGCACTCTCCAGAGAGTAACAGCATAGATCATGGTGACTGTACTATCAAAGAAGAAGTGTTTTACTAAAACTATTCACACAATGATGTGGTACTGCCAGACACAGGAATATTCCAGCCATCCTGTGATTTATGTGACGGCCCGGCAGAGTGGAGGGTGGAGGGGGAGGTTCAATTACGGGTGTGAACTGAGTGTGGTCCCAGGCAGGAGAGTGCATTCATCTGTAATACATTGTAGCCCAGATTATACAAAATAAATATCATTTTTTAATCATTTCTAAATGTGTTTAGGATGACTCGAATCTAACTTTACCAATAGTCTTTTTAGATCAAGTTACCTGTCCATTGCCTAATTTACTAATCAAAGGTTGAAAATTATACATACCTTTCAGTCGAAAAAAATAAACATTTAGAATCTTTGTGGAGCAGACTATAAAATGGATGGCATTACAGTATGGGTGAGGAGACAATGCGTTGAGACTCTCCCAGCTGCTAATTCAATGGGATGTTATGTTTTGTTATAGGCCATTTATATAGCGCATGTTCACCCAAAGGTCTCTTGGAGCTGGGTTAGGAGCTAGGAGGGTTGGAAGATATGTTTATCATGCTGAGACACCAAGGTGGGGATGTTTCCTGAACCCTCTCTGGTGTGATAGCAGGAGGTTTGAGGTGCTCTTGAAGTGCTTCTTCAATCAATGGAGGTGGGGAGAAGGAAATCTTTGATCCATCCACTTTCCTTATGGTCAATTCTTTCAATCAAGTGTGGGGTGGATCACTTGTCCTGCTAACCTGGATTACTCAGGTATTCTGTCCGTCCCTTGATAAAAGAACCCTCATGCACGCGAGTTTTTGGCGTAGGTAGCGGTATATCTTGGTTCTCCGCTAAATTGCTCGAGTGTCTGCATAACCACGGGGTTGCTTTGTATGCAGCCTCCACCAGGAGGTAGTCATCCAAGGTTATGTGCAGTAGTGTCCAGTGATAAGTGGAAGTGGTGTAATTTCAAATAACGCAAACATCCGGAAACCAATTTTATTATTCCAGAGTTGGGTTAGGTTCTTTGAAAATATCTCTGGTATGCGTTATGAGAATTTTAGGGTTCTCAACGCTACCTAGTCTCGTGATTTAAAAGGTCGACATGTTTCAGCCCTCTTTGTCAGGATGATCAATGGGCTTTCTTCTGGACCACGTTGTGAGGGTGAGAAGGTAACGTATTAATCCCTTCTTTTTCTGAGTCTATCTTTGTGCCTCAGCACGTGCCCGGGTCCGGGCAAGCAGAGTCAGCACAAGTAGCGCGTGGAGGATCTGCAGAATAAGACCCCCATACAGACTCCCTGGACATCCGTGGAAGCACGTAATAGCACGTGCTGAGGCACAAAGATAGACTCAGAAAAAGAAGGGATTAATACGTTACCTTCTCACCCTCACAACGTGGTCCTGAAGAAAGCCCATTGATCATCCTGACAAAGAGGGCTGAAACATGTCGACCTTTTAAATCACGAGAATAGGTAGCGTTGAGAACCCTAAAATTCTCATAACGCATACCAGAGATATTTTCAAAGAACCTAACCCAACTCTGGAATAATAAAATTGGATTCCGGATGTTTGCTTTTTTTTAATTACACCACTTCCACTTATCACTGGACACTACTGCACATAACCTTGGATGACTACCTCCTGGTGGAGGCTGCATACAAAGCAACCCCGTGATTATGCAGACACTCGAGCAATTTAGCGGAGAACCAAGATATACCGCTACCTATGCCAAAAACTCGAGTGCATGAGGGTTCTTTTATCAAGGGACGGACAGAATACCTGAGGAATCCAGGTTAGCAGGACAAGTGCTCTTGAAGTGGTCACATGCTGGGACAGGCTGTTCTCTTGTGACACTATTTTTTGGTCTCTGCAGCAGGAAGCGGTAGTCACTGATGTACTTCTTCGTTACTGCACATGCTCTGGAGGGTCTGAGACTTCATCGCCTTCCAACTTGAGTCAAAAGAGAGGGGAGGACCAAGGGGCATATTACCAACGTTAAGCGATATTTATCGCTAACGATGCTTAGCAACAAATTTTTTAACGCTAAGCATCGTCAGAAATTATCGCAGATAAACCTTGCTATTATCAAGGTTTATCGCAAATGCGATAAAAAACGGCCGCAATGCATGAATTTCGCTGAAAAGTCAGCGATATTCATGCATTACCGAGCTAATGCTCTTAGCCATGTTATCCACCTCCCATTGGATAACATGGCTAAGAACTGCTCAGGGCAGGTGTTAGTTTTTGGAGATATTCACGCTTAGCGCGAATATCTCCAAAAGTTGGTAATAGGAGATAGCGATGTTAGCGACTGTTTCCAGTCGCTAACATCTTGGCACGCCCACTTTGCATGTCATTAGTGATAAATATCACTGACATGCAAAGTGGGGCCCAAGATGGTCGCTATCTCCTACTAGCTGTCGCTAACTGGTGTTAGCGACAGCTAGGTAATAGGGAGATCATTTTATCTCCGCTTTCTTGGCTTTTAGCCAAAAAAGCGGAGATAAACCCCCTTGATAATATGCCCCCAGGTTTCCAAAAACAGCCTGCCCTGGTCAGCAGGCTCTCACGTGGAGTCCATCTCCGACTTATCCAGTCCTGCAGCACCTCTGATCCTGAAAAGGGCCTAAACCTGAGGAGTGATATTACAGAAGAAATGTTACCTTGAAACCCGCATTAAAATCTGTATAAAATTGCAATACCAACTAATAATTTATAGCTGCAGAACCTTTCTACCATCTTCAGACCTGAAACATCTATGGTCCTTCTGACTGGACTTCAAAAAAAGAGCAGGGGGAAAGAAAAGTGTGGAGGAGACTGTGAGAAGGATGTAGTTAGGGGAGGAACTCTGGAAGAAAGATAACTCCATCTGCCCTGAGAGAGAGAAGGGTTTAGAGAAATGATGGAGGAGGAAGGAATTTAGAAAACTATAGAGAGGTTAAGTAAAGGGAAGAGTATGGTGAGGGAGCAGGGAAGGTAGCCAAGGGACAAAGTGTGAGCTGAAAAGCAAGAGAAGTGGATACGAGGAGAGTGAAGACAAATGTGATGATGGAGAGAAGAGAAAAGGTGAGATGAGAGAAAATAAAGGTGAAGTAGCCTTAAGATTTGGAAAGGGGGGGAAAGGAGAAACAGAAGAATGAGGAAGAAGTAGAAGAATGCAGTAAAGAGAGAGGAAGAAGTGTAAAATGAGGAGAGAGGGAGAAATAAGAAGGGGAGAAAGAGAAACAGACATGAAATATGGGAAAATGGAAGATTTGCTAATATGAGAGATGAAAGGATAGAGTAAAAGGAATAGGAGATAAAAGGATGGTATAAGCAACTTAAGAAAGAAAGGGGGAATGCTAAGGATGTTAAACAAGGGCTCAGTGGAAACTTACAACTTTTACTATATCACGGAAACTGGCAATGTTACTTGTTCAAAGAGCGTAAAGGCATTTTCGACATCTGGTGAAAATAGAGCATTCCTCCCCCTACAACAATTGTCCTTAAATCCAAACAAGGTTTTACCAACATCAATAGCTCAATGAACTTCAAGATAAGATACTTTGCCCTATTCTGAGAAATAATTCCTAAGATGGAAACCACAAACTGGCCCACAAAATAGTCTGTAAAACACCTTTTCACCAGTTTTTTCATTTGCCACTAATACAAAAAAGGTATCTATTCATGATAAATATCTCACACCCATGAATTTCTTTAATCCTCTGAGGACCTTTTACTTTTTTTTTATTCTCAAACATAAAGTGCACTCAAAGTATGTATGACTGCTGTTGCTGCTACCTCTGCTTTAAAGGGTAATCAGTGGCTTTACAGAGTAGTGTATTATTAGACATAACATCCGCTTTCCTGTTACTGGGCTTACAAGTGTGCTAGTTATAAGGTAAATAATTCTAATTAGAACTCTCAGTACAAATCTAACAGTCGTAACCGAAATCACAATTCCGCCTTGTCTGTATTACGGAAATCCAGATTACTACTACAGCTCCCTTGAAGCTTCATACTCTTTACAAATATAAACTGCTGAGTAATATTAGGTAAATTCTGGCTGGATATCTCTTCTTTTATGATTTTGAATCTCACAGACAAGATGAAACAGAAGAATATGTCCTGCTTGTGCTCAGACTGATCCAGTAAATACACTTCAGTGCCAATGGCAAGGGCTGGAAATGAACTCTTCACGATTATCATGGCTATGGCGACTCCCATATATGGGCAAAACCCGATGGTAGCGACCTACATCCTTGACAGAGATGCATTCGAGGAACAGGGGGACTATTGTATTGTATTGTAATTGTGTTTATATAGCGTTTACTACCCCTGACGAGACGTTGAAGTGCTTTTTTGGCAAGTAGCACGCTATCCGGAACCCATAAAGATTAGTGGTGAATTCGTTTAGCGATTGCGCTATCTACAAAGGAGGAACTACATCAACAGCATAAAAAACTTTCTGGATGATTGAAGAAAAACTGGCACTGGAGAGTACAGGCTCATGAGATGAAGCCAAAGCCCTTTAAGAATCAGGTGTGAGATACCAGGAAACCGGAGCAAGTACATGCAAAATGATGAGACGCAAACTAGGTTACGACTCGGAGTAGCTCTTCTCTGGTAGCCTTTTATACCTGAAAAGAGGAAGTGAAAAATAGTATCAGGAAATACTCAGACAGCCATGATGGAATGGGAAGAGGCTTAAAAGACTATAGGAACCTCCATCTTACATTGAGCATGAGACGAAAAGTAGCGCTTGGCCGGATCTTTATTTTCTCAGGGATTTTGGCAGTTATTGGTACGCCGTGTCCCCCCCTTGCCGTTTCCCATACCTATGTGAACACAACAGCGGAAAATAAGTTAATTCCAGGTAATTAGCCTTGTGAAAGTGTGAAGTGTGTGTTGAGTTCTAGTTCTTGATTTCGAAGTTGAGACAGGTCGCAGAACCTGGAAGAGAAGAAGTGAGTTAGCAGAGACTCAAAATTGGTCTTTTATGGAGATACTGGAAAACAAAGAATAGCACAGTAATCCAACTAATGCATCTTTATAGAGCTGAAAAGACGCAGCTTGGAAAAACACGTAAAATATTTTAAGGAACACGGCAGTGGAGATAAAGGTTCAGGACGCTGACGGACAATCCTGGAACTGAGAGTACTTTACAAGTTTCAAGGTGTACATTTAAGAAGTATACATGTATTTGAGTTTCAAGTCATGTTAAAAGGTGAGTAATAGTGAGTGTTATCTGGGGAGGAAAGGTGTTTGAAGTGTGGACTCGCAAAATTAATAAATTACAAACTTGAAGTAAAGGTAATCTGTAGGTTTATTCCAGCACAGGGACTCCAGGCTTCAGATATTCAACCTCTGCTCAACAGTCTCTTCCATTGATACAGAACACAGGAATACTATGCACAGTAGATTCCAAATACAAAACCAAACAGAATGCCATATACCTTCCCCCTTAAACACAACAACATTAAAGAAACAAAAACACAACAACAAACACAGAGACAATAGACAAATGGCAAGGCGAAAGGGAGTACAACAGGACAAATCCATCAACAACAAATAAACAGGTTTGGCTCTCATATCCATGGGCTCCACAATTGCCAAGGCTACTTCCTTCCAGGGTTCTTCTAAAAGGAATTCTCTACAGACCAAGGGAGGAGTTCTCACTTTTTTAGTCTTATCACTCAACGAGCATTCTACACATTCTCTAATCACCCTCTCAATCTGCACATCAATTCCTGGCCACCAATATTCACACCTTAAATGGTCTTTGGGTTTACATATTCCTAGATGACCCACATGGGCTAAATCTATGAATTGCTTCCAAAATACCTCTGGAGATTTCAATCTTACATTTCTCCGGACCAGCCCACCATTCACAGACAGCTCATTTCGCACTCTAGCAAAACGTTTCTCCTCTTCATTCTTTGCTACCCAAACCTTTCCACTGAAAACCTTATCACGTACAGCAACCAAAATCTTATCCTTACCAATCTCCTCACCCACTCAGACTCCTTGATGCACCCATCTGTGACCTTGCACACACTTTGACAGCTTCATCCAAACACCAGTCACCAACCATATCATTACTTTCTTTCTTGGTAACCAACCTTGACATATAATCCGCAATCTTGTTTGAAACACCAGGAGCACATCTCACATTATACTTAAAATCCTATAGAGGCACAATACATTTACATATGCGACTTTACACCAAATCTAAACCTTTCTTATCAAAGATCTCATGTAATGGTTTTTTATCTGAATATAGGAGAAACGTTGTCACCCCAAAATTGTTTTACACAGCACCGATACAATACTTAGCTAGACCTGTGAAGAAAGTGGAAGTACAAATGTTTTTAGGGATAGCAAGATGGATCAAAAGACGGCAAGTGAGGCCGCTCGCCCTCATCATAGTATAGATCACGAGGTAACAACGAGATGACAGGTGAGGCCGCGTGCCTTCAAGTAAACCGTCTTCCTAAAAACCATTGCACAGTTCAACAGTAACATCTGTATTAAATGATCCCTCCACATCACAACCATGAATACGAAGCGGAAATCCACTGAGTGTTGGGATCAGTAGCAGTCACACACTAAAAGCAGCAATTAAAGCCCAATATGAGCGATGTAACCAGTTCCATTACTCAGAGCGGAAGGGATAGACGAACACTCCAAAATGAAAGCTCCCATAAATTTAAATGCACTCCACATCTCTTTAAACACTAGAGGCTCCTCCTAACTCCCAAGGCAAGAGATTTCAAGACTATAATAAGTGGAGGACACAAATAAATAAACCTACCATCGGCACAGGAGTTGAAGTCTCCAAAGTAGGCCGTTGTCCACTCAACGCCAATCTGTAGCGTGGACTTGTAAACTTAAATAATTCCCAAACTTGAAGTTAGGGTAATCTGAAGGTCATTCATGATGGGGAAACTAAGCAACCTAAACACGAAATTAAATCTAAAACGAGTTAATAAGAACCTCTCAGGGTCACTCATTTGCAGTTCAACATATGGCTGCATTTTTCTTGAAATCGTTATCTGTTCATGGGCCACTACAGTTATTTTCTTCATTTCTAAAATTGTTCTTTGGTCATGTAAGTGGGCCATACATTTTTCCTTCAAGGATTTCCTTGAGATGCTGCATAAAGATGAAGGATTGGAAAAGTAATCCTCCATATCCAGGTCCGTGAGGAATTTCTTCACATAACACAGCCATTTCACTTTACTTCTCTTTTCCAATCCAGCCACATTATTTATAATCAATCGGTTTAGCCCACATTCATCGGTCGTCCAGACTCTATGCCATAATAATACAGGGGCTGTCTTTATGGTATCCTCCAGATAAGGCTCCCCAAGTTCTGCATGGCAGACATATGTGGAGACACTTTTGGGTACAGCAAGGAGATACTTCATAAAGAGGTTTTCTACCACCTGTAAATATGTTACATTTGCATAGCCCCATAAACCTGCGCCATATGTCACAATTGCTACAGAGGTAGCCTTATACACAGTCAGCATTTCCCCAACTGGCCTCCTGCCAATTTTATGGCTAAAATGCTTTAAGGCCATGATGGATTTGCAATACAATAATTTTCTGGTGTTAATTGTGGTATTTCATAGGCCCGTATGATCAAATAATACTCCTAAATAAGGAAAAGTTAAAGTAAAATCGACTGGGGAAGAACCAATAAAAACCACCTTCCTCTTTTTGTGTGCGCCCAAACCACAGTTCATAGTGAAAGTCTTTGAACAGTTTATCCTCAAATCCAACCCTGTCATAAATTCTGCAAAGGAGGTAACTAAACTTTGCATGGCCAGAGGAGTTCTGGCCATCAGGACAGCGTCATCGGCGTACAACAAAGCTGGGACTGATCTTTCCCCCACCATCGGCATGTCTCTACACTCCCTCAGTAAGGTGTTCTCCACATCATTGATATAGAGTGTGAAGAGGAACGGGCCAAAACACAGCCTTGTCGTACTCCCCTGGCGATTCCAAAGGATTCTGTACATTCACCATTTTTCCCAGGTCTGACTCTGGCGGATGCACCTAAATAGAGTTCCCGGAGGAAGTTAATGATTAGAAAGTCCACCCCGAATTTGTCCATCACCAGCCAATGTTTACTATGTGACACACAGTCGAATGCAGAGGTTAAGTCTACAAAAGTTAAAAACATTCGGCCCTCTTTGGCTTTTGTGTATTTTTCTATTAACCCCTTCCACGCTCACGACGAGCTCAGCTCGTCATGAGGTACGCATGTCGTACGCTCATGACGAGCTCAGCTCGTCATGTAACGCGGTATTTGCGAATCTTTAGCGCACAGCGGGAAAACGCTTAGCGCGGATGGGTTGAAAATATGCAAATTCAAACATTGATCAATTGTGCCGAGCCCTTTTCTAAAGCCATATTGTAAATCACTGATTATCTTGTTCTCGTCTGCCCAAATTTGCAATCTGTTTAAAATCACCCGTCCAAAGACCTTAATAGTAGAATCCAAGAGTGATATAGGGAGATAACATTTACAGCTAGTCCTGTCTCCCTTTTTAAATGTGGGGACTATCAATGATTCACACCAGGTTGGGAGAAGACCAGTATGAAGTGTAGCATTAAAGAGTCGTGTAAGAATAGGGGCCCAAAGTTCTATATTATTTTTGTATAGGTCCACCGGGACCCCATCCGGGCCCGGTGCCTTGCCCCCCAGGCTTGCATTAATGCTAGCATTTACTTCTGCTACAGAGATATCAGGAACCAGTTTGCCCATTAAGTGCGAATAATTTTCAGCTTGATGTTTCTCTAATGGGCGGTCCTCCTCTTGGATCTCAGCAGAGTACAGTTCTGAAAAGTGTTTCACCCACTCTTTCTCAGGTATTGCTGCTTCTATTGTAGCAGTGATGTTATAGTTCAGAAAGGGGGCGTTAACAGCCTTCCAGAAAGCTGCAGAGTCCCTGCTTTGAGATGCTTCACACAGAGTGTCCCAGGCTTCCTTTTTTAAAAACTCTTTTCTCTTTTTTAAGGTCTGCGTATAGGCATTTCTACAGTCTTTAATTAGGGAACTATCCTTAGCTGGGGCATTTAGGGCACGTTTCAGTTGAGTAGGCCTTAGTACAGGCCCTATCAAACCACCCCTTTTGAGCTCTTTTACCACCTTTGGTTTCAACCCATAACAATTTCTTCATTTGTGCTGTAATCATTAAGAAATTATTGATGATGTCAGGGTCAGCAGTATTCATCTCTGTGCAGACATAGAATTGGGGCACAGTACTCCTTATTAGTTTTAGCAAAAAATCATCCGGGACAATTTTTGTCCACTTTAACACCTTGGCTGCTAGAGGTTTTCCCCTCCTGTGCTGCATGCCCAGATTTACCATTGTTCATGACAAGGTCAGCTCGTCATAAGCACACGACCAGTGTACTGCATGACGAGCTGAGCTCGTCATGAGCATGGAAGGGGTTAAGGAGTAACCCTTTTTCCTAACCATGGAAATATTGTCTACTTGTGTTCTAACCATATCTTTTCCACACAGTGCCTTCAGTCTGCCATGTAAAACTAAACTGAGGGGAAAGTGGTCACTCAATGAATTATCAAGTCTGGTAAACTCCTGTATCATACCCCCATGTCTAGCAGTCAAAATGATATAATCTATTGTTGTGTTTGCCCCTCTACCATTAAAAGTTGGGAGAAATGGGATCTCAGGGCTAATCAGCCTATTCGCAAAGCCCATATCGCACCCAAAAATAACATCGTTCAGATAGTCCCCACATTTGGTGTGCTCAAAGTGGCTAAAACTGGTATCTTTATGCAGCATTATTCCACATGTTCCTCTCTCCCCTCTCGCACATAAGTAGCAATTGAAGTCTCCTGCCCATATAACACAGACCTCTCCTAGTCTTCCTTCCGTCATAGATTTAATATTATCTCTTAGAGATTTAAAAGTGTTGTCTATGTCTTCGCCCGGGATATTATTATAAAAGTTCACCAGAACTATAAAAAGCGCTTTTTTAATTGTAATCCTGATAACATGATAATACGGGTTATTAAAAACCATTTCTACTTTAGTACATATTAACATGTTTGAAACGTAGGTGCATAAACCTCCTTTGGCCCTACCATGAGCTGAGCCGGTGGCTGGGGAATAATAGGTTCTAAACCCATTTACATGATCGGGGACCGTAGTCCAGGTTTCTTGGAAACTAACAACATCATATTTGTTCACAAGGTATACCCAGTTTTCATTATCTAATTTTGTCCTTAGCCCTGCAATATTCCAACTCATAAAAGACCAGGTTTTCTCATTTGCTTGTCTAACCAGCACATCCGTATTGCGGCTGGGCTCAACAATGGTCTCTAACAATGACTTATCATGTGGGGTACTTTCATTCGTTAGAGCCTGTTCTTTGTTTACAAAGCCCACTGTGCCAGTATCGTCCTTAGCATTGGTCATACCCAAGCTGTAATTATCGTGGTCTTGCATTTGTATTTAGGGTGTCATGGACATTGAGAAATTAGTGACCCGTGTATCTGTGGTGAGTCAATCGACATCCTCTAAACCCTGCAGTATATGATATTGGTTGGATGTTGGTATATTATAATCAACTCCATTTCGAGCCCTAGGTTCCCATTGGTGTCTCGAGTTAAACGTAGTCATTGTGGGGTTCACTGATGGATAGAAATATTATGTGTCAATTCTGGTGCATAAAAGATGAACACCTCATACTAGAACATTCAGGCAAAGATTCCCAGGTGACAACAGAATGAACACTCAGGTGATCTGAAGAACTGAGGTGAACTCGTGAGAGGCTCTGACAATTTTCTCTTTTGCTCTAACCCGCTTCCCTTCCGGAGCACCTGCTAACACCGGGGCCCATATTACAGACAGGGGGCAGCATCCCTGTTTGCCCCAATGCCAACCTTTAAACAGCTCACCCTCGGGCAGATTTTCTTGTCAACGAACTTGTGATGTGTGGGCTTTTGAATGTGAGATCTCTGCCTAGGCACAGCGCGGAAATCCAGTTGATGATTGAGACACACGAGCTTGATATTCTGTTCATGACGGAAACATGGACTCGCCCTGATTGTTTGGTTGACCCCGGCTGGGCGTGTCCATCGGGCTTTAAATTTGTTCATCTCCCCAGGCCTAATGGGAGGGGTGTGGCGTAGGGGTCATTCATAAAGCCTGTGGAAGGTTGAAATCATTGATATGGACCCGGCTGATGGAACGGAACTGATGGGCCTATCTATTCAGAGTGGTTCCGGGACTATTTTTACTGGAGTTCTGTGTTACAGACCTCCAGGGGCTTTTAGCGCTCAGCAGCAACAATCGCTACTAGCCACCCTTACTAACATGGCAGCTTCCCACCATAATTTGATAATTTTAGGGGACTTTAACCTTTGTCTAAACGGCTCCCTGGATGCAGGCTTGCTAAATTTGCTTCAGTCGTGCGAAAGCTTTGGACTGTATCAGCAAGTTACAGAAGCTACGCATAAGGCGGGGCACCTCCTTGATTTGGTGTTCCCAGTTCCCGACCTATTGGTCATGGGGGAAGTCCTGCCTATGGACTGGACTGACCATTCCCTTGTTGAATTTTATGTTAAAATCAAGGGCTCTCAGACAAGGACTCCACAGGCCATCAAGGAGGTTGTGTGTAGAGACTGGAAGGCTCTTGCTAGAACGAAGCTCTCCGGCTCGGTGTTTAATGTGGGAGAGTGTTTTACCTTGGATAAGCAAGTTGAGGAGAACTATGCCTCAATCTGCACTAAGATGACGGTGGTGTTGGATACTCTTGCCCCTCTTAAGGTACGCTGCTGTAAGGGGAAAATTTCGGCCCCGTGGTTTAATGACACGCCGAAAAACTTGAAGCGGGGTTGTAAACAAGCGGAGAGATGCTGGAGGCGGGATTATGAGGAACCACATAGGGTGCAGTGGAAGCGTAAAATCCAGGAATATAAGGGTCAGATTAGGAAATCTAAGGCTGAATATTACTCTTCCCTGATCTATAATGCTACCAACAGCTCTAGGAGCATTTTTAATATATTAAACAATCTCACCAGTCCTGAGTTTTCTAAGAACTCCATTGTCCCGTCTCAGGAACTTTGTGAGAATCTTGACAACTTTTTCAGGGAGAAAATTGAGTTAATCATTGAGGATTTAGTAGACTCCCCTGAGATCGGTACTCCTTTGATCACCAGTCATGGGTCCCCGGTAGGCAGGACTAATGGGTCAGCTGGGTCACTGGATGATCCTCTACTAGAGTTTCCTCCACTGACGGAAGAAGCATTTAATGGGCTGGTAAGAGGGATCACCTCCGGATCCGCCCTGGACCCCGTACCATACAAGATCTGGAAGGAGTATGAGGAGGAACTATTCCCCACTCTCCGCCTGATCTGCAATCAATCTTTCACCATGGGGACTGTCCCTGCCCAATGGAAGCAGGCGGTGATTTCCCCCCTGCTGAAGAAGCCTTCTTTAGACCCAGACTGCTCCAAGAACTATAGACCTATTTCCCTGCTGCCTTTCCCTACCAAAATTGCTGAGCGGTGGGTTAGTCTAACTCTCTCTAATTACTTGGAACAGCATCACCTACTAGAGGAAGATCAATTTGGTTTCCGGCCGGCTCACGGGACCGAAACAGCACTGGTCACCGCTGTGGACGAGCTTCAAAGGCGTGCAGACAGGGGACAGGCAGCGGCTCTGATCCTGTTAGACATGTCTGCTGCCTTTGATACGGTTAACCATGAGATCTTGTTGGACCGTCTAAGTGATGCTGGGGTGGGAGGTAGCGCTTTGAGGTGGTTTCGGTCATTCCTGCAGGACCGTCAGCAGGCGGTGTCCCTGCCCCCCTTTCAATTGGCCTTCTCTCATGTTCCTCACGGGGTGCCTCAGGGATCGGCAATCAGCCCCATCCTTTTTAACCTATATCTAAGACCTCTGATCTCGCTTATTAAAGCCTACAAAATTAAGATAATAAACTATGCTGACGACACGCAGATGATCCTCTCCTTTGAGGGAGAGGAATCGATATCTGTGGAGGTCCTCCACAATTGTCTGCGGGATACGTCACGCTGGCTAAAGAATAACTTTCTCCAGTTTAATGCTGGGAAGACGGAGGTACTTTTTAGCGCTGGGAATAAGATCTCCCGTCCATTTCCAGAAAATTTCTGGCCTCCCGAGACCGCGACTAAAGTGCGGCCGGTGGAATCAGTTAGGAACCTAGGGGTCATGCTCGATCAGAAGCTCAGCATGGAGACACATGTAAAAAAGACGACCTCCTGCTGTTTTGCCATTCTGCGGTCTCTGCGGAGGATCCTGCCACTACTACCATCTCAGGCGCGTGCCCAAGTGGTTAGGTGTACGATCCTTAGTAGGCTGGATTATTGTAATGCCCTACTATTGGAGTCTCCTGGCTTTCTATTGGATAGGCTTCAGAGACTGCAATCAGCGGCCGCTAAGCTGGCTTTGGGGCTTCCTAGGAAAGCTCATGCACCGGCAGCATTGGTGAAGCTGCACTGGCTCCCTGTGAGACAAAGGGTTCAATTTAAGGCCCTTTGCCTAGTTTTTAAGGCCCTACATGGTACTGGTCCTTTATCCTTGCAATCTAAATTTGTGTGGTACACCCCACCCAGGTTGCTCCGCTCTTCAGCGGCTAGGCTGGTGAGAGTGCCTAGGTTTAGGAAGGCCAGAGCAGGTGGGAGATCCTTTGAGGTGGCCGCGGCTAAACTTTGGAACTTGCTCCCGTGTGAGATCAGGCAAATCAGGGAACTTCTCCCTTTTAGGAAACAGGTTAACACCTGGTTGTTTCCCAAGTAACTGTAATCTGCCTGTCTTGTCCTGTTGGACACCTGTCTGCCTTTTTTAGCCAGTAGCGCCAGGATGCCTGCAAGGTGATAGTGCGCTTTATAAGACTAACAAAGAAATAATAAATAGTGCAGAATTTTCCAAATGAATCCAGATTAGAGGAACTGCTTCAGCAAGTTCTTCCCAATACACATTTTGCCTGCTTCAGCCAATGGGAACTTATCTGGGGAAAAGTGACCAGAATGTGGGAAAAACATGAGAAAATATGTATGCAAGCCTTGATTTCCACAGTTATTCCTTATTCCAGACACAAAAACTCATACTGATTAAGTAATTCCATACCTGGAAAATAATCACCCTCCGAGGTATCATATTGTGGTTACGGTATCCCCATTTCGGGAGTGCCATACTCATACAGCGGGCCTTACTGTTTGATAATCTCCTCCTGAATTATCAATCTGATGTCTAATCTCTCTGCGGTAAATGGCCACCATTCAGGTGCTGAAGGAGGGGGCAGTGTGCCTGCCGTGCTCATGAATTCCTCTGGGTCTTTTGACACTTTATCAGCCATGGGTTCTTATTTCCATCTTAGTTGTGTGTTTGGATATTCATGGCTCATCGGTTTTCAGAGTTTTGCTCTGTAAATCCCAGGTTGTCCAAAGAAGAGCCCCCACCACACACATGGAGTTTCTAGTGTTTATCCCTGCTTGGTCAGTCTCCCAAAAAAGTTCTAAGAGCACTGCAAGTCAACTAACTGTCCTCCAAAATAACATGACTTTTATAATGTTTCAGGTACAGAAGGTACACTCATTTTTATGGCCTGACATTAAGTTGTAGGGTTGGATTAATGTTACTACACTAAGGGACTTCAATTTCCACCCGGAAAATAAGTCAGATTTGGACCCGAGTAGGCTGATAACCACTATGACATGGTTTGGGCTCTCACTATAAACAAATAAATCTACCCACTTTGCAGGTCACACGCTGGATGGGATCTTTTTGAACAACCCCTACTTCAACCACTCTGCTATTACCCTGGACGGATCAATTGGAGGTTACCTGTCAGATAGAATTGCAGAGGAATCTACAGAGAGCAGCAGTGAATCATAACTTACTCTTCTGAGTTCTCAATAAAATTCAATCATCAGAACTTACATCAGTACTCATGGAAGGCCATCCCAAGACCAACGATAGTATAGAACACATGGTCGATGGCTACAACAATTGGATTGTAAGCGCCCTGGATGCTGTGGCCCCCTCAAATGAAAGAACCCCTCTAAACAAAGAATTTCTCAACCATGGATACCCTTAGATCTACCAGGCAAAACTGTCGCAGGCAAGATCAAAAGTGGTGGGATAACTATGAAGTCTGTGAAAGAATTCTTTATAAAAATAAGCTAGACAAACAGAACAAATTGATGACAGATGCGAAAAAAGAATACTAGTCTGCAAAAATCAGATAAGCAAAGGATTCTAATAAGACTCTTTTATAAACCATTAAAAAACTTACCACACCCGCATCTAGCAACTCGGCAGCTAATAGTCAACAGTTTTGTGACACCTTAGCTGAATTCTTTCAAGATAAGCTGACAACTATTTACAACAGATTTGCCAAAGGTCCCACTCTCAAGGTATTCACAATGCCTACTGCGGAACAACTTCTAACTCTTATTCCAAAAATAAAACCACCCTCCCCCTCAGACTCCTGTCCATCAAGGATCATACAGATGTCCTGTGAAACAATTGCAATTCAGCTAGCAGGTATTTTGATAGCAATATTCAAGACTGGGGTCTTTCAGTCTCAATGGAAATCTGTCTAGGTCCTACCCCTGTTAACAAAAGCCAACCTCAACGCTTTAGACCAGAAGAACTACAGACCTATTGAGAGACTTCCTTTTCCTGCTAAAGTAGCAGAAAAGGTAATGAATGAGCTGCTTCCTTCCTATATTGACACCAGTCATCTTCTAGATGATACCCAATTTGGGTTCAGAAAGGATCATAGTACTGAATCTGCTCTGGTTGTGGCAGAGGAGATCAGAGCAACCCTGGACAGGGGAGGCAATTCCACCATTGTCCTGCAATTCCACCATTATCTGCAGCCTTCGACATGGTCAATCATGGGGTATTGCTCAACAGCTTGTAGGGGCTAAGGATCGATGGTCTTGCCTTTGCCCTGCTTCAATCGCTTCAATCAGCCAGGCAGCTAATTCTGGCAATGGGCGAATTTAAATTCAAAGTGTTTAACTTGCCTTGTGGAGTTCTGCAGGGATCATGTTTGAGCCCCACATTGTTCGATCTATATGTAACCCCATTATCCTTGCTTATAAAAGCATATGGCCTGTCCCTAGCTTCATATGTCGATGACACCCAAATTGTGGTGTCGCTGGCCAAGAACGAGTCGAATGCTGGAGATGCCTTCAGGAACTGTATTAATGATGTCAGCAAATGGAAGGATGTGAATTGCCTAAAGCAAAATAACCTGTCTCTCTGGACACCTTCATGGTGGTCACCCCAAATGGGCTCTCTCACCACTCCTGTGACAACTGTAAAAACATTTGGGGGTATTGATAGATAGTAAACTGAAGCTCACCGAATAGGTGAACAAAGTTATGTCAGCTTCCTTCTGTTCCTTAACGTTAGTGAAAAAGATCAAAATATTCCTCCATTTCGATCTCCTTAAAACAGTGGTTATCTCGCTGGTTCTGGGGAGAGTGGATTATTGTAGTAGCCTCTACTCGATTCCTATGGGTTCCTCTCTGAAGAAACTGTAGATGCTGCAAAATGCTACGGCTCGTTTCCTGCAATAAAATTCCCAAGTACCAGTCTTCGAATGCAGCCATAAAAAATCTACATTGGTTCCCACGTCAGACAGCAGATGGCCTTTAAGGCACTCTGCATGGCTTACAGAACCCTTCATGGTCAGGGCCCCCATCTTTTCAGGAAACATCTGAGATGGTACATCCCTGACAAACTTCTCTGTTCAGCCTTCATTAAAAACTTGATGGTTCCTGCCTTTCAGAAATCCACATGGGGAGGAAAAGCTTTTGATGTCAACAGCTCATCTGTGGATCAGCCTGCCTCTCAAACTTAAAACATCTCCGTCCCTGAATAGATTCAGCAAGACTTTAAAAACCTGGCTTATTGCACAGGCCTATTTGATCCCTCTGCCTTGTTTATATCTTTCCGCAGCTACAGAAGAGCTACTCTCACCTCCCTACGCAAGGGGGAGCCCACACCCTCCAAGCGTAAGACAGGGCTACATAATAGCTACATGTCCCCCACATAGGGTAGGACACGTCCCAAGAAGCATGGGAACCACTCTTAGGGAAAAAACAATCCCGCATCAGAGGACAAAACCATAGACCTGCGGCAGAAAGCAAAGAAGGCTTAATAATCAGCCAAAAACACCTCCTCACCAAAAAGGGGCTGACCAGCAGCCAACTGAAGAGAGGGACTAACCAAGGAGCCCAAGGGCACAGTAACCCTCACAGAAAGTGTAATAGCCACTCCAAAGCCCAAAGTAGAAGCAAGTGGGATAACGCCTCCCACCAAGACCCAGAGAGAGGATCAGTAAAACATCCTACTGAGGAGGAGAAGGGGGAGAAGGGGGACGGAGCCCGCAAGAAGACGCTGTATGGCGGAGTCTGCATGAGTATTAAACAGCAGGACCCCGTCAAAGGGGAGGTCGACCAGACGCTCTCTAATATTTTTCAGAGAAAACAGCATCGCATAGCCAAACATGGCACCGGAGAGCCACAGAAGTGGCCATAGCATGGCCAAGAGCATCGGCCACATCCAAAGTCGCATGAAGAATAAACGCGGCCAACTCTCTACCATCCAACACATGGCCCCACAGATCAGCACAGGCACCCTCATGAGAGACATGAGAAAGAAGGGACTCCACAGAATCCCACAGGCTGGAAGTAGCCCTGGTCAACACACAGAAAGTATTAAGCGCCCGCAAGGCAGCACTGGAAGAAGCGAAGACATTACGTCAACATGAATCTAACCACCGGGCCTAGCGAGACGGATGAAACAGCACCACAGGCAAACATGGAAATGTATTGTGCAGTAGAGCATCTTGAGTAGAAGGGTGGAAAGAAAGACAGACCGGGTCGTGTGGAGCAGGACGATTGCGGTGCAATAGCGCCTGAGGCACCGGAACGCCTGTGGCAGGGCGCTCCTAAAAGAGAATTATTGAGTGACGCTTCAAAAGGAAGGAACAACTCCCGTCCACCAAAGCCCTGGTGGAGAATCTCCAAGAGGTTGTCTGTAGGAAATGGAGTGACAGGTTCACCCATCCTCAGAATACCAGCAGCCGTGGAAATAGCCCGAACAAAGGCAAAACTGGTCTCAGTAGGGCGCCGCGGAGGGGAAGTAATTCCTCCGTGGGTGACGTTGCAGACTGAGCCGCCCATCCCCAAGTCCAGGGGGAAGCAGCCAGCCCCAGGATAGAGGAGGATCCACAGAGGAATGGGGAACCTGAGGGGCCCCAGGAGAGGGCGGGGAGGCCGGTGGAGAAGCCAGCCGCGAGCCACGGAAAGAAGGGTTTGAGGATTTAGGCCTTCCCTGGAAGATGCCGGTGAAAAGGCAACAACACGGCGCGCTGTCTCCGGGGAGGAACGCACCAACAGATGACAGACCTCTGGAGAAGAAGGGACCTCAGGAGACGAATCCAGAACCCAACGCCGACACAGCTACGTGGAGTACGCCACCGGCGCCTGATCGGCGTAGACCGGCGCCGAAGTGGGCCTCCGTGGCACTGGGCCGACTCTTGCCACCACGTGCTCTCCAGGAGAATGGGGTGAGGCCGACACCGGAACGGCGAAGGCGCGGTGCCGAAAAGGCGCTGGCTCGACCTTAGACAGGGCAGCTGCCCTCGTCGATGACCGAGAAGGACTCGGGAAGGCGCCCCAGGTCCTGGCCTCCATCCGCGACTCCACCGGAGCCAGGGAGGAAGGCTCCTGGTGCTGAAACGGTGCCGGCTCGACCTCTGGTGAGGCAGCCGTCTGCTCAGAGGATCGAGGGGGACTCAGGGACAAGCCCGGAGTCCCAGCGATCACCTGCGACACCACAGTGAGCCCCGTAGGGATTTGCGGCGAGGCAGGGACACTAGGTGCCAAAGAGGGGAGCCCGGAAGGACTACACCTTGACGGCGCTACCCTCCTACAACCTGAAGCCGAAACCTTCGGCGCCGGGGCCGGAGCCGTCAGCGACTCCGCGGAAGTCCCCGCACAAGGCAAGGGATCCGCAGACATCGCAGGAGATGGAGGAAGGGCCAAAGAAACCTGTAGCGCCGCAGAATAGGCTGTCATTTGGGCCCTAGTTGCCTCCGTTCCGGGTAACGGCAGGTAGGGAGGTGACAGGCGGGGGGCCTGTCCCGGCGGGAGCCGGCACCCACCGCAAAAGGAGGACAGGGCCTCCGAGACAAGCTGAAGGACCTACCAGCCGGTGAGCCACGCCCTAAGGGCTGCAGCAAAAGATGATTCCGCCAATGAATGCAGCGGCTCCTCGTCTCCAAGGTAGGGGACTGACAATGGGACGACATCGACCTACACAAGCGTGCTGGTAGCAACTTCATCCGGTGCTCCCGCCGTGATTTAGGCTTAAGGTGCTGACATGCGTCGCAACTCTCCGAGTCGTGGTGCTCACCCAGGCACCACATGCAAATCGGGTGAGGGTCCATCGCCGACATGGGACGTGCACAGGAGATACACGTCCTGAAGCCTGAAGGCATTCGCACACTGTTCCATGTAAGGCCCAAGCGTGAAAAAGAAGAGAAGGCCTGAAAACAGGCCAGGACAAAATCTGGATCCGCGTTGCATGCAGAAAGAGAAAAAACTGACGTAGGCGCGCCGGGGTGGGACTTATGTATCCTCGCTGATGTCACGAATGCGGACTACGTCAGGGCGGAGTCAAGTGGTGCCGTCCCCCCGGCGCGCAGGGATGGTGTGGCAGAAAAGTTTTCCGGATCCAGTCTTACGCCTGGGGATAATTCTACATTAAGGAATCTGCGGGTAGTATTCTCTATCAGATCAGATTCACAATTGGTTTAGTAACCTTCCTGCTTTCTCAAATTTGCTTTAAAATGCACCATTTGCCCACTTTTATTTGAAAATTTTCTTCCGGGGGGAGAACCCCCCGAAACCCCTTTAGGTGGTGCAGGGGGAGAACCCCCCGAAACCCCTTTAGGTGGTGCAGGCTCGCTCCCTACGCTCGCTCGCTACGCTGCCTTACTGTGTCCCAAAAAGATGCATCTCCAAAAAGCGTGTCACCAACATGAAAAGTTTGGAAAGCTGTGCACTACAGCAACCAGCATCAAGACGCCCCAGGGCATTTGCTCGCACTTTATAAAATAACGTCATTCCTTTGTTAAAAATGTTTCATTCATGACAACTAGTAAATCTATTAGTTGGTATAACACCCCTAGAAAGTCGAGTCTTACTTCCTAAAGCATCTTATATGACACCCAGGAATACAATAACTTGTTCAACTACAAGCACGGCTGTCTAATTGACCTTACATTTCCAAAAGAAACACGCTCTGAAGAAGAGAATATATTATTATAGATTTGCATTAGGACCAAGGGCCTGGCTGCAGCTGTATTTCTGTTGATTTTCTGAAATAAAGAAAGACACATGCACATGCAATGCTCATACATCTAAAATAAAGATGCACTCTTCTGCAGCATTTCATGCGTGATTGCTAGTGTACAATGTGCACTTTTCAAAAAAAGTAGTCCTCCTCAGTGCCAGCGGTGGTAGGCCAAGATGTCCTTATTTCAAAAAGACTTCATTATTCACCCCTATAAACTTTTAAGTTTTTCCTTTTTCCAGGGCCTAGCACCCGTGACCCAACATGAACAGACTTCAGGATGCATGCAGTTGCTCTGAATGTGCGTGGCGTAAAGACTACCTGTAATTCTCACAGTAAAATCTACCAGACCTATTGCCACCCAGAGTCAGCCCTTATACCCTCAAAAACGACCCAGGCAGTCACCTTTCATCCTAGCCACTATGGTATAGGCTGATCTTCCAACAGCCAAGGGCTACCCTTTTTTCACCTGCAATGCAGACTGTCACTGTCAGCAAGTAAAAGTATCCTGATCACCAAAAATGAGTGTCGGTGGTGGACACCGGCAACCACCAGCACAAATTAAGCACTGTGTTTGGGTGTGACTGGAATACATAGGAGAACTGGAGTTCAGCAATGCCTTTTCCTTGTGGTCATAATAATGTACCAACAGGTAGATAGTGAAAGGAGAGGAGGTATAAGGAGAACTGATGGATTAGGGGCTAACAGATTAAGTCGTGTGGATGAGGTTGACCTAATGAATTGGAATACGTCATCAATTCACAGTCTTGAGGAACCTAACAGCGCACTTTCACAACTTCTTGGAATTTCTTGACTGAAAACAGAAAAAGTCCATGAGAAAGGTGGGATGTAAACATTATTTAGGCAGAAAATGTTCACGCCAAGTGGACATTGAATGTGTTTCTGTAAGTGGCTGTTCAAGTTCTTATCTGTAGAGCAATTCTAATGAAAGAGGCATGACTTGGTGGTCCTTCCTTCTGCATCTTTCGGGGTCAGCATCTGCATTATTTTTTACACTTTGCAAACTTAATGACTAGGCAATGTGTGTGCTGATTAATGAGGCCAATCAGTTAATGGCGTCAATATGCATCCCAAAACCCCAGCTGACGTCACAAACAAAGTAGCATTCTAGACTGCGTATTGTTGGTGAGCGCTGTAGATGCAGGACTTGAGTAAAGAGAACTTTCTTCTCTCAACACTGGATGGCGCCTTTAAAAACATGTTGGAAAGTTGGGGAGCAATTACTGCATTAGCAGTTAATGAGCCACTGACTAATCACTTTAAAAAGTAACCCATCGCCTTTGAAAACCTATTTTCAGGTACTTTGTGGGCATGCATTTCTTGCCCGAGCCTTTGTTCAGTACCTCTTTGTTGAAAGTCGTCATTGTTTACAAGATTTGCATAGTGTGCACATGGCAAAAAAGAATAGTCCAGTGGCGGCTGCCAGCAGGGAAAGGTGGTGGGACAAAACTTAATAAATGAAAATGGAAACTTGCGTGCCGCATTGCCACATCGCTGCTCTTCTGCTCCTGATCACAGGCCCCCAGACTCCCTGCCATATCCAGATGCTGCTCTCATGCTGGTAATACTATTACTCAGCATGAGAGAAGCACTGGAATTGAGCAGAGTGGGCTGGTGTTACGCACTCAGAGGGAATGGGAGCCTGTGCCAACTGTTCTCCATGCAATAGCCTGGAGATATCTAAGTGCGCATGATGGTTTGGCCACCCTAAGACAGACCATGCTGCTGTCAGAGGATGGCCCCGCTCAGCTCTGGCTCCATCATTAAAAATAAGATGATAATAAAACTGCTTTATTATTGTTAAGTCCGGTTCGTGAATAAAGAAAGAAGTCCATTAATCAGAAGGAAGTCTTCTTTATTGTAATTTCCTTCACAGCATCTACCAAGTACAACAGCCTGGAACAGAGGTCTGGCGTAACTGCCAAGCCACGAATCCAGTGGAACGATCCTCACCTTATGAACAACAGGAACAGCATTTTTCTTTAAGATAATCTGATGTTCAAAATTGTGCACCAAACCTAATTTTTCCCTAAACAAAGCATCATGTTTAATGAGTAGTTGATCTAAGGAGAAATTAGTAGTAGTGATATCAACAAAAGATATAGGACAAGAAGTACCAGGTCTCAAAACCATCTTAAATTTACCTTGATCCTTCCAGCCTAAAATATTGTATCCTTTCTTGGCCACATATATCTTAGTTGAAATACATCTGTCCTGAAATGTAATACTGTCATGAAAGAAACCTAACATATCAATATTATGACCACCGAAAGAAATGGTATGGATATCAGGGGGAAGTAATTGAACAGAATTCCAATGTTCATCAAAAAGAACATCAGTAATAAATGTAACTGGTGAACCCGAATCAACAGTTACCTGTAAAGTGACATTACCAATAGTGACATCACACAAAGGACCCTCATCATCCAAATCCGAATCAACATACAAAACAATTTTCTTGGAATCTTTGGCAGTACAAATGTTATTTTCTGTAAACTCCTCTACATTCTCTATGGCACTAACTTTTACAGGATTTTCTATTACATTGCCTTGTGAAATGCCCCTGTATTTTACAATTTAAACATGTTTTACCAAGGGCAGGACAATTCCTTGCGTTGGCTAAATGAGAAAGTGATCCGCACCTATAACATGCACTAGGTTTCTTTGAATCTTTAACATTGTCCTTATTTTTGCTAGGTAAGAACTTTGGTTTTGTACTTAAAGCATTAACTGTTTCACTAAGAGACTCCATTGTATTCTTATTCAATTCTTTCTGAGAAGAGACAGACCTTTCTATACCCCTGGCTAGTTCAAGAGTTTCTTTTAAAGACGGATCCCTACAACAAAGTAACCTCTCTTGCACTTTTTTGTTGAAACAATTTACAATGAATTGATCACTTAAATAAGAATCAATATTACCATCAAATTCACAAGTGGCAATTAGTACTCTTAATTCTGTTAAAAAGGTGTCAATAGTTTCATATTCAAATTGACGTCTAGTGTAAAATTTGTGTCTTTCGACAACAACACTGGTCTCATCAGTGAAATAATTCGCAAGTCTGGAAGCAGCCTCTTTAAAACTGTCCCAATCTGTTTCATTAGTTTGCGTAACTGGAGGTAAATGGTCAAAGATGCGTTGACCTTCAGCCCCTAAACTATTATAAAGGAGTGCTAATTTCCTAATAGGATCGAACTTTTGACCATCTAATGCAATGATGTAATTTTCAAAACCTTTCAACCATTGCTTCCATTTGGTTTTAGGAACTCCAGGTTCTGCTAGAAAATAAGGAGGAGTAACAATGCTACTGGACATCCTAAAACAATAGCGTCAAACACTTCAAAATACAATAAAATAATTATAGTGAACAACTTTAGTGAACAAAAGTAGTGACAACAAGAGTACTAGTTGAATGCTCCACTGCTGCAAAATTTTAAATTTAAAATGTGTGCATAAAATTCCACAAATGTGTCCTTGCTTGTTGAAAGTTCAACTGTTGAAGAAAACAAAAAAACATTTTAAAGTTGAGATGTGCGCACCATCGAAATGAAACAGTGCGCGAAGAAATCCACAGCTGTGCACATCATCGATAAGAATTTGTGCAACTTGAGAAGGAATCTTTAAATGCAAGATGTATGCATCATCGTGAAGAAATAATGCACGTTGCAAATTCTGCGAAATGTATTATAGAATTAGATGTGCACAAAGACTACGTGTCTTTAGACTAGAAGTGAAAGTGTACATCCACGTGAAGAAATCATGCAGGTGTACAGAATACGTGTCTTTAAAGCAGAAATGATGTGTGCATCATCGTGAATAAATAATGCACCTTGTATCAATCAAATGAAGCAGGTATGCACTAAGACTTCGTGTCTTTAAATCAGAAGTGATGTGTGCATCATCGTGAAGAAACAATGCACGTTAAATACTGGTACGATGAAATCGGAAGAAATGCAAGTTGCCGCCGTAAACCAAACAAAGATGGCGGCACATCACGCTGGCTACGTAGTGCGTCATCAAACAGTGCGTGAAATGACGCGTAGCAAGGCTGTGAGGGAGTGGAAGATGGCCGTAGAATTCCGAGAGTTCAGTATTCGAAACAGACGGTGAGTTATTGCCCAGTTAAAATTTAACTTTGAGATAGTGAAGCGCTCACGGAAGGATGAAGGAAAGTCACAGGTCAAAGTGTAATAAACAAAATACGACCTATTCACGAGTCCTTTCCGTTTCTGTGCCCAGGCAAGACCTATCCGCTTCTGCGCTCAAGGAAGGTCTTTTAAATTCGAAATCCTTTCAGCTCCCAAATCGTTCGAGGGACACTGGAAGGTGAAGGAAAAATATCCCAATCGTCGCCAATGTTAAGTCTGGTTCGTGAATAAAGAAAGAAGTCCATTAATCTGAAGGAAGTCTTCTTTATTGTAATTTCCTTCACAGCATCTACCAAGTACAACAGCCTGGAACAGAGGTCTGGCGTAACTGCCAAGCCACGAATACAGAACACAGAACCCCCATCAACAATCTAAATACCAAAGAGACAGACTAGACTGTCCACAATCTAAACCATAGAAACTAAAGAATATAACAATTATCATTTTATTTTACATGTTTTTTGTCTGCTGTCTGAGGCAGTGGTTTGACGCTTCTCCGCCATAACAGACGAGGCGCCGCAAGAGTAGTCAAGTACATTGACCTATTATTTTCCCACAACTGGTCCAGTCTCCATTTCTGTGGTCCCCGCCAAGCTTTAGCACATGTCCTTTCACACAGTCGCACGCACACTACTTCACCCAAGACTGAGCTCTGTGTCTGTTTCAATCGTGCAGAGCTTTTCATAGGAGATTCCCTTTGTGGGCATGTGCAACCAGACTGGGCAGAAAAATCTGACCAGTTTTTTGTTTTTTCCTAGAACCGGGCCCCATCAATTTCTGTGGTGGCTATTAGGGTTCACCTCAGATGTCCGTTCACACACTCAGAGTAGTACTGTCCCGGCTTGTGGTGTCACACACTGCACGTGGGCTGCTTTCATTACTCCAGCAGGGCTCAAGAGAATGGGCTCTGAGTAGAACAACCATCCATTGCAAGGCTGTGGTTGCCACCTCACTAACCAAAAATGCTTTAGTGAGAAGGCCTTTTATTTGATCGAAGCTATGTATTTATGTATGCAGAGTTAACATTTTGATTAGAAAAGATGATGATTATTGTTGATGGAGCAAGTTACTAGCCTATGTGAATGTGTGTGTATGTTTAATGGGCCCAGGTGAGTATATGGTGTTTGAGTACCTGAGGCTGGTAACCCGCTGGATCACTGTTCCTGGCATAAGAGTCAGTTTAACCCCTTTCATGCAGATGACGGCCCCCAGCCATCATGCACCACAGTGCTCGTATGCTGATGACGGCTGGGGGCCATCATGACCGCACCCGGGATCGGAATGTGCCGCACAGGCGCAGAATCGCGGCAGCATGCAAGGGGTTAAATGGGTAACTTAAACCATAGTGGTTGATAGAAGTCCTGTGACAATGGTGCTGTTGTATGTGAGGCAAACTGTGAATATTGCACATTTAAACAATATGTGTATGTGTTGGTATCTGTCATGTGCAAACCTAGCTTACGAGCAATGGAGCACTGAACAGGGGCATGATCCCCGGAAAGATACAAATATTGGGGGAAAATCAAGGATAGACTTTCAAATTCAAGGCAGTGCTCTTTGAAGATATGAGTGTTGAAGTTTTACTCTGAACTGTAGGAGTTTGCTGATCATGTCAATAGGAATGATGTTCCTGAAACTGGGAGCATGAACAGAAAAGTCTTGACTTCAGTTTTTCCCTTCCTGCAATGTTTTGTCGCCTACCTGGCAATGTCAAGGCTCTTGGTCTGGTGGTTGTGTCTCCCAGTTGTGGCCACTTCCTGTGCCACATAAGCTAGGGTCTTGTTGTTCAGGGCTTTAAAAGTGAACGCTGCTTGACTTGAAGATGATCCCGGCTAGAAGGAGAGTAGTAGGAGCGTAGGTTTTTCAATGTGGGGGTGATATGGTTGCATTTCTTTGAGCCCTCGATGAGTGTGGATACCTTACAGGGTTGCTAGGGTGATACCAGGGAGACTGGTGAGCACATTGTTGGCTCAGTTCAGATGCTTGAAGACAAAGGTTTGTATGATTGTCTTTTAGTCATCTTCTGGGAGGAAAACCTTCTCTTTCTTCAAGAGAGAAAGTTGGAACCAGGCTATCTGTTGGTTTGCTGTTTGTATGAGAGATCCATGTGTAGAATGAATACCAGAGCTGTTGCATGGTCTGTCAGCTGAGTGTTGAAGCCTGGAAGCTTTACGTTGGAGAGCCAGGCTGCCATCCGTGGTTGTTTGGTGCTGTTGGTAAATAGCACCAAACAATTGTACAAGTTGTATAACCGAATTTTACAAATGACATGATTATAGTTTGGATACATTGAGTGGGATCAGTTTTTCTTTCTAGGTGCTCTAGCTGCCCACCACACCTGCCCATGGGTAGTGGACAGCATCGTGTCCTGCACATGCTTTTAGAGCTCACAGCTGAGTGACAAATGAAAATTGTGCATTCTGTGCTCTTGTTTTTCATGCTCTCCAAACATCCCGGGCAATATTGGAGAGCCTCCAGTGGCCCTTGCTGCAAGTCCCTCTTAAGCCTTGCACAATGTGAACATGAGTTGAACAGAGACGCCTGTCATCAGTCACTGTCAGTGATTGTTCACATGGCCACTAGGAAGCAAGCAGTCAAAATCATTAGGTCTGCGTTGCTACCTTTTTGTATTCTGTGCCTTCCTTAGTGTTTTCTCTCTGTTATTAGAACACTCACAAGAGCTATGGCACACTAAGGAATTTTGGTTCTCATGTCGTGCAGTTATTTTGAGGTGCAATGTGTCGGAATAAAACTTAATTTTATCTTTGCTCTGCGTCCTGTTACTTTTCAAAAGCAGTGCTAAACAGCTGTTGACACTGTCGTCCACCATAATATATCACAGGTCTTGTGTCAAATGCTCTCATGCAAATGTGGACGGCCATCTTGGAACGGTTTTGTTAAAATAGGAAATCATTCAAAGCTGGCCACTCAGGTGTGCAGATACATGGGCAGCCATTTTGGAGTGATTTGGTATAATTTCAAAGATTTGTATGTATATCACTTATGTGTTGATATTTGCGTGGAACCTAGCACAAGAGCAATGGAGTGCTGGACTGGGGGCATGGGCTGGGAAGATACAAATATTGGGAGAGATCAAGGGTGAACAGTCAGGTGAGGATTAGTGCTCCATAAAAACATGTCTCTTTAGCTTTTTTACCCGTAGGAGGGTTGATGCTGATCTGATGTTGACAAGGATGCTGTTCTACATCCTGGGAGCATAATCAGAGAAGACTTGCCTTCCGGTGTTTTGTCACCAGTCTGGTAATATCCAAGCTCCTGGTCTGGCATTGTCCCACAGACGTGGCTAACACATGGCAGCTATTTTACCATCAAAAGATGGTTGACAGTCATTTTAAAATGGCATATTAAAAAGTTAAGTATGGACTGAAATGCTGTGGAAGCACCTAAGAGAACCTCGCAAAATAAATTCATTAAAAACATAGGGGCCGATTAGGATGGCGGTTTTTCCGCATCCTCCGGGCCGGCGGAAGTGTCCGCCGGCCTGGAGGATGCGGAAAAACCGCGGCGGAGACTCCAAAGACCCACCGCCAAATTAGGATGGCTGGTGGGTCTGGAATTCCGTCCGCCGCTTTTCCGCCGCGGTCGGCTTCCGACCGCGGCGGAAAAGCTATAACATGGCAGGCGGTGTCTATGAGACACCGTCCGCCATATTATGATGTTGGTGTAAGTATGCTTTTCCACGGCGGCTTTTCCGCCATGGAAAAGCATACGGACATTCACTTTGGGGGCCCGTTGCGGGCCCCCTGGGTGAATGGGGGGTGGGGGGTGCACATGGGGGGTACCTATGGTACCCCCCTGCATTTGCGTACACAAAGCAGCAGGCACCGTGCGGTGCCTGCCGCTTTGTGCATGTAAATGCAACACATGCATTTTTAACATTGCGGCGGGTGCAGCTTGAAGCTGCACCCGCCGCAATGTTAAAAATAGAGGATGTGACCGCCACCCTGGCGGTCACATCCTAATTGCCATGGAGGGACCGCCGCTGCCCATGCGGACGGTCCCTCCTACTCAGGGGTGGCGGACGGACGCAAGTCCGTCCGCCATCCTAATCGGCCCCTATATGTGAGAATGGCCTCAATGTTTTCAGCAAGTATGCAACTTTCCACCAAAATAGCCTTCCACAATATACATACTATGTTATACGCATACGATGTAATTATATTCGACCTAACCCTAGTTGGTTTACAAAGAAGCTTCCAGGCACTTCATAATTATACGGAGGAAAATTATCTTATACCTAACATCGCAAAAACAAAAATAGTTCCATTTTCAGGAAGAAAAAAGAGCGATAAATTCAGTTGGTCCCTAGGGGGAAAATGGTGGAAGTGGTAAATGAATATACCTATTTAGGTCGAATTTTCACGAAGTCTTTACCAAATAGGCCCCATACCCTGAATCTGACCCGGAAATCCGATGTGCATGTGGGAGCACTCTCACGGTTATACGCAGCATCTGGACAAAGACACTTTTTTTCCATGCTTAAGGTATACAGCGCCAAGATCCCACCAGTATTGTCATACGCTCTCGAATATATACCAATAAGCCAATGGAGTTTTTTAGATCTAAAAGAAGGAAAAATCCTACGGAAACTAACGAAGCTGTCTCAGGCGGTACCAGTACAAGCTCTCCGCCCTTGAGTACTAATTAACAAGTTCCTATGCCCGAGGAATTGCCAATATCATCAGGTGGGCGTACAATCTCCTCCACGCGGAAGAAGGAACGCTTCGATCTCTGCTCAAAATAGAAACATTTGAATGTGATTCGTCGAAACATGTATTTTCAAAAAATGCTTCATCCGCTTTCAAGTTATCAGAGACTAACATCAATCTGTTACTATCTTGGACACCTGCCCAGCTGAAACTCTTTTTAAAGCACTTTACTCCAAGACTTAGTTTTGACCTTGATTCTCAGTACTGCTTTAAATTGCCTTTATATAAGAATGTTACAGAAACTATAGCTTTTAAGAAACCTCAGCAGTATATTAACTTTAATTTAAACCATGGGGTCAGGAGATCGATTGTTCAGCTCCGATTTGGGATTCTTCCTGTAAAAACCGTCACATCTAGGTGGCAACTAAAAGAAAGCACTATTTGTAATTTGTGTAATGGTGGAGAGCAGGAGTTGGAGCATTTGTTGTTTATCTGCCCAAATGCGATAGTGGTAAAGGCAAGAAAGAGGTTTTTACAACCAGTTTATACCAAATGTAGAATTAATTCAGTACAGGAACTGATTATTTTATGTAAAGCTCCGCCAAACGAATTTGTTTGCTACAATTTGTACAAATTTTTAAAACCATTTGAAACTTTTAACAAAACAGTGTAAAATTGAATACTGTGCATTAAATATGTGTGGTTCTCAGTGGAGAACCAAATCAAATAAATAAAAATAAACTTGAAACTTGAAACTTGAAACTTAATGTGAGAATGGGAATGGATGGGAGCAATAGATGGCCGAGGGTTGGGATGCAGGACGATTGCGAAGGTAGAGTGAGGAAACAGATATGCTCCCATGCAGTGCTAAACCAAGTGACAAATAGTTCAACTTATCTAATTAAAACAATGTTAACAACGTGGGACGAAAATATGAATATGGAAAAAACTATCAAATTAAAAGCATCAAACTGAGATAGACAATAAAGCCATCCAATCATGAACAATGGTCTAACCCAAAGTCCACTCTAAATATTGTAGTGTATACTGTAGTTCTTAAAAACTAAGGGGCATATTTACAGGTCATGGGACTGAGACAGCACTGGTTACCGTAATGGACAACCTGCGGATGCAACCTGCGGATGCGGGCGGACAGGGGACAATCTGCAACATTGATCCTGTTGGACCTGTCCGCCGCTTTCGATACAGTTAACCATGTCACCTTGCTGACAACACTGGAAGAAGCGGGAGTGGCAAATACATCTCTACGTTGGTTTCAGTCCTATCTGGAGGGTAGACGGCATGCTGTTGCCCTACCCCCTTTTCGATCAGATTTTACCACCAATGAGCTCGGGGTCCCTCAGGTTGTCGCAGGGATCCTGTTCTCACACAGAACTGTGCATAGAGACTTGGAACCTCAGTGAATTAGGGTGTGCCAAAACTCACCTTAGTACCCAAAATCCCCTACCAGACTAGCAACAGTGTCTCATTGGTTCTTACAAACTCCCAATGCTTAGACAAACCAGAACATGGACTTAGAACACCTCATGTAACGTGTAACACATGAACACTCTTTCGTTATACCAACATATCAATCCAGAACGAGGAGTAAATGAATACACGTGCACATTTGAAATGTTTATTTTCTAATGCAGTGTTCTCAAGCGCAGTATCTTAGCTAATACAAGCAAACATATTATAAGAAACAAAGTAATCAGCATAGTTACTAGTCCATAGAATACAAAAGGAGAAAGCATGTTAAAATGCTAGAGGGGAGAAGGCTAAATTGCACCTAAATCTTACCCTCCCTTTGCTAGTATATTATTTTATATCTAAGAAGGTCTCTTTGGGTTTTAGCAGGGCTGCCCCATACCTCTGATCCTAGTGGAAAGGGATCACATCATCTTCCACCAGCTCTCTGCATGCAAAGCATCATCAAGTGTGTGCGTATGCTCTGTGTAGTGCGATATTAAACGCGCCTAAAACAGAGTTGGCCGCAGCTGCATGTATGTTATGTCTAGAATGTGCGAAGATCAGACCTCACAACAACCACTGTGTTGAACTATTCTTGAAGGCCTCGGCACTCACTGTACAGACATAGCTTACCAAGCAAAGCTGATACAAAAGCAAAACATGTTATTCTCGTGTGAAGCAAAATATTCTACCGGGCTCAAAGCTCTAATAACAATAGGTGCCGTGTGCAGAAGCAGCAGAAAGGTATAATGGCGTTTAAACTCCTAATAAGCTCATGCTAACTTAACACAGTGTGAAGGCAAAGCATATCTACATGACACCCTCCCTTGATCCGAGCACGGATAAGATAAGATAAGATAAGGTAAGATAAGATAAGATAAGATAAGATGATAGGGCAAATTTTGAAATGCAGAGTTCAAGAACGACAGTCGGCTCAAATTTGTGCAAATTCACCCAAAAACAAAATCTCAGAATCAAGAAAGTTTAGTCATTGGCTTTAGCAAAGTCAATAGGCCTGGGGCAGAGAAAATTGTCATATGCCAGAAAATAATAATAATAAAAAAAAAAATCAATAAATGGTGATGATATACTTCATCCCAACATTGAATATGCAAAATAAGCAGCAACAGCTTCCAATAGGAAGTCACTGTTCTCATCCGAAAATAGATCAGCCATCCAATTTAATAGCGGGAAAGAACATACATAATCTTGAATAACCGGAGCCTCCAGCACCATCAGAGGGCAACTCGGTGGGTTCTCGATGAAGCTGTGTGCCAAGAAATCTTGCGCTGCTGCGAACACATTCCAATGACTCAGTATTCCATGCATCGCTGCAAAGGCCATAATCCCTCCATCAGAACAAAGCAATTCATGAGCAACTAAGGGGCTCATGAGCTGGTTATAATCCACATCAGGAGACACCGTATTGCAGAGACACAAATCCAGGGCCCAGACGAAATCGCAACTCAGGCAATGAAAGACAGGCTGGACACATGTGAAATAGGAAAATCGAAACGATAATCCATCAGCTGCACTTAAGGTGGCAAGTGGCAGCGCTCCATAGTATTCAAGCATTCTGTTGCGAAACAGTGCCCGTCACGACAGCTCGTCTTGAAACACAGGATGTGCATCCATTTTGAATAAAACAAAACAGCAATAGAACGCCTGCAGCCAGCGACAGTAGAATGGGAAATCCACTAAATAGGCTGGAAAAGACCGAATGAAAGAAAGCAGGAAAGACCCCAAATATACTCTGAAATGAAGTAACAAGGCCGCTGCTAACTACTTTAAAAAAGTGCGCCAGGCCAGTTGTGGAGGATGCATTAAAGATAGTGTGAATTAATTCACCGAAATGCAACGGCAAGTCAGTATTTAATAAAGCATGCACCTCTGTGCGGGTGTTAGCTACGTGAAGGACAAATGTTTCACGAGCAGATTTGAGGGCAACTTCTTTTTGGGACAATAGAGCTCTTATGCGACTCATCTTATTGAACTCTGCTTTCAAGGTCGGAATCTTCGGCCAGATGGAAACATCCAGTTTCCCATGCGTGGGTGGATACATCACATTTTTACAGCAAACCACACGCTCACTGACGGTAACGACATAAGCAATGCCTTTTATTAACCCACAGCAATCCTCATTGTTTAATAGTAAATAACTCCCATTTGCCAGTAATGTGAATGTGGGAACGATAGCAGGCACGGGTGTACCTTTCAAAACACAGGCTAAATTGGGCTCATCTTGATTACAGGAGCCGTGTAATTGGATATGTCTACACATTAATGAGTGATCCGGCGTTTCAGTGCATTCTTCACCATTCAATTAAACTTCCTTGCCCTCCCTGAGGCATTTATAAGTAAAAGGAAGCGAACAGGCTTCATGGAGATAGGAACTACCAAGAGGCTCGTATCTACCAATGGCAAAATACTTCATACAATTTTTAAACTTGAAAAGAGGAAACGGTAGAGTTATCAACCCGTGGATAAGCCACGTTGTAGTAGTGGCCTCTGCCACAGAAAACGGTAAAGACTCCAATCGTTCAATGTGTAACATGGAAAAAGTGGCATCTTTCATTGAAAGCAAACGTTGCTTTTCAGTCAAATTAAACGGGGCAAATAGAGAAGAGGTATTCATGTAATGCCATGGCACTTTTCCGGCCTTAAGCGTCTGCAGGGTCCATGCAAACTGCATAATAGAACGCAATTGATTCTGACCATGGTACAATGCAGACACTTCATCTTGCACAATATGAACAACAGATGACACAATATTGTCCAATGTGTAAATGCGGGAAGAAAGTGTGTTAATGCTATTATCTACAACTGCTAGCACTTTTTCTAAATTAGCTTGAGCTATAGCTCTAAGGCGGGTAGCCGCCTCAATCTGGGATGTTTTCCAGAATTCGTTATAAACAGCATATATCCATCTTTTAGATCTACCTTTAGCCGGGCCTTTTATGAAATCATTCAAATCAACATCGTCAGTCAGTTTAGTCAAATGCTGTTTAACTGACGCCAAGGTAGAATGTTTGAGCCAATTCTGACATAATTTGCCTACTGAATAGGTGGTCACAAAATGGTCACTTTCAAAACGGGGATCCACCCTGACCTGTGTAAAGCCTTGAGCCAAACTCAGAAAACAATGCTGGCACGAGTCAGCACTTCTGTGCCAGAGCAACCAGCCAGTGGGATCCAAACTGGATATGTTAAAAGAAGAATTCAGCACCAGAGTTTGCAACTCTTGAATCGAAAATTTTGTAGTATTACCCCAACCTGAATATCCTTCCAAATCAGGGAAAGAAGGAGCATTTATTCTTTTAAAAGTAGCCAATCCAAAGCATGTTGTCTGTGAAATGGTAGAATTTAAAAACAACATATGGTTCGGGATGAGACATGCACGGTGCAAAGCCTCAGTGCCTTGCACCTGCCAACTTTTAGAACCCCAAACAGATTTAAGGTCAACTGTTTCCTTCCACAACTTGTAGCCTCCAACAGCTAACTGGTCCAGAAAGGACTTCGACTACAATAATTTGGTATCGGTAAGTCTAACTTTGGATGTGGACTTTTCGGTCATTTTAAAATAAAATGCATTGGGATTTGACTGATTAAAATCGGTGAAATAAGTGAACTTTTTCAAAAAGGAAGCAGCACTGCCTTGTATTGGAGCCGGCCAATGTTCCCATTGTGTATAATTTACAGTGTTCCTCCTGGTATTAGTTTTATGCAGGTAGTGATTGCCAAAATGTTGATAACAATATAAATCACCGTAATTAGCAGATTCTAAATACAAATCTTCAGCATCAAAAGCAGCATAATATTTCAAATCAGAAAACAATGCTTCTACGGCCTGAACATCCCAATCATCAGAACGTATATTTTGTTTAACTACTTCCCCCATGTTAACTCTAAGCACATTAGGGACATTTATAACCTCAGTGGGGCCTTGGATTTGAAATTTAACAGCATCCCATACAATCCCATCTAGGACAGGCCAAGCAGTGATGTTAACAAAAGCCAAGTCTCTTTTCAATCTGTGTGATGAGGAATGGGGTGCCAATGTTCCATTGATATGTCGAATGCATGTTCTCTCCTCGAAATAGTGTCCATTGACGAGACGGAAAAAATAAAACACAAAACCAATTGACATAACAAGGTAAATCGAAAAAAGCACCAGCCAAATATAGGTCCAAGGGGGAATCAAAAAATGTTTTTTAAACAGCCTTGCTTAAACTGTAATCCTTGAAGGCTTTTTTGATGTGTGTGAAACAGTGTCAAATGAAAATCTGGATTCTGTGGCCAAGCGAGTTTGTAAATCAGGTATCGATAAGTCAATTGTGTAAGTGTAGTCAGTTTCATCAATGTGAGTACCAGGCAATGTACTCAATAAAGGACTAGAAATTGCAGGCATCTCGAAGGCAACCTCAGGCACTGGATTAGAAGCCGGGGCCAAAAATTTATTCCTCACAATCGAAGGACATGAGACTGCCGGTGTCATACTAAGAAGAATCGGCCACTCTGTGTATTTTGACATTGTCAATGGAGATATACCTGTTTTCCTTACGACCTGGAAGTGGTGGTAAAATGACTGTTCTTGTGCCCTTCACACCAAGCACTGGAACTGGAGCGCGATAAGAGGGACCAAATTCTTTCTTGTTTTCGATCTTCTCCCAAACCAATTCTCCAATTTGGGGTAGCCAGCCAACTACCGGGATCTGCAACGCATCATCCGAGGTGGAGGGCAAATGTTCCTTTGCAATACTGTCTCTTGTCTCTTGTAGAGTTTGTAAAACATTGCAATGTTCATCTACGTCAAAGGAGGCAGCAACAGCCGCCGAGTCTAGACCGTCAAAGTCCGGTACATACATCTTGATACCAAAGAGCATTTCGTATGGGGTCCGCCCACCCAGAGACCTTCCAGGGAGATTATTAAGTGCACGCTGCACGCCATTGAGGTGGGCTAGCCAGTTCTGGCCAGTGCCTATAACTCAAGCTGTCAAAGACTGCTTTACGTCACGGTTCATCCGTTCCACAACACTATTACCCTCAGGTCTGTATGGAGACGAAAACTTGACTTGGACCCCAAACAAAGCCATGGCATCCTTATACGCCTTAGAGGCAAAAGCAGGACCCTGATCCGAATGGAAGGTACCACAGGCAAAAATCCCTACAAAGACACGCAAGTCTCTTATGACAGTCCGTGAATCAGCGCTGCGGTGAGGCCATACCCACACAAAGCGTGTGCATGAATCAACTGCTACTAAGATACACTTATACGCAGTATCAGAAGAAAAAGGTCCGCAGTGATCTAAATAAACACAACCAAGTGGTTTATTAGAACTGTGTCTGGGGCATACACGCAGCAGTTGAAGGCTTAATCTGCTGGCAAATGTCACATTGAAGGACATAATCACGCGTCTGTTTGTACAGTCCCCGCCACCAGAAACGCTGTTGTAACTGAGCCACAGTGGCTGAAACGCCCGCATACACAGACGCATCTCTTTCATGGGCCGCTGTGAGCAATGTGTGTCTACAATCTGCGTTGGGAATTAATCTCTTACCAACGTCAGGTATTTTCACATAAGGAACTTTATCAGGACTTAAGTGGTATGAATACTTCGAAGGGAACCCCTTAGGATATGTACTTCCCTTCTCAGTCGCAGCAACAGCTGCCAAGATATCATCATCAATCTTACTTTTGGAACGTGTAACTGCTGCAACCAAATATGTCGACGCTGCTGATTTTGCGGCCTCATCGGCAAGCGAATTGCCAACAGCGTGGACTTCCACGCTCTGATGAACAAGAGTATGAATTACAAACACGAGTGGCAACTGCTCTTTAAGCTCAGCCACTCAGATCCAGATCATTTTATGTTTTATTGTGCTACCCTTGGAATCACGAAAATCATTCTGAATCCAAAATAACAGGTTTTCATTGTAAGACTGGACACAGTAGTAAGAATCACTTACAATAAGAGTTGTCACACTAGGATCAGCGAACTCCAATGCAAGCATCAGAGCATGAAGCTCTGCCAATTGTGCGGTGCAGTCCCCTAGCGTCTGCGTGTGCACGACTCTGGACTTGAACTCATCGTTCACCATGGCACCCACCATAATGGCACAAGCGGAGACGTATGTGTGTTTAGAACCATGCGCAACTTGCGCTGAACCATCAGTGTATATGATGCAATGGAAATCCTCCAATTGCCGCATAGCTAAAGGCGCAGGATGAACAAATTCATATTGCAAAAACTTCTGCGACTGTAAAGAGGCGTCAAAAATAAACGTGGCATCCGGAGATGTCAATGATGCTGCCCATTGTATCCACCGTGGCTGCAAAGGATTAGTTACTTACCTGTAATCCTAGTTCTCTTCCAGGGGTATCCTCAACAAAGTCATCAGCATTAGGATATTCCTGCCCATGCGCGGGACCCCGGAAACACTATATTATATGTGCCCCACATATATATAACCATATATATACATATATATATATATATATATAAAAATAAGCAATTGCAGCCTAATAAACACTAGAGCTGAATCATGCTGTAAAGAATTTCCACCATACATGAATAACATGCATTAGAAACATGAGAAACAACAATAAAGTTTGTTTTGGAACTGTTTTAATGCTCAGAAAACAGTAGAAATTCTTCTAAAACACTGAAATCATAGGAAGCTCCCAGGCTGCATTGCAAACACACAGTCTAAAAAGACTGAAAAGCTAACCTGTAGCTGCATGCAATAAACTGACACCGTGCCTTTAAGGCACTCCTGACCCCCAGCTTCCCATCATGCCTCAGGGGTGACAGTTAGGTCAGTTGTTCTTTGCGGAGACTGAAAAACCCCTGAAACTAAGAGGGTAACAATATCTCCAACTTAAAATAGTCCTTTGCCCGGGGAGGCGGGAGGGTTGCATATGACTTTGATGAGGATACCCCTGGAAGAGAACTAGGATTACAGGTAAGTAACTAATCCTTCTCTTCCAGGGGATCCTCATCAATAGTCATAAGCATTAGAATAGAATAGCGAGCCTCACCTCATCTCCCTGTGGGCACAGGAAAAATACAGTAAATATATTTAGTAAGCTTAGTTAAAAACACCAAGCTAGGATAGAGTAAAAAACCACTATCCAAACAGATTCCTCAAGGAGGCCTGTCCTACTTGAGCATCAGCCCCGGAATCAGACTCTAGGCAGTAGTGCCTAGTAAAAGTATGAACTGATTTCCAGGTGGCAGCCTTGCAAATTTCTGATATAGGGACATCATGCAAGAATGCAACAGTGGCCGCTTTCCCCCTGGTGGAATGAGCCTTGGGAGATAAAGGTAAGGGCCTTTTCGCCAGCTGATAAGCTAAGGTAATGCATGAAACAATCCATCTAGAAATGGATCTCTTAGCGGCTGGGAAGCCATTTCTCATGGCGCCATAATTAACTGATTGATGTGAAAATCAGACACCACCTTAGGGAGAAAAGAAGGATGCGCCCTCAAGACTACTCTTTTATGGTGGAAACCAGTGTAAGGATCATTGGAACAAAGCGCTTGTATCTCGCTTACTCTGCGCGCTGATGTAATCGCTACTAGAAAAGCGGCCTTCCAAGATAGGTGCTGTAAGGAAGCTCTGTGGATGGGCTCAAAGGGAGGGCCCATCAACTTCGATAACACCAGGTTCAACTCCCACGGAGGCGAAGGGTTTCTAACGGGGGATACACTTTCTTTAGCCCCTGTAAGAAGTCCTTAACCACCTGCATTTGGAAAAAGGGGGGCTGACTAGGTGACTTCCTGTAAGCTGTAATGGCAGACAAATGCACTCTGATCGAGGCATACTTAAGACCAGATCTTGCTAGGTACAGAAGGTAAGGGAGAATAACATCCTCCTGTCCCTTCGTGGGATCAAAGTGATGCTCTCTACACCAAAGAAAAAACCTCTTCCACTTAAACGCATATGACGTTCTTGTGGATGGTCTTTTCGCTTCCTTTAAAATATCCGTATTGTAGGACTTCAGGAGCCATGCTGTCAAGCTCAGTGAGGGAGGGTTGGGATGAAGAATCCTCCCTCCCATCTTGCAAAGCAGGTCCGGCCTGCAAGGTAGTCTCCCGTGCGGGAGTACTGACAGATGTAGAAGGTCCGGGTACCACCACTGCCGTGGCCAGTCCGGAGCTATCAGAATCATGGTCATGTTGGATCTGAGTAGCTTGGACACCACCTTCGGGATCAGGGGCAGCGGAGGCAAGGTGTAGGCAAATGTCCCTGACCAGTCCATCAAAAGAGCATTCCCTCTTGTCCCTGAACGGTGGAATCTGGACGCGAAGGCGTGGCATTTTGTGTTTTCGTCGTCCGCGAAGAGATCTATTTCCGGACGACCCCAACGATGGAAAAGGTCTGACACCACCTCGTCGTGCAGCACCCAGTCTGGCTGATCTTCGAAGTACCTGCTGAGAGCGTCTGCCTTGACGTTTAGCTCTCCTGGAAGATGCCCCGCCACCACCGAGAGGTTCCGGGCGAGCAGCCAGTGCCAGATGGTCCGAGACTCCAGGGAGAGCGGACGTGACCGTGTTCCACCTTGCTTGTTCAGGTAGAACATGGTCGTCGTGTTGTCTGTCTGGACCAGGACTGAATCGGACTTGATCGCAGGCAGGAAAGCTTTCAGAGCTAGATGGACTGCCCGGAGTTCCAGCATGTTGATGTGGTAGGTCTGTTCTTTTGCCGACCACCCTCCTTGAATCTGGAGGCCTTCCATGTGCGCGCCCCAGCCTTGCAGAGATGCGTCTGTCACTACCGATTGCACTGGTAGCGGTTGGTGAAAAGGGACTCCCACCATCAGATGGACACCCCCGCGCCGCACGGCCACCAGCTGCTGCGAGTGCCCCCCCTGCCGGTCTACCTCGCTGCCGCCGCGTGACCACGCCCCCTGCCTCCGAGCGGCGTGGTCCGTGACAGCCTGACAGGACCCTGTGGTTTTTTGCTGTTTAATAATTGTTTTTGTCAAACTGTATTGCCTGTTTTCCTAGTTCTTGTAAATTTCCTTCCTGCTTTCCTGTTGCACTGCCGCCCTTCGTACTCCCTCCCGCTTCCCGCCACCGCCGCTAACCCCGCCCCTTTTTCCCTTCTGTACCCTCCCCGCTCCCGCCTCCCAGCTGCTCCGCCCCCCCGCGCACTTCGCCATATATGGCGACCGTGCGAACGCGCAGCGTTGACGCGCAGCGGGCGCGCCGATTGTGCGCCGAAGGCGCGCCAAAGGTAAGCCCGTCTGCGCCCGTCCGCGCCTGGACCGCGCCCAGTGCCAGGACCCCTGGCCCCCACCGACGGAAGCCGACCCGACGAACCTACAACGCCGCGGAACTCCTCGCACTCAACGCCGGCGGCATCCCGGGATGTCACCGAGCCACCCCGAAGCACACCCACGGACCCTTCAGCTGCCACTCCTGCAAGTTCACCTGCATCCGGACCTACCCTGCACCAGCACCCGCCAAGCCGAACACCAGCAGCAACCACCTCAAGTGCATCCTGCTCAACACCCGCTCCGTCCACAGACACGCCATCGAACTCTGGAACCTCCTCAACACCACAGCCCCTGACATCGCCTTCCTCAAGGAGACCTGGATGAACGCCTCCTCAGCGCCCGACATCGCCATCGCCATCCCAGAGGGCTACAAGATCACCCGGAGGGACCGCACCGCCAACCAGATGGGAGGAGGCATCGCCATCATCCACAGAGACACCATCCGCATCACGACCAACACCGACGACACCCTAACCACCGCCGAACACCTGCACTTCCAGATCCACACCGACCCGAGGACCACCCTCAGAGGCACCCTGATCTACCGACCCCCGGGACCACGCACACGATTCAGCGAGGACATCGCCGACTTCATCAGCCCGCACGCCCTCCCCTCCGCCGACTACATCCTCCTGGGGGACCTCAACTTCCACCTGGAGAACAACAACGACCGCAACACCACCACCCTGCTCGACAACCTCGCCAACCTCGGACTCAAGCAGCTGGTGTCCACCCCCACCCACCTCGCCGGACACACACTCGACGCCGTCTTCTCATCCAGCAAAGACATCGCCTTCAGCCACGCCACAGGACTCCACTGGACGGACCACAGCTGCGTCCACTTCACCTTCAAAAGAACGACGATCCACCATCACCAGCAACAGGCTGCCCGAAGAAGCTGGAACAAGATCACAGCCGACCAGCTCACCGCCTCCCTGAACCAGCACCCTCCTGCCAGCTCAGCGAACCCCAGCCAGGCCGCCGACAACCTCACGAAGTGGATCAGCAACTGCGCGGACGAACTCGCCCCCCTGAGGGCCCCGCCCAGCAGACCCGGCAGCAGAAAAACCCCTTGGTTCACCGACGAACTCAAGAGCTCCAAGAAGAACTGCCGAGCCCTCGAGAAAGTATGGAGAAGGGAACCAACAATGGACAACATGACCACCCTCAAGCTCGCCACCCGGAAACACCACCAACTGATCCGCGCCACCAAGAAAAATGCATACAAGGACCGGCTGGACAACAACGCACACAACTGCAAGGAACTCTTCAACATCGTGAAAGAGCTCTCCAACCCCAACGCCGGTAACAACGACATCACCCCGTCGCAAGACCTCTGCAACTCCCTCGCCTCCTACTTCCACAACAAGATCGCGGACATACACAACAGCTTCAGCATCCAACCGACGCACGCCACAACCGCAGCAACGCCACCCACCACCACCCTCCGCGCCTGGACTCCGATCAGCACCGAAGACACCATCCGCACAATGAACTCCGTCCACTCCGGATCTCCGACCGACCCCTGCCCTCACCACGTCTTCAACAAGGCCGACGTTGTCATCGCACCCCACCTGCGGGACATTATCAACACCTCCTTCGACACCGCCACCTTCCCGGAGAGCTGGAAGCACGCAGAACTCAGCGCTCTACTCAAGAAACCTACAGCGGACCCAACCGAACTCAAGAATTACCGTCCCATCTCGCTCCTCCCGTTCCCGGCCAAAGTCATCGAAAAGACCGTCAACAAGCAGCTGGCCGCCTTCCTCGAGACGAATGGATCCCTCGACCCCTCACAGTCCGGCTTCCGAGCCAACCACAGCACCGAGACCGCCCTCATCGCCGCCACCGATGACATCCGAACCCTGATGGACAACGGAGAAACAGCGGCCCTCATCCTCCTGGACCTCTCCGCGGCATTCGACACTGTCTGCCACCGCACCCTAGTGCAGCGCCTCAGCAACATCGGAATCCAGGAGAAGGCACTGGAATGGATCACCTCCTTCCTCGACGGAAGAACACAGAGAGTCCGCCTACCACCGTACAAATCAGAGGCCACCGAAGTCATCTGCGGCGTCCCTCAAGGATCCTCGTTGAGTCCCACCCTCTTCAACGTCTACATGAGCCCCCTCGCGGCCATCGCACGCCAACACAACCTCAACATAATCTCCTACGCCGACGACACCCAGTTGATCCTCTCCCTGACCAACGACCCCGCCGCCGCCAGAGCCAACCTGCACGAAGGGATGAGAGATGTAGCCGAGTGGATGACGACCAGCCGCCTGAAACTGAACTCAGACAAGACGGAGGTCCTCATCCTGGGCTCCTCGCCCTCCGCCTTGGACGACTCCTGGTGGCCCCCCGCCCTGGGCACCGCACCCAAACCGACGGACCACGCACGCAACCTGGGCTTCATCCTGGACTCCTCCCTCTCCATGACCAGACAAGTCAACGCCGTCTCCTCGTCATGCTTCAACATCCTACGCATGCTACGGAAGATCTTCTGGTGGATCCCCACCGAGACCAGGAAGACTGTCACCCAGGCCCTCGTCACCAGCCGACTGGACTACGGCAACGCCCTCTACGCCGGAACCACCGCCAAGCTCCAGAAGAGACTCCAGCGGATCCAGAACGCCTCAGCCAGACTCATCCTCGACATCCCACGAAACAGCCACATCTCCGGACATCTGAGAGACCTGCACTGGCTCCCCGTCAACAAAAGAATCACCTTCCGTCTCCTCACCCACGCACACAAAGCCCTACACGACCAAGGCCCGAGCTACCTCAACAACCGAATCAACTTCTACGCTCCCAAGCGCCACCTCAGATCATCCAGCCACGCCCTCGCCGCCGTCCCACGCATCCGAAGAGCGACAACAGGAGGAAGGTCCTTCTCCTACCTGGCCGCCAAGACCTGGAACTCCCTCCCGACCGACCTGCGCCTGACCCAAGACCACCTCTCCTTCAGGAAGAAGCTCAAGACCTGGCTGTTCGAGCAGTAACGGCACCCCCCCCCCTCCTAGCGCCTTGAGACCCTACGGGTGAGTAGTGCGCTCTATAAATGTACTGATTGAGATTCTGCTGCTGGGTCCACCATGAGAGTGAGGATCTGGCCGCCTGAGAGAGAGAGATCTGATCCTCCCAGCGACCGGTCGACTGATCCCACTGGTCCTCTAGAGTCTGCTGCAGAGGACGCATCCTCAGCCTGGCATTGGGAATTAGGAAGATTCAGGACACCATGGACCCTAGCAGGGATGCCACCTGCCTGACTGTCGGATTCTGCGCTTGGAGGAGAAGCCTGCATCTGTGCTTCATGGAAGACAGTCTCTCCTCCGAAGGATATGCTCTTCCCAACGCTTGTGTCCAGAACGGAGCCGAGATAGTGAATGGTCTGGGTAAGCTGCTGCACAGACCTGTCCCTGTTGACATGCAGCCTGAGGTTGTACAAATGCTGCAGGCAGAACTGGAGGTCGTGACTCACTTGCAGTGGGGAAGGACCTTTTAGCAGCCAGTCGTTCAAGTATGGATATACGAAAAGCCCTTTTCTGTGAAGAAAAGCTGCCACCACTGCCATGCATTTGGTGAAGACTCGCGGAGCGGACTTCAGACCAAAGGGCAGAACCTTGTACTGGTAATGTTTGTGACTGACCACAAACCGCAGGTACTTCGGATGTCGTTTTGCGATGGAGATGTGGAAGTACGCATCTTGGAGGTCCACCGAACACATCCAATCTCCTACTTGCAGATGTGGACATATTTGGTGAAGGGCTAACATGCGAAACTTTTCCTTCACTATGACTTTGTTCAGTAGTCGAAGGTCCAGAATTGGTCGAAACTTGCCCTCCTTTTTTGGGGGCAAGAAAGTATCGAGTAAACTCCTCTTTTCGAAGCAGCTGCAATTGATGGGGACGAGACTTTTTTTGTGGAATGTCCTTCGGAAGCGTAGCGCATATCCATTGCTCAGTATATTCGGCACTCAGCAATCTTTTGTGATGCTGGCCCACTCTGCTAGATGTTGAGAAGCACTTCCTCCCACTGGAGTGGTCATCGGAGGCGGAGGAAGCCACTGCTCAGGACTTCCCTCCTCTCGTCGTGGTAGAGGACTGCTGCTGGTGACCACCTCTACCTCTGTTGGACTTTCCTCCACGAAACTGGGTCTTCCCCTGGTTCTTATTTTGGGACCACTGAGGGGTTTGAACCCTCTGTTGAGGCCCTTTGCCACGGTTGGATTTGTAGCGGAGCTTAAATTCTTTTTTCTTCTCCAGCCCAACTGCCTTGACCGTGTCCAACTCAGTCTTCATCCTAGTCATCTCTTCGTCAGCGTGGGAGCCGAAGTCAGAAGAGCCGGAGAAAGGGAGGTTCATGATCTTTTGCTGCGCGTCTGGCTTAAGCCCTGTTAGCCGCAACCAGGAGGATCTTCTGGTGCATACACCATGCGCGTAAGAGTGCGCTGATAACACCGCACCATCTGCCGCTGTGCTGATTGCTTGGTTAGCCACCAGAGATCCCACTGTGGCTATCTCTGCGAAATCTTTCTGGTCTTCCTTTGGGAGCTTGGTTTACAAACGCTCCAAAGAGTCCCAAAGAGCTCTGTCAAACCTGCCAAGCAACGCAGCCGCGCTGGAGACTTTAAGAGAAGCTGCAGCAGAAGTGCAGACCTTGCGACCCCACGAGTCCTGGGTCCTGCTGTCTTTGTCAGGCGGAACAGAAGAAGTGGCCGAAACAGCATGTGTCTTTTTCGCTGCTGCCACAATGACAGAGTCTGCAAGAGGGTCTGTCTTGACGAAGACTGGATCTGAGGTAGCCGGCTTGTATTTTTTATCCAGAGACGAGCCGGAACCGCCTTAATGGTTGCCGGTGTTAAAAACGTGTCCATGACTGGGTCAAGGATCCCAGGAACCAGTGGCAGCAGAGGTCGAGATTCTGACTTCTTATGAAGAGTTTCGAAAATCACTGTCGTGACTTGCGGGACAGACATCTCAATATTAAGCTTTTGTGCACCTGTTTGTAAAACCTCATGGTAGGTGGCAATATCGTCTATGGGTGAGACCCTGGTAGATGGGCTGTTCGATAGTGTGGGAGAGTAATCCCTCTTGGAGGATCGGGTGGAGGAAGACGAGGACGTAGATGGTGTTCTCCTACGCCGTCGAAGCTTAGAATCCTCACTTCTCTCGATCTCCCAGTGCGGTCCTCGCGTCTCGGAGAGCGAGACCTGTGGCGCCTGGCCTCCGGAGACCTCTCCTGTCTTTGTCTAGGAGGGCTCGCTCTGTCTGCTTCGTCCACTAGTCTCTGCAAAGGAGACCTATGCACAGAGCTGGCATAGTCCTGCATTCGTCTTGTTGCCCCAGAGTCCTACCAGTGACTTGCAGGGAGGTTCCACCTTGGAGACAACCGAGTCGCAGCAGGAGCTTCCTTGGATCGTGAAGGAGACTTGCGAACACGGGAAGCAGGTTCCGGAGTGGGCGACTTTGAAGAAGCCCTCCTGGAAGACTGAGGAGACGAATGTCGTGAAGCCGACTCTGTCACCAGGACCACTGAGCCTCCAGATCTCTCTGAGGCCTGCCTCGACGTCGAACGCCTTCTGGACACCGAACTAGGCTTCTGCTGTCCTCTCGACGTCGAACACACCCTCGACGTCGGACGGTGTAGACGAGACGCAGGTAAGTGCTCTCTCGACGTCGAACGGCGATGAGACACCGACGACGGAGGATGTCTCTCACTCGACGCCGAATGTCTTTTAGACGGTGGCGGAGATGGATTCAGTCTCGACGTCGATGGTCTTCGAGACGACGGCGGAGGGGTTTGTCTCGCCCTTGACGCCGAACGTATCGACGGAGACTTCAACCTCAACGCCGATCGTCGCCCAGTTGACGACGGCGGAGGTGTCCTCGTTCTCGACGTCGATCGCTGGTGGACTTGCGATGACAGAAGAGAACCTGCCCTCGACGTCGAGCGATTTACCGGCGTCGACGGATGGCCTTGGTACCTTGACGCCGAACGTCGTCGAGATGAAGATCGCGAAGGGTCTCTACTCCTCGGCGCCGATCGTCGCCGGGTTGACGACGGCGGAGGGTCTCTGCTCCTTGACGCCGATCGTCACCGGGTTGACGACGGCGGAGGGTCTCTGCTCTTCGACGCCGATCGTCGCCGGGTTGACGACGGCAGAGGGTTTCTGCTCCTCGACGCCGATCGTCGCCGAGTTGACGACGGCGGAGGAGTCCTGTCTCTCGACGCAGATCGTCGCCGGGTTGACGATGGCAGAGGAGTCTCGTCTCTCGACGCCGATCGCCGCCGGGTTGACGACGGCGGAGGATGAATCTTCGACGTCGACGACATACCTTTTCTCGAAGGCGAGCCCGCTGTCGAGGGTCTCTTCTTCGATAAATGACCCATTTGAAGATCTTTTTTCAGCGCTGAGCCCGACGCTGAAGCTGAAGGACGCGAGGACTTACTTCTAGAAGATGTTCTAGCCCTCTTGGAGCCCTTCTTGACTGGTGATCTTCCTCTTGACAGGCCATAAATACGAATTCGCTCTCTGTCTTTCAAAGTTCTGCTGGTCAGAAGCTGACAGTGAGAGCAGGCCTTTGGGTCATGGTCTTCAGGGAGACAAAGGATACAGACCTCATGAGAGTCTATTTTGGCCTTCTTATGACCACAAGAAGGACAAGAGTCAAAAAGAGAAGGCATTTTAAGGTGTTAAAAATGCCCTAATATGTCAAAAAAAGACAGTCTCTTACTTCTACAGCTGTAAAACGTCGAAGTAAAGAGAAAAAGTTGTTAAAAGTGAAAAGATTTTTCTGAAGAAATCAGAAAAGAGTGGAGCTGTGTTGCCAGGATCCTTCCAGAAGGAGCCGGAAAGAACAACTGACCTAACTGTCACCCCTGAGGCATGATGGGAAGCTGGGGGTCAGGAGTGCCTTAAAGGGACGGTAATTAGAAAACAGTGAGCAACCCAGTAAACCCTTGAGGGCTTGGGTAATTGAATAGAAAGGTAAGGTGCCGTCAAGGGAATTTGTTTGAATAACACTTAGTAATTCAAAAAATGACTTAATAGGATTAACTAAAAATCCCAATGTGAACTTAATTCATCAACACTAATTTAAACCAACATAAAATATTACACATAGAACATGAAAGACGAACACAAAGGTGTATTGAAAAAAAGAATTTATCAGAATATTAAATGGTCAGTACTTTGATATACAGGTGAGGTTCATTTGGAAATATTTAGGTTTGCAGGTAAATAACAAATTAATTGTGAAAAAACTCAACAAAACCCAAATACACCTATCTAAAATCGATGTGAAATAAAACAAGAAATAGATGAGGTGGAGGTCGACGTTTCGGTCTCCTAAACGATACTTTGTGAGACCATCTTCAGGACAGAAGTCATATGTGTACTGTATAAAAGACCAGCGTAATCTATTGTTTTACGTAGAGTAACTTCTTAGTACATTCGGTAGAAGTGTGAATTTATATTCATGCGCGAATCGTGAATATCAAGTCGAACGCCCAGAAATCTAGCGTTTCGATGTGGAGGACTACCTAAATGCAGCGCTGCATTTGACTCCTGTCCTATGACCGATGTGCATGGAAATACGAGAGTGAATACATTCCCTATTCCTCTTGACCGCAACTGACTCTGTGGTATTGGCCAGATTCTTTTTTAAAAAACTGCTGAATCGCCACAATTGCTGTCGGAAACCACATTGGAAGACTTATTGGGTAGTCCTCCACATCGAAACGCTAGATTTCTGGGCGTTTGACTTGATATTCACGATTCGCGCATGAATATAAATTCACACTTCTACCGAATGTACTAAGAAGTTACTCTACGTAAAACAATAGATTACGCTAGTCTTTTATACAGTACACATATGACTTCTGTCCTGAAGATGGTCTCACAAAGTATCGTTTAGGAGACCGAAACGTCGACCTCCACCTCATCTATTTCTTGTTTTATTTCACATCGATTTTAGATAGGTGTATTTGGGTTTTGTTGAGTTTTTTCACAATTAATTTGTTATTTACCTGCAAACCTAAATATTTCCAAATGAACCTCACCTGTATATCAAAGTACTGACCATTTAATATTCTGATAAATTCTTTTTTTCAATACACCTTTGTGTTCGTCTTTCATGTTCTATGTGTAATATTTTATGTTGGTTTAAATTAGTGTTGATGAATTAAGTTCACATTGGGATTTTTAGTTAATCCTATTAAGTCATTTTTTGAATTACTAAGTGTTATTCAAACAAATTCCCTTGACGGCACCTTACCTTAAAGGCACGGTGTCAGTTTATTGCATGCAGCTACAGATGAGCTTTTCAGTCTTTTTAGACTGTGTGTTTGCAATGCAGCCTGGGAGCTTCCTATGCTTTCAGTGTTTTAGAAGAATTTCTACTGTTTTCTGAGTATTAAAACAGTTCCAAAACAAACTTTATTGTTGTTTGTCATGTTTCTAATGCATGTTATTCATGTATGGTGGAAATTCTTTACAGTATGATTCAGCTCTAATGTTTATTAGGCTGTAATTGCTTATTTTATATATATATATATTCACTGAAAAAACCATAGGTTATAGACCATATATAGTTAGGAATTAGCATTTAAAAAACCTTATTTTACTCACACAAAACCATTGAAATTCCATATATAGTTAGTTGCACTAACTATATATCGCGCACCCGCAATCCACTGCTGATGATGTCACATATTACATCATTCATGACATGGTCAGTGACATCACTGATGACATCTCAAATGACATCACTGATGACATGACTGATAACAACATCCAGTGATTTTTTGTTTCTGTAAAGTTTAAATATGTCTTACATATTGAAGAATGAGTGGATGTGTAAGTGTCTGGACGAAGGATTTAGTAGGTGCATGACTGACTGTATGACTGAGTGATTAAATGTGTCTCACTGAGTGCATGGGTTAGTGACTAAACTGTCTTAATTTGTGCATCATTATGTCTGTTGTTCTGTAAACTGCTGCATGTGTTGATCAGTAGCTATATGAGTAACTATATGGGTTATTGATTGATTGTCCAAGTATTTGTATGGGAGACTGAGTGTGTGTGTGTGGCTGGCTGGGAAGTGTGTGACTCTGTGCAGATCAATGTGTACTTATATCAATGATTGTATAACAAGGTAAGTATGTGTTAGTATATGTTTGAAAATATAAGGTGCTCTATGTTTAACTGTATAGACAAGAAAATGGAAGTGTGATTGATTCTTTACAGGACTGACTAGGTGTGTGAGTAACTCCATGGATGAGTGGCAGAGTGTGAGTGTCTGTATAGGTGTATGAGTGCATATGATAGTGTTGTAAAGATGAGTGATTGTATGTATGAATGATTGTATGGGTGAATGAGTGAATGTGTGTGTAGACGTAGGAATCAGTGAGTACATATGTAGTAACTAGTATTGGTGTGTCAATGGTTTCAAAAATTATACTCTGTATTTAACACTGGGTGAAACAGAGGTTATATTAAAATATGAGGAGATGCATTGTATTGTCACATGAATGATATCATCAGTGATGTGGTCATTGATGTCAAATGAGATGTCATCAGTGATGTCATCAGTGATGTCATTTGAGATGTCATCAGTGATGTTATCAGTGATGTCACTGACCATGTCATGAATGATGTAATATGTGACATCATCAGCAGTGGATTGCGGGTGCGCGATATATAGTTAGTGCAACTAACTATATATGGAATTTCAATGGTTTTGTGTGAGTAAAATAAGGTTTTTTAAATGCTAATTCCTAACTATATATGGTCTATAACCTATGGTTTTTTCAGTGAATTTTCAAGGTTTTGTAAATGCTAATTCCTAACTATATATGATCTATAACCTATGGTTTTTTCAGTGAATTTCAATGGTTTTTTAATAGCAAATATCATAAGCTGTCGAATGTCAAGTACGTGGTAAGTGAAAACATTTTCGTGTTTATGCACACTGATCTGCTTTGAATGGTGCCCCCCCCTCATTTCTATTACGAGTACTCTCTCTTTGCACATAGTGAAGGGTAGTTAACGCAGGCCTTTGCCCCCGTTGTAATACGTCGTGCCTGCTTCTCTCTCCATTTGATTGATTGTTATCCAAGTATTTACTGTTTTAGAATTGGTTCTCTTTGGTTCATTCTCTATTTACAAACAAACACAGAGTCGCAATACTCTGTTTAGTCTTTGCAGATAACGAAAAATCGTGTAAAAAAAAAAAAGAAAAGGAATCGAGCAAAATCAGTAGGCCACTAACGGGATCTCTTTTTGACCTCGCTAAAATAGAAACATTAGGAACAACCCCTCATGACAAAAACAAAACTAGTGAAATGAACTGAACTCCACACAATGATGGCTGCAAAACAGCTCGGCTCCGCCACCCACCCCGCCCAAAATAACGATAAAGAGCGGCTGCCATGATTGGTTGCGGAATGGCCACGACGGAGCTACGAAATGGTACTGCTCTCATGCTAACCCCAGCTTCAGTCTGAAACATCCAGAAACACTGTAGACTACCAATTCGATCAGTTCTGGTAGCGCCCCAATGTAACCCGGTAGAGAAGAACTAGCCCTCCCCTCTTTGACTGATGGTTCTTGTTGCCTGTCCCTTCTGTTGTCATTTAACAGAACTATTTAGCCTGCTGAAAGGGGTTGTGTTCCGACCGCTGGTTGGTGGAGACATTTTGACTATATTCTGGACCTGCGTTGTCGCGTAATGCGTCATATGACGCGCCGCGTTAGCGCATCCGGAAGTCATCCGGGGCGCGCAGCGCGTAACGTAAGCATAACAAGTCATGTGACTTGTTAATAAAACTTTTCATTGGTTCATTTTACTTTTCTTATTCTAATGATGAAAGGCTTGGTCATATGACCTAAAAATTACGCTTTTTATTACTTCCGAACATTATTTTTTCTTAAATATATGTTATAATGTTCCAGGCTAATGTACTTTCCCGGAAAATTTACAACTGTCCTGCAAGTAAAATATATTCTTTTTTCGAGAAAAAGAGCGTTTCTTCGTCCCATGACGGAGCCGTTGAGCAAAAGAGGGTCGACCTGCTGTCTTAGTCGCCGATACGCCTGAATATGAGATTCTTATCGATCACTTTATGTTGCAGGAATAGAAAACACAACAGCCCTTGACCATTTATCTTTACTGCGTTCCTTCGTATTATACCTTTTACCCTTCATGTAATTGGTCTGCTTTATTTCACTTGCCTTTTAATGATTCTAAAACAGTGACTATTATTAAAAACTTTACCAATGTATATACTACTACCATGTTTTCTTTTAAAAACCTTTATTGTGAAAATTTCATTATACAAATACGAGTCTATAACCACGTGGGCCTGCCACGGAGCAAACTGTAATCGTATATGATGAGTAGACATTTACACTGTAGAGGAACGTAACAGGCGGGCCATTAGGTTGCAAGAACTAAGGTGTCTAACAGTTACGGAATCGGTGGACGTACATTTTATAATTAAAATACGACAGGGCCAGTTACAATAAAATTATCTAGATATACATTTGCGGGCAAGTACCATGGGTGACGTTAATTCGAACTTTCAATAGTACAGTAATCAATAACACATCAGTACTTAATATCAATAGGGATGTCAAAATATTCAATCAATTCTCGTCCCCGCCCGCCATGTGCTTCAAAACTGCATACGTATCTCGTGATTTCAAGGTTCTGCAACCAGTACACAACAAGGAGTTACGAGTCCCATTTATTCCGGCGCCATTTTGGGCGAGGACGGGCAGGTCCAGGATATAGTCAAAATGTCTCTACCAACCATCGACTATGATGATGTTCATATGCTGTATTTATTAGAGTAACACTCATCTGTCCACATGAAATTAATTTGCCACAATCTAAACATGTCATTTTAATCTTTCCAAAGTTCTTCTAAATATTTGGGACCGTTTCCCTTGCCTCTGATGCTGTCAGTGCCACTTCTTTGATGAATGTACTAGCAGGTCAGGGGTTCTCCTCCAAATCTCTCTTTTATGCAGCACTATAATTAATTGGTGCCACCTCTCCATATGACGATGCATGGTATAGTTACCATAACTATATTTTTTTTCGGTTCCTCTGGAGAGTTCATCGTGGCAGATGAAGCGTGTAACGTACCGGGCATTTACCTTTTTTTGCATGTACAGGAAAGGAAAAAAAAATCGAGCGTCCGAGTTCTAAGGTGTCCCAGGGCCATTTTAGTGGACCAGGCCCAAATCCAAAGAACAGGCCGCCATTTTGAGAGTCCTGTTGCAGCCGCCTGTCGCTGTAGCATCAAGAGCAGCCGAAACTCAGCTGAATGGCAAATGAAACGGTAAAGGGGCGCCCCACTACAGCAGACGAGCCTCCACCTAGGAAGGCCCGTTCACGCCGCCTCCCCCCCCCCCCCTTCGGGCACCCCACGCCGTTATTCGGAGCAGTATTGTAGGATGGCCACACCAGTGCGGCAACTTGCTAGACATCACCTCGGTGGTAACCGAATCTCAACGCCTTGTGGTGTCTTCTATTCAGAAAACATTGTTATGCTGCCTTCGACCTATTCGCCGCAAGTGCGCACACAACTCAACTGCATAGCTTGCTAGACACCACCTCGGTGCCATCCGGATCTTGGAATCTCAGCGCCTTTTGGTGTCTTCTCTTCAGAAAATATTGTTGCGCTGCCTTTGGCCCCATTCGCACATCGGTCCGCTACTGACGCCATCTCACAGGCTAATGGGGCGCCCCACGCCGACTTTCAGCATTGTAGGATGACCACACCAGTACAGCAACTTGCTAGACATCACCTCGGTGCCATCCGGATCTCGGCGCCCCACTGCAGATGAAGTGCCTCTCAACTATGAAACCACCAAGGTGACATCCGGATCTTGGCGCGTTGTGCTGCCTTCGGCCTATTCGCACATCGGTCCGCTACTGACGCCATCTCACAGGCTAATGGGGCGCCCCACGCCGAGTTTCAGCATTGTAGGATGACCACACCAGTACAGCAACTTGCTAGACACCACCTCGGTGCCATCCGGATCTCGGCGCCCCACTGCAGATGAAGTGCCTCTCAACTATGAAACCACCACGGTGACATCCGGATCTTGGCGCGTTGTGCTGCCTTCGGCCTATTCGCACATCGGTCCGCTACTGACGCCATCTCACAGACTAATGGGGCGCCCCACGCCGAGTTTCAGCATTGTAGGATGACCACACCAGTGCACCTTACTAGACACCACCTCGGTTCCATCCGGATCTTGGCATCTCAGCGCCTTGTGGTGTCTTCTATTCAGAAAATATTCTTGCGCTACCTTTGCCCCATTCACACATCGGTCCGCTACTGACGCCATCTCACAGGCTAATAGGGCGCCCCACGCCGAGTTTCAGCATTGTAGGATGACCACACCAGTACAGCAACTTGCTAGACATCACCTCGGTGCCATCCGGATCTTGGCATCTCAACGCCTAGTGGTATCTTCCATACAGAAAATATTGTTGCGCTGCCTTTGGCCCCATTCGCACATCGGTCCGCAACTTAGACATCACCTCGGTGCCATCCGGATCTTGGCATCTCAGCGCCTTGTGGTGTCAGTCAGAAAATATTGTTGCGCTGCCTTTGGCCCCATTCGCACATCAGTCCGCACTGACACCATCTCACAGGCCAACAGGGCGCCCCACGCCGACTTTTACCATTGTAGGATGGCCACACCAGTGCCACAACTTGCTAGACACCACCTCGGTGCCATCCGGATCTTGGCATCTCAGCGCCTTGTGGTGTCTTCTATTCCGAAAATATTGTTGCGCTGCCTTTGGCCCCATTCGCACATCGGTCCGCTACTGCCGCCATCTCACAGGCCAACGGGGCGCCCCACGCCGACTTTCAACATTGTAGGATGGCCACACCAGTGCGGCAACTTACTAGACACCACCTCGGTGCCATCCGGATCTTGGCGCGTTGTGCTGCCTTCGGCCTATTCGCACATCGGTCCGCTACTGACGCAAACTCACAGGCCAACGGGGCGCCCCACGCCGACTTTCAGCATTGTAGGATGGCCACACCAGTGCTGCAACTTGCTGGACACCACCTCGGTGCCATCCGGATCTTGGCGCGTTGTATTGCCTTCGGCCTATTCGCACATCGGTCCGCTACTGACGCCGCCTCACGTGCCAACGTATTTTCTCCGCATTTTATACCCTATGCCGCATAACAGGTCATGTGACTTGTTTATAAAACTTTTCATTGGTTCATTTTACTTTTGGTTTCCTAATGATGGAAGGCTTGATCATATGACCTAAAAACAACACTTTTCATTGGATGAAAACTTTTTTTTTTCCCAAACGATGAAAGCCCCACCTTGTTTCTGGATGTTTCAGACTGAAGCTGGCGTCAGCATGAGAGCACCACCATCTCGTAGCTCCGTCGTGGTCATTCCGCGAGCAATCATGGCAACCGCTCCCCACCAGAAGCCTACAGGAGTCGGGGGCCCCCAAAACTTTTGATGAATCCTCAAGGCGGAGGGGACGCTTTCGAGAATGGGGTCCAAGACCTAGCAGACAAGCGTCCGATTTCCAAGGTGTCCCAGGGCCATTTCAGTGGACCAGGCCCAAAAAGGAAAGAGCCTGCCGCCATTTTGAGAGTCCTGTGACAGCCGCCTATCGCTGCACCGCAAGAGTGGGCGCAACTCAGCTGAATTGCGGCTTTTGACACAGTGGACCAAAAACGGACGGAATGGCAACTGAAACGGTAAAGGGGCGCCCCACTACAACAGATGACACTCCACCTGGAGAGGCCCGTTCACGCCGCCTCCCCCGGGGCGCCCCACGCCGTTATTCGGAGCAGCATTGTAGGATACCAAAACCAGTGCGGCAACTTACTGGACATCACCTTGGTGCCATCGTTCTGCTGCCTTGGAACTATTCGCACAACAGTTTGCTACTGATGACCCACCCCCCGCGACGCCCCACGCCGGAAATCTGGATGTTGTGCTGCGTTGGGACTATTCGCACAGCCGACCGCTACTTCGTTGTTTTTCCCTAAAAATGTTTATATGTTATTACTATTTTTGTTTTCTTGTATATATTTATAAGTTATTAAAGTTTTATAATCTTACTACTTTGTCGGAGTGCTATATATTTTTAATGTGACACATAATTGTAAAAACTTTGATGTACAAAGAGTCATCCCTGGAATCTTCCGCTTCAGGCTCGGTCCCCTCCCCAATCACAATACAGGATGGTTTTCAGATAATAGGAACGCGTCTGCTGTGACGGATCTCATCGAGTGTGGGCCTTGATCTACTATAACTCCTTTGAAGAGGGGTGATTCTTTACAGCTGGGGCCATAAACTACATCTGCGGGGATAGCTGATACCCTAGGACCAGCCTGGACAATCGGACACAGAGGAAAAGGAGTGTCAGAGGGTGCGGTAGTGAATAGGGCGAAAGGGAGGTGTCGGGCGGGCACAGGGTGTGATTCTCAGGGAAGAGCAGCGCAGATGGGGGGAGGTTTATTACCCATGCATAAGACAGAGAGCGGGGGTGACCACTGCCTGGGGGAGATGCTTGCGAGGGTGGGGAGCCATGCTAAGGATCGACAGCGTGCACAGAGTGGGTCTGGTCAAGGCATCTAAAATGGCTGCCGTGCACGACAAAAGTGTGGCATTTGAAAAAAGACAAGATGGCGCAGACAATGTTTTTCAACACTTCCTGATTTCCTTCGAATCGAACGTTAACAGACGTTGGGGCATATTACCAAAGTTAAGCGATATTTATCCCTAACGATGCTTAGCAACGATTTTTTTACCGCTAAGCATCGTCAGAAATTATCGCAGATAAACCTTGCTATTATCAAGGTTTATCGCAAATACGATAATAAACGACCGCAATGCATTAATATCGCTGAAAACTCAGCGATATTCATGCATTACCGAGCTAATGCTCTTAGCCATGTTATCCACCTCCCATTGGATAACATGGCTAAGAACTGCTCAGGGCAGGTGCTAGCTTTTGGAGATATTCGCGCTTATCTCGAATATTTCCAAAAGTTGATAATAGGAGATAGCGATGTTAGCGACTGTTTCCAGTCGCTAACATCTTGGCATGCCCACTTTGCATGTCATTAGTGATAAATATCACTCACATGCAAAGTGGGGCCCAAGATGGTCGCTATCTCCTACTAGCCGTCGCTAACTGGTGTTAGCAACAGCTAGGTAATACAGATATAATTTTATCTCCGCGAAGCGGAGCGCTGTTACAGATATATATCTTGTTTTTGAACATTAATTTCTCAAAATCCACTGAAGCACATATATTGAGACCTAGCAAAGGCACATCGAGCTACCAGTCCCTACAATTTTGCCAAGTTTCGTGCAAATCCATTCAGCCGTTCGATTATTATTATTATTATTTTTTTGCCCCGCGGGGCCCTTTTAAAACCTCCACATCAAACCTAAGAGGTCAAGGAGGATCTACTATGCCCCCTTATGGTCATTTGCCCCTTCGCTTTGGCCTCCTCTTGTCTCTCGATCCTACCGAGAGACAAGATGGCGGCCGCTATGGACTGTTTGCAATGTTTACAGACGCCGGAGAACCAATCAGCTTCGCAAACCTCCGTTACGCGAAGCGGAGCGCTGTTACAGATATATATCTTTTTTTGAACGTTAATTTCTCAAAATCCACTGGAGCACATATATTGAGACCTAGCAAAGGCACATCGGGCTACCAGTCCCTAATATTTTACCAAGTTTCGTGCAAATACATTCAGCCGTTCGATTATTATTATTATTATTTTTTTTTGCCCCGCGGGACCCTTTTAAAACCTCCACATCAAACCTAGGGGGTCAGCGAGGATCTACTATGCCCCCTTATGGTCATTTGCCCCTTCGCTTTGGCCTCCTCTTGTCTCTCGATCCTACCGAGAGACAAGATGGCGGCCGCTACGGACTGTTTGGAATGTTCACAGACGCCGGAGAGCCAATCAGCTTCGCTACGCGAAGTTCCGTTACGCGTAAAGTCCGCGAACCGGAGCGCTGCCCGGTCCGCTGTTACAGATATATATCTTTTTTTGAACGTTAATTTCTCAAAATCCACTGGAGCACATATATTGAGACCTAGCAAAGGCACATCGGGCTACCAGTCCCTACAATTTTGCCAAGTTTCGTGCAAATCCATTCAGCCGTTCGGGCTAAACGTGAGGCCAAACGCCCTATGGAAAACTCAATGTTAAAAACACGTTTTGGGACCCCCCTTTTTTCTCGGCCCCCCCTTGACGAACCCCCCCCAAATTTTCAAGGGCTGCTCAGAAACAAAGTGTGCCATTTTCCTGAAAATTTCAGCCAATTCCGTCCACAAACGCCAAAGTTATTAGACATAGAATTTTCAAAAATCCCATAGAGAAAAAATCCTAACTATATATACCTACTGGCGACCGCCAGTAGGTAATATGTATATATATATGGTTATATATATGTGGGGCACATATAATATAGTGTTTTCGGGGTCCCGCGCATGGGCGGGAATATTCTAATGCTTATGACTATTGATGAGGATCCCCTGGAAGAGAAGCTTTAGAATTTGGTACACTGGCCTTCGTCACTGCCTCTAATGCAGGATAAGGGGTAACAACCAACATGCGTTTTCCCTGTGACAGTGCACGTTCCTTAAGAATCGCCACCTGCACTGCTGTTAAAACTTTCTCCACAGTGGAAAATCGCATTTCAGCCGATGTGTACAAGTGTGACTTGTAAGCAATAGGTACTGTGTCTCCTTCATTAAAAGTAAGGTAAGTGAAACCCACCGCCCCAGGGATGATTCTTATCACCAGGTTGGTGTGGTTATCACGAGTCAGTAAGAATTTAGATTCTAGAAGATCAGCCTGCAAAGATTGCAGAATAGCTGAGTGTTCTGGCAGCCAGCACGATTTGGTAAAAGTAGGTTGTATCAAAGCATACAAAGGCTTGATACGCTGGGTATATTCAGGAATGTATGTTCGCCCGAAATTCAAAAATCCCAGCAAAGACTGTAATTTTTAGTTGACGGAGTTGTGCGCGCTTCTCCAAGAAGTGAGGAGCCAATCCTCGGCCTTCATTGTTGAGCTCATAGCCCAGGAACAACACTGTGTACTCTGCAATGTGAGACTTTGCAAAGTTGAATTTGTAGCCGAAGTCCGCAAAGCTACAGATTATGCGGTCTACGCGTCACAGATCCGGCCAAAGTTCATCGTCTGAGAGATAAATGTCATCCAGATACGAACACGCATCTGGGTCTACTCTCTCCAAGAGAGAGACTATGCGGGCAGCAAATAAGCCTGGACTATTCTTATAGCCCATTGGTAAACTTTTGAACTGTTTTTGTTTGCCACCGCATGTAAAACTGGTCCATTGGGAACTTAGACCATCCAAATGGTGGGCATAAAAACCGTTGGATATGTCAAGCGTGGTTTTAAACCGTTTACGCACAAGACTATCCACTAAGGCAGAGCCGTGAGTATTCTGTACTGCACAGGTACGGCAATGTGAGTTCAGGGGGTCCTTAATTAGCCCGATTTTATTTAATGTGTATATGCGGCCGCTTATGGATGTCATCAAAGCCCACAATATTAGTGTGGTTAACTATGCTGATGACACCCAATTGATAGTATCCCTGGAAGGTGACCATGCAGATTCTCAAGAAGCATTTCACAAGTGTATGCGGGCTATGGTACTGTGGTTGAGAAATAATGCATTGCAATTTAATAATAATGAAACTGAGATTTTGCACTGTGGGGTGGGCAGAGTGGCAACAGTTTTACCCTCTGACTTCAGGCCTATCCCTACAGATGCCCCTCTGGTACCCGTGAGCAAGGTACGTAATATGGCGGTCAGCTTCAATGACAAGCTTAACCTGGAATCGCATGTCAACAAAGTAGTCAGGAAATGTTATATGCTGAAGTGGTTTGGGCCCAAGTCCGTGAAGCACTTTAAAAGTGATACACAAGGACTTGAACAGTATCCTTTGGCTCACCGGGAGCCAATGCAGCTCAGCAAGTGCGTGGGATGTTGCTGATCCGGGTGTTCTCATTAAGACAAGCTTTGCTGCTGCCGCCTGCATACTCTGGAGCCGCGAGATCAGATACCTCGGGGACTCCAGTAGCAAGGCATTACAGTAATCCAGGCAGCTAAGGACAACACTCCCACCCCCTGTGCCTCTAGCCTGAAGAGGTAACAATGGTAGAGCCCATTGTACGCTAGCAACACATCATCACTCACAGTAAGGGGAGCCAATGGCTGAATGGCACTGACACATTGACCCATGCTTTTGATAGACAATTTAACCCCTTGCGTGCGAGCGTTGGCCAACGGCTGTCGCAAGCACTACCTCGGTAGTGCTACGCATGTCTGTTGGCCGATGCGGCCCCGCCCACCTAATAGAACTCTTGCACCGTGGTGGAATTTGCACAGCGGTAAAGGAGTTAAGAGACTGCTGAGGGTTTAAGGAAATAAGAATTATAAAAATAACTTACCTGCTCTGCCACAGACGCTGCCGTCTGCCTCGGTACCCCTCTTCACTTCTGGTGGTGTCCCTGGGACACCAGCAGAGGATCTGCATCCAACCTCGGCACTGCTCCATAGCATGAGAGCACCATCAGGATTCGTTTGAGCAACTCGGTTTGACGCTCAGACGATGCCTGGGAGTCTGTGCTGTTTCTCCAACCCAGCTATCCAATACAGCTGGGTTGGAGAAATCTACGTGCGCATGGCGGTTTGGCCAGCCAAAGACGGCCGGCCTATCTGTCATGCGCACTTACAGTGCTGCACTACTCCTACCCTGCTGTCATTATGGTCCCGCCTAGACTAGTCTGTCACTAGCAAGGAAGTAAAAGTAAAACAATAATAAATTGGTTTTACTTTTATTATCATTTTATTTTTACCATTTTTTCAGGGGGGCGCTGCTCCTCCACCATAGCGGAGGAGCTGCCGCCGGCTGTTACTGTTCTAACACTCAAGCGACTGCTTGAAGGCTTACCTTGATTGAGTCTTCGGGGTACCAGACAACTCTAGCACTGTCAATGCTTGAGTAGAGAACAAGAGGGAAAGGTTAGATGTGGCTGACCTGTTGAAGTCAATCCAGGAACTCTCTTTTCTTACTGTCTTATGTTTAGAATTCTTTTTTAATATTTAATTTAAACATAACAGTTAAGTAGTTGCACATTGACACGTCATCCATCAGCTTATTTATTTTATTCATCAGAACTCAACTTGGTGTCAAAGTTACATGTTCTTAAATTGCAGAAAATACATTCCAAGTAAAACTTAACGAAAGCGATTCATTCATCAGGGACCCCAGACCTTCACATATTTCTTTAAACAACATCTAGCTTTGTTGGTGGTTTCTTCTGCTTTCGCACAATGGTCCAAGCCCCTGAGAAATTCGCCCAAACGAGGGGGCTTATCATGTCCTCAATGGAGGGGAATATTTCTGTTGGGTTTTAGCATGCCCATGGCCACTAGTGTATTCGCCCCTCGGGGTGCCTTGCAATCCTCCATTATTTCCAGAGTAGTCAATTTTGGGTCAGCTATCTGCTCCTATCCACTTTCTTACGTGGTGTTCTGGCTCCAGTAATCCTTGATTATGGAGCATTCCAATATTGTGTCTATATAGGAGCCTATGGCATTTTAACAGCAGAAGCAGCTGAGCTTATAGAACTGAGCCATGATCCAAAGCCTTTTAGGGTCATAACACATACTGCGGCTACATTTGAATCATAGGGGAGATGAAATAGTGAAAGGATCACAAGATCGTTTTGGCCTCCATCCACTCCTCTGCTTCTATGCTACTTAGGTCGCTTTTCCAAAGGGCGTGCAAAACTGTCAGCGGGTCGGGCACATTGAGTACCAGTGACCTGTAGATCTTCCTAGTCCCTGTCCAACTGCCCCATTGCCAACTTTGGTTCCAAGGGGGTGAAGTTAGGAATAGATGTTAAGTTTGTCCCTAGGGGGCTCTAATACATAGTTCAATATCAAATCCTTTGGTCAGGTTTAGGAAGGACTGTAGCAAAAACTTTAAGTAAGTTACTTTGAAGAATTTTAATGTAATTGATGTAGAACTGAGTAGAAACGTATCTGAATACTCTGATGTGTTTGTAGACATTGGGGTATTTGAAGGGTTATTTCCGCCGGATAAGATTAAAAGAGGGGTGAAATGATGTACATGGCAATGTTAGGGGTTTCTTATATAACTGAGGGAAGCAGTAAACATTTTTTTTTACAGCAGTCAAGGTTGATTTGAATAGACTGTGTCAAGAGGTAATTGATAAGGCTGCTAAATGTGCGTCATTGGTTACTCCTATAGTTGTTGCCCATATGCAGTCATATGATATTCAACTGTGTATGGATCTTAAGAAACTCAACAAGTTTGTGTGTTTTGACCATTTTCCACTTCCCAATATAACAGAAATGGAGACAATGTTGAATGGAGCTAAGATTTTTTTCTCCCCTGATCTTACTGCAGCATACCGTCAAATTAAGCTACATTAAGACTCAAGGTATGTAACAATTTTCGTAACACCTTTTGAAACTTTTCATTTCGTAAGAACACCCTTTGGTCTGGTGTCAGCAGTATTCCGGAGAATGAAATACCACATATTTGGTTAAATGGATAGAATAAAACTCTCTCAGGACAATATTTGGGTTTTAGGTGAGGCTTCTGATATACATTACTCAAAGATAAGACGTTTTCTAAATGGGTATAACATTGAAACTAAGCAACTCACCGAGTGTAATTTTACAAGGGAAGACATTGCGTCTTTAGGGCATTTTATCATGAGAAATTGCATTAATCCAAAGGTAGGTTTAGTTTCTGCCATTGTAAATTTGCCAAGTCCATGCAAGAAAGACAATCTGATTTTTAGGAATGTTGGGTTTCCATGCTACATGTATTCCAAATCTGGTCTTGAAGACTGCCAATATGAGAGAATACTACTTAAAAAAGGAAAACAGTATGTCAGGCTAGCTAAGTGTGATAGGAACTTTGTTTGGCAGTGTGAAGAATGGTCTGAAAGGTGCAGTAGATCTGTAGTGCTTTGTTCCTTCTTGTAGGATATTGGGTTGATTGTTGACTGAGGTGTGAGCCCTGGTAAAGCCACAACCACAATCCTTATCTGGGTAAGGCACAAGCAAACTCTAAATCAACCTGTACTTAACCACCTGGAAGCTTGGGACAGAGCTGTCAGGCTTAACTTAAAGGCAATGTGTAAATATTTGTGCAACACTTCAAACATTAACACAGTGAAAATACACCACAAAAGGAGCCCACAACAGTATTAGAAAATAGAGGGATTTTTAATAAATAAAAAAGACCACATTGACAAAAATCCTATTAGTAGAACCGGAGTGATTAATTTTTAAAGATGTCAGTGAAAATAGTGCCAAAAAGCACAATGGGCCAACTCTGGTTATCTAGTTGCGCCGGACTGGAACGAAGTCACAAGTTCAGGACCACCGTGATGGAGCGCAGCAGGGATCCAGTTTGGCTCACTGAACAATGTACCTTAAATCTATGTTGCAGAGCGCTGCATGGATCCGATTTGAGGTTACGTTGTGATGCGTTGGTTCAGAGATGCGGCAAGGCTGCGGTGCAAGGTCCTGATCGGTCCTCAAGGATCCCGTCGATGAGGGCTCCAGTGTCGAGGATGTGGCATACAGTTGGGGCATTGCGCCGGTTCTGAGGAGCTATGAGACTGCAATGCAGAGTCCAGTGTTGTTGGTGACACTGCAGTCACCCAGAGATGGGTGGGCCCATGCCGGAGGATGCATTGCGCAGTGGTGGTTCCGACGGCAACGCGGGCTTTAGTTGTGATGAGAGTCTTTGTGACAGGTCCAATCCACAAAGCGGCTTGGGCATGAACCACACAGCAGAGGAGATGCGTCAGTTCTGCTGGATCCACAGAGGCTGACAAGCACATTAGGTCACTTCCAAGGATCTATGACTGGGGTGGCACTACTTGGTAGGGTAGACTCACAGATGGCAGAATCCAGGTGCAGATGCAATGTTATTGGAAGCCTGTTATGTCCCTGAGTTTTCCGATCAGGAGGCCAGCCAACAAGTCCTTGGAGTCACTCTGGGTTCTGGATTCAAGAGATGCAGGTCCATTCCTTCTCACCCAGCAAGAGGGCAGTAGGGCAGCACAGCAGGGCAGCTGTTCCTTCAGAGCAGCAGTCCAACAGAGTGGCAGTTCTTGTAGCAGCACAGCAATCCTTCCTGGCGGAGTATCCACAGGTCCAGAACTGTACTGAAGAGTTGGTGTCTGCGGTCCATCTTTTATAGCCTGGTGCCATGGTTCTTATTTATTTATTTATTTATTTAATATATTTGTAGAGCGCAAGCCTGTCACCCAGAGGGCATCCTGGCGCTTTGATCAGAGAACCAAGCACATGACTGAGGCAGTCGCGCAACCATTACTTAGGGAATAAGTGCGTCTTTAAGGCCTTCCTGAACGGAAGATAGTCCTTGTGACTCCTAAGAGAGAGTGGGAGGGAGTTCCATAATTTAGCTGCAGCCACGCTAAAAGAGCGACCACCCATCCTCACTCTTTGAAACCTTGGCACCACCAGCAGGTGAGCCGACGAAGACCGCAGAAGCCGTGGGGCCGAATACCATGCAAACATATTTTGCAGCGGAATAGGGCCCAAAAGGTGTACAGCTCTAAACACCAAGCATGCCGCTTTAAACTGAACCCGTAGATCTACCGGGAGCCAGTGCAGATCTCGTAGCGCAAGAGTGGAGCAGCTAGACCTGGGTCGGGAAAGGGCCAACTTAGCGGCCATATTCTGCACCCGCTGAAGCTTCCCAATCAAATTTTTTGGAGCCCCCAAAAGAAGTCCGTTGCAATAGTCGAGCCGACTTAATATAGTCCCACGGACTACTTCCGGCCTGGCCTGAACAGGGAGAAAAGGCAGAACTCTGCGTAACATGCTTAGCAGCATCATACATGTTCCCGTGGTTTTGTTGACATGTATGTCCAGTTGTAGATTAGGGCCAAACATTACCCCCAGATTGCGTGCTGACTCCGATGCCAGCACTGGTTCGGAAAAGGTACTAGGCCAGAAGTTCGCGGGCAATGCCCGCGGAATATGATCAGTAGAACAGTGGAGCACCTCCGTCTTCGAGCTATTGAATTGCAAGGAGTTAGCTCGTAGCCAGTCCGCTGTGGCTGCCATACAGCGATGGAAGGTGCCCAGCGAGACCGCATTATTCCCTTCCAAGGAGAAGACTAGCTGAGTGTCGTCGGCATAATTAAATGCCGAGACCCCGAAAGATTTTATTAGCTGGACTAAAGGGCGGAGGTACAGGTTGAACAATATCGGGCTGATGGCCGAGCCCTGTGGAACCCCCTGTCCTATTTTCCTTGGCTCAGAGCTAAAAGGCGGAAGTGAGACCAACTGTTGCCTACCCTCGAGATATGAAATCAGCCAGTCTCTAGCCCCCTCGTTGACCCCGCACTCCTCCAGCCTCCGGACCAGGGTCCGATGGCAGACCGTGTCGAACGCGGCCGACATGTCGAGCAGCACCAGAAAGGCTGCCCGACCACTGTCGACACGCGAACGCAGATTGTCCAACACGGTCACCAGTGCGGTCTCCGTCCCATGTCCGGGGCGGAAGCCAAACTGGGCCTCGTCGAACCACCCTATGTTCTCCAGGAAGCCAGAGAGAGAACGAGTTACCCACTTTTCCAAGATCTTGATCGGAAAAGGCAGCAAGGAGATCGGCCTGTAGTTGGAAAAACAAGCCGGATCCAAAGTTGGCTTTTTTAGCAGAGGCGACACCACTGCTAATTTCCAGCTTTCTGGCACCGACGCCGATTCCAAGGATTGGAGGCAGATCGAAAACAGAGGAGGAAGCAGTTCTGCATGAAAGGCCTTCCAAAACTTAGGGGGCAGCGGATCAAGCGGAGACCCCGATGACACCGAATGAGCAATCTTACAAAATTCTTCAAAGGAAGGGAGGGGGAAAGAATTCAGCCGTGATAGCCTGGGTGAAATGGTCGAGGCACCCGACCCGAGGGCAACGGTAGCTGTCTGGGGTCGACTGGGCTGCTCCACCGGAGCTCCCACACCGATCGGCTGGGGTCGACTGGGTGAGCTGCCCGGAGCTCCCAGATCAAAAGCAACAGTGCACGTCTGGGGTCGACTGGGCCGCTCCACCGTAGCTCCCACCACGATTGGCTGGGGTCGACTGGGTGAGCTGCCCGGAGCTCCCAGATCAAAGGCAGCAGTGCACGTCTGGGGTCGACTGGGCTGCTCCTCCGGAGCTCCCACACCGACCGGCTGGGGTCGACTGGGTGAGCTGCCCGGAGCTCCCAGATCAGAGGCACCAGTGCACGTCTGGGGTCGCCTGGGCTGCTCCACCGGAGCTCCCACAACGATCGGCTGGGGTCGACTGGGTAAGCTAGCCAGAGCTCCCAGCCCCCGCTCAGCAACACTGATGCAAGGACGACTAGACAGGTCAGCGGCCATTCCCAGGCAGGCCTCCGCAGATGCGGGATGTGTTAAGCCCGCCAAGATCTTAGCGGTCTTCTCCTCGAAGGCAAGAGCCAACGAGTCGCACAAAGCCTGTGAAGCCCGGACAGAATTAGCCGCACAAACCGGATGAGACAAGTCCTTGACAATTTTAAACAGGGCTTGAGATTTATTAGGCGCCATTAGCAGGGACGATTGTATAAAAGTCGCCTTAGCCCGCTTGATCTGATCCTTATAGCCTCTTAATGCAAGTCTAAACAGGACTTTAGCCGAAGGGGAGTACTCCCTTCTCCATGCTCTCTCCGCCCGTTTACAGCTCAGTTTCAAGTGTTCTGGAAGGTGGGAGCAGCTTCTAGACAGTGGTTTTTAAGTGCATGGAATTTCCTGCCTCGCCTGCCCTGGGTCCAAGCTGTCTGAAGTGACAATGCAGGGTTGTTAGGCTCTTTGTGTGAAGAAAGGACACAGCCTATTCAAGTGTAAGTGGGGCTGTGCCCAACTCCTTCCTCCTATCCTGCCACTCATTCACTAAACACCAAATATTGCTATATTTTACTGCTACCAGGAAGTTACAAGTGCAATTGAATGGTGCAGTAGGTGCCGTGACATCGGGGCCAAAAGCTCTAGGGACCCCACTAAACACCAAATATTGCAATATTTAACTATTAAAGAATGCCACTTCTTGGAAACAATGCAGCGCTGTGAGCTGGTCTGCAGTGCGCAGCGGCGTATCTCGGTCAGTAAGACTGGGGGGGAGCTTCAGATTTCCCGACAATCACGCTGGTGTATAATGTTAAAATACATGATACACAAGCAGGTTGAATAAGTGGGGCTAAGGGGCCGAAGAAAGGGAGAGGAATGCAGATTGGTATGAGTACTACGTGTGAGAACACAATATTTTGTAAAATAAACAACGTTTTATAGGACTTTCAAAACACAGATGGGAGCGAGTGTGTGTTTCTTTTGTCAGTGTGGGCATGCAAAAATCCCTGGTGAAATCTAACAGTCTACCTTACCCAGCTGAAAGCACCCGTACCCAACTAGTCATCAGAAAATACATCTAGTAGGGAGGTGTAACAACCCAAACATCCCCCCTGAAGCTACGCATCAAGTGCGATTCTCCAGACTGCGTAAATGCCATACCGGCACACAATCTTTGGTAGGAGAATGTAAACTAGTGCTGGGAGGGAGAGAAGGGCAGTGCTAGCACCTCAGCCTTGGAAATGATGAGTTAGCAGCTGTGCCATTTTGTGTTGGCCCTTCACCATGGGCAGCACTAGGTGGGAATGATTCTGTTTGGTCAAAGAGTGGGCTTTGAAATCATTTGATGCATTTGGTCATATATGATATGTAACTTCTTCTATATGAACTAGTGGGACAAGATCTAGCACTCTGGTTTTTTAGCAGCTTAAATGTAAAATGTACTATTTGAACATTTTTTTTTAACAGCGCTTTGGGTGAACCCCTAATCCTCACTCTTGGAAGGCAGGCATGCTGGCTTTCCTTCCTCACTCCAGTTTACCTTTGGTCATTGTCAATGCAGATAGCGGGTGTGACAATTGTGAAGGGACCCACCCAGGGTAACCACCTCACTCCAGTCATTATGGACACTACCTTCAGGCTTGAACTTTTTCACCTACAAAGTAAAGTTTTCAGGTGTGTTAGTCTAATTATTGGAAAACATAACTGCAACACCCGAGATGCATTTGGCTCTAACTCAAAGTTCCAGGACCGGAAACAGTGGGGCATATTATCAAGGGGGGCGATAGGCAATTTTCGCCGCTTTAGCAGCCGTTTTCGCCCGCTAAGCGGCGATAATACTAACGCCCTATTAGCAAGCTGTCGCTAACATCAGTTATTGACAGCTCAGCTTGTAGGCGATAGCGAGCGGTTTGGGGCCCGCTTTGCATGTCAACGATATTTATCGCTAATGACATACAAAGTGGGCGTACCCAACCTGTTAGCCACTGAAAGCTGTCGCTTTCGCCTATTACCAACACAGGCGTAGCGATGGAAATATTCACGCTAAGCGCAAATATCTCCAAAAACTAACACCTGCTCAGACCAGTTCTTAGCCATTATATCCAATGGGAGGTGGATATAATGGCTATGACCCTGTTAGCGATAATGCGTGAATATCGCTGTATTCTCAGCGATATTCACGGATTTTCCAGCTATCGGCGGGAATTTTATCGCTTTTGAGATAAACGTTGCGAATAGCACGTTATCTCAGCGATAAAATCCGGTGATGCGCGGCGATAAAAAAATTGCCGCTAACCCTACTTAGCGATAAATATCGCTATTTGTTGATAATATGCCCCAGTGTCTGTAATGACCTGGAAGGAGGTATTCACCCAAGTAGCACCAGGGATAGAAGGAGGCGGTGCCAGTGGTAGAACGCCTACACTGAAAAAAGTTGTTCACCGGTACTCATTTTTTTTGTGTGCAAATTAAGTACAGAGCATCACTGCCAATACCACCACCAGATCCAATACCACACCAACAATACCACTCTGCCCACTTCACACTGCCACCAATATTAATACCATCACCACTTTACCACCAATACCACCACAATTAGTACTACCAGATATCACCACATCCAAGCATTGGCGAAGCCAATAGATCTGGATGTAATGTGCTACTGCATGGAAATACATGTCTGCATACCGGTGGTAGCACGTATTGTCACAGAAAGCCAGGCCTACTAGCTTCGCCAATGCTTGTTATCTGCTGCAGCCTATATGAGGTTACCTTTTAAATCCATGGGTGATGCCAGAAAGTGAATGGATCCCTTGTTTAGGAAAGCCCTCCAAACAAGGGTATCGCGCCGCAAAAGGAGGTTATTGTGAAAGTAACAAAAATTACTTCATTTTAGCTGGTGGTGTCATTGCACTGCCTTCTGTTTGCTCCTACTTCTTCCACTTCTCGCCTTTCCCGCAGTCCCTCCGCAGCAAACAGGAAGGCGTCGTCCTGCTCAAGGTGCGACGACAAGGCAGTCGGCAATGCACTGACGTCAGCGGTCTGAGAGTTTGACGCCACTTCCGCTGCTTTTCATTGATTTTCATAAATTGACGTCAAGGTAATGAAAAATAATGAACGCCGATTCCAGAGTAGATTCATGTTTTAACAATTCGATTCATATTCGTATTTCGTTTCGATATTCGTATACAACAGTATACGAAAACTTATGTAGATAGAAATACTACAGCAAAAGATCACGAAATCGGCACCTACGTGTAAGGGGGAGGATGGGACAAAAGAGAAAAAGAAAACACTAAGAGGAAAAGAAAAAAGTTAGAAAAAGTGTTAAGACTCGATGTAGAAATGGAGAAACAGCTTTTCCACACTCGGGTTTCATGGGACATGGTGGAGAAATCCTTCTACAAGATGGTTCTGGTATCAAAGCAAACCACAGTAAAATAACCTACTGGTTTTATAAAGGTATGAGATCCCTCTTTTTGTTGTCCATAGAGATTCGTATATGTGTGTGCATGTGTGTGTGCGCGTTTGGTCACTGGTTTAAGCTGGGCCTGGTTACCTGTGAGCACCGTTTCAGAGGTCTGAGCCTACAGTTTGCTGTGCTGCATGTTCCAGGCCAGCTGTTCTTGGTATGTGCTGATGCTGACTTGGGGTGCAGGGGTTAGGGTGTCTCATGTAACAGTAGGATCAGCAGATGATAGACAACCCTGTTCAAGTGGATTCATTAATGTGTGTGTCCCAAAGGACAGCATTACTACAGCGGGTGGGGCCTTGCTTGTGTGATAGCTTGGTGTGTTTCAACATATGCCATTGTGGGAATTTAGGGTTCAGTGCTGGATGTAAACATATTAGGATAGCTCTCATGAGCTCAGGTGTTGTAGTTTCAGATATATGAGTCCGACCGAAGGCTTGGATTCCATTCCCTTAATGAAAATACTAGCTTACCCGTCGCGCGTTGCTGCGATCTCAGAAGAAAGGAAATTTAAGGAAACTTGTTATGATAACATTCAATTTACATTATGTCATTTTTATTGAAACATATTCATTTTAAAATGGAAAACATTTTAAAGTGTTGTTTTAATTCTGTTTATTTATTCGAGTGCTTGTGGATACACGGTTTTATTTCCGTCTGTGCGTACACGAATAAATCAGAAGGTTTTCTGACGAGTGAGCTGGCCACATACAGTTGTCCAAGTCAGAAGCACGGATTCTCCAAATCTAGTCCACACACCTGCAGCGATTGTCCTTGTGCTTTGTTGATGGTCATTGCAAAGGCGAGTCACACCGGAAACTGTAAACGTTCAGTATTGGAAAGATTATGAGGAGGCCGGGGGGCCGATATTTAACACATTTTTCTTTTTCTTTTTTTGCCAGAAACCTTCGCGGGAGTGTACTCAACAACTTCCCAAAGTTTCATGCCAATCGGATGAATGGTGTAGTAATGCATAAAGATATATATAAGATTATAAGGATTATGGAATTGCAGGAAGAGTCTGTGTATAAGATGAGATGCTGTATGGCGTCTGTTCTAGGCCTGTTGTCGAGAGGGCTGTGTGGAGCTGTTCTGTATCTGCTGCCCTGATATTGCTGCTGGATGTTTGCTGATCTCTTGTGCATACTGCCTGCTGCCTCGCCCAAGGTAGACGGTTTTCTGAGTGAGGCTATATCTGGGCGGTTTGTTAAGATGTGTTTTGCAAGACTTTTTTTGTATTGTTCAGTATATAATGTTTATGACAGCGGTGCCAACTTTTAGAAAGGTGTCTGACTATGCACCTGTACCCTTCCCACCCCTCCCCTACACGATCAGTCATAAGTTGTATGTAGTTTATAATTATTTTGTCGTAATGTAGCTAGTTTTAAATTACATGCTGGTAAGAGTTCAGTATGTCAAATGGAGGTGTTTTCTGTTGATAACAACATGCAGAACAAGCATTACAATGCCAGTTTATGTGATTTGCATTGTAATGTATACATGTAGTACACAAATAAAGTCACAAGAAGGCGCTGTTATTCCATTATTCCATTCCACTCAGAAATAGAAAATAACTGTAGGGACTACTTGCAGTGTGTAATCAGGGTGCACTGAAGCCATCGGCACTCACAACTAAAGCTGACTGTAGCCAGACGCTAAAAAAGATGTTTATGGTTTCATAAGCTGTGGTTGGGAGGTGAGTGAAGTGAGCAATTTATTGGAGCAGAGTCATAGGAGGATAATGAACTTAATTTATGCAGACAATACAACATTTTCTAGCTTACACAACAAGAATTTTAGATTCTATTAAGGACACGGAGGCGAGGATTATGCTTTCTCTATTTCTTTACTGCAAAGACAGCAGCCAATTATAGTAAAACTACAACAATAAAAAACAACAATACCCATGAGGCTTTGAACCACGCCTCCTTTGTAACAGCCAATCACTGTAATATTAAGTATACAAAGTAGAGAGACACCAATCTGGCTTCCTCTTTCTTTGCGCGAACTCAGTCCAATAAGAACAAATCAAAGTCTTATACTCTCAACGGAGAGAAGAACAGTTCCTTTCAGAATATTCAACGGAGAATAATCCACCGCAAACGAAGACTTCCTCTTCTGTCGGTAAGGCAAGGTAGCTCCATCCAGAGTATCCACTCAACTCTTGTTGGAATCATTTCCTAAAACAGAAAATAAGGATGAGAAATGGAGCCCACAACTTCATTTCTAGTCGGGTGGGCCTAAAAAGTTGTTAAAACACTTATAACATCAAACAAATTTCTGAAAATGCTTCCTCTGCTGCTGTGGCAAATGCAGTCCTGCCTCACTTTAGTACGCCCTGTTCCGCCCCCTGATGATGACGAGGCTCACCTGTGCAGTCCTCCTGTGGTGAACTACACGACCCAGAATGCCGCTGTATGGTGCATTTGGATCCGATGATGCCGGTGGGAGACACTCAAGGAACGGGAAGAAGTGACAGGCACAGCGCCAGATGAAACCACGAAGGTAAAACAGTCCCAAAATCAGCGTTGTCCTCGAGTCCTCTTCATAACCGCCGCCACCGTTCCGCCAGGTGTCCATCACGGGGGCCGGCAATGGGAACCATGTTGCCCAGGTGGGAGGTATGAATACCTCACAACCGCAGTCTCCTCCTATCGTAGTGGTGAGTACTGGACACCAATGCTTCCACTTTGACGAAGTTCAGCGCTCCGCAGAGCAAGCCAGGAAGGTCCAGACCTCTTGTGCGGCGAGGGTACACTGGGATGCGCTCTGGCTGGCGCATGAATATGAAAGTAGCCTCCTCCCAAAGAAAAGAGCAGTGACCCGAAGGGGAGTTCAAGGAAACACTTTATTGTGAGATCTTGTTAGATGAATGCATTTCGGCGTATCTTGCCTTCCTCAGCGCCCCTCTCGAAAATGCTTCCTCTGCTGCTGTGGCAAATGCAGTCCTGCCTCACTTTAGTATGCCCTGTACCGCCCCCTGATGATGACGAGGCTCACCTGTGCAGTCCTCCTGTGGTGAACTACATGACCCAGAATGCCGCTGTATGGTGCATTTGGATCCGATGATGCCAGGGGGAGACACTCAAGGAACGGGAAGAAGTGACAAGCACAGCGCCAGATGAAACCACGAAGGTAAAACAGTCCCGCAATCAGCGTTGTCCTCGAGTCCCCTTCATAACAGCTGCTACCGTTCCGCCAGGTGTCCATCACGGGGGCCGGCAATGGGAACCATGTCGCCCAGGTGGGAGGTATGAATACCTCACATATATATATATATATATATATATATATATATATATATATATATATATATATATATATATATATATATTCATTGAAAAAAACATAGGTTTCACACATGTTATAGTTAGCTGGACATTTCACTCATACAAGACCATTGAAATTCCCCCGTTATAGTTAGTTCAGCTAACTGTAACTCGCGCGCCCGCAATGCACTGCTGATGATGTCACATATTACATCACTCATGACATGGTCAGTGACATCACTCATGACATCACTGATGACATCACTGATGACATCACTGATAACACCATCCTTGTGAAAGAGTGGCAGACCTCCTCTCAGCGTAATATAACCTTTGATACGCATATTCAAAAATAGAAACTAAAATTTTCAAAAAAATGGAGATACCAATACCAGTTACAACAACCTATTCAGTAATTCCACCATCTATATACACATCCACTCATTCACCAACAGTTCTATGTAGTCACTCATACATGTACTCACTCATCATATGTACTGATACACCTATACATCCTGTTACACACCGTCAGTCATCCATAGAGTTACTCACACACATACTCACACATGTAAATAAACTATCAAACATCCATTTATTTGCATATACAGCTATACACACACTACCACACTTACTTCTACGGAAACGTACACATACTTACTCTCTTAAACAATCACTTATAGAAACACATACTTATTTAAACAGGAACTCTTCCAATCTCTCACTCTCACATATACTCACTTATATACATCAATACTCACATATACTAGATTAAAACATATGTAGTTACTCAGAAAGATACTATTGAGACAGTCATTCACTCAGTAACACACCCATACACACACTCATCCACCCATACAGTCCTGCACACATGCTGTCTTCAAAACACATACGGTGAGTCAGTCATTCATGCATCTATGCGCTAAGTAATACCCCCCACCAAACCAGACACTCATACTGATACTCAAAAAAACAACTAATAACCCATATACGCATTCATGTAGCTACTCACCAAACCATGCAGCCACTTATACACAAAGTGAGACACTGATACATATATTTAAATATTTAAACATTACTCTCTAATATATGTATTCACTAAGATACCCTTAATAAGTCAGTTAACAAATCAATTAAAAAAAAATCCATTTAGACACTTATTTACCCATTTATTCTTCCATCGACCTTTAGATATACATATATAAAACATATTTTTTTTCAGAAAGACACACATTCACTGGATGGTGTCATCAGTGATGTCATCAGTGATGCCATTTGAGATGTCATGAGTGATGTCACTGACCATGTCATGAGTGATGTAATATGTGACATCATCCGCAGTGCATTGCGGGCGCGCGAGTTAGCTGAACTAACTATAACGGGGGAATTTCAATGGTTTTGTATGAGTGAAATGTCCAGCTAACTATAACATGTGTGAAACCTATGGTTTTTTCAATGAATTTGCAAGGTTTTTTAAATGCTAATTCCTAACTATAACATGTGTGAAACCTATGTTTTTTTCAGTGAATTTGCAAGGTTTTTTTAAATGCTAATTCCTAACTATAACGTGTGTGAAACCTATGGTTTTTTCAGTGAATATATATATATATATATCAATCTGCCTTGAAGACTGAGTGGATGTATGTGCCTGAATGGAGGATTTAGTAGCAATGTGATTGACTGTTTAAGTGACTAATTTAAAATGTCTCACTAAATATATGGGATAGTGATTAAACTGTGTGAATACCTGTATCACTCTATATCTTGTTGTGTAAACTACTACATACGTTGGTTACTAGCTATGTGAAAGTCTATATTAGTTATTAATTAGTTACGTGAGTATTTGTATGGGATTGTGAATGTGTGTGTGGTTGAGTGGGAGTTGTGTGATTGTCCAAAGATGTGTAAATAGTTGATTTACTAGGTATATGAGGTTAAGACTGTATGTGGAAACAGCTGTTTGGGTGAGTGAATCTCTTTATGGGTATGGTGATGAGTAAATATATTTCTTAATGATACATGTCTAACAAACTAGAAATATAAAAGGCAGTGTATGTGACAGTTGTATATAAATAAGTATACATAAGACTGTGATTGTATGATTGACTATCGAAAACTGTATACTTGTAATAGTAATTTTATAACACACTAAGTATGAGTTACTATCTATGCGAATAAATAAAGTGGTGTTTGTATAAGTGTGTAGCTTAGTAAATGTAAGTATGATCAATTGTTTGCATAAGTGAGTAGAATGACTGCATAAGTGAATAGGATGTATGCTGGTGTGTAATGTCGATGTAGGTGTATAAGTGTATTTAATAGTGTTCTATTGATCATTGACAGCATGTATGAGTGAATCTATAGGTAAGTGTTTAGATGTGTGTGTAGATGTAGGAATCACTTAGTGGGTTTTTAGAAACTGGTATTGGTGTGTCAATGGTTTCAAATATGGTACTCTGTATTTTACAGTGAGTGATGAAAGGTTATACTTGTGTATGATGAGGTGTATCAGATTGTCACATGGATGATGTCATCAGTGATGTCATTTGAGATGTCATCAGGGATGTCACTACCATGTCATGAATGATGCAATATGTGACATCATCAGCAGTGCATCGCGGGCGCACAAGTTATAGTTAGCAGAACTAACTATAACGGAGGAATTTCTATGGTTTTGTACGAGTGAAATGGCCAACTAACTATAACACCCGTGAAACCTATGTTTTTTTCTGTGACTTTCTAAGGTTTGTTAAATGCTAATTTCTAACTATAACGTCTATGAAACCTATGGTTTTTTCAGTGAATTTCAAAGGTTTTTTAAATGCTAATTTTTAAGTGTGATAGTAGTTATACCTATTTTTTGTACTGATTTTCTACAGTTTTTTGGCTGTTTAATTATAAATATTTTATTCATTAAATAACATTATATATTTTTCTGAAAATTGCAAAAAAAAAAATTAAAAAAATTCAAACTGAAATATTGATGACTTTTTTTGTTTTCATTTTTTATTTTAATATATTTATATTATTTTCTTGAAAAAAAAAGTTCAACATTTTTTTCCGGAGTCGCGCACTCAAAGCGTACACATCACGGTGGGTGCGTGGATTCTAGACGCCATTTTTGAAAAGTCGTGAAGGATCCGCGTACGGTGTGCAAAGGCTGCGTGTTTTTCAGTTACATCATATATATTTAATATTACGTGATGTGCGCGATTGGTATGCGACCGGCCGCGACTCCTGCTCCCGCGCATTCGCGACACATGCACATTACGGTACGAGACTGTTGCACCGTATGTTCCAAAATTATGTTCCAAAATTATATGTATGTGTCTTTAATATACATATTAGGGCAAGAGATTATCTAAGATATTCATAAAAATAATATATTTGTACTTAAAATAAAATATATTTTTTAAAATATTTTTTTAAGAAGTCGGGTGCGTGCATCGTGAGCGCAGAGAACCAGGTCAGCAGTGCTGCTGTAGAGCCAGAGAAACCAGGTCAGCAGAGCTGCTGTAGAGCCAGAGAACCAGGTCAGCAGAGCTGCTCTAGAGCCTAAGAAGCAGGTCAGCAGAGCTGCTCTAGAATTAGAGACCCAGGTCAGCAGAGCTGCTCTAGAGCCAGAGACCCATTTCAGCAGAGCTGCTCTAGAGGCCGAGAACCAGGTCAGGAGAGGTGCTGTAGAGCCAGAGAAACCAGGTCAGCAGAGCTGCTTAAGAGGGAGAGAACCAGGTCAGCAGAGCTGCTCTAGAGGCAGCGAACCAGGTCAGCAGAACTGCTTTAGAGCCAGAGAACCAGGTCAGCAGAGCTCTTTAGAGGGAGAGAACCAGGTCAGCAGAGCTGCTTTAGAGCCAGAGAACCAGGTCAGCAGAGCTGCTCTGGAGCAAGAGAACCAGGTCAGCCGAGCTGCTTTAGAGTCAGAGAACCAGGTCAGCAGAGCTGCTCTAGAGGCAGAGAACCAGATCAACAGAGCTGCTTTAGGGGGAGGGAACCAGTTCAGTAGAGCTGCTTTAGAGCCAGAGAACCAGGTCAGCAGAGCTGCTCTAGAGCCACAGAAACCAGGTCAGCAGAGCTGTTTTAGAGGGAGAGAACCAGGTCAGCAGAGCTGCTTTCGAGCCAGAAAACCAGGCCAGCAGAGCTGCTCTAGAGCCAGAGAACCAGGTCAGCAGAGCTGCTTTAGAGCCATAGACCAAGGTCAGCAGAGCTACTCTAGAGGCAGAGAACCAGGTCAGCAGAGCTGATTTAGAGGGAGAGAACCAGGTCAGCAGAGCTGCTCTAGAGCCAGAGAACCAGGTCAGTAGAGCTGCTGTAGAGCCAGAGAAACCAGGTCAGTAGAGCTGCTTTAGAGCGAGAGAACCAGGTCAGCAGAGCTGCTTTAGAGGGAGAGAACCAGGTCAGCAGAGCTGCTTTAGAGCCAAGGGACCAAGTCAGCAGAGCTGCTCTAGAGCCAGAGAACAAGTTCAGCAGAACTGCTTTAGAGCCAGAGAATCAGGTCAGCAAAGCTGCTTTAGAGCCAGAGAACCAGGTCAGCGGAGTTGCTGTAGAGCCAGAGAAACCAGGGCAGCAGTGCTGATTTAGAAGGAGAGAACCAGGTCAGCAAAGCTGCTTTAGAGCCAGAGAACCTGGCCAGCAAAGCTGCTTTAGAGCCAGAGAACCAGGTCAGCAGAGCTGCTCTAGAGCCAGAGAACCAAGTCAGCAGAGCTGCTTTAGAGCCAGAGAACCAGGTCAGCAGAGCTGCTTTAGAGCCAGAGAACCAGGTCAGCAGAGCTGCTTTAGAGCCAGAGAACCAGGTCAGCATAGCTGCTCTAGAGCCTAAGAACCAGGCCAACAGAGCTGCTCTAGAGCCAGAGAACCAGGTCAGCAGAGCTGCTGTAGAGCCAGAGACCCAGGTCAGCAGAGCTGCTGTAGAGCCAGAGAAACCAGGGCAGCAGAGCTGATTTAGAAGGAGAGAACCAGGTCAGCAAAGCTGCTTTAGAGCCAGAGAACCTGGCCAGCAAAGCTGCTTTAGAGCCAGAGAACCAGGTCAGCAGAGCTGCTCTAGAGCCAGAGAACCAAGTCAGCAGAGCTGCTTTAGAGCCAGAGAACCAGGTCAGCAGAGCTGCTTTAGAGCCAGAGAACCAGGTCAGCAGAGCTGCTTTAGAGCCAGAGAACCAGGTCAGCATAGCTGCTCTAGAGCCTAAGAACCAGGCCAACAGAGCTGCTCTAGAGCCAGAGAACCAGGTCAGCAGAGCTGCTGTAGAGCCAGAGAAACCAGGTCAGTCGAGCTGCTTTAGAGGGAGAGAACCAGGTCAGCAGAGCTGCTCTAGTGGGAGAGAACCAGGCCAGCAGAGCTGCTCCAGAGCCAGAGAACCATGTCAGCAGAACTGCTTTAGAGCCATAGAACCGGGTCAGCAGAGCGGCTTTAGAGCCAGAGAACCAGATCAGCAGAGCTGCTCTGTAGCCTAAGAACTGGGTCTGCTGAGCTGCTCTAGAGCCAGAGAACCAGGTCAGCAGACCTGCTGTAGAGTCAGAGAAACCAGGTCAGCAGAGCTGCTTTAGAAGGAGAGAACCAGGTCAGCAGAGCTGCTTTAGAGCCAGAGAACCAGGTCAGCAGAGCTGCTTTAGAGCCAGAGAACCAGGTCAGCAGAGCTGCTCTAGCTGACACTGACTGACTGACTGACACTGACTGATTGACACTGACTGACACTGATTGACTGACACTGACACCGACTGACACTGACTGACACTGACTGACTGACACTGACTGACTGACACTGACTGACACTGATTGACTGACACTGATTGACTGACACTGACTGACTGTCACTGATTGACTGACACTGACTGAATGACACTGACTGACACGGATTGACTGACACTGACTGACACTGATTGACTGACACTTACTGACTGACTGACACTGACTGACTGACACTGACTGACTACTCTCTACTACTCTACTACTCACTCTCTACTACTCTCTACTACTCTACTACTCACTCTCTACTACTCACTCTCTACTACTCTACTAATCTTTACTACTCACTCTCTACTACTCACTCTCTACTACTCTACTACTCTCTACTACCCACTCTCTACTACTCTCTCACTAGTACTCACTCTCTACTACTCACTATCTACTATTCACTCTCTACTTACTCTTTACTACTCTCTACGACTCACTCGCTACTACTCTCTACTACTCACTCTCTACTACTCGCTACTACTACTCTCTACTACTCACTCTCTACTACTCTCTACTACTCACTACTACTCTCTACTACTCTCTACCACACCCCCTTTACTACTCTACTACTCACTCTCTACTACTCTCTACTACTCTCTCTCTCTCTACCCACTCTCTACTACTCTCTTTACCACTCTCTACTACTCACTCTCTACTATTCACTCTCTACTACTCACTCTCTACTACTCTCTACTACTCACTCTCCACTACTCAATCTCTACTACTTGTTCTCTACTACTCACTCTCTACTACTCTCTACCACTCTCTCTCTACTACTCTACTACTCACTCTCTACTACTCTCTCTCTACTACTCACTATACTACTCTCTACTACTCACTCTCTACTACTCTCTCTCTACTACTCTCTCTCTACTACTCACTCTCTACTATTCACTCTCTACTACTCGCGCTCTACTACTCTCTACCACTCACTCTCCACTACTCAATCTCTACTAATCGCTTTCTACTACTCTCTACCACTCACTCTCTACTACTCTACTACTCACTCTCCACTACTCTCTCTCTCGACTACTCACTATACTACTCTCTACTACTCACTCTCTACTACTCTCTCTCTACTACTCACTCTCTACTACTCACTCTCTACTACTCACTCTCTACTACTCGCGCTCTACTACTCTCTACTACTCACTCTCCACTACTCAATCTCTACTACTCACTCTCTACTACTCTCTACTACTCACTGTCTACTACTCTCTCTACTTCTCACTCTCTACTACTCACTCTACTTCTCTCTCTACTACGCACTCTCTACTACACACTCTACTACTTGCTCTGTACTACTCTCTACTACTCACTCTCTACTACTCCCTACTACTCACTCTACTACTCACTCTCTACTACTCATTCTCTACTACTCCACTACTCTCTACTACTCATTCTCTAATACTCTACTTCTCTCTACTACTCTCTCTACTACTCACTCTCTACTACTCTCTACTACTCACTCTCTACTACTATCTCTCTCTCTACTACTATCTACTACTCACTCTCTACTACTCACTCTACTACTCATTCTTCTACTCACTCTCTACTACTCACTCTCTACTACTCTCTTCTACTACTCTCTACTACTCACTCTAATACTCACTCTCTACTACTCTACTACTCACTCTCTACTACTCACTCTCTGCTACTCTCTCTACTACTCTCTACTACTCACTCTCTACTCTCTAATACTCACTCTCTACTCTTTACCTCTCTCTCTACTACTCTCTACCTCTACCTCTCTACCTCTACCTCTACACCTCTACCTCTACACCTCTACCTCTCTACCTCTCTCTACACGCACAGATATGCACATATACATATATATGCATATGCATTTATATATATATATATAAATTCACTGAAAAAACCATAGGTTATAGACCATATATAGTTAGGAATTAGCATTTACAAAACCTTGAAAATTCACTGAAAAAAACATAGGTTATAGACCATATATAGTTAGGAATTAGCATTTAAAAAACCTTATTTTACTCACACAAAACCATTGAAATTCCATATATAGTTAGTTGCACTAACTATATATCGCGCACCCGCAATCCACTGCTGATGATGTCACATATTACATCATTCATGACATGGTCAGTGACATCACTGATGACATCACTGATGACAACATCCAGTGATTATGTGTTTCTGTAAAGTTTAAATATGTTTTACATATTGAAGAATGAGTGGATGTATAAGTGTCTGAATGAAGGTTTTAGTAGGTGCGTGATTGACTGTATGAGTGAGTGATTAAATGCGTCTTACTGAATGCACGGGTTAGTGACTAAACTGTCTGAAAGTGTGCATCAGTATCTCTGTTGTTGTGCAAGCTGCTGCATGTGTTGATCAGTAGCTATATAAGTAGCTATATGGGTTATTGATTGGTTGCACAAGTATTTGTATGGGAGACTGAGTGTGTGTATGGCTGGCTGGGAGGTGTGTGACTCTGTGCAGATCAATGTGTACTTGTATCAGTGATTCTATAAGAGAGTAACTATGTGTTAGTATATGTTTCAAAAATGTAAGGTGTTCTGTGTTTAACTGTATAGATGAGAAAATGGAAGTGTGATTGATTCTTTTCAGGACTGACTAGGTGTGTGAGTAACTCCATGAATGAGTGGCAGAGTGTGAGTGTCTGTATAAGTGTATGAGTGCATATGATAGTGTTGTAAAGATGAGTGATTGTATGTATGAATGATTGTATAAGTGAATGTGTGTGTAGACATAGGAATCAGTGAGTGCGTATGTAGTAACTAGTATTGGTGTGTCAATGGTTTCAAAAATGATACTCTCTATTTAACACTGGGTGTAACGGAGGTTATATTACAGTGTGAGGAGATGCATTGTATTATCACATGAATGATATCATCAGTGATGTGATCATTGATGTCAAGTGTGATGTCATCAGTGATGTCATTTAAGATGTCATCAGTGATGTCATCAGTGATGTCACTGACCATGTCATGAATGATGTAATATGTGACATCATCAGCAGTGGATTGCGGGTGCGCGATATATAGTTAGTGCAACTAACTATATATGGAATTTCAATGGTTTTGTGTGAGTAAAATAAGGTTTTTTAAATGCTAATTCCTAACTATATATGGTCTATAACCTATGGTTTTTTCAGTGAATTTTCAAGGTTTTGTAAATGCTAATTCCTAACTATATATGGTCTATAACCTATGGTTTTTTCAGTGAATTTCAATGGTTTTTTAATAGCAAATATCATAAGCTGTCGAATGTCAAGTACGTGGTAAGTACCACCAATTTACCACAATAGTTTCCAAATCCTTAATGTCATTTTTTACATAGTTTTTGTTTGATACATTGCATTTAAGTAGTCACAAAATTTGCAAATCCTTCAGTGCAATTGCAAAAATAAGGAATAGCAAATTTTGCTACTCCTTATTTTGCATCAAACTTGTTTGATACATACCATTTGTCTAATTAACATTCGCAAAGGCCGAAATTCATAGAATTTTGATCTTTGCAAATGCTAATTAGCTTGATACATATGGCCCCAAGTGAGCCCTGTCTTGCGACATGGTGCATCTTTTGCATCACTGCTGCTTGGGTTTTATGTGGTACGTTTTTTTTACACCATGACATATCTGCCTAAATGCATCAATTTGTAATGTTGTCGCCTCATAGCAAATCTTTTGCACCACCGCTGCATCATAAAAGTGACGCACAGTGGCACAAAAAAGGCATACACCTATCATAAATCTGTCCCTAGCATTTTAAATGATTAATCCAGGATGACAATAAAGTGTGTCCTATCCAGAGGTTTGTTTAAGGTGAGGCCTACTCAGGATTGCAGATTAAAGTTACGCTTGATGAAGAATACAGAGGAGATAATACATATAAAGGCCTACCAATGAAGTAAGTAATGTGCACTTTATTGCGCCAGTCATCATAAATGTATCCCTAAGCTTCTTATCTTGTTACAGATGAACCACCATATGTACCATCAAACTATTTTGCATTTCCTAAATAGCAAATTTTAAGGAATAAATAGCAATTCTTTACTATTCCTAATTTGCAATGAGCAAATTGCTAATTGCAAATTACCCATTCATTTCCATGGGCTAGGAGGCTCATAGGAATGAAGGTTGCAATTTGTGATTAGCAATTAGCTCATCACAAAATAGGATTTTTTTCAAGCGTGCAGGGGTATCTCAAGAACACCCTGCTGCACCCCTGAAAAAGAAATTTGGGAGCATATGGCACACCTACATGCCCTAAGGGCATGTATGGGCGTCATATGGGACCTTTTTTTTTTTTGAAAAAAATGCTTTTTGAAAAGAATTCGCAAATTACCACAAACTAGAAGTTGGTGGTAGTTTCCAAATCCTTAATATCATTTTTTACATATTTTTTTTTTGATACATTGCATTTAAGGAATCGCAAATTTTGAATTATTGACATTTTAAGTCATTTCCACATGTGCAGTGTTTTCAAAATATAATTTGAAAATCGTTTTTGGGGAAAAGTAATGGTTTGCAAATTTATGACAAGGACATAATGGTGTATGCTTCTCTATAAGGCATTTCAGTGTCTCTGATGTCATTTTTCCCATATTACATTATAAGACCTTTCCCCATGGAGCACATTCCTTATAAATATGCTCCCACCTGTGCATTGCGAATTTAGATTTTGACTGTTTCAGTCACATAGCCATGTTGAAAGTGACCCAAAAAAATTGCAAACGTTTTAAAATAACACATTCATGTGTCTTAAGGACATTTTAAGTCATTTCCCCATGGACAATGTTTTCTAAGTGGCGCAAAAGAGGTATACACCTATCATAAATCTGTCCCTAGCATTTTAAATGATTAATACAGGATAACAATAAGATGTAGCCTATCCAGAGGTTTGTTTAAAGTGAGGCCTACTCAGGATTGCAGATTAAAGTTACGCTTGATGAAGAATACAGAGGAGATAATACATGTAAAGCTCTACCAATGAAGTAAGTGATGTCTACTTCATTGCGCCAGTCACCATAAATGAATCCATAAGCTTCTTATCTTGTTAGACATCAACCGCCATATGTATCATATAACTATTTTGCATTTCCAAAAAAGCAAATTTTAAGGAATAATTAGCGATTCTTTACCATTCCTAATTTGCGATGAGAAAATTGCTAATTGCTATTTTACCCATTCATTTCCATGGGCTAGGAGGCTCATATAAATGAAGGTGCAATTTGCGATTAACAATTTGCTCATCACAAATTAGGAATTTATTCCAAAGGTGCAGGGGTGTCTCAAGAACACCCTGCTGCAACCCTAAAAAAGAAATTTGGGGGCATATGGCGCACATAAATTTTAACAACATTCCTTTACCTCAACAACGATTTTCAAATCATAACTTCAAAACACTACACATGGGAAAATTACTTAAATTGTCCTTAAGACACATAAAAGCGTTTTTTGATTGGCTTTCCTGCATGGTAGGGTCACTTTTAACATGGCTATGTAACACAAACATTCAAAATCTAAATTTTCCATGCACATGTGGGAGCATATTTACAAGCAATTTGCGCCACAGAGAAATGTCTTACACTAAAATGAGAAAAATAACATCAGGGACAGTCAATTGCCTTATAAAGAACCATACACCATTATGTCCTTGTCATGAATTTAAAAACAATTCCTTTTCCCCAAAAACGATTTTCAAATCATAATTTCAAAACACTGCACATGAGAAAATGACTTAAAATGTCATTAAAACACATGAAAGCGTTTTTTGATTGCCTTTCGAGCATGGTTGGGTCACTTTTAACATGGCTATGTAACACAAACATTCAAAATCAAAATTTTCCATGCACATGTGGAAGCATATTTACAAGCAATTTGAGCCACAGAGAAAGGTCTTACACTAAAATGAGAAAAATAACATCAGGGACAGTCAATTGCCTTATAAAGAAGCATACATGTCCTTGTCATGAATTTAAAAACAATTCCTTTTCCCCAAAAACGATTTTCAAATCATAATTTCTAAACACTGCACATGGGAAAATGACTTAAAATGTCATTAAAACACATGAAAGCATTTTTTGATTGGCTTTCCAGCATGGTTGGGTCACTTTTAACATGGCTATGTAACACAAACATTCAAAATCAAAATTTTCCATACACATGTGAGAGCATATTTACAAGCAATTTGCGCCACATAAATCATAATTTTCTCCTTAAAGCACACTATTCTCTATCTAAATTAAAGAAATATTTTCTCACCTTAGCAAATACTTTGAGTTTGAAAACAGTCTAAGAAACACACCAATTTGTCTTCAGCAGAGCAAAAGGTATGCACTCCAGAGTCTGCAGCTATCAAAAGCACAGAAATGCTGTAATTCTTCACACATATTTCTCATGTCACCCAATCAAAACTCTTCCCTCACTTTTTTTCAAATGAAAACCCTTCCCCCTCTGCCCTTTCTGCCTATTTTCCATAGCAACCACCTCTTGGAAAAACTCTGGTGTTTGCAAGTTCACACAACAATGTTGCAATTGAACTCTGAACTCTCAGTGCACCTGCATATCCAGTGCATTCTTTCATTTAATGATTTTTTATTGACCACTCAAAATACATCTTTCAAAGAACACATCTGTGCACCCTAACTTTCTGTTTTCATCAATCAAAATCCACCAATCACTGTTACTGCTTCATGAACACAGAAACTCCACAGTTTTTTTTTCATTTTACACTCTCATTTTTTCAACTGCCATTTCATTGCCACACTTCATCTGACTGCAGGAGAACCTTCTCTCACCATGTTTTCTGTCTGGATTGTTGGTCATAGTTATATTCACTGGGCTCAAAGGTACGTTGAAAGCAGGAATTTACCTAACCTCAATTTACAAGATGTGGAAATTAAGTGGTTTGGCCACAGAGGATTAAAATGTCACCAATTGATACCATTGGTGAAAACCTTTATGCATTTGCCAAAACCTGACCTGTTAATTGTGCACTGTGGAGGTAATGACTTGGGCACTTTGACTGGTGTAGGTCTGGAAATGCTTTTAAAGGACACCTTTGAGCAATTAATGGCACTTTTTCCTCAGACTGCCTTGGTATATTCAAATATATGCCAAAGACAGAAATGGAGGTGGTCAAACCAATTTTGTCCACAAATTGAGAAGTCGAGGAAGCATGTAAACAAATCTGTTTCAGCTTACATGAGAGACCATGGAATGGGCTCCCTGTACAACAATAACTTGCGTTACTACATGCAAGATATCTACAGAGGAGATGGAGTTCACTTCTCAGATGAGGGCAACAGAGTTTTCACTCTGAATTTAAGAATGTGCATTGGTACCTACTTATAAGTACCTAAATGTACCATAAACCCAAAAGCTCTTCTCAGAGCTACCCTACATCTAATCACTCACAATTATTATTTTACTCTAACTTTTTTCACTAATTTTCAACAAAGTACGCTCCCTGGGGCGCTACCCGGTACGCGTACCGGGAGCTAACCTCGCGAAATTTTTTAAAAAAAATGTTTTTTTTTCGCACATATAAACCTCCTGAGCCACCCTCAGAAAACCTAGGGGGTCAAGATAACTCTACCGTGCCCCCTTCTACCCATTCCGAACATTATTTCCCCTCCATCTTGTATCTTAATTCGACCGAAACACAAAATGGTGGACTCCCGGAACGCTTAAGGTCCGCGAACCGAGGCGCTCAACGGTTCGCGTACCGGGTCGCTCCCTGGGAAGATAAAGGAAATAAAAAATAATCAAAAAATCCAACAATCAATTAACATACAGCATTTGAAAAGACTATCATTCATTTTTCATTGTAGTACGCTCCCCAGAACGCTTCCCGGTTCGCGGACCGGGCGCTAACCACGAAAAAAAAAAAAAAAAAAAATATTTTTTTTTGCCCCGCGGGGCCCCTTTAAAACCTCCACATTAAACCTAGGGGGTCAGCGAGGATCTACTATGCCCCCTTATAGTTATTTCCCCCTTTGTTTTGGCCTCCTCTTGTCTCTCGATCCTACCGAGAGACAAGATGGCGGCCGCTCCGGACTGTTTAGAATGTTGACAGACACCGGAGAGCCAATCAGCTTCGCTACGCGAAGTTCCGGTACGCTTAAGGTCCGCGAACCGGGGCGCTGCCCGGTCCGCGCTTACAGATATATATCTTTTTTTGAACGTTAATTTCTCAAAATCCACTGCAGCACATATATTGAGACCTACAAAAGGCACATCGGGCTACCAGTCCCTACAATTTAGCCAAGTTTCGTGCAAATCCATTCAGCCGTTCGGGCTAAAAGAGAGGCTAACCGCCCTATGGAAAACTCAATGTTAAAAACACGTTTTGGGACCCCCCTTTTTTCTCGGCCCCCCTGGACGAACCCCCCCCAAATTTTCAGGGGCTGCTCAGAAACAAAATGTTCCATTTTCCAGAAAATTTTAGCCAATTCCGTCCACAAACGCCAAAGTTATTAGACATAGAATTTTCAAAAATCCCATAGGGAAAAAATCCTAACTATATATACCTACTGGCGACCGCCAGTAGGTAATGTATGTGTGTATATGTATATATACATACATATGTACGTGAACCTCCTTCCTTTAGATCAGGATATTGAAGAAATGGAAGCAGCTTTCTCTAGGTGGCTACTTCAGGCAGCTGATGCTTATGCCCCTTGCACCAACTTTCCCCGCTCTCGCCCCAATGACGCTCATAGGTGGTTTACACCTTTTTTGAAAACTCTTAAACTTGAAGTCCGTCAAATGGAGCGTAAGTGGCGAACAGCCTACTCAGAAATAGATAGAGTTAACTATTGTAAGGCCCGAAAGGATTACCAAAAACTTATTCAGAAACATAAAACTGATTACTTTTCTAAAAAAATCCTTAATGCCCACAATAAATCCAAAGAACTGTTCAACATTGTGGAGAATTTGAGCGCCAGCGATAGAACTTCTCTCCCGGTGGTTCCTACTCAGGAGCTTTGTAATTCTTTAAATTCATTTTTTTCTGATAAAATTAGCATTATCAAACAAAGCATTCCCATCACTCAGTCTCCCCTCCTATTGGCTGACACTTTTTATAACACTGCGACCCTGAATTTGTTCCCCTCTGTTGACAGCACTATGTTACTCAAACTTCTCGCCAAAGTTAAATCAGGTTCCCCTGATGACACATGCCCCCCTTACATCCTGAAAGAAGTGGGAACCAGCATTCCTGAGGGTATACTTTCTTTATTGAATGGAACGCTCACTCAGGGTAAAGTCCCTGATAAATTTAAAAAAGCCCTTCTCATTCCCCTGATAAAAAAAGTAGGAGCCAACCCGCTAGACCTGCAAAATTATAGGCCCATATCCCTGCTGCCTTACTGTGCCAAACTTCTGGAGGCTCATGTCTGCAACAGCATCTCCAAATTCTTGGAAGAATCAGAGTACCTTGCACCTAACCAGGCTGGTTTACGCCCATGCCATTCTACTGAGGCGGTTATTCTTTCGGTGCAGAATACTCTGAGGCGGAATGCGGACGAAGGAATCCATCAGGCTCTGGTGCTACTGGACCTCTCAGCTGCATTCGACACGGTCGACTATAACATCTTGGTCGACCGTGTCGAGCAGGCAGCTCTCAGGGGCCCTGCGCTGAGCTGGATTCGCTCATTTATCACTGGTCGCACTCAGTCTGTCAGACTGGGACCTTTCACTGCCCCTACCATACCTACCACTTGTGGAGTCCCCCAGGGCTCTTCGTTATCACCTCTGCTTTTTAATTTATATTTACGTCCCCTTCTGTACTCCCTTAGGAGGGCCAAAGTGACCATCTTCAACTATGCAGATGATTTGCAGCTCATTTTTCCTTTGAACACCAAGGACTCTGTGGTTGAATTTCAAAATACCATGTCCCACATTTTGAATTGGATGAACTGCAATCATCTGAAACTTAACCCTGGCAAGACCGAACTGGTCTTGCCTGGACAGAGTGCTCTCAGTTGGAACCCTAGCTTTTGGCCTTCCAGCATGGGAGCCCCTCCATCCAAGTCCTCCTCGGTTAAGAGCCTGGGAATGCACATTAGCGAGGACCTTTCCCTAAAAAAACAAGTAGGAGCAGTTGTCTCAGCTAGCTTCTTCCAGCTGAAGAAAATCAAGAAAATCGCCTGCTTCTTCTCTCCGGCTGCCCTCACTCAGATTGTCATCTCCCTGGTTTTGTCCAGATTAGATTTCTCCAACAGCCTTTATTTTGGCATTCAAATTGGAGAGCTAAAACGCCTTCAGCTGGTTCAGAATCAGGCAGCCAGACTTCTCCTGAACCTTTCTAAGAGGCAGTCTGTTAGACTCGGCCTGAAACAGCTACACTGGCTGCCTGTGGAGCAGCGTGTGGCTTTTAAAACAGGGTGCATTTTATTCAAATCTCTGCATGACTCTGGCCCCCTCTTCATTAGAGACATGTTTAAGAGATACATCCCTCCCCGCAACCTCCGGTCTATCCACAAATCCCTTCTGACTGTCCCACCCTACAAGAGGAAACGTCTTGGAGGCAGCTGTTTTGACCATCTTGCAGCTGGCTTCTGGAACTCTCTTCCCCTCCACCTGAAACTGAATGACAACATCCTCAGTTTTAGACACTCCCTGAAAACTTGGCTCTTCACTCAGGCGCATTGCTGAGCTGCTCACTCTCTACTGTGACCTATGCGCTCGTTCCTTTCTACAGCGCCATGAAGCCCTCGGGCGTACGAGCGCTTACAAATACATACTAACATTAACATTAACATTAACAAAAAAAGAAGCAGAGACCCAGGAGGATGCAGTCGGAAGCCTTTTTAATTTTGAAACTGGCGAATGCATTTCGGCAGACTCCTGCCTTCTTCAGCGCCCAAAGCGTCCCAACGGTATTGCCACAAGCTGAAAGTAAGTCCCTCCTCCTTATATCTTGCTGTAAAAAGCCCGCTCCACCCCCTGGAAAGTGGTTGCACACCTGTGTGGAGTCCCGTAGGTGAAAGAAGACTCCATATCCCAGAATCCAATGTGATGGACCCTCGAAGGTGGTGCACGGGGGGGAAACAGCAAATAAAAAACAATTGTCAGTGCGGGGGTGCAGGGAACAGCGTGTGCCCAAAGGAAAAAAGGATGTAATTTCCTGCTTTGGAGTCCCAATCTTAAAATGCTTCCACCGGTCCTCCGTACTGCCCCAACCACGTAGTCCAGGTATTCTTTTAGCAGGGGTTAAAGTGACAGTGCACAATTTCCCAGCGTGAGATTAATTATCCTACAACTGCTGTCTCTCCTCCCGGTGTCCGCGGCGGGACCCAGACCATCCAATAGCATTGGAAAGAAGACGAACTGCAAGAGTTCAAAAACCAGTGAAGTCCGGTACCCAAAGTGAGGCAGGGGTCTCTGTAGTGCGTCTCTGGCTGACGCAACAAAATATGCACGTGAACCTCCTTCCAAAAAAAAAGAAGCAGAGACCCAGGAGGATGCAGTCGGAAGCCTTTTTAATTTTGAAACTGGCGAATGCATTTCGGCAGACTCCTGCCTTCTTCAGCACCCAAAGCGTCCCAACGGTATTGCCACAAGCTGAAAGTAAGTCCCTCCTCCTTATATCTTGCTGTAACAAGCCCGCTCCACCCCCTGTAAAGTGGTTGCACACCTGTGTGGAGTCCCGTAGGTGAAAGAAGACTCCATATCCCAGAATCCAATGTGATGGACCCTCGAAGGTGGTGCACGGGGGGAAACAACAAATGAAAAAACAATTGTCAGTGCGGGGGTGCAGGGAACAGCGTGTGCCCACAGGAAAAAAGGATGTAATTTCCTGCTTTGGAGTCCCAATCTTAAAATGCTTCCTCCGGTCCTCCGTACTGCCCCAGCCACGTAGTCCAGGTATTCTTTCGGCAGGGGTTAAAGTGACAGTGCACAATTTCCCAGCGTGAGATTAATAGTCCTACAACTGCTGTCTCTCCTCCCGGTGTCCGCGGCGGGACCCAGACCATCCAATAGCATTGGAAAGAAGACGAACTGCAAGAGTTTAAAAACCAGTGAAGTCCGGTGCCCAAAGTGACATATAAACATATATATAAAATGCATATCTATATAAATACAAATATAAATGCATGCATACATATACGCATACAAATTCATGTTATGTACATGAAAGTTTGAAAAACACTAATACAAGCAAAGCTAAAAAGCCACCTAATTACAAACAGAATTGCTTTAACTTAAACGAGGGCGAAACCTATTGCATTTTCAATGCTTGCTTACTTTGGTACCATCAAGAAGGCATTCAGATGTGTCACACATTTGCCATAAATTCAGAATGTTAGCACGCTAGTTGCTCATTAGATCACTGCAGTAAAGATACTGCTCACCAGGGAAGTCTGCTGCTGGTATTGAAAGTGCATGTTTCAGTCTGCATGTCAAAATTTCTTAATGAAATAGAAGAGGATTTGAGAAGTCACTCAAAATGTGCCCTGTTTCTTTCTGCAGTACTAATCATACTTTCTATGGCAAAATGAACCCCCTCATGTTGTTCCTTTTTAAATTAAATGTTTTAAGAGTTACCACTTTATTCCAATCAAGATGGCTTCAGGTGTGCCATACGTTTGTCATAAGTAGGACTTTTAGCGCTCTAGTTGTCTCTGGGAAGCTGCAGTAGAACACAAAGGAATCAACTGACAGTCTCTGCTCTTGTTGGATGTACATGTTTTACTGAGCATGTCAGACTTCATTCTCACATGACTGAGAAAGTTAATGTGAATTTACAGAAAATATGCTCTCAGTTTAGCTTATAGATCACCTTCCAAACCTCTGTGGGAAAAGCATGAGAAAATAGTTTTCTCTAAAACATGATTCATGATATCCCAGCAGAAGGCTTTTTCACATGGTAAAATCCCCTTAAAACACACCACAATTCCTAAAATTAGTATGGCACTATCAACAAATGATTTATAATGTAACTAAAGTCTTAAAACCTTCTATTAACTGCAATGCTTTTTAATGAGGTGCTATCATGTATATTGGCCCCAAGATGGCTGCCAACAATTTCTGGTATGTAGTGTTGACAGACAGTTGACAGCCAATCTGCATGCAGCTCGTGCTCGGAATGCTAGATATATATATATTTTTTTCTTTTGATTTTCTCAGGAACCACTGGAGGGATTTACACCATTTAAGCAAAAGCGTGATTTGCGAATCAGGCTCTACCATTTTGCCAAATTTCTTGTAATTCCCTTCAGCAGTTCGGGCTGTAACCGTGTCTAATCGTCCTATGGAAAATAACATGGGGAAAACACGTTTTGGGACCCCCCTTTTTTCTCAGCCCCCACTTGACAAATCCCCCCAAAACTTTCAGGGAAGGAGCGGAGCGGAGCGGGCCATCTTGTTTGTACCTGTGGCAAACGATATGTAGGTAGCACAATTCACCAAGCCCATATCAGGATCCTACAGCATTTACGTGCTATAACTAACGGTGACCAAACTTACCCAGTGGCCCGACATATAAACACAATGCATGAAGGGAATATTAAACACCTCTCCTATTTTGTCATTGACAGTGTCCCCAAAAATCCTAGAGGGGGAAATCGCAGATTGGCCCTTAGACGCCTGGAATCTAGGTACATCATCTTACTAGATTCCAAGATCCCCAATGGTTTAAACTCGGACGAAGCGCTAACTGTACATTTATAATCCAACAGTATCAATCAATCAATCAATCAAAGCATTTATATAGCGCACTACTCACCCGGAGGGTCTCAAGGCGCTAGGGGAGGGGGGGTCCGCTACTGCTCGAACAGCCAGGTCTTGAGCTGCTTCCTGAAGGCGAGGTGGTCCTGGGTCAGGCGGAGGTGGGTCGGGAGGGAGTTCCAAGTCTTGGCGGCCAGGTAGGAGAAGGACCTTCCCCCTCTGGTGGCTCTTCGGAAGCGGGGGACGGTGGCGAGGGCGTGGCCGGTCGATCGAAGCTGGCGTGTGGGAGCGTAGAAGTTGAGGCGGCTGTTGAGGTATCCTGGGCCTTGGTTGTGTAGGGCTTTGTGTGCATGGGTGAGGAGACGGAAGGTGATTCTCTTGTTGACCGGGAGCCAGTGCAGGTCTCTCAGGTGTCCGGAGATGTGGCTGCGACGGGGGATGTCCAGGATGCGTCGTGCTGAGGCATTCTGGATCCGCTGGAGTCTCTTCTGGAGTTTGGCGGTGGTACCGGCGTAGAGGGAGTTGCCGTAGTCCAGACGGCTGGTGACGAGGGCCTGGGTGACCGTCTTCCTGGTCTCGGTGGGGATCCACCAGAAGATCTTACGTAGCATGCGCAGGATGTTGAAGCATGACGAGGAGACGGCGTTGATTTGTCTGGTCATGGAGAGGGAGGAGTCCAGGATGAAGCCCAGGTTGCATGCGTGGTCTGTTGGTTTGGGAGCGCTGCCCAGGGCGGGGGGCCACCAGGAGTCGTCCCAGGAGGAGGGTGAGGATCCCAGGATGAGGACTTCCGTCTTGTCCGAGTTCAGTTTCAGGCGGCTGTTCATCATCCACTTGGCTACGTCTGTCATCCCTTCGTGTAGGTTGGCTCTGGCGGCGGCGGGGTCGTTGGTGAGGGAGAGGATCAGCTGGGTGTCGTCGGCGTAGGAGATGATGTTGAGGTTGTGTTGGCGTGCGATGGCTGCGAGGGGGCTCATGTAGACGTTGAAGAGGGTTGGGCTGAGCGAGGAGCCTTGAGGAACGCCGCAGATGACTTCGGTGGCTTCTGACCTGAACGGGGGGAGGCGGACTCTCTGTGTCCTTCCGGCGAGGAAGGAGATGATCCACTCCAGTGCCTTCTCCTGGATTCCGACGTTGCTGAGGCGCTGCACTAGGGTGCGGTGGCAGACAGTGTCGAAAGCCGCGGAGAGGTCTAGGAGGATGAGGGCCGCTGTTTCTCCGTTGTCGAGCAGGGCTCGGATGTCATCGGTAGCCTCTTCCTAACCTGAGACCCACTCCTGTAACATATCTGCAACTGTATAGATGTAAATACTTTCGTTTTTTTGCTGTATTATTAGTTAATTTTATAAAACAATGGTTCGGAGTAGGCCTTATGTGGTCCTTAAAGGAGAACAAAGGGTATTAGCGAGTATTTAATAAGTCGCTAGGGAGCATTGGTAGTAGGAAAAATGGAATTTTTTATTTTTACTCTTTTCTCATTGCAAGACACAAAATTATATATATATATATACACAGTATTTCAGGTGCTCAGGTGAATAGTACGGTGCAGGACGTGACATAGGTGATCAAAGTGAACGAACTGTCACACACAACAAGGATAAACACACACAACAATTATATACAATGGTACAAGTGAAATTCCTTGGGTAGGTCGACGGCGTTTCGATCTATATTATTTTAGATCTTCATCAGGACAGTTGAGCCTCCTGAAACTACAGAAAAATCAATTATACTCTCATTCTTGTATGTACTTAACTGGTGTTCCTACATGTTTAGATCTAACATTGTTATGGTGCTCCCGGAGAAAAATAAAAATTTAAAAAGCATGCACATGTTCAAATTACTATGCATGCATTTTTGGTGAGATGTAATAGTTAGGGGGCAGATGATCTAATCTCACCCAGGTGCGCTGCGTGTTTTTAGGCTTAGGTAATGCGCGCATGCATCTAGGGGGATTGACTGTTACAATTAAAAAATCATTATATACCTTGCCAGTGGGGGGGGCAAGGATGGTCATTCGCGTAATACTATCGGGCGGATGCCGCAGCTTTTCACGGAATCTGTGGGTAATTTAATAAGCATGAGTTGGCTCAATAGCTGTAACCATTTAATAGATATTAGCGAAGGCTAAGGAATAGCCATAAGTTGCTTACTTAACCAGAGACTCACACAAGATTGGTTAGAATCCAGGCATTAAATGGGGATTCAGGTAGTGGCTGTTTACTTCAATGTGGGGAAAATACTTGAGCTTATTAGTTAAGCTAAGTATCTGACTTAGTACCCATTATATATACCTTGAGTTTGTTCTCACCAAACATGTATATAAAGAGTCAGATCACCTAAAACCAATATAGTGCAGTAGATATTTACAGGTTAATTTAGTAACAATGAGCCATAATGTGTTAATGTATAGAACAATTTACTTTACTCCACTTGGAGACGAGGCTCGTGCAAGGTGCCCGTATACCGAAGGATTAGACTCCAGGTCCTGTGTATTTGAAAATTACTATAACTTGACAGACGGCACATGTAATTCACAACTATAGACTGCTGTGGTGTAGTGAAGTAAGCCGAGCAGCACATGAACCTAATTTGAGAATTAAGATATAATTTTTCTATCTGCACTGGTATTGATTCTATTGCAATTTTTAGGCAATGCAACTCTTTATACAAGTAGTAGTAATATGACTTAGAATCCAGGGTTGAACCAACCACTTATTTTCTATTTAGAATGAATATTCCGTTTGTGTAAGAATGTAAAATTGCACAGATCGGGTGTTTGACTAATTTGCGTTTATCATCGCCTTGAAAGTTATCATCGTTTTAAGTATCACTGAATATGTGTATGCAAAATCTAGCTTATATTGTTTAAGTGGTCAAATTAGAAATACTGTTAGAAGAATATTTACAATGTTTAAAACTCTTCTATGTCTATCTCTGGAGAAATCGTGACTCAGGGTTACTATGACAACAAACAACCAGTCAAGCCATAGCATTGTTGGTATGTGTCAGTATGCTTATATATGTCAGCATCACTTCTTGCAAAGTGAGTGAGCAAGGCGGAGGCTTCCGCCGAAACGCGTCTTGTGCAGCATGTTGGAATAAATACCTTCCTTGAGTAGAATTCACGGTGTCAGTGCCTTCCTTCAATCGTTTGGGAATAGGACTGGTAAACTATATATATATATATATTCACTGAAAAAACCATAGGTTATAGACCATATATAGTTAGGAATTAGCATTTACAAAACCTTGAAAATTCACTGAAAAAACCATAGGTTATAGACCATATATAGTTAGGAATTAGCATTTAAAAAACCTTATTTTACTCACACAAAACCATTGAAATTCCATATATAGTTAGTTGCACTAACTATATATCGCGCACCCGCAATCCACTGCTGATCATGTCACATATTACATCATTCATGACATGGTCAGTGACATCACTGATGACATCACTGATGACATCTCAAATGACATCACTGATGAGATCACTGATGACGTCATCCAGTGACTGTGTGTTTCTGTAAAGTTTAAATATGTTTTACATATTGAAGAATGAGTAGATGTATAAGTGTCTGGACGAAGGATTTAGTAGGTGCATGACTGAATGTATGAGTGAGTGATTAAATGTGTCTCACTGAGTGCATGGGTTAGTGACTAAACTGTCTTAATTTGTGCATCATTATGTCTGTTGTTCTGTAAACTGCTGCATGTGTTGATCATTAGCTATACGAGAGGCTATATGTGTTATTAATTGGTTGCCCAAGTATTTCTATGGCAGATTGAGTTTGTGTGGGGGTGGCTGGAAGGTGTGTGACTCTATGCATAGATGTGTGAGCAGTTTATTCACTAGGTGTATGAGTTCAAGAGTGCATGTGGAAACAGCTACATGGGCAGTTGACTGTGTGCATGAGTGTATTGATGAGTGAATGGATATCTCAATGCTACATGTCATAGTAAGTACATATGTAAAACACAGTACATGTGAGAGTTGGCATATATAAATAACTGTGCATGAGAGCCACTGAATGAGTGAGTGGTTGTATCGATCATTGTGAACTTGTATCAGGGATTGTATAAGAGAGTAAATATGTGTTAGTATATGTTTCAATAAGTAAGGTGTGTTTAACTGTATAGTTGAAGAAATGGAGGTGAGATTGTTTCTTTGCATGACTGACTGGGTGTGTGAGTAACTCCATGGATGAGTGGCAGTGTGTGAGTGTCTGTATACACTGAGTGTATCTAAGGTTATATTAGAGTCTGAAGAGGTTTATCGTATTAGCACAAGAATGATGTCAAATGAGATGTCATCAGTGATGTCATCAGTGATGTCATTTGAGATGTCATCAATGATGTCATCAGTGATGTCACTGACCATGTCATGAATGATGTAATATGTGACATGATCAGCAGTGGATTGCGGGTGCGCGATATATAGTTAGTGCAACTAACTATATATGGAATTTCAATGGTTTTGTGTGAGTAAAATAAGGTTTTTTAAATGCTAATTCCTAACTATATATGGTCTATAACCTATGGTTTTTTCAGTGAATTTTCAAGGTTTTGTAAATGCTAATTCCTAACTATATATGGTCTATAACCTATGGTTTTTTCAGTGAATTTCAATGGTTTTTTAATAGCAAATATCATAAGCTGTCGAATGTCAAGTACGTGGTAAGTGAAAACATTTTCGTGTTTATGCACACTGATCTGCTTTGAATGGTGCCCCCCCCCCGTCATTTCTATTAGGAGTACTCTCTCTTTGCAGATAGTGAAAGGTAGTTAACGCAGGCCTTTGCCCCCGTTGTAATCCGTCGTGCCTGCTTTTCTCTCCATTTGATTGATTGTTATCCAAGTATTTACTGTTTTAGAATTAGTTCTCTTTGGTTCATTCTCTATTTACAAACAAACACAGAGTCGCAATACTCTGTTTAGTCTTTGCAGATAACGAAAAATCGTGTAAAAAAAAAGAAAAGGAATCGAGCAAAATCAGTAGGCCACTAATGGGATCTCTTTTTGACCTCGCTAAAATAGAAACATTAGGAACAACCCCTCATGACAAATACAAAACTAGTGAGATGAACTGAACTCCACACAATGATGGCTGCAAAACAGCTCGGCTCCGCCACCCACCCCGCCCAAAATAACGATAAAGAGCGGCTGCCATGATTGGTTGCGGAATGGCCACGACGGAGCTACGAAATGGTGCTGCTCTCATGCTAACCCCAGCTTCAGTCTGAAACATCCAGAAACACTGTAGACTACCAATTCGATCAGTTCCGGTAGCGCCCCAATGTAACCCGGTAGAGAAGAACTAGCCCTCCCCTCTTTGACTGATGGTTCTTGTTGCCTGTCCCTTCTGTTGTCATTTAACAGAACTATTTAGCCTGCTGAAAGGGGTTGTGTTTCGACCGCTGGTTGGTGGAGACATTTTGACTATATTCTGGACCTGCGTTGTCGCGTAATGCGTCATATGACGCGCCGCGTTAGCGCATCCGGAAGTCATCCGGGGCGCGCAGCGCGTAACGTAAGCATAACAAGTCATGTGACTTGTTAATAAAACTTTTCATTGGTTCATTTTACTTTTCTTATTCTAATGATGAAAGGCTTGGTCATATCACCTAAAAATTACGCTTTTAATTACTTCCGAACATTATTTTTTCTTAAATATATGTTATAATGTTCCAGGCTAATGTACTTTCCCGGAAATTTTACAACTGTCCTGCAAGTAAAATATATTCTTTTTTCGAGAAAAAGAGCGTTTCTTCGTCCCATGACGGAGCCGTTGAGCAAAAGAGGGTCGACCTGCTGTCTTAGTCGCCGATACGCCTGAATATGAGATTCTTATCGATCACTTTATGTTGCAGGAATAGAAAACACAACAGCCCTTGGCCATTTATCTTTACTGCGTTCCTTCGTATTATACCTTTTACCCTTCATGTAATTGGTCTGCTTTATTTCACTTGCCTTTTAATGATTCTAAAACAGTGACTATTATTAAAAACTTTACCAATGTACATACTACTACCATGTTTTCTTTTAAAAACCTTTATTGTGAAAATTTCATTATACAAATACGAGCCTATAACCACGTGGGCCTGCCACGGAGCAAACTGTAATCGTATATGATGAATAGACATTTACACTGTAGAGGAACGTAACGGGCGGGCCATTAGGTTGCAAGAACTAAGGTGTCTAACAGTTACGGAATCGGTGGACGTACATTTTATAATTAAAATACGACAGGGCCAGTTACAATAAAATTATCTAGATATACATTTGCGGGCAAGTACCATGGGTGACGTTAATTCGAACTTTCAACAGTACAGTAATCAATAACACATCAGAACTTAATATCAATAGGGATGTCGAAATATTCAATCAATTCTCGTCCCCGCCCGCCATGTGCTTCAAAACTGCATACGTATCTCGTGATTTCAAGGTTCTGCAACCAGTACACAACAAGGAGTTACGAGTCCCATTTATTCCGGCGCCATTTTGGGCGAGGACGGGCAGGTCCAGGATATAGTCAAAATGTCTCTACCAACCATCGACTATGATGATGTTCATATGCTGTATTTATTAGAGTAACACTCATTTGTCCACATGAAATTAATTTACCACAATCTAAACATGTCATTTTAATCTTTCCAAAGTTCTTCTAAATATTTGGGACCGTTTCCCTTGCCTCTGAAGCTCTCAGTGCCACTTCTTTGATGAATGTACTAGCAGGTCAGGGGTTCTCCTCCAAATCTCTCTTTTATGCAGCACTATAATTAATTGGTTCCACCTCTCCATATGACGATGCATGGTATAGTTACCACAACTATATTTTTTTTCGGTTCCTCTGGAGAGTTCATCGTGGCAGATGAAGCGTGTAACGTACCGGGCATTTACCTTTTTTTGCATGTACAGGAAAGGAAAAAAAAATCGAGCGTCCAAGTTCTAAGGTGTCCCAGGGCCATTTTAGTGGACCAGGCCCAAATCCAAAGAACAGGCCGCCATTTTGAGAGTCCTCTTGCAGCCGCCTGTCGCTGTAGCATCAAGAGCAGCCGAAACTCAGCTGAATGGCAACTGAAACGGTAAATGGGCGCCCCACTACATTTCAGCATTGTAGGATGACCACACCAGTACAGCAACTTGCTAGACATCACCTCGGTGCCATCCGGATCTCGGCGCCCCACTGCAGATGAAGTGCCTCTCAACTATGAAACCACCACGGTGACATCCGGATCTTGGCGCGTTATGCTGCCTTCGGCCTATTCGCACATCGGTCCGCTACTGACGCCATCTCACAGGCTAATGGGGTGACCCACGCCGAGTTTCAGCATTGTAGGATGACCACACCAACTTGCTAGACATCACCTCGGTGCCATCCGAATCTTGGCATCTCAACGCCTAGTGGTATCTTCCATACAGAAAATATTGTTACGCTGCCTTTGGCCCCATTCGCACATCAGTCCGCAACTTAGACATCACCTCGGTGCCATCCGGATCTTGGCATCTCAGCGCCTTGTGGTGTCAGTCAGAAAATATTGTTGCGCTGCCTTTGGCCCCATTCGCACATCAGTCCGCTACTGACACCATCTCACAGGCCAATAGGGCGCCCCACGCCGACTTTTACCATTGTACGATGGCCACACCAGTGGCACAACTTGCTAGACATCACCTCGGTGCCATCCGAATCTTGGCATCTCAACGCCTAGTGGTATCTTCCATACAGAAAATCTTGTTACGCTACCTTTGGCCCCATTCGCACATCGGTCCGCAACTTAGACATCACCTCGGTGCCATCCGGATCTTGGCATCTCAGCGCCTTGTGGTGTCTTCTACTCCGAAAATATTGTAGAAAATATTGTTGCGCTGCCTTTGGCCCCATTCACACATCAGTCCGCTACTGACACCATCTCACAGGCCAACAGGGCGCCCCACGCCGACTTTTACCATTGTACGATGGCCACACCAGTGCCACAACTTGCTAGACACCACCTCGGTGCCATCCGGATCTTGGCATCTCAGCGCCTTGTGGTGTCTTCAAATCAGAAAATATTGTTGCGCTGCCTTTGGCCCCATTCGCACATCGGTCCGCTACTGACGCCATAGCAGGGTAGGAATTCGTGCCTGGGGGAACGCTGACATCCCCAAGATGGCAGACATTTTGACATTATCCTCCCTCACCAGAGGATCTAACTCTGTCCCTTCAGCTTCCGATTTTCACGATTGGATTAGGAATGCTGCTGATCAGGTAGCCCCGGAACAATCCATTCGACCCAACAGAGCATCTCCGTCGGCGCCATGGTTTACAGAAGAGCTTAGACTTCACCGACAACATTGTAGGAACTTAGAAAGACATTGGAGGAAATATTATTGCCCCATAGCTAAGCAATCCTACAAAGATGCTTTAACCATATATAAAAAGGCTATCACTGCTCGGAAAATGGTCTTTTTTTCAACGCAAATAGAGAATGCTAAGAACTCGGCCAGAGAATTGTTCTCAGTGGTCACATCTCTATCTACCCCTCCCTCTGGCCCTGGAGTTGAACCTTCTCAGCTTTTCTGCAATGCCCTGTCCACTTTTTTTATCACTAAAGTGGCAGATATTTATGCATCTTTTGGTGGGGATGCAGGGATTGGACCTACTGTTAGCAGCAAGGAAATATCTCACATGGACCATGACTCCCTTTTGTCCTTTGGCTCTACCACACAAGATCAAATCTGCAAACTTATCTCCATCACTAAGTCTGGATCCCCTCTGGACCCCTGTCCCCCTTCAGTGATGGCTAATTTAAGCAAGATAATATCTTACCCGCTTATGGAAATCTGCAATACCGCCTTTCAAACTGGCGACTATCCAGCTCCGTGGAAGAAGGCTGTTATTAAGCCTCTTTTAAAGAAGCCCTCCCTGGACCCTACTGCGTCGGCCAGTTATAGACCCATTGCCTGTCTTCCCTTTCCTGCCAAAATTTGCGAAGCTCTGATGAATAAACAACTCTCAGAGTTCGTCGATACCCACCACCTTTTGGACGAAACGCAGTTTGGCTTCAGGAAAGGGCATGGGACAGAGACCGCTTTAATAAAAGCTTCCGACGAGATCAGAGCCATTATGGACCAGGGCGGTGCGGCCATTCTGATTTTACTGGATCTATCCGCAGCATTTGACACGGTCGACCACGCTATCTTGGTCGACCGTGTCACAGCTCTGGGGATAAACGGTTCGGCCAGAGACCTTATTTCATCTTTCCTGGCCGACCGCACCCAGACAGTTAAGTTGGGTAATTTCTATTCTCCTGTCTCTGCAATACCTTGTGGAGTACCACAGGGCTCCTCGCTAAGTCCCACGTTATTTAACATCTACGTAGCGGACTTAGCGAGGGTAATAAAGGCCCATGGGGTCAGATTAACATCATACGCAGATGACACCCAACTGGTGCTTGCGATCCATAAGAATGGCTCAGCGGTGGCAGCTAATTTCCAGGAGGCTATGCTTGATGTTAGTTCGTGGATGTCTTCTAATTGCCTGAGGCTTAACTCGGATAAAACCGAGGTTATGACCTTTGGTAATCTTTCCCCAGAATGGTCCTCCACATGGTGGCCTAACCAGCTGGGCTCTCCACCAGTACCAGTGGAAAAGGCGAGGAATCTTGGAGTCATCTTTGACAGCAAGCTGACATTTAACCTTCATGTCAACAAGGTTGTCTCCTCTGCTTTCTTTATTTTAAAGAAAATTAAGAAACTGCTGCCTTACCTCCCTATCTCAGCCGGGAAGACCCTAGTTACCACTCTGGTATTTTCCAAAACGGATTATGGAAATGCCCTCTTTCTAAATTCTCAGAAACGTGGGCTGTCTAAGCTACAATCAGTACAGAACGCGGCTGCCAGAATTCTTCTACACATTCCTCGCCGCCAGCCCACCACTCTCGCCATTCGCCAGCTTCATTGGCTTAGAGTGGAGAGCCGAATTAAATTTAAGGCTCTCTGCATTGCCTATAAAGCAGTACATGGCGTCGGACCTAAGTTTCTGACTGAGGCTTTTCAGCTCTACATTCCTAAAAGGTCACTGAGATCCGCCAACACTTGCCTCCTACCAGTACCGCGCACAAGGACGGTAAATTGGGGAGACAGACGCTTTCTGGTCGCCGCACCAAAACTCTGGAACCTTCTACCACTGGGTATTAAAAACGCCCCCAACTTGTTGAGTTTCCGGAGGCTCTTAAAGACATGGCTGTTTAACCAGTGAATTTCTGTTGTACGGTTCTGTTAGCTCTCATCTGCGCCGAGACACCTTCGGGTATTTGTTTGCGCAATAAAAATCTCATAAATAAATAAATAAATAAATCTCACAGGCCAACGGGGCGCCCCACGCCGACTTTCAACATTGTAGGATGGCCACAGAAGTGCGACAACTTACTAGACACCACCTCGGTGCCATCCGGATCTTGGCGCGTTGTGCTGCCTTCGGCCTATTCGCACATCGGTCCGCTACTGACGCAAACTCACAGGCCAACGGGGCGCCCCACGCCGACTTTCAGCATTGTAGGATGGCCACACCAGTGCGGCAACTTGCTACACACCACCTCGGTGCCATCCGGATCTTGGAATCTCAGCGCCTAGTGGTGTCTTCTATTCCGAAAATATTGTTGCGCTGCCTTCGGCCCCATTCACACATCGGTCCGCTACTGACGCCATCTCACAGTCCAACGGGGCGCCCCACGCCGACTTTCAGCATTGTAGGATGGCCACACCAGTGCGGCAACTTACTAGACACCACCTCGGTGCCATCCGGATCTTGGCGCGTTGTGCTGCCTTCGGCCTATTCGCACATCGGTCCGCTACTGACGCAAACTCACAGGCCAACGGGGCGCCCCACGCCGACTTTCAGCATTGTTGGATGGCCACACCAGTGCGGCAACTTACTAGACACCACCTCGGTGCCATCCGGATCTTGGCGCGTTGTGCTGCCTTCGGCCTATTCGCACATCGGTCCGCTACTGACGCAAACTCACAGGCCAACGGGGCGCCCCACGCCGACTTTCAGCATTGTAGGATGGCCACACCAGTGCTGCAACTTGCTGGACACCACCTCGGTGCCATCCGGATCTTGGCGCGTTGTGTTGCCTTCGGCCTATTCGCACATCGGTCCGCTACTGACGCCGCCTCACGTGCCAACGGGGCGCCCCACGCCGACTTTCAGCATTGTAGGATGGCCACACCAGTGCTGCAACTTGCTGGACACCACCTCGGTGCCATCCGGATCTTGGCGCGTTGTGTTGCCTTCGGCCTATTCGCACATCGGTCCGCTACTGACGCCGCCTCACGTGCCAATGTATTTTCTCCGCATTTTACACCCTATGCCGCATAACAGGTCATGTGACTTGTTTATAAAACTTTTCATTGGTTCATTTTACTTTTGGTTTCCTAATGATGGAAGGCTTGATCATGTGACCTAAAAACAACACTTTTCATTGGATCAAAACTTTTTTTTTTCCCAAACGATGAAAGCCCCACCTTGTTTCTGGATGTTTCAGACTGAAGCTGGCGTCAGCATGAGAGCACCACCATCTCGTAGCTCAGTCGTGGTCATTCCGCGAGCAATCATGGCAGCCGCTCCCCACCAGAAGCCTGCAGGAGTCGGAGCCCCCAAAACTTTTGATGAATTCTCAAGGCGGAGGGGACGCTTTCGAGAATGGGGTCCAAGACCTAGCAGACAAGCGTCCGATTTCCAAGGTGTCCCAGGGCCATTTCAGTGGACCAGGCCCAAAAAGGAAACAGCCTGCCGCCATTTTGAGAGTCCTGTGACAGCCGCCTATCGCTGCACCGCAAGAGTGGGCGCAACTCAGCTGAATTGCGGCTTTTGACACAGTGGACCAAAAACGGACGGAATGGCAACTGAAACGGTAAAGGGGCGCCCCACTACAACAGATGACACTCCACCTGGAGAGGCCCGTTCACGCCGCCTCCCCCGGGGCGCCCCACGCCGTTATTCGGAGCAGCATTGTAGGATACCAAAACCAGTGCGGCAACTTACTGGACATCACCTTGGTGCCATCGTTCTGCTGCCTTGGAACTATTCGCGCAACAGTTTGCTACTGATGACCCACCCCCCGCGACGCCCCATGCCGTTATTTGCTGGGTGGCAACTTACTAGACATCACTTTCGTGTCATCTAGATTTCAGCGCGTTCTGCTGCCTTGGAACTATTCGCACAACAGTTTGCTACTGATGACCCACCCCCCGCGACGCCCCACGCCGGAAATCTGGACGTTGTGCTGCGTTGGGACTATTCGCACAGCCGACCGCTACTTCGTTGTTTTTCCTTAAAAATGTTTATATGTTATTACTATTTTTGTTTTCTTGTATATATTTATAAATTATTAAAGTTTTATAATCTTACTACTTTGTCGGAGTGCTATATATTTTTAATGTGACACATAATTGTAAAAACTTTGATGTACAAAGAGTCATCCCTGGAATCTTCCGCTTCAGGCTCGGTCCCCTCCCCAATCACAATACAGGATGGTTTTCAGATAATAGCAACGCTTCTGCTGTGACGGATCTCATCGAGTGTGGGCCTTGATCTACTATAACTCCTTTGAAGAGGGGTGATTCTTTACAGCTGTGGCCATAAACTACATCTGCAGGGCTAGCTGATACCCTAGGACCAGCCTGGACAATCGGACACAGAGGAAAAGGAGTGTCAGAGGGTGCGGTAGTGAATAGGGCGAAAGGGAGGTGTCGGGCGGGCACAGGGTGTGATTCTCAGGGAAGAGCAGCGCAGATGGGGGGAGGTTTATTACCCATGCATAAGACAGAGAGCGGGGGTGACCACTGCCTGGGGGAGATGCTTGCGAGGGTGGGGAGCCATGCTAAGGATCGACAGCGTGCACAGAGTGGGTCTGGTCAAGGCATCTAAAATGGCTGCCGTGCACGACAAAAGTGTGGCATTTGAAAAAAGACAAGATGGCGCAGACAATGTTTTTCAACACTTCCTGATTTCCTTCGAATCGAACGTTAACAGACGTTGGGGCATATTACCAAAGTTAAGCGATATTTATCCCTAACGATGCTTAGCAACGATTTTTTTACCGTCAGAAATTATCGCAGATAAACCTTGCTATTATCAAGGTTTATCGGAAATACGATAAAAAACGACCGCAATGCATTAATATCGCTGAAAACTCAGCGATATTCATGCATTACCGAGCTAATGCTCTTAGCCATGTTATCCACCTCCCATTGGATAACATGGCTAAGAACTGCTCAGGGCAGGTGGTAGCTTTTGGAGATATTCGCGCTTATCTCGAATATTTCCAAAAGTTGATAATAGGAGATAGCGATGTTAGCGACTGTTTCCAGTCGCTAACATCTTGGCATGCCCACTTTGCATGTCATTAGTGATAAATATCACTCACATGCAAAGTGGGGCCCAAGATGGTCGCTATATTCTACTAGCCGTCGCTAACTGGTGTTAGCAACAGCTAGGTAATACACATATAATTTTATCTCCGCGAAGCGGAGCGCTGTTACAGATATATATCTTGTTTCTGAACGTTAATTTCTCAAAATGCACTGAAGCACATATATTGAGACCTAGCAAAGGCACATCGGGCTACCAGTCCCTACAATTTTGCCAAGTTTCGTGCAAATCCATTCAGCTGTTCGATCCTACCGAGAGACAAGATGGCGGCCGCTACGGACTGTTTGGAATGTTTACAGACACCGGAGAGCCAATCAGCTTCGCTTCGCAAAGCTCCGTAACGCGAAAAGTACGCGAAGCGGTGCGCTGTTACAGATATATATCTTTTTTTGAACGTTAATTTCTCAAAATCCACTGGAGCACATATATTGAGATCTAGCAAAGGCACATCGGGCTACCAGTCCCTACAATTTTGCCAAGTTTCGTGCAAATCCATTCAGCTGTTCGATTATTATTATTTTTATTTTTTTTTGCCCCGCGGGGCCCTTTTAAAACCTCCACATCAAACCTAGGGGGTGAGCGACAATGTACTATGCCCCCTTATGGTCATTTGCCCCTTCGCTTTGGCCTCCTCTTGTCTCTCGATCCTACCGAGAGACAAGATGGCGGCCGCTACGGACTGTTTGGAATGTTGACAGACGCCGGAGAACCAATCAGCTTCGCTTCACAAAGCTCCGTTGCGCATAAAGTACGCGTCCTGGGACGCTGCCAGGTCCGCTGTTACAGATATATATCTTTTTTTAAACGTTAATTTCTCAAAATCCACTGGAGCACATATATTGAGACCTACAAAAGGCACATCGGGCTACCAGTCCCTACAATTTTGCCAAGTTTCGTGCAAATCCATTCAGCCGTTCGGGCTAAAAGTGAGGCCAACCGCCCTATGGAAAACTCAATGTTAAAAACACGTTTTGGGACCCCCCTTTTTTCTCGGCCCCCCCTTGACGAACCCCCCCCCAAATTTTCAAGGGCTGCTCAGAAACAAAATGTGCCATTTTCCTGAAAATTTCAGCCAATTCCGTCCACAAACGCCAAAGTTATTAGACATAGAATTTTCAAAAAACCCATAGAGAAAAAATCCTAACTATATATACCTACTGGCGACCGCCAGTAGGTAATTTATATATATATATATATATGTATATATACGTTCACAGAAAAAAACATTTGTTAATGGTGAGTTAAGGTTTCCCTCAGCTTATAAGACTTTAACATACCGAGAAAAGCCCTTAAAATCTACAGCTGAAGTGAAGTTACTTCTACGAAACCAAACTTAAAAATCTCTGAAGGCAGCCCGTTATGGCTAGCTGAGCAAACTATAATTCATGCACCCACAAAGCAAGTCATAATTCATAAACCACATGAAGTGCTTGTGGCCTCTCCGTGCTAGATATATTGTATTGTAATTATATTGTAATTGCATTTATATAGCGCTTACTACCCCAGACGAGGCATTGAGTCGCTTTTTTGGGAAATAGCACGCTACTCCGGAACCCATAAAGGATTAGTGGTGAATTAGTATAGTGAAATATGAAAGTAAATTGAATGGTGGATATGTTTGTCAGTTGTTTGGATTGAGAAGGATAGTGAAGGGATAGAAGAGGGAAAAAGTTTTGCATTTATATAGCGCTTGCTACCCCTGATGAGGTGTTAAAGCACTTTTTGGCGAGTAGCACGCTACTCTGGAGCCCATAAAAGATTAGTGGTAAATCTGGACCACTCTCCCTCAGGAGCCCGCGACAACTGAAGTGATAGGCATGGTTTTGTCCCTAGATGGCTTAGACACTTGGTGACTAATTTGTATGCTGCCCTGGTCTTGGAAGGGTCGGGGTGTACAACTGCAGGTCATGACTTGTCGTTGCACGCCTACTCAGAACAGTTATCAAGTACAGACTGGGAGAAGGCATGTGCACAGGTGAAGACCATTTCCCCTAAAGCGTGCTTCAAGCTAATTCAATTACATTTTCTCCATATTGCCTATCTCACCCAGTACACATTGGCTAGGATTTACCCTGGCAGGACTTCGGGGTGACCCAGGTGTGATATGTGGGGGCAGACTTCTCCATATGGTTTAGATTTGCTCTCAGTAGTCATATTTTGGGACACTGTGGTCGAAAGCTTGCAATTGATGATCAATGGTTTGCCGGTCCACTCAGTAAAACAATGCTTATTGGGCACATTTCCTACCATGCTTTCCCTGAAGATGAGGACAGGTATTGCTGCAAGGGGTACAGTGTAGGCTAAGCACAGGATAGTCATTGATTGAAAGTACCCCCAGACATGAGGCTTGGAAAAAGGATTTGCTTGAATGGGCAATAGCAGACGAACATCATCTAAAAAGTACAAGAACGAACACAATTTTAGCCGAAGATCTTGCTGTACGGCCTGAGATGCATGTGTAGTTACTAGCGCCCCCGAACAATATACCACTTTGAACAAGAATGTGTTATTTGATGATTTCACTTGATAAATATGTTGTGGTTATAGTGCACTATGGGCCATGATTACATAAAAATGGTGCAGCGTGGTCCCGCAACCAATTGTGCTGCACGGAGCTGCGTCATTTTCAAAACGCAGGGATGCACTGTATTAACAAGAATATGGCACATTCCTGCGCTCACCCCTGCGCTGGCACTAAAATAGCTTCCTCGCGGTAATGCAGGCACCCTTACGTCATGGTCCAATGGTGCCTGCGTTGCAGGGATGATTGTGTTCGTGTAGGAAGGGTCACCTTTCTGCTTAAAAACCATCATTAATGGCGCTTTGTTCCTTATATGTGTACATAGAAAGAGCAAATAATCGTTGCGCCTCATTAACGCCTTCTTTTGAAAGGCGTTAGTTTTTGGTGCAGCCTCAGATTTACAGATCTTTGTTAATCTGGAGCAGTGTCAAAAAGCCATGGATGTTACTGGTAATACCCGCAGCATCACATATTGCACGCCCGTTTGCCGCAAAAAACGGAATTGCAGAGGGTCATATTTACAAGGCTGTGTTAAGCCATGCTAAGTGGCTTAGCGCAGCCTCGTAAATATGGGCTAGAATAGAGCACCACCAGAGCGTCAAAAACTGTGACGCTCTGGTGGTAGCTGGGGGAATTTGTAAGGTGTGGGTTATGGGCATTGAATCTTTGGAAGGGATAGGGATTGGTACTGGCTATGATGGAATTACAGATACATGTATTTTCTTTGTGCTTCTTTCGCTTTTTGCTACAATTTAAAAAAACGTCTGATATCGAAGGTATGTTATGTGCTGGTAAAAATATTGTGAGGTCATGAACATTGCATTTACCGTGCAAGTTCTGGGTTGTATGGCAGGGGCATGAGTTGGTGAATAGGAAGGCGTAAATGATCGCGGAAGGAAAACAAAGCACTTTCCAGTGTTGAATGGTTACGGGGCACTTTGTGATTTTTCTTCTTAGAGCTGTGGAATGTAAGTGGAATAATAGATCTTTGTCTCATCAGTGAATAGGTAGTAGGAGAATCTGATCAATGACTTGATATTGCCAAAAGAGGCGGCATTGAGAAAAGAGAATGGGAGCAAACAGGGGCGGCTGTAGGCTCATAGCAGCCCTGGGCACGGAGTGTAGGTAGGGGGCCCCTGGAGGAATGCAGGCGCGGAGGCCAGTGAAGAGGGGAGTCAGGGTGTTTGGAAGTGGAACAGAGCCGGAGGCCACCAAATCCCTGCCAGGGGCCGCCATGAAAATATGTATCCATCCTCAGAGGATCATTATATTAAGGATATATATTGGCGTGGCGGCCCCTGGGGTTTGTCGGCCCTGTGCAGGTGTACAGCTTGCACATGCCTAAGGCCGCCCCTGGAGCAAACATCTGAGCCTGGAGAGTACCCACGGGTAGAAAGCTGTGTGGTGAGTTGCCAGAGCAACTTAGGAAGGTGCATGAATCACGCAACAGGGAGATGAAGCCTCCATTATAGCTACCTGACTGTCTCCTGAGTGTAGCGGGACATGTGGTGTGGATAGTATTAGATCAATCGAGGTGACTGAGGGCAGAGTACAGGGGGGCGGTTGTGTTGTGACATGGAGAGAACTTTTAAGACATGATTGAGTGCAGTTTCTGTTGAGTGGAGATGGTAGAATGCCAATTAGGGACAGGAGGAGTGGTCATGCCCTGGGTAGATAAGTAGTGTGAGATCCAGTTGAAGACCAGCCAGAAGAAGTGCACACATGAGATAAGGCAGTAGTAGTTGGATGGAATGTCTGGAAACCCTGTGGGCTTTCTGTGCAAGTGGTTATCTAGAACTGTTTTGAATCTTTTTGGGTGCATGGGGGACTAGAGTGATGAGCTGTAGGGCTGAACAAGATGGGTAAAAGTGTTGATGGAGAGAATCAAGAGTTTCTTTGATCCAAGGCATGAACAGCTGTAAGGGCCGCAGGAGGGATTAGCAGTCTGGAGGGTGGAAATTAGAAAGAATTGGCTGAATGACAAAGGTGACGTAGATCAGCTGCATGAGGCAGAGACATCCTGATGTGTTGGGGGCAGGGAGGGTTGCAGGAGAGCATGGTACCAATGGTAGTCTGGATGAGGGTGAGCTTGAATGGGATGCAGAAGGTAAGGTTGTATGGTAAGAACCTGAGAGAGCAATGTGGCTGTGGAAAGAGGAGCAGGACTGTCGTGGTGAGTTTAAGTGTGGAAGACATTTTCATTCATGCTCCAAGGTTGCAGGTAGGTTTACATGGCTGCCTGCTATTAAACAATCTCAACATTTATTAAGTAGTGCTGAACCTCAGTGTGTAAATAGACTTAACACTGTGTTTATAGTTTCTGGGTGTTGCAGTGTAGGTATGAGATGAGGTCTTGATGAGGTGGACCTGGCTTGCTTCAGGGTAGTGGTAAATTGATAGATGCTTGTAATGCATGATTTGTGAAGGCTGGCCAGCACTGGGACTATTCTGGCATGATTGGTAGGGGTGACCTTGGAATATGAGTGGGTGGATAGTGGTACTGAACATGCAGTAAGGAGCCGACTGCTGATTAGATAGTTGTGTCAAAGGAATTAGGGGGCGGCATGGTGGCGAGGGCATCATGTCTTGGGTTTAGGTACGGGATATACATGTGAAACAAACATAAGAACAAACATAAGGGGAGAGGGGTTGGCCTAACGGCTAAGGCGCTCGACCTCGGACCTGGGGATCTGGTTTCGAGTCTCAGTAACGACGCCAAAAAACCCCTGTGATTCTGGGCAAATCACTTAATCTCCCCGTGCCTAAAATGAAAGTGTGTCCTCATGTAACGTAACTGGTGCTATGTAAAGCGCTCTGATAACTGATTCGGTTCGGTTCTAGTTTGCGCTATATAAAACTCTGCAAAAACAAAACATAGATAAAAGACCTGAGCATGGAGTGGGCTATTTGAAGCATTAGACCTTGGGAGTTGACAGGGGAAATATATATAACAAGCAGACAAGGAGAGGTAACCAGGGACGCTGAGCCCTTTATAGCAGAGTAGAAACCGTCTAGTGGGAGCTTATCCTGTGTTTCTGGATTATAAGAGTTTGAGTTTGACTATCCCATGTCCAGTCTCTCTGAAGTTGTAGTTTCTTTTGGCCATGTTTTTAAAAATTGTCTTTGGTTTTCCTGACCAGGAAGCTGCTAATCCCTGAGGCGGTGTATCGATGCAAGATTTGTGAGAAGCACTTCCTAAACGACTTGTGCCTGAGGATGCACCTCGTGTCTCACACAGGTAAGACCCTTCTGCTGCCGGTCCAATCCTGCTGCGTATAAAATGATAGCACTCTCACAAAGCTCAGTCATGGTACCTATTTGGTAGCTGTCTACAGACTTTGGAGCACAAATTAAATCTTCAATTCTCTTATTTGATGATATGTGGTTATCATCATTTAGATGATGGGCAGTGCATGCTATGCAGATTATGTGAGACTCTGTGGTCAATGACCTGCTTAATTATAGTACGACTCTACCATCAGTGCCCAGGGGCGGGGGCTGGCTTAGTAGAGAGATTTTGATCATTGGCTGACTGTCATTTGGATCTGACGTCACAGGATCCCGCAGCCATTGGTAGCTATATTGAAGATCTGAGGTATTGCCCAGCCACCACAAGGCTTGATGGTCAGTGATTATGTACGAAGAAGGTCCTTTGTCGGTACCCAGCTATTGTAAGAATTCTATTTCAGAACCGCCTGCTCATGAGCTCCTGAGGTCAGGGTTGCCACATCATTTGGTGTTTGTTTGGAGCCAAAGCTCAACTAAGATGTGAGTAGTGACCTGCTCTGGTGTGAGTAGGTCTGTGATCAAGATTCAGACCTGGCTTGGGTGTTTTGACAACCCCCAGCTCTTATGTAGGTTGTGACAAAAGCACAGCTCTTGATTTAATCTGTGCCTAATACCCAGTTTTTCTGTAGGCCTTTGATCAATATCCATGTCTAGTATTGGTCTTCAGTCAGTGCCATGTACTTTTGTTAGTCTGTGGTGCTTAGCCCTACTGTTGTTCTTTGATCACTTTCTTGGCCTCAAGTTTGTCTGGTGTCATTGCTCCACTACAGGGTTGGCTTGTAGTCAGGGTTCAGCTCTGAATTTGGTCTTTTGCCATTGTCCTGTTCTAGTATTTGTCTGATCTGAGAGGGCAGCTCTGTTGTTGGTCAGTTGTGAACTCTTGAATTGGGCTATGGTAAGCTCAGCGATGTACGCCTGTGAACAGACCAGCACTGCTGACCAGCTTTACGGAGAGATTATGGCAAGTGAATCTGTGAGCCCTGTCAAGCTAACGCTACTGCACGGGTCTGTGATCAGTGCCCAGCTCTGTGCCTATATCAGTGCCTATTGCTATTATTGTCCTGCCGTAAACCTGTGATCAGTGCCCACTGGATGCTGTTGGTTCATCGTGGGGTGTCATTTCAAAGCTCTAGGGTTGGTCTGTGGTCCAAGTTGTGATCTAAATTTGGTCTATGTTTAGTGCCCAGCTCTGGTGTAGGTCTAAAGTCAGTTGCCACCTTAAAGGTGTCAGCTTATAGCCATTGGCTAGCTCTGGTGTGGGCCTGTGGCTTGTGTATGTCTCTGGTGCTTACCTGTGATCTATGACCTCTTCGGGAATTGGTCACAGGAGTCGCCTGTGTTCAGTGCCATCTCTGCTGTCAGTTCTTACTCAATAGTGTCAGACTATGATCAGCGTGCAGCTACAGTGTGGGTTTGCAGTCAGTGTCCAGCTTTAGGGTAGGTTACTGGTCAGTGCCTAGTCCTGGTGTATTTTTGTAGACAGAACCCTTTTCAGATGATGATCCGAGGTCAGTGTGTATCATTTTGTTTCAGTGTCTATTAGTGGAGTTTTTCCATGGTTAGCATCTTGCTGTGATGGCAGTATCCAGTTCTGGTGCTGTCTGAAATAGTTGTATACTGGGGCTTGTTTACAGAGCCCAGGTCTTTTACAGGTTTGCAGTCATTGCCATGCTCTAGTGCTGGTTGTGGTCATCACCAGTCTCTGCTCTTGAAATCTAGGCTAAGGTTGTATTCCTTGATCATTCTCCAGCTGTATTGTAGTTGTCTGAGGTTAGTACCCAGATCTGATGTGAATACTATGGTTAATGCAGAGTTCATTTTTTATGTAGTTGTCAGTAACAGATGAGCCCTTGTTCTGATTCTTCTAACTTGTCTCTGTCTTCAGGATACCAGCCCGAGCCTTGCACACAATGTGATGACTTGCTCAGCAGTTCGGAAGAGCGAAGGATCCATTGTCAACAGCGGACTGAAGGTAATGGGTCTACGTGGAAATTATGGCTACTGAAGCTTTTTCCTACTGGTAGTGATTCAAACCCAGTTCCATGTAGGAGAGGTTCAAATTAGACAAACCTTCCTTCATACCTAGGTAATGGAAATTTAAATCCAATCCCATGTGCGAAACATTTAAAACTATCCCTAGACACCAAAGACTCAAACCCAACCAAAGATAACAAAGGCAAAAAACTACAACTTGGGATCAGTGAGATTCACACAAAAGTCCTGATGAGAGACTCAAGACAAGCACATGAAAATGTAGACTCAATCCACATTCCCAGGTAAGAGCCGCTGAAACGCAGCCAAGGACTCAAGAGATGCAAACATGAGAGAACAGACACTAAGGGCCTTTCTAGGGTTTTCAAATTGGCAGAGTTCCTACCCCACCATATTCACTCTTCACCCATCCCAGTAAAGGTGGGGTGAAATGCTCACTCACCAGGACCTCACCAACAAGCTGGGAGGAGGAACACCCATCATCCACAAAAAGACCATACAGTCTACCACCACCACCGACAACACTGCCACCCCCATGGAACATATCAAATTCAAGCACCACGTGGACCACAAGACAATCAACAAAGGCACCTTTGCATACTGACCCCAAGGCCCATGCTCCAGCTTCTGCAACACTATTGCAGACTTCATTGCGCCCCTAGCCTTAGACTCCAAGGACTACATCTTCCTCAGTGACCTAAATGTCCACATTGATGACCCCAATGATAAAAACGATGCACACCTCTTAGACCCAGATCCCCACGACCCTACACACACTGCAGGACACATGCAAGACCCAATTTTCACCTCCACTCAAATACAGCCATGTCACAGAACTCACATGGAGTGATCACTCCATCGCCAATCGACCACTACTCAAAAAACCCTCCACTGACCCCAGCGTACTCAAAAACTACCAACTAATCTCCCTGCTCGCCTTCCCAATGAAAGTACTAGAAAAGATCAGCAGCAATCAACTCCTGACACACCTGGTGCAGAGCCAGCTACTCAAAGGCTCCCAATATGGCTTCCCTAAGCAATCACAGCACCAAACCTGCCATGATTGCAGTCACTGAAGACATCAGAACTGAGGAGAAACAGCAGCTTTGATCCTCCTCGACCTCTCTGCAGCCTTTGACACCATATCCCACTGCACACTGGTCGAAAGACTCCACCACATTGGCATCCAAGTGGATGCGCTCAGATGGATCACCTTCTTCCTCACCGGAAAAACAAAGAGGATCCACCACCTTTCACATCTGAGCCCAAGGAGATCACCTGCAGTGTCCCCCAGAGCTCATCCTTCAGCCACATGCTCTTCAACGCATATATGACCCAGTTGACCAACATAGTCAGATACCACAGTCGCAACATAATTTCCTACGCAGATGACATCCAACTCATCCTCTCACTCACTGACAACGCCACAAACACCAGAACCAACTTCCACAGATGTGTGATAAATGTTGCCAACTGGATGACGACTAACTGTCTGCAGCTGAACAGAGACAACACAGAAGTATTGATCTTTGGCAACAGCAGCAATACATGGAAAGACTCCTGGTGGCCATCAGACCTAGGACCCACATCCACTCACTCCAACCATGTCAGAAACCTCGGAATCATCATTGACAACAAGCTCACCATGAAATCACAGTTTAACACCGTCTCCTTTGCCTGCTTCCTCACTCTGCGCATGCTAGTCAAGATCTTCAAGTCGCTACCTCTACACACGAGATGCACTGTGAAAACAAGCTCTCATCACCTGCCAACTTAACTACAGCAATGCCGTCTACGTAGGAATCACCGCACACCTTTTACAGAGACTTCCGACCATACAGAAAGCCACAGATAGACTCATCCTCGCCCTTCCCCGATGAACTCACATCACCCCCCACATCAGAAACTCCACTGGCACACCATACTGAAGCGAAGCCAATTCAAGCTGCTAACCTACGCACACAAGGCTCCACACAAACAAGGACTCACCTACATTAACCACCACCTGAACTTCCACCAACCATTGAGAAGACTACCCTCTACCTCCCTTTCACTTGCCAATACTCCCCGCATCTACAGAAGCAGAAGTGGAGGACTCTCCTTCTCTCACATTGTAGCAGAGACCTGGAACACCCTCCCCTTGCACAACCGGACCATCAGATCACTTCTTGAATTCTGAATGGCACTGGGGTACTGGGATGTTTCTTTGATATTATGAATTTATGTTCATGAGAAGGACATCAATATTATTAGATTGATTGTAGGAATTACCAGTACCGCTTTTGAGCAGATAGTATAAGTCACACTGTAACATGGCGGCTGTGTAAATTGGTATTCACCACATCAAGAGTGCAGTTCTCTCTTTATTGCCCTCAACAATCCTCCAATGGGAAGTTGTTGCAACCAGTTTAAAAACATCATGGAAAGTGACTCATTTTTTTTGTGATCAGCATTGACAAAGGCGAAAGCCGAAACACGTCTGCCGTTTGATGCATTAAAGGAATCTATGGAAGTCCCCATGAGTGCCAGCTGCTTCCTTTGGGAGTGTCCATGTGAGATGTTTTCTTGAGTCCATCCTCATGTTGCGGAGCAACCGACTGGCGAGAGTTTGGCCATTTTTGGTGGAAGGGGAAACGGGTATATATATATATATATTCACTGAAAAAACCATAGGTTATAGACCATATATAGTTAGGAATTAGCATTTACAAAACCTTGAAAATTCACTGAAAAAAACATAGGTTATAGACCATATATAGTTAGGAATTAGCATTTACAAAACCTTGAAAATTCACTGCAAAAACCATAGGTTAGAGACCATATATAGTTAGCTGGACATTTTATTGACATAAAACCAATGAAATTCCATATATAGTTAGTTGCACGAACTATATATCGCGCACCCGCAATCCACTGCTGATGATGTCACATATTACATCATTCATGACATGGTCAGTGACATCACTGATAACATCACTGATGACATCTCAAATGACATCACTGATGACATCACTGATAACAACATCCAGTGATTTTTTGTTTCTATAAAGTTTAAATATGTCTTACATATTGAAGAATGAGTGGATGTGTAAGTGTCTGGACGAAGGATTTAGTAGGTGCATGACTGACTGTATGAGTGAGTGATTAAATGTGTCTCACTGAGTGCATGGGTTAGTGACTAAACTGTCTTAATTTGTGCATCATTATGTCTGTTGTTCTGTAAACTGCTGCATGTGTTGATCAGTAGCTATATGAGTAACTATATGGGTTATTGATTGATTGCCCAAGTATTTGTATGGGAGACTGAGTGTGTGTGTGGCTAGCTGGGAGGTGTGTGACTCTGTGCAGATCAATCTGTACTTGTATCAATGATTGTATAAGAAGGTAAGTATGTGTTAGTATATGTTTGAAAATGTAAGGTGCTCTATGTTTAACTGTATAGACAAGAAAATGGAAGTGTCATTGATTCTTTACAGGACTGACTAGGTGTGTGAGTAACTCCATGGATGAGTGGCAGACTGTGAGTGTCTGTATAGGTGTATGAGTGCATATGATAGTGTTGTAAAGATGAGTGATTGTATGTATGAATGATTGTATGGGTGAATGAGTGAAGGTGTGTGTAGACGTAGCAATCAGTGAGTGCGTATGTAGTAACTAGTATTGGTGTGTCAATGGTTTCAAAAATTATACTCTCTTTTTAACACTGGGTGAAACAGAGGTTATATTAAAATGTGAGGAGATGCATTGTATTGTCACATGAATGATATCATCAGTGATGTGGTCATTGATGTCAAATGAGATGTCATCAGTGATGTCATCAGTGATGTCATTTGAGATGTCATCAGTGATGTCATCAGTGATGTCACTGACCATGTCATGAATGATGTAATATGTGACATCATCAGCAGTGGATTGCGGGTGCGCGATATATAGTTAGTGCAACTAACTATATATGGAATTTCATTGGTTTTATGTCAATAAAATGTCCAGCTAACTATATATGGTCTCTAACCTATGGTTTTTGCAGTGAATTTTCAAGGTTTTGTAAATGCTAATTCCTAACTATATATGGTCTATAACCTATGGTTTTTTCAGTGAATTTTCAAGGTTTTGTAAATGCTAATTCCTAACTATATATGGTCTATAACCTATGTTTTTTTCAGTGAATTTCAATGGTTTTTTAATAGCAAATATCATAAGCTGTCGAATGTCAAGTACGTGGTAAGTAAAAACATTTTCGTGTTTATGCACACTGATCTGCTTTGAATGCTGCCCCCCACCCCTCATTTCTATTAGGAGTACTCTCTCTTTGCAGATAGTGAAGGGTAGTTAACGCAGCCCTTTGCCCCCTTTGTAATCCGTCGTGCCTGCTTCTCTCTCCATTTGATTGATTGTTCTCTTTGGTTCATTCTCTATTTACAAACAAGCACAGAGTCGCAATACTCTGTTTAGTCTTTGCAGATAGCGAAAAATCGTGTAAAAAAACAAAAGGAATCGAGCAAAATCAGTAGGCCACTAATGGGATCTCTTTTTGACCTCGCTAAAATAGAAACATTAGGAACAACCTGTTGAAAATAGCAATGCGTATGTACATAAGAGGCGTTCATTTGTGTTCACAGTACCCCTTGTTGATTGTTTCAATCGAGCATTGAATTGTTCGAAGTTGGTTCTCTTAAGGATCTTCTCTGCCTGCAAACGAGGAAGAATAGGAATATTCTCTCTCCCTTTGCAGATAGTGAAGGGTAGGTAACGCAAGCCTTTAACACGTCGTACCTATTTCATTCCTCATTGATTGATTGATTGTCCGAACATTGACTGTTTGGGAATTAGTTCTTTTTGGAGGTATTCCCTGTTTGCAAATAAACGTAGGAAAATCTTTGCAAGTAGTGAAAGGGTACGTAATGCGGACCTTTCTCCCCCGTTGTAATCTGTCATGCCTATCTACTCCCCACTGATTGATGCACCTGTTTCACCCGGACCATTTACTAGAGATACGTCATCTGGCCCGACCAGAGAGCACCCCTAGTGAAAAGGACATATGCAATAATAACGAAGTGATCACTGTATCCTGTTAACAGAAACTTTAGCATGAAACAACCTGGAAAGAAAAGAATAGGAAAACGAAAATCAGTAGGCCACTGATGAACATGAACTTTTATTAAACAACGAACAAAGAAACGATAACATAACGTAATGATAAAACCTATTAATGTCCTAGAAACAAGAAAACGTTAAAATATGCCAGTGGTGAGAGACCAGAAAAACAGTAAGAGAAACCAAATCACCCCTCGCTGTCCCACCGCCTGCCACGCCAAAAAAATCGATAGACTAGGGAAAATGCAAGTCAGTAGAACATCCGCCCCCACTCTGGAAACTTCCAAGGTGGGGCAGGGTTGCGGCTACGCCCAGCCGGGAGCAGCCCATATAAGGCAGCCTCGGCCAGGAGATCCTAACGTAGGGTGTAGCCGGAGGAGAGGCCGAGGCCAGCGGGACCCGGCCAGGGGATTGCCTTTACAACGCTGAACAGTTGCAGGGGGGGGGGAATGTCTCCTCGACCCTCCCCTCTCTCTCCCAGTCCGGCCGCGGTGGCCCTTGAGAGTTGCAGGTACTCCCGCCACATGCTCTTCCGGTCCGGCCACCAACGGTCGGGGGCCGAGGACGACGGGATCCGGCTGCAGCCGATAAACCAAGAAACCCGTTCATGGGGCCAGAGCCAGGGGCGTCCGGCCGACATCTACCGGAAGCCCGGCCCGAAGACGGACGGGACACTTCTTCTTTCATGAATAATGGCTGCGACAACATTGGGGGGGGATGTCTTGCACATGCCTCCGACCCCCCCCTCGTCCTCATCACCTGGTCCGGCCATAACAAATCTCAAGCGAGACGCCGTGGGGTGCACTGGGAGGGAGAGACGGTGCGAACAGGCCTCTCCCGCCTCCCCAGGTGGAGGCTTCCCAGCTGCACCCTCAGCGCTCCAGGCGCCCGGAAAAGGGTTCTTCCACTGTGGCCATGCTGCAACGTCTCGCCCGGCAGGGTGGAGCCCGTCCGCTCATTTGACCCCGCGATCGCCAGTAGCTACCGAACTCTCAAAATGGCGGTCGACCTGGCAAGAGCGGGCCCAGCATAAAGAAATGGCCCGGTCACTGGTTGACTCCACCACCGTAGTCCTCCACGACCTTGAAGATTCTAGAGGAGCCGCGGGAGTCTCCGACCCCCGATGGGGAATGACTGCCATGATCGCCCGTGGAGTGACGAAACTGTATCCGCGGGACGTCGGCGCTCCCATGCTGGCGCCAGCCTCACTTTGAATTACTAGAATCCTGCAGACCTCAGTTCCGGTGAAAGCACAGTGTGACCCGGTAGGAAAAAATGTTGCACCCCCTCCCCTTTTTCACTGATAGTTCAAACCACCGATCCTTTCCTTTGCCCTTTTAACGGAACTTGGACTGCCTCCCCCTCTTTTACATTTTCTAGAGAAAACAAAACATTAACCACTACATTAGCATAGCAGTTGACACCAGAACTGTTTTCAAATTTAAAACCAACAACATCTTCAACAAAATCCTTTTTGTTTCTGCTGTGACCCTGCTACAGCACAGGCATTGTCCCCAGCAGTAATTCTGCGATGCCGGTAAGAATAGCTGTGGTGCCTACTGGACTCACTCACCCCCGCGGCGCCCCACGCCGTTATTTGCTGGGCGGCAACTTACTAGACATCACTTTCGCGCCATCTAGATTTCAGCGCGTTCTGATGCCTTGGAACTATTCGCACAACAGACCGCTACTGACAAGAATATTTCATTATTGGTGCTGTCAATTTCAATAAATCTATTGGATAATTCAAAAGAAATTGCCACGGTCTCTTCGTTGTTTAAATGTTTTTACTGTTTTTGTTTTGTTGTATATATTTATATGTTATTAAAGTTTTATATTCCTACTACTTTGTTGGAGTGCTATATATTTTTAATGTGACACATAATTGTAAAAACTTTGATGTACCAAGAGTCATTCCTGGAATCTTCCGCTTCAGGCTCGGTCCCCTCCCCAATCACAATACAGGATGGTTTTCAGATAGTAGGAACACGTGTGGTGTGACGGATCTCATCGGGTGTGGGCCTTGATCTACTATAACTCCTTTGAAGAGGGGTGATTCTTTACAGCTGGGGCCATAAACTACATCTGCAGGGCTAGCTGATAGCCTGGACAATCGGACACAGAGGAAGAGGAGTGTCAGAGGGTGCGGTAGTGAATAGGGCGAAAGGGAGGTGTCGGGCGGGCACAGAGTGTGATTCTCAGGGAAGAGCAGCGCAGATGGGGGGAGGTTTATTGCCCATGCATAAGACAGAGAGCGGGGGTGACCAGTGCCTGGGGAAGATGCTTGCGAGGGTGAGGAGCCATGCTACGAATCGACAGCGTGCAGAGAGTGGGTCTGGTCAAGGCATCTAAAATGGCTGCCGTGCACCACAAAAGTGTGGCATTTCAAAAAAGGCAAGATGGCGCAAACAATGTTTTTCAACACTTCCTCATTTCCTTCGAATCGAACGTTAACAGACGTTGGGGCATATTACCAAAGTTAAGCGATATTTATCGCTAACGATGCTTACCAACGAATTTTTTACCGCTAAGCATCGTCAGAAATTATCGAAGATAAACCTTGCTATTATCAAGGTTTATCGCAAATGCGATAATAAACGGCCGCAATGCATGAATATCGCTAAAAACTCAGCGATATTCATGCATTACCGAGCTAATGCTCTTAGCCATGTTATCCACCTCCCATTGGATAACATGGCTAAGAACTGCTCAGGGCAGGTGTTACTTTTTGGAGATATTCGCGCTTAGCGCGAATATCTCCAAAAGGAGATAGATATCTTGCATGTTGTAATGCAAGTTATTGTGGTATATGGAACTCATACCATAATCTCTCAGGAAAGCAGAAACTGATCCTTTTGGGACCGCCTAAAAAGGCCTAGGGGGTGAGGAGTACTCTACTTTGCCCCCTTTTCACGTTCCGAACTATTTTATTTTACTCTCTTCTGTAATTACACAAAATAGCAGCGATAAGATGCATCGGAGACACACAGTGAGAGAAAGGAGGCCGGAGATGAAGAAGAGATGTCAAATACACATTGGAGATAATATAGTGGCAGAAGGGAAGTAAATATGAGTAAACTTACCATGTAACATAAAAATGTTGCACTCTATACTATAAGTCTAATTTTATACTACAATCACTTCGCTACAACCTCATAAATTAAAAATAAAAATGAATAATGTCTCAAACAATTTTTGATTTCTAAATATAAATTTATTCTTCAGAATTTTCTAAATTTGAAAGAACTAGTAACATGTCCTCATCAGCAATGTCCTCATGAAAAGTCTGCAATGATGATTCTTGTAACTCTATGGTCTCCAAACATTCGATAAATTCGCCATCAAGAGATTGATCAAAAAAATCATTCAAGTCATCTCCTCCTTGTGACAATATTTCATTATTGGTGCTGTCAATTTCAATCAATGTAGTGGAATCATTCAAGTCATCTCCTCGTGACAATATTTCATTATTGGTGCTCTCAATTTCAATCAATGTAGTGGAATCATTCAAGTCATCTCCTCCTTGTGACAATATTTCATTATTGGTGCTGTCCATTTCAATCAATCTAATGGAATCATACAAGTCATCTCCTCCTTGTGACAATATTTCATTATTGGTGCTCTCAATTTCAATCAATGTAGTGGAATCATTCAAGTCATCTCCTTGTGCCAATATTTCATTATTGGTGCTGTCCATTTCAATCAATCTAATGGAATCATACAAGTCATCTCCTCCTTGTGACAATATTTCATTATTGGTGCTCTCAATTTCAATCAATGTTGTGGACAATTCAAAAGAAATTGCCACGGTCTCTTCATTGTGAGCCATTTTATTTTGAAATTGCTTGCTGTAAATTGCAGAAAAAAATAATCACTTTCATTTATCGTTTTTAGTAATACATAATATAAAACTAACTTTATCAAGTATTTAGTCTAACAGAAGGACTGCAAATAAATAACAGAAAACATTTTTCAAATTATCTTCAAGTGTACAACATAGTTCCCCTTACAAATTAACAACTCACCTTTTTAAAAGTAGGAGAAGTGTTAGTACTGTGTAAATCAAACACCAGAAATTCACCACCAAAAATTCCTCACAAATGTACCTCAGACAGTAGTATCACAAAATGGCTGTGGTTTCCTCTCATTTGAAATATATACATAACCAATTAACTTTCATCACACACAAATACAAAACCAAACTAACATTTTAATTGGTTCTAAATTTCAACACTTTCAAATGTGTTTTCCCCATGCAATTTTCCATAGGACATTTACATACGTCTACAGCCTGAATGGCTGAACGGAATTACACCAAACTTGGCAAAATGGTACATCAAACCTAAGAGGTCAGGAAGGATCTACTATGCCCCCTTATGGTCATTTCCCCCTTCGCTTTGGCCTCCTCTTGTCTCTCAATCCTACCGAGAGACAAGATGGCGGCCGCTACGGACTGTTTGGAATGTTGACAGACGCCGGAGAACCAATCAGCTTCGCAAAGCTCCGTAACGCGAAAAGTACGCGAAGCGGAGCGCTGTTACAGATATATATCTTTTTTTGAACGTTAATTTCTCAAAATCCACTGGAGCACATATATTGAGACCTAGCAAAGGCACATCGGGCTACCAGTCCCTAATATTTTGCCAAGTTTCGTGCAAATCCATTCAGCCGTTCGATTATTATTATTTTTTTTTTTTTGCCCTGCGGGGCCCTTTTAAAACCTCCACATCAAACGTAGGGGGTCAGCGAGGATCTACTATTCCCCCTTATGGTCATTTGCCCCTTCGCTTTGGCCTCCTCTTGTCTCTCGATCCTACCGAGAGACAAGATGGCGGCCGCTACGGACTTTTTGGAATGTTGACAGACGCCGGAGAACCAATCAGCTTCGCAAAGCTCCGTAACGCGAAAAGTACGCGAAGCGGAGCGCTGTTACAGATATATATCTTTTTTTGAACGTTAATTTCTCAAAATCCACTGGAGCACATATATTGAGACCTAGCAAAGGCACATCGGGCTACCAGTCCCTAATATTTTGCCAAGTTTCGTGCAAATCCATTCAGCCGTTCGATTATTATTATTATTTTTTTTTTTTTGCCCCGCGGGGCCCTTTTAAAACCTCCACATCAAACGTAGGGGGTCAGCGAGGATCTACTATTTCCCCTTATGGTCATTTGCCCCTTCGCTTTGGCCTCCACTTGTCTCTCGATCCTACCGAGAGACAAGATGGCGGCCGCTACGGACTGTTTGGAATGTTGACAGACGCCGGAGAACCAATCAGCTTCGCTTCACAAAGCTCCGTTGCGCGAAAAGTACGCGTCCTGGAGCGCTGCCCGGTCCGCTGTTACAGATATATATCTTTTTTTAAACGTTAATTTCTCAAAATCCACTGTAGCACATATATTGAGACCTACAAAAGGCACATCGGGCTACCAGTCCCTACAATTTTGCCAAGTTTCGTGCAAATCCATTCAGCCGTTCGGGCTAAAAGTGAGGCCAACCGCCCTATGGAAAACTCAATGTTAAAAACACGTTTTGGGACCCCCCTTTTTTCTCAGCCCCCCCTTGACGAACCCCCCCCAAATTTTCAAGGGCTGCTCAGAAACAAAATGTGCAATTGTCCTGAAAATTTCAGCCAATTCCGTCCACAAACGCCAAAGTTATTAGACATAGAATTTTCAAAAATCCCATAGAGAAAAAATCCTAACTATATATACCTACTGGCGACCGCCAGTAGGTAATATACATATATATATATATATATATATATATTAATTAGAAAAATACATAGGTTTCGCACATGTTATAGTTAGGAATTAGCATTTAAAAAACCTTAGAAATTCAATGAAAAAACCATAGGTTTCAAACATGTTATAGTTAGCTGGACATTTCACTCATACAAAACCATTGAAATTCCCCCGTTATAGTTAGTTCAGCTAACTATAACTCGCGCGCCCGCAATGCACTGCTGATGACGTCACAGTTTACATCACTCATGACATGGTCAGTGACATCACTCATGACATCACTGATGACATCTCAAATGACATCACTCGTGACATCATCCAGTGAATGTGTGTCTTTCTGAAAAATAAATATTTTTTATAAATGTATATCTAAAGGTCGACGGAAGAATAAATGGGTAAATAAGTGTCTAAATGGATGAGTTTTTTTGCAAAATTGATTGTATAACTGACTTATTAAGTGTATCTTAGTGAATACATGTATTAACGAGTAATGTTTAAATATTTAAATATGTGTATCAGTGTCTCACTTTGTGTATAAGTGGCTGCATGGGTTGGTGAGAAGCTACATGAGTGTGTATATGGGTTATTAGTTTGTTTTTTGAGTATCAGTATGAGTGTCTGTATGGTTCGGTGGGGGATATTACGTTAGCGTATAGATGCAAGAATGAGTGACTCACTGTTTGTATGTTTTTTAAAGACAGCATGTGTGCAGGACTGTATGGGTGAATGAGTGTGTGTATGGGGTTGTTAATGAGTGAATGACTGTCTCAGTACTGTCTTTATGAGTAAGTACATATGTTTTAAACTAGTATATGTGAGTATTGATGTATATAAGTGAGTATATGTGAGAGTGAGAGATTGGAAGAGTTCCTGTATAAATAAGTATGTGTTTCTATAAGTGATTGTTTAAGAGAGTAAGTATGTGTACGTTTCTGTAGAATTAAGTGAAGTGGTGTGTGTATAGCTGTATATGCAAGTAAATGGATGTTTGATAGTTTATTTGCATATGTGAGTATGTGTGTGAGTAACTCTATGGATGAGTATCGGTGTGTAACAGGATGTATAGGTGTATGAGTACATATGATGAGTGAGTGCATGTATGAGTGACTATATACAACTGTTGGTAAATGAGTGGATGTGTATGTAGATTTTGGAATTACTGAATAGGTTGTTGTAACTGGTATTGGTTTGAAATGTTTATTTCTAACACCGTAATCTCATGCACAGTACCTTAGATAATACAACCAAACATATTATCAGAAACAAGGTTGTCAGCATTGTTACTATTCCATAAAATACAAAGGGAAAAAGCATCCTACAATGCTAAAGGTAAACAAATTTAAAATATACCTACATTTCACCCTCCCTGCCTAGCAGGTTAGTTTATAACTACAGAAGGTCTCATAGGATTACATGGGCAGACCCATACCTCTGGTACTCAGCAGTAGTGGATCACATTGAGTTTTGCACAAACTGTCGGGATACGAATGTTCTTCAACTGTGTATAATTATGCCTCCACGGTGCATTATTAAACGTGCCAGTATCAGAGCTGGCCACAACTGCATATGTGTTATAGGTCGAACGTGCGAGGATCATTCTGAATAACAGACACAGTATTCAAGATAACCTTGATATTCCGTGCTCTCACTATACACACTAAACTAGCGAGGCAGTCTAGAAATGTAGCATAACAAATTATTCTCATATGAAGCAAAATACTCAGCCTTCTCTAAACAATATAACAAGTGCATGTTGTGTGCAAAGCAGAGCAGGAAAGAAAAAATGACGTTTAAGCTTCTAATAAACCCATGCTGACTTAACACGGTGTGAGTGCAAGGCTCAGCCCACGACACCCTCCCTCGATCGAAGCATGTGATATAAACGTGGGCAAATTAGGAACGCAGAGCCAAGCCTGAAAAGCAGAGTCAAGTTCAAATTTGCAAAAAAAATTATTCGCTGTTTGATAGAAAACAGTAGCTAAATAATAAAGAATAGGTAGAGAAATCAAAGAGTCTTAATCCAACAGCGTATAAGCACAGTATGTAGCAACAGCCTCCAAGAGGAAGTCATTGTTCTCATCTGAAAACATTTCAGCCATCCAATTCAATAGTGAGAATGAACATACATGTTCCTCAACGACCGGAGCCTCTATCACCATCAGAGGAAAACTCGGGTCATCTTCAATGTAACTGCGTGCCAAGAAGTCATGCGCCGCTGCAAAAACATTCCAACGTCCCAATATTCCATGTATTGCTGCTAAGGCCATAATCCCGCCGCCAGAACAGAGCAAGTCATGAACCACTAAGGGGCTCATCAGCTGGTCATATTCCGCGTTGTGAGACACCGTACACCAGAGATACAAATCCAGGGCCCAGTCGAAATCGCAGCTCAGGCAATGGAAGACTGGTTGAACGCATGTGAAAAAGGAGAATCAAAATGATAATCCATAAACTGCACTCAATGTAGACAGAGGCAGCGCTCCATAATAACTAAGCATTCGGTTGCGGACCAGCAACAGCCGGGACATATTGTCGTCTGCTGCAGGATGTGCATCCATATTTAAGTAAACAAATTAATAAAAGCACACCGGCAACTAATGCGAGTATTAAGCGGAATCCACCAAAGATGCTGGAAAAAATCGAATGAAAAAATCCCGAAAAGACACCAGATATAGTTTGAAAAGAAGTCACAAGGCCACCGCTTCTAACTTTAAAAAAGTAAGGTAACCCCGTAGTCCAGGACGCATTAAAGATACTCTAAATTAACTCCCCAAAATTCAGGAGCACGTCTGTATTTAATAAAGCATGCACTTCTGTGCGGGTGTTTGCTACATGAAGAACAAATGTTTCTCTAGCAGATGTAAGAGCGACCTCTTTTTGAGACAATAGCGCTCTTATACGACTCATTTGGTTGACTCTGCTTTCAAGGTCGGAATCGACGGCCAGATGGAAACATCCAGCTTCCCATGCAGAGGAGTAAACACAACTTTTTTATAGCAAACCACACGCTCAGTTACCTTAATCATGTAAGCGATGCCTGCTAACATTGCACAACAATCTGCATTATTTCAAATTAAATAACTCACATTTCCAGTAAGCTGAACGTTGGTATGATAACAGGTGTCGGAGTGCCTTTCAAAACTCAGGCCAAATTAGGCGCATTTCCTTCATTACAAGAGCCATGCAATTGAATGCATGTACAAATTAAGGAGTGATCTGGTGCTATTGTGCAATCCTCGCCATTCAGATAGACTTCTTTTCCCTCCCTCAGGCACCTATATGTAAATGATAATAACCAAGCTTCATGGAGATAAGCACTGCCTAAAGATCTATATCTGCCTATAGCATAGTATTTCATGCAAACCTCAAACTTAAACAGTCTAAAAAGTAACGTTATGATAACCGTAGATAAGCCACACAGCAGAATCGGATCTCCAATGAGTGACCACTTGTAACCATTCACATAGCGCGCCCTGTGCTCTGATTTCACAGTGAGAGAGTGATCGCACCATAGTTTGTATTGCTAATCATTCTCGGTTTAACAAAGTGGTGGTTCTGTTGGGTAGAAAAGAATTGCTTTTACTTTTGGTTTTTAATGCAATCTGGGTTAAACGCTCTCTGAGATACACAGCTGAAAGAAAACAGTGTTTTCAACAAATACGTCACACAATCAAAAATGTTGTATTGTATGTCTTTATCTGAATTACGTCATTCAATGGATATATATACAATACATGAGAAGACCGTCTGAGCTAGTGTTACAGTGCAATTGGGTGACTTTTGTGTATAGTGCTCAAAAAATAAATGCAAGATATATACAGTGAGATCAATTACATATATATACATATATACAGATGTTGTTAGTGGCCAGATACTGATTTATAGCCAAGGATCCCTATTTTTCTTGTTGGAATCCTGGTGATGCTGGACCAAAGAAAAAAAAAAAAAGACGGTTTTCTTTGGTCCTGGGCTCCCTCCGCTGCCGGGACGTACCGGGGGAGCCGCGGCACCGGGGACAGCGAAAATTGAGGCCCCGGCTTGGAGGCCTGGTCGTTATCGGGTCGGCGACCCTGCGAGGTGGCTGGTGGTAGTGCGGCAAGCCGATTTGATCTAGCGGCGCGCCGCGATCCCGCGGCTGCACTAAATGCCTACAAGTATATAGCCAAAGATTGACCCGGCCTCGGTGGTGGAGAAGGTGGGGCTACGATCAATATTAGGCTAGGGGAGTCACTAGCACCACGAGAGTGTAATAACTGAGGCCCCGGATTTTGGTCCTATGTGCATATTCTGGAGCTTGGGGTAAGGCCTTCCTTTTTCTTTTGGCCAAGCACAAAGACATTGATTCCTGTGGAAAATCTGTTTGAGTAACCAGGCTGTGATAAAGGCTGCACCTGAAGGGACCGTGGTCCTGGGAGGAGGAGGAGATTGAGGCCCCGGTTTTCGGGCCTCTAGAAGGTACCCTGGGGATCTTGGGCACAACAGATTCCAACATCCGAAGCCGCATCAGAGACTGTGAGTGGCGCTGACATAAGGGGCAGAGGCTCTCTACTAACCCCCCATTCCTCCTCTCAGATGATTGACGGCTGCAGAGCCCCCTACGTGGTATGGTCCTCGGAGATTGGTGGGCCTGAGTCGGAGTCCTGTCGATCCCAGCTGACGGCTGTGTGGTGACTTGTTTGATTCCCACATGCCTGGCATCTTACCGCATACTCGAGCCTCCGAGGGACCTATCTGAGCTATCGTCCTGGCAATAACCTGGCTCGTTTTCTACTCCTTAGCGCCAACAACGGAGAGGAAAGCCTGTCTGGTCCTGACTGAGTCGATGGTCACACTGGCCTACCCGAGGCCTACTCTCTGACTGGTGTTGTAAAGCGCTGCTACTGTCCTCTGATGCTATTCCCTTACAACACAATGTGAACTGCGCATACCGAAACGACGGCGCTTGGCTTGATTCTGACCAGAGGCTACAGTGATCACCGCTGCGGCTTTGGTATACAGCTACACGACAGCAAAGGGAGGCAGTATATCTACTAACGCTGTAGGCGAGAAAAAGCTGGAGGGTCCACGGCGGGGGTGCTTGCAGAACTGGGCAGCGTGATCCGTGGTTGGTTGACATCCTTTCCCACCTGGGACACCATCGACGTCTCCTTGGAAATGGCGACGGGTGGCAGAGGGGCGAAGGCCAATGCCCAGAGACAACTAGCTAAGTTCGCCTGGGCTAAGGGAGGAGACAAGAGTGATTCGCCAAAATCCGACAAAGAAGGTTCGGGAGTGACGCCGACTCCGGTCCCGGAACAGACCCTCCATGATGTAATGGCAGCCATAGGTGGAATACGCGCCTCAGTGGATTCAGTTACAGTTGAGGTTTCGCTGTTTCGAGCCGACTTCAGAAAGATGGATGAGAGGGTGAAAGAGCTGAAGGTGGTGACAAACGCCCTGCAAGATGACACCTCGGAACTACAGACTCAGGTGCGGGAGCTGCAGAAGAAACAAGACAGAATGTCGCAACAGTTGGACGATTATGAAGGACGAGCCCGCCGCAATAACATTCTAATCCTAGGAGTTCCGGAACGGACAGAAGGGCGCAGACCTGTTTGTGGAGGACCTCATTACAAAACATCTGAAGCCTAAAACATTGTCCAGCTATTTCTCTATTGAAAGAGCCCATAGAGTACCAGGTGGACGGCCTAAACCTGGAGCACCCCCGAGGCCACTGATCGCCAGAGTGTTTAATTATCGCGACAGAGACATAATATTGCAAACATCTAGATCTGAAAAAAGATAACTACGAAGTAACTTTCTTTCCTGACTTCACTGCTAAGCTACAAGAACAACGAAGAAGTTTTCAGGCGGTGAAGAAGGAGCTGAGAGACAGGGAGGTGAAATATGCAATGTTTTTCCCAGCAAAATTGAGAGTAGAATCAGATGGTAAATCATGGTTCTTTGACTCGCTGGACGCAGTCTGGGACTGGATGGAGGGTTGGAGTACCATGGGGAATCGGGAGGGACATCGTCCCAAAAGACCTGGGATGAAGAACGATCGCCGACCGGAGGCGGTTGTCACGGGGGCCACGATGGAGTCAAGCGGACTGGAGGAGCAGGAATAATACAGCTCCATGTCCGGAAGCAGGACTGAACTTTGCACAGATGCGCAAGTATTGGGGATATTGGGGGGGAATGGGTGGTGATCCACTGATCTGGAATCGTATTATGTTTTTTTATATACTCGGGGTGTGTGACGTGAAGGGTTCTTTGCTTATACAGATATGATGTGAAGTTGTTTAATCTTAAATATTGAGATGTTGGCTGTAGACCCTAGGAAAGTATGATGTATCTGTGGATGGGGGGCAATTCCCTCTGTGTTTCTAGCATGTTCGGGGGAATGAGAGGCACTCTGCCACATTTGGGGGTGGGTAGTTCTAAATCCACAGGCAGGGGAGCAGGGTGGGGGGAGGTTTGGGAGGACGCATCAAGGGACTGGAAGGGGGAGAGTATTGGATGTCACATTAATGTTAGTCTTACTAGTCTCTTTGCCCCGGAAGTGGAAGATGTAATTTGTCGTATGTGTTCTCAGATGTACTGGTTTATTTGTTCTGTTTTCTTTTTAAATGAAAAACTGTTAATAAGTGCTGAACCCATTATTTATACACTGTTTCGAATTTGGCTGTCCTTGTTCCCGACCTTCGAAATCTTACTCATTTCAGTGTTTGATAATGGCTGACCGCGAATCTGTGCTCTCGGTCCTCACATGAAATGTCAATGGCTTGGGAGACAAAATTAAAAGAGGAATAGTTCAACAATATTTAAAGCGACAATCTCCTGATGTGGTTCTCCTGCCAGAGACCCATCTGGTGGGCAATAAGAGTAAGGCTCTAAACAGGTGGGGTTATAAACTCTTAGTGCACGCTGACTATATCACCAGCTCCAGGGGTACCTGTTTTCTAGTTAAAAGAAATGTCCCCCTGATGGTTCTTAATACATGGAGGGACCGTCTGGGGCAATTTGCAGTGGTCAAGGCTCAGTGGGAGGGTAGAGCCATAAATATAGTTTCGGTCTATCTGCCGTCTGCGCTGGGCAGGGATGCACTAGTGGAGTTGGGCAGGGTGTTAACTGACCTTCCTGACGGGTTCCTAATAATGGGAGGAGATTATAACATGACGATGAATGACCTGACGGATAGACACCCCAGGAGGCACGGGATGAGGTCGAATGAGCTTATGGCAGATTTCACGAAGGCGTTAGGACTTTCTGATGTAGGACCAGAGGTACAAGGTATTCCTGTAGACTTTACTTATCTCTCCGGTGTGCATGGCAGTCTCTCCCGGATTGACTATTTCTTAACCTATACAGCCTCGATCTGCAATTTTAGAAGACCTAAAACATATCCTCGAGGTCTCTCCGATCATTCCTCAGTAGGAATAGATTTTACACATGGTGTCCGACAATTAAGTCACACCATAGTCATAAATCCATGGCTGCTTAAGATTCCAAATTTTAGGAAGGGGTTGGGTGCGCAAACCGGTTATTTTTTAGTAGAAAATATAGGATCTGTCACCTCAGCACAGACGATCTGGGAAGCATATAAGGTAGTACTGAAGGGACACGCCCTCTCGTTGAAAACGCAATACATTACAAAACGCCGAGAACTATTGACACAGCTAGAGAACGCGTTAAAACGGCTTGAGAAAGAATACGAAAGTCTGCCTTCATATGATTCATTACACTGCCTACTACTCAAAAGGGAGGAATATAATTTGAAAGCCCGTGAACATATGCTAGCTAAGCAAACAGCTATCCACCATAGGCTATATGAACTGGGGGATAGGGCGGGAAGGATGTTAGCCTGGTTAGAGAGAAAGGAATAGTGCACTAGATGGGTGCCCAGATTACAGACACCTGCAGGAGTGGTCGTATCCTGCCCTGATGCAATAGCGGAGACTTTTGCTGATTATTTTGAGGGGGTGTACTCACCGTCCTCTGTGTACACTGCGGAAGAGTCAAGGCAACTCTTGGCAGAATGCGATGTGCCGGCTTTATCGGATGAGGACAGAGATCTACTAGAGGCAGACCTCACGGATGAGGAAATCCGGAAGGCCATTAGCCAAATAAAATCAGGCAAAGCAATGGGGCCAATGGCACTCCAATTGAATTCCTAAAGGCGATGGCCTCCCAAGTGGTCCCGCACCTAAGGGGCATGTACCAAGAAAGCTGGGATAAAGGTATCCTACCCCCAGATCAGCGACTAGCTAACATTGTCGTTATACACAAAGTTGGTAAGCCGGTAGATGATTGCGGTTCCTATAGGCCGATTTCTTTAATTAATGTAGAAGCAAAGATACTGGTGAGGTACTTGCCACAAGACTCGGCATGGTCATTTTTTCACTAGTGCACCCGGATCAGACGGGCTTCATGTCTGGACACAACACGACCTTGAACATTTGTCGCCTTAATAATGTGTTGGCTAGAAAGTTACCTAGAGGAAGATTCAGTCATACTTTCCCTTGACGCGTCCAAGGCGTTTGACTCCATTGAGCGGTCCTATATGTTTGAGGTCCTGGAAAGAATGGGTTTGGGCCCTAAATTTAGACGCTGGGTCCAGCTTTTATATACTGATATATCAGGACAAATAAGAGTAAATAACTACACCTCTAGGCGGTTTTCCCTCCGTAGGGGCACCAGGCAGGGATGTCCTCTGTCGCCCATGTTATTTGCTCTAATGTTAGAACCTCTGGCGGCGTGGGTACGGAGAGACGTCATTACCAGGGGCCTGCAGTGGTCGCACGACTGCGAAGATCGCATATCATTGTATGCAGATGATGCGGTGCTTTTTTTGGCTACGGGTGGTGGACGACGGCTTCCGATATCTTGGTATTTTTGTTACGCCTGACCGAGCTCTCTTTTATGAAAACAACCTGGTGCCAGTGTTGACGAGACTGCGAGCAGATGTCCAACATTGGCGATCCCTCCCTCTATCACTGATTGCCTGTGCTGCCCTTTTTAAAATGCTTGCTCTACCACGGTTTCTGTATATTTTGCAAAATTGTCCGCATAAAATTCCAGATGCCTATTTTACAGCGGTAGAGGGTGAAGTGTGCACTTTGTTATGGGACGGTAAGGCCCCAAGGATAGCGCTACAAAAATTAATGAAGGGGTGGTACGATGGAGGTATTGCACTACCCGATATACGATTATACTACTGGGCCTCGCAACTGGTGGTAGTTTTATGGTGGTGGTAGTATGCCCCGCCGGATGACCGGGCGTGTGCTTTGGATAGGTATCAGATGGACAGAGCTGGATATCTAGGGGCGCTGTATACTGGCCCGCAGAAAAAACACATCATAGGACCTGCAAAGAACACATTACAGATATGGAGATTAGCCAACTCTAGCTTAGTAATAATTTACCAGAGTCTTTTGGATGACTAAAGGCAAAATGGGAGGAAGATCTGGGGGTCATTGAGGATGAGGATTGGAGACAGGCGCTAATGTCTTACAGGGAGGCTGCCATTACACTTAGGTACCGCCTTGTTCAACTTCGCATTTTCATAGATCATACATGACTGGAATTATTTTGGCAAGGATAGGGACCAAAACTGACGATCTTTGTTTCAAGGGCTGTGGGCAGTCTGCCACCTTTTACCACATGGTATGGGACTGCCCGGCGATACAAAGCCGCTGGGGTAGGATCACAACACACATGCACTCTGCCCTAGGGAAGGTGATTAACCTGACTCCGCGGCTGGGTCTGCTTAACATCTGGGAGGTGACAGATCTGACTGAAACGGAACTGCAATTGGTGGCACTGCGTTTCACATTGTTCAAACGAGAAATCGCCAGGGGATGGGGTGGGGTCACACCACCAGCAGGCATAGTCTGGAATAGGGAAATGGATAAATGCATGGTAGCCGAGAAGGAAGTATTTATAGCTAGGGGGTGTCGAAGAAATGGGACAGGAAATGGTCAAAGTGGAATTTATACAAAGGAGTGAGGTACTGGGTTTTTCAAAACTGGTACCGAATCGGTAACCCAGTGGTGTCAGGGTACACACCCAAAGACCTCGAGTACTTTCCTGACTTAGACCACAGAAACTCAGAGTCTTCTAGGTGAAGTCAAGGATCGATTTTATTGGCTGCAACCAAGTAACAGGCGTCCTAGAAGTACAACAACACGGTGTGTATATTCTCAGGAGACTGCTCAATCTTACAAAGAGTCATGATGACAAGCCCACATTTCAGTTTGTCCAGCCCACAACAAATTACCCGGCAAGGCCCAACATTTTCATCAGATATCGGTGGACCCCCAATAAAAACGGGCACCTCCTCCTCATAAAGCAAGTGAGAGAGAAAAGAGCAGGGACAGGTGTGAGCAAGATTCGGCAGGATGTGCGTGCGATGAAAAGGGTTTATGGCCTGTTGTGCCTTGATGCTATCTCGTTCGGCCACTGGGAGAGGAACTGACCAAACAGGTTTGGCCTGGGGCAATGGTTCCAGCTTGCCCAGGTCACAGAAAAGTCAATTAAGGTGTACGTGTCCTTTGGAATCGAATTTGGCTTAATTCGTCTGCCTATGTGAGGGCAACTCACAAAATGGCTGCCGTACACAAAATGGAAGCCAAGGGTTCAGGACGAAAATGACGATTTCGAGGTGAAATCGTCACTCGAATATGACGAAAATGCTTGTACATAGTGTACTAGCCATTTTCGGTCTTTTGATATAAAAATCGTCATGCTATGATGAAGTTTAATTCTCGAGTCCAGAATTTTCAGAACCACAAACCCTCCTTTTGCCCTTACATAGGCAATTTAACCTAATGTCATGCTAATCTGAGTCCAGGTCTATATTCCTAAAGTCATTGAGATGCTGCTGTAACATCATCCTAGTACTTAGCTCGTCTCTTGATGCAGGTTTCCTTACACATGATGTAGCACAGAGGCCACATATTGCAGGAGCACACTGCACGCACAGACAGAACAGGAAAAGAATGGCTAAGACCATCCCAATGACCATCAGAATTTTCCATCCCCAGCCGTATATCAGTTCCCAGAACCATCCCATCAAAGACCAATCTCCTTTATCCACATGAATAGATTCGGAAATCTTATGCAGTTTGGAGATGGCCTGGTACACTGTTGGAGCGTTATCTGGAATGAAAACACAGCAACTCGATTGGATCAATTTACATACCGCACCTCGGTCTGCAAGGATGACGTCTAACGCGACCCTGTTCTGAAGGGTCATAAGACGATCCGACTGGAGCTCAGCAGTCAAGTTACTAAGGGCACCAGCAGTTTCAACTACAGTGGATTCAACCACCCTTGTCAGTTGCCTTATGTTCCTGCTGTTAACCATGGGTCCCCAGAACGGCAGAAAACCCTTCACGAAGTCCCCAAATTCTTGACCTGCAGTGTCTTCTTTACTCAAGACACCTCTTACTATCCTTGTCTTGTGGTAATCTGCCGCTGCTGTGTACGAAACAAAACATGAGCCCGAAAAGTCAGGGGGCAACCATGTATAGGCTCTATCATGGCAGATGAAATATGTACCCTTAGCTGCTAGGAACGCAGGGGAAGTCTGAGACCCAAAAACATACCTTTCCGTACAGACACTTTTCCCTAACTGAGCTCTGGGATTCTCGCCAGTACCTTGCAGACACAGGTGACCCTGATGGGGTACAATCCAAATCGGGGAAGATCTCTTAGCTTGCTGTTTCTCACTCAGAGTAGTTCCATATCCGGTCACGTTCCATCCTATATAGGCAAGTGTCTCATCTTCGGGGGTAGTTTCATAAGAAATCTCTTCCTTAATCATGTCGACTATACCCTTAACTAGAGCACTATTCTTAGGATTGTCTTTTACAGAACGTAGGGGGTGGACTTCACGTGCATATATGAACATTGTTCTGTATGCCCACACAGAACCATTGTGGCTGAATGGCAGGACCAGATAAGGGATACCTTTATCCGTGGTGTAAGGCACACCCAACAGTTAGTTGTGTTCATTACTAGTTGGTGTTGGTGCAAAAGCTGAACAAAGGAGTTATTAATAAACTCTAATCTCCTAGCGGATTCGTGTTCAGGAAGGGGTTGAAAAGAGTGTGGGGAAACAGTAGAAGGAGGAGGTATGGGCGATGTAGTGGGTGCAAATGTCACTTGAAAAGAGAATAAAACATATCCTATTAAAAACATCATCATACTGAATAACATAAAAATGCACAATATCAAAAAGCTTTTCTTTGTCATCATTTTACATATCCTGGCTTTAAAGTTCATTGTTTTGGCAGGTCTCTCCATCTCGAAAAACTGCATCCTCTCTGAAGTGCTGCCCGCGATGGGAGGTTGTTTCTGCTAAGGAATGCTTCTGTCAGTCTAGGGCAACTCCCTTTGACCAACCAGAACTGTCGACCTAACGTCGTCAGCTGCACCCCAAAGACTTTGGGCAATCGCGGCCCTAGCAGCGGAACCCGGATGGCGGTTCGAAAAACAAAAATAAGCAAGTTTCTCAGATGGGAGAGCTGCGCTTTCAAAAATAGTACTTGGAGGGAAAAAAACACTTTTATTAGTTCGGATTTCTCGGCCTCAGGTTGTATCTTTGCTTTCCAGGTATGGTGTGATCTCGGAAAAGGAGTTCAGGTTCTGTAGTGTCCAATCGAACTGACGGTGATACAGCTGGTTGCAAAATATTGTCACTCTCTTTTTCAGTAAGCGTTCCTTTTACACGTGCATCACTGAAAGGCAGAAAACAAAGCACGGTTTCAGTCTCTGAGTCAGCGACACCCTTCTGGACCCACTGGTCGTACGGCAGAGGTAAAGGTACCCTTTTACAATGGACCCCGTCGATCCAGTGCTTCTTCCCTTCCACTCGAACAGCTGATCTCGTGGAAAGGAGAACAAGGTGCGGTCCGGTCCACCTGGGCTGGTCGTTCTTGGTTCGCTGGAAGTTCTTCACGAGAACCTAGGATCCAGGGTCGATGGAATGACCTGGAGTCTCAGAGACCGGAGGCACGGTGTCATGGACCTGTTGATGTAAAACACGCAATTTAGCCGTCAATTCGTACAAATAGTCAAGCAAAACAGGGTGTTCGATTTCACTGAACTTTGTGGGCCTTGGCACTCCCCATATATTGGCCAGACGGCCAAAAACTATTTCATATGGACTAAGTCCCACTCGCGAATGCACAGTCATTCTGGTTGATAGGAGTGCTAAGGGTAGAGCATCAGGCCATTTAAGACCAGTGCTCGCTTGAATTTTGGCTAGTTTTAACTTAAGCGTGCCATTATAACATTCTACTAATCCAGCTGATTGGGGGTGATTTGCAGCGTGAAACTTCTGATGAATGCCTAGCCCTTCACACACTTTCTTCATCACTCGACCCACAAATTCACTCCCATTGTCGCTCCAGACCATTCTCGGCATTCCAAATCTGGGGAAGAACTCTTTCACAAGGGCTTTCGCTGTGGACAAGGCAGTATTGTCCTTTAGGGGATATGCTTCTACCCATCTTGAGAAGGCACAAACAACAACGAGTACGTATTTTAAGTTGTTGCACCTCTCCATGTGGATTAAATCTAGCTGCAAAACCTCAAACGGATACGTAGGAGGTGCAAAATGACCAGCTGGAGTTGGGGTTCCCTTACCAGGATTGTACTTCAGACACACCATGCAATTCTTGACGACATTCTCTGCACACTTAGGAATTCCTGCATTTTGCCATACTGGAGCCAACAACTTGCAAATCCCTTTCACGCTGATATGAGCCATTCCATGAGCCATTGTAACCACTGCAAGCACGTACGCATCGGGTAACAACCATCTCTGATGCTCTGACAATTCAACCCAACAACCATTTGCATCCATTCTACCCGTGCTTTCTCTCCACATGTTCAACTCTTTTTCTGTAGCTTCAGCTTTGATCGATTTCACACTCTCTATCGTGTCTTCACACATTCCAACATCACCAACCCATCTTGCAGGGCCTGCAACATACATTCGGCTCATCACATTCCTTGCAGTTTCTTTTGCGATTTCGTCAGCAAATGCATTTCCACGACCAACATCATCAGTCACCTTCTTGTGAGCACTACATTTCACAATCGCAACTTGTAGAGGCAAAGTCAGTGATTCAAGAAGCTCATTCACCAACTGACCATGCTGAATCTTAGCTCCATGCGAAGTCAGGAACCCACGTTCTTTCCACAATCGTCCAAAACTGTGAGCCACTCCAAACGCATACTGGCTGTCGGTGTAGATGGTCACTTTCATTCCTTTCGACAACACACATGCTCTTGTTAGTGCAATCAATTCTGCTGCTTGAGCTGAATTATGTGGGATACGTGCAGCTTCAACAATCGTATGCAAAGTCGTGACAGCATATGCTGCAGTCGTGTCACCATTCGGAAGCTTGAAGCATGAACCATCCACCCATAAGATACCATCACATTCAGCAAGAGGAGTGTCCTGGAGGTATATTCTCCCTTTCGTTTCTTCTTCTGTTCTAAGAAAACAATCATGCTGTTCTGAAGCATCTAATTCCTCTACAATCGGTAACAACGTAGCTGGGTTTAACGTGTTACATCTTTTTATGTGCACATGACTTGCTAACAAGGTTAATTCGTAACCTGGCAATCAAGCACTAGTTAAGTGCTGTGTCTTGGTTCTGTTTAAGAACGTGTCCACTGCATGTGGAACCATCACAACTAGCGTGTTATTCATCACTAGACCAGCAGACTGTCGAATAGAAACAGCTGCTGCCGCTGTCGCTCTTAAACAACTTGGCAATGCTTTAGCTACCGGATCCAAAGTCGATGAAAAATATGCACATGGACGCTGTTTGTCTCCAAATAACTGTGTCAACACGGACAATGCACAACCTTCTTTCTCATGGACATACAATGTAAAGGGCTTACTGTAGTTGGGGGTACCCAACACAGGAGCCGAACATAATGCTGTGCGCAATTCAGAAAAACTTTTCTGACACTCTTCAGACCAAGGAACGGGATTGGGTGTATCTTTACACGTTAATGCCACCAAAGGTTTGGCTAATAACGAAAAATGTGGAATCCACTGTCTACAGTACGATGTAATGCCCAAGAAAGCACGCACTTCTCTCTGTGTTCTTGGCACACTTAATTTTGCTATTGCCTGAATTCTTTCTGGGGTCAGTTTCCTTCCCTCCTTCGATAAGAGATGACCTAAGTAGGTCACTTCTTGTCGACAATATTACAATTTGGAAAGTGACACCTTGTGATGCAAATCACACAGATGAGGCAACAATGACAACGTGGCTTTCTTACATATTTCCTCAGTATCTGCAGCAACAAGCAAATCATCAACGTACTGTACAAGAGTAGCACCTTCATGTAAAACAATCGTATCAAGCTGTGTCTTTAAAGCTTGACTATATATTGATGGACTTTCACAGTAGCCCTGGGGAGCGCGTTTAAAGCGGAAACTTCGACCTCCTAAACTGAAGCCAAAAATATCCCTACTCTCCTCGGCAATCGGGATGCTGAAGAAAGCATTCTTCAAGTCAATCACCGAAATCCAGGTGGCAGAAGCTGGAATCATAGTCAATAGGGCAGTAATGTCGGGAACAACTGGAAATTGTGGCACAACTATTTTATTCACCTCTCTAAGATCAATCACAAATCTGTAAACAGGTGGCTGGGAAGGGTCAGTTCGCTTCAAAATAGGCAGGACAGGGCTATTGCAAACGTTGCCTCTTGTCTCTTCAATCACATCTTTTTCAATAAGATCGTAAACGATCGCTAACAACGCTTTTTCACCTTCACTAGAGATTTTATATTGGGGGATGCGTGGCATTTTAACATTGGCTTTCAATGTTACAACATATGGTGGTATTTCCAAAAGACCTACATCATTAGGACCAGTAGCCCAAAGAATATCAGGAAGCAACGACAATTCTGTTGGAAGTTTATCCCTTGACAAATACATTGGAGAAATCACTTTCTTACCCAGTGTAAGTTGTACTCACGAAGGAGAACAGTACAAAGTCGCATACAACCTTTTTAACAGATCCAATCCCAACAAGTTTTCACCACAACCTGTTGTCAGAATAAGGGGTGCTTCAAATTCACAAGGACCAACAGAAAGAGACAAAGGGTCAGAAATCGGATTTCTAACCGGGGCGCCGGAAAAACCTACAGAAACATTCATTTCGCCAGACAAAGGTGCGCCAGGGAGTTTGGAGTGCATAATAGAACTCTTTGGAGCACAGTATCCAACAGAAAAGGTTCTGACACACCTGATGTAATCACCTCGATGTAAGGTCCACTCCGATCTACTGGAACTGAAACAACTCCCTCTCTTTGTCTATGGCTGTCCTAGCAATCATTACCTTCCATATGCTCATCTTCTGCATAATAATCATCAGCATAGTACTGAGCCGTCCTACCAGATGCGTTATTCTGTTGATCGAACCTATTCATTGAGTTCTGAGGCGGAAGGGAACGAGCGTTCTAGGGGAAATTTCCACGTCCTCTACCTCTAGGTGCTTGTTGAACACCTCGACCTCTGGAGCCAGAAACACCATTTGCGAGCTGCGACAAGACAGGGCAACTATATTTGAAATGACCCTCTTCCTTGCAATATGAACACTGATTGGGACCTGCGGGGACACGTGGTTGAGTATACTCGATTCTTTGCGAGTTCCTCTGATACTGTTGAGGCGGCTGATAATTATACTGATAGATACTCTGACCACCATTGTTCTGGCCACCACCACCACGTGGCGGATACGCTTGCTGTAACAGAACCTTCGTTTTCAACTCTTTAGTTTTCTTTTCTGCTCTATCTTTCTCATCTTTGTCTCGATTTTCATAATATTGTGCAGTAGCCAATATTTGTGCTGAAGAGGAAACTGCCCAAGAACTCTCTGAATCTTTCAACTTCTTACACAACTCTGGAAGCAGATTATGCACAAATTTATCGACGAACAATCGCTGACCACCTTCTGTGCTCATATCTTGACCACTGTGGTCGACAAACGTTTCCTCAAACCTGGTGAAGAAATCTGACACCGTTTCATCTTTCTTCTGCTTGCACGCAGACAATTTGTCCCAATTCACACGCATCGCAGGCATTATAGTTTTCATATAATCAATGATTTTACCAGGAAGTTCTGCTACTAAAGGCTCAGGTTTAGCACCACCAACTTGTCGGGCATCTGCAGCAGCAATATTAGCCCATGAGTCACCTAATTCCTGATCATGATCTGCATGACGAATCTTTCCCCATAAAGGCTGTGGAACAACATTCCCAAATAACATATCGATGTCGGCTAAATTCATGATACATGAACCTGCAGTCTGTGACAATTCCTTGTAATACCCTGCAGGATTCTTACGGGGATCAGGCAATGTCTGTTTAAGGGCCAAAACTTCGGCTCGCTTCCATGGGACATGTACCCACACACGCTGAAAGTGTGCTGGTATGGCTGGGGGGTTATTACCAGGACCTGCCGCTACCTCTTCCTTCCATTGTGGAGGGACTTCTCTCATGGGATATTGTCTTCCCTTCTTCTTGACAGAAGAATCAGACTCAAACAACGAATTAGAAACACCTTCAGTCCTAAGCGACAACAATGTCACAACTGCTTTCTTAACATCTGAACCCACAACTGCGCCTTTTGAAAACTCGAACCGTACATGGCTCAACTCAGGCGGATTAGAGTCCAAATCATTTTCCTCTAAATCTTCACACAGGAAAACACACATTTTCTCAAAAACGTATCTCTGCTTCGATGCTTCCCACTGGTTGAAGACATCCATAACACATTCTAAATCATATTTTTCCGGGTCAGCAACCCATTTATGTGCCAAACAATCCAACGTATCCTTCTCCCTAGAATCAGGCAGTTGACTACGCAACTGCTTGCGCTCTGTGTCAGGAGTTACACTCGTTGCACCAAAGAGAGGATGCAAAAAACTAGCGACAGTACTAGCCACTCTCTAACGAACAGAAGGAGAAGTCGATGAAAAGACAAGAGGGAAAACAGGGTGAGACGAGGCAGATGCAGAGGCAGTGTCAGGAGAAGTACCAGGAGTGGTAGTCGGTATAGTAGTCAAAGTTGTAGGAAGTATAGGAAGAGCAGATGTAAAAGCCGGTGGCCCTTGAGGAGGCTGCACCGGAGGGGCAGGAGCCAGCTGAAGAGTAGCTGGTGGGTGCTGTGGAGGAGCAGGAGGCAATGCAACCACGGGTTGCGCCGCTAAGGGTTGCGGAGGTGCCGTAGCATTCTGCGCATAAGGGGGTGGTGAGCTTAACAAATGCGCCATTAACGGATATTTTTCAAGCTCTTTTGCTGCATCTTGCTGAAGAGACGGCAAAGCTGGATAGCATTTATCAATCACCATTTTACGTTGCCTGTGCAACTGCTCACTCATCTGTTCTTCTTCATTGTCTTTAAACTGCATGGCAGCTTGCATTATCGAAATACCCCTTTCTCTCTTATTTTTCTTTGCTAATTTAATTTCTTTCTGTTTGGCCTCCTTACGCCATAGGCGGAAAGAGTCAAACATCGCCGGCCGGGCTTTCTTCTTAAAAAGTTTAACTTCAAGATTATCTAAGATTTCCGTGTCAAAACTACCATATTGGGGCCATTTTAAAACACCATCTTTTCTGGTGTATTTGATCCACACTTCATTATATGTGATGGGGCCTACTCCATGTTTCACATACAATTCATAAGTTGGAGTTCCAATCGGAGGAACCGGACACGAGTCCTCCAATCGGGAATCCCTATTATTACAACCAAGACAAAACAAATTTCCAAGTCTGCTAAGACCAGGCATTTTCGCTCTCTAATCTAGCTCCAAACTTCAAAGGATTATCGATTACGATATTCTCGTGAATACACGAGTCCTTCGGCTTTGGCACTTGCAAGTTCCAAACAAAGCGATCCCGAGGGATACCCAAAACTAAGAACCAACTAAGGACTGGGAGACGCTCCACTTATACTTAACTGAGATATCGATGACGTCACCAGAAGACTCGTCTTATCGTTTCGCTCTACCAAACTTCAAGGGTCCAAATCAGGGCGATAGCCAGGGCAGCAGTCCTTTGTAGCCGTCGGGAAGCGGGGAACCTCGCAGCAAAGACTTTCGGACCACGTCGACATGCAGGGGTCGATGAAGTGGCGGCCTTCCTCCAGAATTTTCACATGAAGCTGCTCACGAACCTCTGGCTGGACCGGTACCGCTGGTATCGCCAACTGAGGTACTGGGTTTTTCAGAACCGGTACCGAACCGGTAACCCAGTGGTGTCAGGGTACACACCCAAAGACCTCGAGTACTTTCCTGATTTAGACCACAGAAACTCAGAGTCTTCTAGGTGAAGTCAAGGATCGATTTTATTGGCTGCAACCAAGTAACAGGCGTCCTAGAAGTACAACAACACGGTGTGTATATTCTCAGGAGACTGCTCAATCTTACAAAGTCAGGCTTCTCTTTTTATACGAAATATTGTGCTTTAGGCAAACATTCTTCAAATTTTAGTATACCATTCACATGTTTCCACTACAAAGGAAAAGCAGAGTCATGATGACAAGCCCACATTTCAGTTTGTCCAGCCCACAACAAATTACCCGGCAAGGTCCAACATTTTCATCAGATATCGGTGGACCCCCAATAAAAACGGGCACCTCCTCCTCATAAAGCAAGTGAGAGAGAAAAGAGCAGGCACAGGTGTGGGCAAGATTCGGCAGGGTGTGTGTGCGATGAAAAGGGTTTATGGCCTGTTGTGCCTTGATGCTATCTCGTTCGGCCACTGGGAGAGGAACTGACCAAACAGGTTTGGCCTGGGGCAATGGTTCCAGCTTGCCCAGGTCACAGAAAAGTCAATTAAGGTGTACGTGTCCTTTGGAATCGAATTTGCCTTAATTCGTCTGCCTATGTGAGGGCAACTCACAAAATGGCTGCCGTACACAAAATGGAAGCCAAGGGTTCAGGACGAAAATGACGATTTCGAGGTGAAAACGTCACTCGAATATGACGAAAATGCTTGTACATAGTGTACTAGCCATTTTCGGTCTTTTGATATAAAAATCGTCATGCTATGATGAAGTTTAATTCTCGAGTCCAGAATTTTCAGAACCACAGGAGATATCTGCATTTCACCGATGGTAGAATTGGAACTGAGGAGGACTAGAACTGAAGCACAATCTATGTAAAAGTATTGTCGAATGCAATGATTTTTATGTGTCAGATATAATATGTGATGTGATGGGATTTTCAGTACATGATTGTAATGTTTGTCATTTTTTGTTACAATGAATAAAAATATATTTTTTTTTTAAACATATATTTATGTATTTAATGAACATACTAACAGAAGACAATTATGAAATCATTTTTTTTAAGTTTCAATAATCCCATATTACTTTTAAAAGTAATTACACAAATCGCGGTGGAACGGCATGCGTACTCGCATGGTAAGAGCACGGTAAGCACAGCGTAAGCGTACGCAAAGCCATGTGACTTTAAAAGAAGACATTTGATTGGTTCATAACACTTCCTATTATAACTGTTGAAACTTCCATCCCATTTTAATATTTCTACTTTGACTTTCTAAGAAGAGGCATCTCTTCTGAGAATCTTTTCAAATAGAACAAAGTTTACCATAGTACCAGCAATGGACTCATCTTCCAAACAATCTTCAGAGGAATATTTCATTCCTGAAGAACCTCCAAAGAAGAGGAAAGAAGCTATAATTTAGCAGTTGTTTACTTTTCCAGAAGGGCAAAAAAAGGTTAATGCTCCAAAAGTAACCCGTAAAATTTTCCAAACAACTCTTTCAAGGGGTGATCCATCTAAAAAATACTCCTTTGGCACGGCAAATATGGAGCGACACGTGAAGAACTTAACCCCCAACAACTTTGTTCGAGCTCCAACACGGAGGTTGAAGGACAACCCACCTGCTGCTGCTGGACTATGCATTTATTGCAATAAACTTTTGTGTTATGGGGAACAGTCTATTGACCTGAGAAAACGCAGAAAGCAGGAGCATCGCTGTCCTCAACATTAGTTTTTTTTTTCTCATTCTTTTGTTCCTGTTGGACACTTCCAAAGCCCCCTATTATAGAAAAAAATTACCCCCGGAATTTGACCCCCCCCGGAAGCTAATTAAGAATAAAACAGACTTCTAGTTTGCGTACGAGTACCAAACGCGGACCCTGCGATGTTTGCGTCTAAAGATCCATGTGGGACCCCTAAGCAGGCCTAGAGGGTCCACATGTTTCTACCCTGCCCCCTTTCCTTATTTTTCAACTTTGTTTTACTGATTTCTTCTGACTCGGTGCTACCGAGGCACAAGATGGCTGCCAACACTTCCTGGTTTGGAGTGTTGACAGACAGTTGACATCCAATCAGCATGCAGCTCGTGCTCGTAATTGTACAGATTTCGGTACGCGTCCAGTACTTCGTCTCTAGATATCGCTAGGATTTTACTTTTGATTTTCTCAGGAACTACTTAACGGAATTACACCATTTAACAAAAAACACAATCTGCGAACCGAACTCTACCCCTCTGCCAAATTTGGTGCATTCCGTTCAGCCCTTCGGGCTGTAGCCCTGGCTAAAGGTCGCTATGGAAAATTGCATTGGGAAAACACATTTTGGGACCCCCTTTTTTCTCGGCCCCCACTTGACGAATCACCCCCAAACTTTCAGGGAAGGAGCGGAGCGGAGCAGGCCATTTTCTTGGAGAAATTCACGAAGATTCGTCCACCAGCGCCAAAGTTATTCCAAATAGAATGTTGTGGATTTCCTATGGAAAGTAGGTCCTAACTATAACTACCTACTGGCGACCGCCAGTAGGTAATATATATATATATATAGCGTGGACAGAAGTATTTTTTCACTGTTTATCATCACAGGATCGAAATGTTTGAAAAAATTAGTATTTAAGACCATAACAAACTGCAGTGTCGCTATGTGATCAAGGTTACTGGATAACCGAAACGCGTCATGCCTGGAATACCATTTTATGCGAGCTAATAAATCTTTCCACTGATAACTTGCCTGCTGTTGGGGGTCCTTCTTCCTGTTTGGTGTGGAATCGCCGAAAGTAATAGAACTTGCAACGATATATATATATATATATATATATATATATATATATATATATATATATATATTTGTGCGCACACACTTATATATATCACTAAGGTACACATATGTGAAGTTAGGTATAGGAAATCTGTACTTACTTACCTTTTGCAATTTTGTCCCGGATATTTGCATACCTCAATATTCTGGCTTCATTAGTCTGGGTTCACACCTATATTGATGAGAGAGTAAATATATGTGTGGCTGCTTAAATGTTTAATCAACTATATGGTTTGTGTCTTTTCTCCCAGTCCAACAAGATGTTAGAATCTGATGACATTTTCATGACCATGTGCATACAAGGTCTATACTCACTTGTGTTCACTAATATGTTGAAGAGATCACAGAAGCCTTACCATAGGCTGTGTTATCCAGGATCCATCTATTCCTCTCTTCATATATTGCATGTAGTGTCCACATGGACATCCATGCAACCCAGGCATGAAATATAGTGCCTTATTGTATGGCAGCATATTCTGTAACAATTTTATTAATCCTTCATTTAGTAGTAACTGCTTATAAAATATAACGCATGTAACTTAAATGTCAAATAAATGCAAATTAACCGAAAGTGAAGGAAATGAACTCTGTGCTGGTAGGAAAGCTCAGTTGGTATAAGAGAGCACCATGGATGTCTGAGAGTCTGTAATCCTAGGCACACAGATTTGAATCCTAGTTAGTACACCATGGAAAAGAAAGGTGTACTTATATTGCTATTAGTCCCAGCCTCTGACAGAAAACAGTGTGAATACGTAAGTCATTATTTTAAAAATGATACACAGTATAAGATAGAGTCCTTCAAAGGGTACTAAAGGAGTCAGTGTGTAAGATTAAACAAGTGCTCTCCAAATATATATTTTAATAACAGGGTCTGCACCTGGTGCAAACTCAGAGGAACTCATCAGGTAACACCCTTACTGTACCTCTCAAAAAATAAAACAACATTGAACATGAAGCTTCAAAGCACTGCAACAGTTAAAGCTTATACTGGCTCCCAAGCAGCCTTTAGATTTGCTAGTTACCCTTGTGCATACATTTATATTTCTTTCCAGTAGCAGGCACCCTGGAGAGAAGGTTTGTTTCTCCTTTAACTCTCTGTCCCTTCCTCTGTCTTTGCAGTACAAGAGTCCCACATCCTCCCATTCCAGAATGAGGTAACTCAAGGTGGGCATTAACCCTTCAGGAGCAGTTATTCTTTATCAAAAAGAAGAGGAACTGTTTTTGTAAAATGTAAAAAGATTGGGAACACTGTTCCCATTGGACCCCACCCACTTCAACCTCTGGTGTAAGTGTGAATGCCTTGGTAGTTGAGTTTGGGTATTTATTGTCTGAATATAGTATATGTGAATGGTATGTAATTGTGTTAAGGGATGTGTGATTTGTGAGTTGTGGGTGTACGTGCCCTGTACATGTATTACCATGTAGCTAGTTGGATATTCAATCTGCTGGGACACAAGTGTTTTTTTTCCACAGCCTTCATTTACTGCATCTGAAAACAAGCATTTGCAATGTAATAGGTCTCGTATCACCAGATTTTGAGCTATTGGCATTGTAAATGACAATGCTTTTTATTTATGTGTTTTTAAAACCTGCAAGTATTGCTTAAACACACACTTTGTACTTATAATTCTTGCTTACAAGAAGCAAGGCTAGTGGTAACTGCGCCTCTTTTACTGCCTTATTTTGCCTTATCCGCTTTCTGACACAGAGAGCAACACAAATCCAGTCCATAGCTTCGGTGGTGCACAGGTGTGAGAAAGTGCCATCTTTCTTGCATTGGTATGTCCCCACTTTTTGCTGAATTGCTGATGTGCTTTGACTGAGTGTGCCCTGGGCTCCTGCCAACCAGGTGCCCAGGGCCTGTGATCCTTCCCTAAAACTGTGTTGAAACTAAAAGGCAATTGGCATCTCTGGCCACCTGTCAACCCCTAGTAAATGGTACCCTAGGTAACCAGGGCATGGTGACCAGAGAAGACCCGTAAGGGCTGCAGCACCTATTGTGCCACCCTTTTTTTTTTTTTTTTTTTTTTTTTTAAAGTTTTATACAGCGCTAGCTAGACCCAGAGGTATCAGAGCGCTTTACATGAGAAGATAATATAAAGCAAACATGGCATACAAGTAGAAAAAAAAACCGGAAAAAAAAAGATAATGAAGCAATATGTGAAATATACAAATCAAAATAGATATACAAGTGCAAGAGCTATACACTTCAAGTAATTAGATAGATGATGTTCGGGAAATGAATAAATATTACTGGACACATATAACATGGTGATTGAAGATCAGGTGCAGGTTACAGGTTAGGAACCCCAATAATAACTGGGCCAAACATGGCATACAACTAGATAAAAGATAATGAAAACAACATGCAAAGTTTACAAAATCAAATAGAAAAACAGGGGCAAGAGCTATACATATTAAGTAATTAGGTAGATGATGATTAGGAAATGGCCAAATATTATTGGACTAATGATACATGGTGAATTGGAGATCAGGTGCAGGTCACAGGTTAGGATCCCCTATAATAATTGAGGAGGTGGATTTTGAGGCGTTTTTTGAAGCTGAAATAAGAGGGTTTACAGCGCAGGTTTAGTGGGAGGGCATTCCAGATGATGGGGGCATTACCAGAGAAGGAGCGTGATTGTGTGGATTTCTTTTTAAGCAGTGGTAGGATTAGGAGGAGGGTGTTTGTGCTTCTCAGAGGTCGTGTGGTACCCCCAATGAGGAGTTTTTGGAGAGAGACTGCGGAATGTTTTGGTGGAGGACTTTATGAGTAATGCAGGCAGTTTTGTAGGCAGATCTGCCTTCAATCGGGAGCCATTTAAGAGATTTGAGAGCTGGGCATATATGATCGAAGCGTTTGCAGTCTGTGATGAGCCTGGTTACAAGGTTGAGTACTGCTTTGAATCGAGCAAGGTGGACCATGGGAATTCGTTGAGGATGGTGTTCCCATAATCAATACGTGAAAGATCAAGTGACTAAACTACAAGTTTAAAGTCATCGGTAGGTATAAAGGGTTTGATTTTCTTGAGGTGACAGAGAGTGAAGAGGGCTCCTTTAGCAGAGTTTTTGATGTGGACGTTAAGGGTTAGGGTGTTGTCGATAGAAATACCTAGAGATTTGACTCCGGTGGACAGGGTGAGTAAGCAGTTGAGTGCGTTAAGGTCAGAGATCCAGGATTGAACGGGGAGAGGGTTATTTTTAGGGGAGAAGAGAATAATTTCGGTTTTATTAGGGTTACGTTTGAGATGATTGGAATGGAACCAGGTTTGGATCTTGGTGAGGGTGTTGTTCAGGTGTAAGATGTCCCATTATAATAAATGGGGTTACCCAGTAAAGTCAAAGGACCTGGGTGTCGGTCGGTATAGAAAAATAGTGGTCCTTGACTATTATAGCTTAAGACCAAAGCAATACAATTAAATGAGTATAAAGATATTCATTAGGCACATGAGAATATAGGCAAAACAGTTTCCAGGCCACTACCAAATGACTGATAATGTAATTTTATTCAGGCATGATGGGTAATTCTAAAAACAATGAGTCAAAAAACACATGATATACAATGTTATATCCACACGGTTATCATCAAGAAGAAGGAAGTGTGTGAAGGTTGGTGCTCATGTGAAAAAATAGAACAGAAAGGAAAAAATTGTGGTTGCACCAAGATAGAAATTCAAATAAATTATACCATGAGGGATCCAGAATGAATTGAAAGGTGTCCCTTTAGACATTCAGGCCTATCCCTGTAAACACAGTTAAGTACAGTACAATTTCTAAACTGGTTTCTTCGCAGTGTAACATCTGTGATTCGGGTGTAGCGGGTCAGATGTAGAGTGTAGGCCTATTTAGGGGCGTCAACGTTTCGACCCTAGTGCATGAGGGTGAGTGGGGTCCTCAGCTGCGGGTCTTCCTCAGGACTGGGGTAGGGGGTATCTGAAAATAACCGTGATATTTCAGAAAAGAATGAGGCGCAGTTCTATATGTATATCTGCCTAAACATAATGAATAATGTGTCTCAACATATAAAATAAAGGGGAGCTCACCAGTGCACATACTCTGGTGAGTAACCAAGGTTTGGCTTCCTGGTTCAACAATTATCAGTCCTGTAGGTTCATCAGGATGTGGGAACGTATACTCAGCACTACAAATAATAAACCTACAAATGTGAAACATTAGGGCAATGTGTAATCATGTGTAATGGAGTTTGGGCAGGTGAAAACCTGTAGACAGATTTCACCCGCTGTGTGGAGGAGCGGCGTGGGGGCGTCTGGTCTAATATCAAGTGCTTCGTATGTCTGCGGGGAATGGTAAAAATAATCAATCACGCTGAGCGTGACAAGGAAGGATGCTTGCCTGGGAATAAAATTAGTGAAGAATGGTCTCGCATTGGGTCTGAAAATACCTTGAGGGCGAAAGTCTCCTAATCCGAAAATAACAGCGCACCGCATCTGTCGGCCTCGCTGAGAGCAGGAGTGATCGGCTTTTGCAGCCGGTTTAAGTACCGGCGTGCACATACAGCCGGGTGCTTCGGCAGTGGCGTGATGCGCTTGAACTAATTACAGCGTAGAAAGTCTGGGTGGCGAGTGTCATGTATTTCGAACGGGTGAATAAATGCACGGGTTAGTGAAAGGTGGAAAGTGAATATGGACAATGGATTATTAAAAAAGCCACATGTTAATGAGTTGTAATCGATTGGATATAGAAAAACAATACGGAGGTGGTTGAATAATGGGTGTAAATGATTTGCAGGTGTGTTCCTCAGCCCAGTGTGGATATTCATCCAATTACAGTTCACATATAATCCATACACAAACATAATTGGGGAACAATAAATACAAAACAAAATAAATCAAAATAAATCAAAATATAAAACCAGCTGCATACAACGGAGAACATGCGCAAAAGTCTCAAGTTGTATCACAATGCTGGGAATGTTAAACATAACATATACAGAAATTACACATAACTCTACCCTGCCTACCAGAAACATTCCAGGTTTATGGGCAAATATAGTATATCTATACTACTATTATAAAGGAGAACTTTGAACCTTTGAGGCGGGTAAACTCGGGAACCACAGCGCCAATCCACACACCCGATACATCGTTGTAATCATCAGGGTGTGCAGATGGACATAGGCTATATAAACTTAATAAATATACGTAATTTCAAAAATTTACCCCCCCAAAAAAGTAGTCCCTTGGAAGAAGCGCCGGCCGCGACGTGCGTGCTGACGTTAGGAGCGCGGGGAGGAGCGGCGCACAGGAGCGCGAAGAGGACCGGTGGACATGAGCGCGGGGAGAAGCGGCGCACAGGCGGGGAGGAGCGGTGAGGAGCGGCGGACAGGCGGTGAGGAGCGGTGGACAGGCGGTGAGGAGCGGCGGACAGGCGGTGAGGAGCGGTGGACAGGCGGTGAGGAGCGGCAGACAGGCGGTGAGGAGCGGCGGACAGGCGGTGAGAAGCGGCGGACAGGCGGTGAGGAGCGGCGGACAGGCGGGGATGAGCGGTGAGCGGCGGATCAGGTAGGTCATTTATTTATTTATTTAGGAGCGGTGAGCGGCGGCAAAATACAAAAGCAAACGTTACATTAAATGAAGCAAAAATGACAATCGTGAGCCATCAAAATACAAGAGTAAGCAAACGGTGCATTACAAAAATGAGCCAAACGGTGCATTACAGGAGGAAAAAGTGACGTGTGCAGGTTACAAAAGCGTACAAAGTAAACAGAGGTATAATACTGCATTACAGGAGGAAAAAGTGACGTGTGCAGGTTACAAAAGCGTACAAAGTAAAAATAGAGGTATAATACTGCAATATATGGAGGAAGGCTCCGGGGGACCCACGAGCCCTGAAGCCTAATTGCTCCCGGACAACGTCGGGACGGGCTGCTAGTTCTAGATTAAGGCAGTTCAATGTGGAAAAACAAAAATTGCACCACATGGCCTCCACAGAATTTCAACAGAACTGGTACATCATAGATCTATGAAACAAACATGAGTGTTATATATAATGGGATAAGCTGAAGCTGACTGAACATGTACAACTAACCACTGTTGAGGGTGCATATTTGTCTGGAAATTTACTCGTACTTATTTAGATCTCTGCACACAGTATAAAAAATGTGGATCCATTTGTACTCGCGCACATTCATTATGTTGACAAAATTGCCACCTCCTGGGTTGGTCTAGACTTTCTCTATAACCCACCACTTCAGATTCTCAGCCGAGTGTCCGAAGGTAGTGAAATGATCCACCAAAAGGGCACCTTGTGTGCTGCACCGAATTCTGCTACAGTGTTGCAAGATGCGGCACTTCACTTTCTGCACAGTTTGTCCTATGTATAGGAAATCACATGGGCATGCTATGGCGTAGATGACTCCGGCCGAGTTACAGTTAGTATGTTGCCTTATTGTGTGTGTACAGGAGTTGTAGGTACATTGTTTAAGTCCCTTGGTTTGTAGTGACCCTGGATCGGTGGGATATTCCACAGGGTCGATTGGTTTTCTCCGGGTTTTATGGGTAGGGGTGATTTAACCACAAAGTCGCTTACATTTCTGCCTTTCTTGAATGCATGCATTGGAGGATCAAGAATGCCAATTTCGTCTGCCACCAGGTGCCAATGTTGGTTGACAATCTTCTTTACCTCACTGCTTCTGGTGCAGAACGTGGTGTCGCAGACAATCCTTTCTTTTGCAGATTGATTGTGTGCTTTAGGTTCTAAAAGGAACTCCCGTGACAAAAGCAAGCACGTTTTGGGGCTTTCTTGAGCAGACTTCTAGGGTACCCCCTATCACTGAGGCATTCCATGAGGTCAGCCGACTTTTCAAAGAAATCCTCTTTCTTGCTACAGTTCCTAGGCAACCTCAGGAACTGGCGGAATGGTAAATCGTCCCTAAGGTTGCGTGGATGGTGGCTGCAGTAGCGCAGGAGTGTGTTCCTCTCACTGGGTTTTCTATAAAGGGTAGTTTGGAGTTTACCCCCCTCCTCCACAATTGAGATGTCAGGAAAATGTATCACCCTTTTGTCCGAGTCCAGAGAGAACTGGATATCCTGTGATTGAGTGTTTAACCAGGTGTGGAACTCCAACAACTGTTGTTCATCGCCCCTCCATATCATTAAAACATCGTCGATATACCGACGCCACATAGAAACATGGTCTCTGTAGGGGTTTGCTTCGCTGAAGACATGCATGTGCTCATATGTGTCCATGGAGATAATGGCTGAATCTGGGGCGAAGCTTGCCCCCATCGCCACGCCTTTCGTTTGCACAAAATGCTCTCCCTAGAAATAGAAAAAGTTCCTGGTCATGGCGATTTCAAGTAACTGAATTAAAAATTCAGTGGGGACCTGCCATGGTCTGGGACGTTTATCTAGTACTACTCTGATGGTCTGATGGTATTAAGTGCTGTTAGTTGTGGGATGCTTGTATAAAGTGATGTTATGTCCACTGTAACTAAAAGGTTCTCTCTAGGGTTGAAAGGGCGTTCATCTACCAATTGTATGGCTTGCATAGTATCACGTAAATAAGCTGTAGTGTTCTCTGTGATCGGTTTTAGAAAAACATTGATATATTTACAGAGTAGTTCTAAAACCGAACCGCACCCTAAGATGATGGGCCTCCCGGGTGGGTTGGTTAATCTTTTGTGTACCTTCGGAAGTGTATATATGGTCGGCATCCTTGGTTGTTCATTATTAAGGTACGTGTATTCATGTTTGGTAAGGAATCACTGAGTCATGCCATTCTCAGTCACCCACCTGATGATGCTGGCGATATCCCTGGTGCGGTCCATTCTTAACTTACAGTAGTTACCTTCCACCCCAAGTTGTGTAAGTATCTCTGTTTCTGGTAGGCAGGGTTGAGCCATGCGCAATTTCTGTACATGCCATGTTCAACATTCCCAGCCCCGTGACACGACCCGAGACCCCCGCACATCCTCTTCGCTGTATGCAGCTGGTCCTACACCCCGATTCATCTTGATTTACCCTGTTCTGTATTCATTGTTCCCCAACCATGTCAGTGCATGGACCACATGCGAACTGCAACTGGATGGACAACCACACCGGGCTGAGGAACACACACGCAAATCATCCACACCCACCATTCAATCACCTCCGCACTGCTTCTCCACATCCAATCGACTACAACTCATCAACATGTGGCCTCCAATAATTCATTGTCCATATTCACCCCCCGCCTCCCACTAACCCGTGCACCCACTCACCCGCTCGAAATACACGATGCTCGCCACCCAGTCCCTCCACAGCACCATGATGGCTTCACTGAAGACTGGGAAGTTTGATATCAAACTTCTCAGCCCATTAAACCCGCACTGATGCCAGTATGGGATTTAATGTAAAATGCACGACAAAGGGTATCTTAGAAATGCCCCCTGAAACCTAACCAACTCCCAGTGTCCTGACTGTGTGGCTACCGAGGCTGCCACTACCAGACATGTTTCTGGACCCCTAGGTGCCAAGCCTCCTCCCCCAGGATGGCCAGGGGAAGCTTCAAAGGCATACTGCCTTTGTGAGCTTCTCCAGGCCAGTTGCTGTACTCAGCAATGGCCCCCACCGGTTCTGACCCCCACTCTGGCGGGAAGAACGGCAGGAAACCCTAAGTGAGGGAAGGGGGTATGCCAACCCCACCCCTCAGGTGGGAGAGGTGAGGTAAATCATGACTCTGGGTCCCGGCCATCTTGGAGAGAGCCCTACCCAATGACAGCTAGGCTCCTGTCCCCCTCCCACAGGAGAGGAGCAGGCTAGGGGGTGTACCCACCAAAGGGCAGGGACCCATTGGTCCCTGCCCTTGCCCTACCTGTAACGCCCCTAAATTTAGTATTTAGGGGCACCCTGAACCTTCCTTTCTCGAATCCAGATTGCAACAAGAAGAAGACCAAGAAACAAGAAGACCTGCTGTGCAGCTGCTAACAAAAGGATGGCGCCCACTGACTTGGCCCCGGAACCTTACAGGCCTGTTGATCCTTGAACCTGCTCCTGCGAAACTCTAGCGTCTCCTGCAGACAGCAAGTAAAAATAAGAGGATTTCTCCTGGAACTATTAGATTCCCCACTAATCGATATTAGCGGTGGATAGTGCTCCTATCGGATAACTCTCATTCTCCTGTATCATACATCCATTACTCACAGATTCAGTTCCTCAAAGGTGATTAAGAGACATCAGTACAAAAACAGAACTAAATTAGAAAAGCACAATTTTGTCTTTAATAAAAATTGATAATGGTATAATCTACGACATCAATAAAAATTATACACAAAGACAGTTAAAAAGTCCTATTGACCTAACATTTTTACCTAACATAAAATTGAAAAGACAGATTGTATAAAAAATTACACTATATTGACAAGTCTAAATTTCTGAGAGCTAACAACCAAGTAAAGTGCAAACAAAGGTAAAAAGCATCTCTAATCTGGTTACTCCGTATTGAACTCAATATATATTTTTAGAACAGGTGTCCATTAATCATTTCATCAAGGGAGGCACCCATGTGGTTCCTTGGATGTAACATTCAATGATGCGTCGACGCGTTTCGGTAGCTCATGTGTTTCTCTATGCCACCTTCTTCAGGACAGTTTATGTGTAAAAAAGCTCTCTTCTTGTAACGGCGTATATATCCTTTTTTAGTTCTTGAGTGACGTCCCAAGGAAACTTCTGGTTTGTTTCCAAACAATACCAGACCGTGTGTTTCAGATAACCTTGGAGTGCTCTTTGTTTATGATCGACTTCTATCCGAAAGTTCCGGGATTTTATTTTTATTCTGGTAGAGTACTGTGGGGCATGTATAGCTCCATGCGTTTCCCTACGAAAAATTGATGTGTTTAGCTTGATCACAATATGGTGATATCACTGGATAAAAGCTTCTGATGATTTTCTTGGGCAGTCTCTTAATCCCGTCTTCGATCTATACAGGTATTAAGCTCTAGGAATGTTACTTGTGTGCACGTAGGTTAAGGGCGCGTCACCGGTCTGCCGTTTTTCGTCTCCTGCAGACAGCAACCTCAAAAAACTTGGAGGACCTGCCTGCCTTGAACCTTCCAAAAGACTGGGACTCCCATGAGCAGTGGTTCTGCTCAAACAGCAATACCCCTGGTGCCAGCCAGGAACCGCGAATCCAGCCCACTCTGCACCCCCCAAGCCCGGCCTGTGCCTGAGTGATCCAGGACCAGGAGGACGTCCCCCCGGCGACTGGGACCCAAAGTCTAGTGCCAAAAGACCCTCCTCAACGACCCAGATGACGCTTGCAGCCTCAGAACCAGGGACCCCCCCAACCGCGACCAGCAGAGGGTAAGATTTCCCGATGCCAAAAGACACCCCTGCACCCGGCACCCCACGACCCCCTGTGCCTTCCTTTGGGGTACCTACCTCTTCTCCAAGATCCCAACTTACCTCTCAAAGTGGTGGTCGCACCTGAAGAATCTCCTTCCCCGAGCCTGCACCCTTTGTTCACTATTTAACTTTCCCATTGGATAACATTGAGCTCCCGACGGCTCAAAAGCACCCTGCACCCAGCCGCCCGAGTGCCCCTGGGAGTGCAACGACTACCCTACTCCACTTCCCCACTTGCCCTGAGTAAGTGACCAGGAGCTCAGCTCCCACAGCCGCGTGGCCTGCTTGCTTGCAGCCACCAACCAAAGGCCCCCTACCCTCCATTGGATTGCATTGGGCCTACTCTCTCTGCACCCGGCTGCCCCTGTGCCGCTGAAGGTGTAACTACTGTACCTTTCCGACCCTGGGAGACCCCTGAGTCTATGCCCAGAACTTAACTCCACCAGTCAAGTACTTACCTAAAAGCCGATAACTCACTTTCCTTCCATAGGTTAACATTGACTGGTTTTTACTTGAAATTTCTTCTGTGTGGAATTTTGAAACTTTAAAATATTCATCTAAAATCAGCCGAATAACGAATTTCGAATTACACACCTGTGATCAGGAGAGAAGCTAGTAATGTACCTTTTAGCCCAGAACTGAACAGCAAAGGTAATCTTCACCGTACTTACCAGTTACTTGTATTTTCTTCCATAGGAAACCATTGACTTGAAATTTCTTCGAATTGTCGATTTTTGCAAACTACAAATATTCTTTCAAAATTGTACCAAATACCTAAACATAATTACTTACCTGTCTTAGGTAGAGGTCACAGTGCTGAGCTTAGGAGTCCAGTATTGGATTACAAAAGTAACGAGAACCTACTTTACCTTTGACTTGAATTTCCTTAGGATAACATTGGTGGGTTTTCACTGAAATCTTTGAAAATACATTTATATTCTTTAAAAATCATCACTGTACCCAAAATGCTTTTACCTAACTGTTTACAGATTATGTCCCGGGACTGAATCCAGGGTCCAGTCCTATGGTTAGAAAAGTAATCCTTAAAGTAATCAACTACATTTATGTAGAAAAACCCATTGAGCTCAATGTTAAATTATGTTTGAAATTGTGTTGCCTATTGCAACCACTGTAGCTATTGTACTTACAAAGTTTATCGCCTTTTTGCAAAGTAACTACCTAAAGTCACTCATATTGAGAAAAGTATATTTTGATACCTGTTGGTTCTGAAATAAAACAACTGTATCTTTTGATATGAAACAATTGGCCTAGAGTTCAGTTCTTGAGTGTGTGAAACCTTTTGCTGACTGAGTGTGTAGAACAAATGCTTTACACTGTCCTCTGATACTGCCTTACTGCTCGACCAAGTTACCACTTTAGAGAGAAAGGTTATATCTAACTTTAACCTCTGTCATACCTCTGGAGACTTGGGACTCTATACACACTGTACCTTACTTTGGTCCAGTATATATAGAGCAACTTTCTTACAACAGGGCACAGTCGAGTGCCAGCTGGTTCCGAACTACAAATTCCTGCTGTACACCCGCAGCTAGCAACACATTGTGTCCCCCCTATGCATTCATAACCCATTATTTGGAGTCAGGGCGTTCCAGATTGCAGCAAAGTAAAATGGTTCTCCCTTCCCAGATAGCAACTGACACCAACACCATGGCAGGCTTACTCGCGTAACTCGATTGTTGCCACACCCCTGCACTGAACAGTATACTCATCCCCAAGTTGCACCCTAAACACTCCTCATTTGTGCATCTGGAGGCTGCACATTCTATATTTCGCACTTTATCCTGCCTCTAATCCCACGCAACCCACCAACTCCCTCTCCCCTCCCTCCTTTGAAAGCTCCTACAGGCTTGCTTCTGTCAGTGCTGCTGTGACAAATCCTACTGGCCATAGTCACCCCACAAAAGGAGCTACCTGATTTTATCAGATGGAAAAAGCAAACCGGATAGGTTCAGACTTGCTTCTATGACACTGCCGGCAAAGCATTGGGTGGTGTGGCTCATAAGAGCCCTATGTGTAGAGAGTGTTGGGCATCAGGGGAACCCTGAGTGTAGGCCAATCCAGCTTTTTCTTTGCTAACGTAGGCATGTTGGTGGCTTTGGGACTTAGCTCATGAAGGCAAATGATAATTGCTTCTACTCCTTAGTACTGACAGTAAAGCACACTTCGAAGCATTCTTCCATAGAAACAAGACATAATAGCAGTGGTGGCTGGTGACATTTGAAAGTGGTGCGGCTTAAAAGGTGCGTGCGGTACACTGTGGCGAGTGACCGTAGCGTGCGAGCCCGAACATATCAAGGACATTTTGGAAAAAGAGCGGCCAAATGGTGCATTTTCAAGGATGTTTCAGAAAGCAAGAATGTTATCCCCCTCTCTAGTATATCTCTTTCTCTGCCAACAACGCTGTCTACTCACTACCTATATCTCTTTCTATACCTCACGTATCCCTTGTGTTATCATCTTAGTCTCCCTACATTGCTCACCCTTTTTACATTGCACACCTTCTCTACCTCGCTGCAGCTTACTCTTGCCTCCTGCTGTCTTCTACTGCTTACGCTCTACCTTTCCCCTCTCTTTCTGCCTCACCTTTCTCTACTTCACCTCTCTTTGCCTTAATACTGTATTACATTTTTCTCTACCTCACAAATTAGTAAATCATCATCTTTCGATCTACCAGTCACCAGTGTGAAAGCGAGGTACAAGGCATGACAGAGCAAATCAAGAAGCCATGGATGACGGTATTGGGCAGATTAGGACAATAACGAGTAGTGCTTGGTGGCGATGCACCCAGGGAATGGAATGTAAAGCAGTGGTTATCAGTGACTGAAGTGGAGGGCAGTGAGGGCAACAGATGACAGAAGTGGAATTAAACAAACGGGCAGTTTAAGTACATTGGGGTGTAGTGTGGCGTTAATAATGAGACAGCCTGGCTAGCAAAACATGAAGAAGACAGTAAAAGTGAGGTGGACAGCAGAGAGGGAAGTGCAGCAGAGTGCAGAAGGTGAAGAGGGACAGACGCTTGTCAGCAATATGTAGTGGGATGACAGTGATCAGCATGATGCCAAGAGACAGTGAACATAAATTGCAAAATGCAGCGGGTATTTGCAAGCTGGAGTGAGTGACGGTAAAGGGAGACAGAAAGGGGCAGCAAGCGAAAGTGGATGATAGCAGGGCAGTCCGTGTTATCTCACACCAATGATGTTGTCCCTATCAAAACTCAGGATCTATCGCTTTCTCTATGGGACAGGGCTCTTTACCAACGCCCCTATCTAAATTATGTTGCAGTGTGCTGCAGTGGGGGGAGGGGGCTGAGAGTCTGTTGGCACTCTGTCAATGCCCTTGAGAATGCCAGACCTGGGGAGGAGCTTCGCGTGCATCCAAGATGGCCGTGTGAGCAAGGGGCTCCAGAGGCCCTTGTACCCTCCCTCATATATCCTGTCACTGATCCTGTTTGCCGTTGACACCTCCGAGTAGATGAACCACGTTAGTAGTGAAAACTGAAAACTGCGACTGATCGGACCCCGGGGGCCGGAGTTGTGGTGTGGAGAAGTTTGCGGCCCACGTCGTCTGGATGCCCGGCGCCTGAGTTGGCAGGGAGCCCGAGGTGTACCCCGGATGGTGTTTGATCATTTTGGACAATATGCTATGTGTCAGACTTTAGCCTATGCGGCATGCCGTCCTTTTCGGGCTAATTCGAGTGCATAACCCAATGGCCGTTTTGTACTCTCCACTTGCCCCTTTTGACATTGGGCTAATATCCTGGAAGATAGATTCTATCTATTGCCCGCTGGGCCGGAGACTTGTTCCCCCCTCTCTCGACATGGGATTGTCCTGAACTGGCGAGCAAACCGGAGGGGGACAAGCAGAAGTTGAAAACCACTAGAAGGGGTGGATACACCCAATCCAATGTCATGGATCGGTATGCCCAAGTTAAGGGATCGCCCGGTGGAACGAGTAAGTCGCAGGAGGAGGTGAAGGATTCATCGGCACCGGAGACCGAACCCTACGCTGCAGGACGTTCTGGCCGCCATTGACTGCATTAGGTCGTCCCCTGAGAAGCAGGTGGAGACCCTGGCACATAAATTGGACACGGTGGCTATTGAGGTGAATCTGATTCGCACGGACCTTGCAAAGACAAATGAAAAGGTCAAATCGTTGGATATTAAGACATTGAGTCTAACGGATGGCGTCGTCGAATTGCAAACCGAGGTCCGCAATCTGAGGGCCTCGAATGACATTGTTATCCGTCGCCTGGAGGACTTTGGAGGGAGGGCCCGAAGTAATAATGTCCGTATAATTGGAGTTCCGGAGAAGGCAGAGGATCAAGCGGCTGACCTTTTTGTTGAAGACCTTATCATCAACCAGTTAAAGCCCAAGGGACTGAGTAAGTTCTTTACCGTGGAGCGAGCCCACAGAGTCCCTGATGGAAAACCGAAAGTGGGCGCACCGCCGAGGCCTATTATAGCGCGGATCTTTAACTTTCGAGACAGAGATGCTATTCTTCAGACCTCTCGAGCGGGTGGGCCCTTGAAGTTCGAGAACTCATCTATCAATTTTTATCCGGACTTTACTCAAGCAGTTCAGAAACAAAGACTCCGTTTTCTGGGGGTGAAGAGGCGACTTCGAGACATGGGTCTCACATATGCCATGCTATTCCTGGCCAAGTTGAGGATCGAGCATAATGAACGGACCTGTTTCTTCGACAATGCCCGAAGTGGTGGCCGATTGGTTGGACACTTTGCCTGCCCAGCAAGATCTGGAGAGACAGTCTGATGGGGCTGAGGGTGGAAATGTGGAGCAGGAATAAGTATCACCTGTCTGGTTCCTGGGGTCGTTAGAGTATTTCCTGTTGTGGTGGTTCTAATTTATATGTGCAATTTCACGTAAAGGGAATGGGGGGGTCACTGGGCTACCGGAGGGTCTCTCGCCTCCTCAGCTTAACTTTTTGTAGTTTAGTCTAGATGTGGGGGCGACAGGCACACTGCTAGTTGGGGTGGCTCTATAGTCGTAAGCAGGGGTGCAGGGTAGGGGGTATGGCAACGGGTTGTTTGGGAGGGGGTAGTGGGGGGATGTTGGTTTTTTGTTTCCTTTTTCAGCAAGGCTCTATATCGCAAGACATTTTCATTGATGTGCTGGACTCGGAGGGGGGATGGGTCTTCTTTCTGTTTCATGATGGGGGGAAGGGGGTTGAGGTTGATGAGCTGGAATGTCAATGGGTTGGGGGACAAGATTAAACGTGGGGTGGTGTTGCAACTCCTGAAACGGTGTTCTCCGGACGTGGTTTTACTACAAGAAACACACTTGGTTGGTAATACATGTCACGCCATGAATAGGAAGGGTTATCGTTTGGTGGCACATGCTGGGTTTTCATCCGGATCCCGGGGGGTTGGAATCCTCCTTAGGAACTCTCTTCCGTTTGAAGTGAAGTCAATGATCCTTGATGATAAGGGGCGCTATGTGGCTTTATCCGGACGGTAGGAGGGCCACACTCATTTTCCTGATATCTGTTTATGTTCCCCCTGGCTTGCAGTCTACGACCTTTGCTGACCTGGGACGGGTGCTACTCGATCTCCCTGGGGGGTTTCTGATTCTGGGTGGTGATTTTAATGCAGTGGTATCAGGGATGTTGGATAGGTACCCACCTAGGGATCTTAGGGGGAGTCATGGTTGGCTGTCTGACTTCATTGACACAATGGGCCTGGTAGACTGCTGGAGGTTGCTACACACTACTCAACAGCAGTATACCTTTCATTCTGGCGCCCATGGTAGTCTCTCCAGGATAGACTATGTGTTACTGCCAGCTGCACACGCATCCTATGTCATGGAGGTCAGACATATGGCTCGAGGTATCTCCGATCACTCCCCGCTTTGGTTTCGGTTTGAACTGGCGTCGGGTTCTGGGGGGAGGATAGCCCCTATTAACCCGTGGTATCTTCGTAATCCCAAGACTCGTTGTGCACTAATTAAGGCATTGGAACATTATTTCCAGGAAAATGAGGGTTCGGTTTCTTCCTCTATATCGCTGTGGGAGGCTTACAAGACAGTGATTAGGGGTCAGGCTCTCTCTTTAATTGCTGGTGTCAAAAAACAGAAGGAAGAGGATGTAGTGAGGATAGAGACGGAGATAGCTGATTTGGAATCGGAATTGGAGCGAGAGGTTACCCGCACTATGCTGCATGTCCTGCACCTGAAGCAGCTAGACTATAGAACGTTGGTAACGGATGGTGCGAAGGCCCCTTAGTCGGGAACAACAGGGGCGTCTCTATGATGTTGGGGACAAGGCTGGCAAATTAATTGCGTGGTTAGACAAAAGGGACAGGGCAAGTCGTGTGGTACCGGAAATCGAGATAGAGGGTGGGGCTCTGGTCACTGACCCGCAAGAGATAGTGGCATGCTTCGCTGATCAATTTCGCTCTGTGTACTCTTCGTTTCGGATAGACTGGAGTAGGACTCATGCTTGTTGTTGCAAGATATTGCGCTCCCGTGCCTGTCTGAGGCAGACCGGGACCTTATGGATAGTAAGATCACTGCAGACGAGGTTGCGTTAGCAGTGCGATCCCTGAATTCTGGTAAGGCGATGGGTCCCAACGGTCTCCTGATTGAGCTTTACAAGCTTCGCCCGGATAGGATTGCTCCATATTTGAGAGACATGCTCCTAGAGTCCCGGGATTGTGGTCTCCTCCCCCGTGATCTGAGATTAGCATTGATCATAGTAATTCATAAGGAAGAAAAACCAAGGAATAGGTGTACTTCGTATCTGCCGATCTCATTGTTAAATTCTGAACCTAAGATTCTTGCTAAGTTGATGGCTAATAGACTGATAAAGGTTATTAGCGATCTGGTTCACTCGGATCAATCTGGCTTTATCCCGCACAGGAATGCGGCGTTGAACCTTAGGCGCTTACACGGGGCACTTGCGAGGACCTTGACGATACGTGAGCTGGCCATTTTGGCGTCATTGGACGCCACGATGGCGTTGATACTGTTGAATGGTCGTATTTGTGGGCGGTGCTGGCCAAGTTTGGTTTCGGTTCAGATTTCATCAGCTGGGTGCGTCTTCTTTATGCGGACCCTCTTGCCCAGATTGTAGTTAATGGTCGCGTCTCGGAGCCATTTTGTCTTGGGCGGGGTACTCGCCAGGGTTTCCCGCTGTCTCCTCTTTTATTCGCGTTGGCTCTCGAGCCTCTCGCGGCTTGGATCCGCTGGGAACCTTCGATGAAGGGTATTAATTGGTCTCCGCAGTTTGAAGATCGTATCTCATTATATGCAGATGACATTTTGTTGTATTTCACCTCCCCCAGGAAATCTTTAATAGTGCTCTGTGATGTTCTGACTTCCTTTGGTAGAAACTCTGGCTTGGTCATTAACTGGGCGAAATGCTAACTGTATGTTCTGAGTGGCGAGATACCGGTCTACCGCGTAACTGCCCTATCCAAATAGCACAAGAGGGGTTCAAATATCTTGGAATTTATATTTCGATGGACCCCGTGGTTCGATACGAGACGAACCTTCTCCCTCCTTTGACTCGGCTAAGGCTAGATGTTGCGGGTTGGCAGAAACTCCCATTGTCAATGCTCGGGCGGGCGGCCCTCTTCAAAATGATGTCACTCCCTCGTTTTCTGTATGCCCTTCAAAATACGCTTGACATCGTCCCAGCTAGTTACTTTCGTATGGTGGAGGATTTGCAGCGGAAGCTGTTGTGGGATGGAAGACCGCGTATTGCGTTAGCAAAATTAACGCTCCCGTGGTACGATGGGGGCATCGCTCTCCCTGATATTAAGAGATATTATTGGGCTTCGCAGTTGGGAGCCATCAATCACGGTATGTACGGCCCTGAGTTAAACCCTGGTTTTTCCATGGATAGGTGGATACTCCCTGGTGGCAATTATTATAGAGCGTTGTGTTCTAAATCTGCAGTGAAGACTTTAACGGGGCCAACCAAGGCGGCTGTGCGGATTTGGCTCGACGCTACTAGTGCATTAGGGTGGAAGGACCGTCTGACTTTGGCTACCCCGCTTTTCGGCTCTGATCAGTTTGGCAATGTGAGAAGTTGGCCTGATATGCAGTGCCCACTGTTCTAGTGATCACTATGTATCAGTCCAAACAACCCTTATTGATGATTGGTTGTAAGTCAACCTTATAGACCAGCTATCCTAGTAGCATGGATACGAGCAGTCTAAGGCTAAACTCTAGAGGGCGTGTTAAGCCAGCTGTTTTACCATCACATTACCCCTTGAACACCAAGTGAAAGGACACCACACAAGTTGTTATCAAAAATAAAGTGTATTTATTTATAACAAGACTACCCTGGCTCTTTATGAGACAGGGAGCTAAGCACACAACAAAACTCTTAAAGAATTACTGAAAGTCGCACAATTTACACAGATGCCCGAGGGGCACGAAAAACCATATACACAAGAAGTGCAATGCGAATTACTAGCAGGTAAGTAACTATTCTCATAGACTTTAGAATCGCTAGGACTGGACTACTGAACCCTTAGATTGCAAGCAGGAGACCTAGGGACGTCGTGTGCAGAGTGGGAACTCTCACGTGTAAGGCGGGAAAAAGTCTATGGAGGCTAGTAAAGACAAAGTTACTGTTCTCGGGCGAACCCGACTAGGTGGGTCGAAAACGGGAGTGGATCCGAACACTTAGGGTGTTGGACTATGCTGGAGCACCGGAGTACTCAGTTTACCTAGCCCAGGGGCTGCGGCTGCATAGGGTTGAAGTTGCGTCGGAAACCCTCGTTGAAGAACCAGAAGCCTGAAGAAAGGAGTTGCTGGCAGGCGGCCAGTGAAGGAGTTCGTGGTGATCCAAGCCTGGATCAGGGAAGAAGAAACCTGTAAGCAGAGGGGACCAAGTTCTGAATCACTAGCCAGTGATTTGAGTGGGCACCAGGATGGCACCGGACGAAGTCACCTCAGCCAGGTGAGTGGGCGCTGCTGGGCTCTGCAGTCTCTCGGACCAGGAGGCGTTGTCGGCGACCAGGATGGAGGTGCGAGCTGTCCCACAAAGGTACTTGCTGTCGACGTCGCTGGACCCAGGATTGGGCAACAAGTCTTGGCAAATGCAAGGCCCACGCGGTGGACCTAAAATGGCGTCTTGAGTGGACCAGGAGGGTCCAGGGTGCTCCTCTTTTAGAGGGGAGCAAGGGCTAGTCTGGAGCAACCAGACCAGCAGTGTTTGTCGTCGTGAAGCGTCGTAAAAGGGCCACTAGCCAACGGGCAAGTGACCGGGACAACGCGGTGAGCAGCAAAGAGCAGAAGGGCCCCACGCAGATCTCGTGGATGCAGGGGGGCTGAACTTCGGTGCTGGAGCTGCTCAGGGTCGGGGCTTCTCTTACCCCAAAGCACTCGGTCGAGGGTCACTCGGTGGTCGTGCTGGATAAGCGTCGTGCAGTTCTGAAGATGGCCGGTCCCTCGAGGTCTCGTCGCACCCACGGATCACAGCTGGGCTGATGATGTAGGTTGAGGTCAGAGGTGCCAGGGAAGCCGGTTCTCGTCGTGCTGGAGCAGTCTTGATCCGAAGGAGAGACTGGCAACAAACCGCGATGCTTGGTTGGTGCCTGCTGCTGCAGGGTGACTACTCCTTAGCCACAAGGGAGAAATCTTGAGAAGAGTCTTGAGTTCTTCGTGTAGAAGGTCGGTTCAGGATTCAAAGATTGATCTGATTTGGAAGGGGGCCAGTTCCTACCTTTATCCTGCAAAAAGGGGCTGGCACGCAACTAAGTCCTGCCCTATGGGTGGGACTAGGAGGGGGGTGGTTACACCCCTCTCCTTGGCGGCTTTTCCCCAGCTCAGGGTCTGGAGTGCCCCTGGAACTGGTTCAAGCCGGCCTATGCATAGTGAGCACCGGGGTGCCACTTGCAGTCACCTTCCTCTAAAGCCCTGCCTACCTAGGATACACAAAATCCTGTCTGGGGCGGTGCTGGCACCGCCCCTGACAGGAAACCCTTTGTCCTTGCCTCCTGCTCTGGGAGGACTCCCAGCAGCAGGAGGGCAGACTGGTGTCTCGGTGGCAGCATCCATCTTGTGGAGCTGAGGCTATGTCTGACTTTAACCGGGGTTACAGGTTACATACATGTCGTGTCCCTCTAGAAGGGTGGAATGCTAACCCCGTCACCAGAATTGGCGAGGGGTTAGTATTCCAATTCGTATGACACCTTACTCGACATGTTTTGATAAAGCGATACCAGAGTTGGCATATAACCGCGAGGATTATAATGCACTTAAGAGTATATGGTATGCGATATCATGGAAACGGCTAAGGGATGGTTCCCGAAAGCCGCAGACAGGCTCAGCTCATGCCAGAGCACTGTCTCACACGATTCCAAGCACTCTGCCTTCAGGATTGTCAAGGCCTGCCATAGGAGTGACTGATAGGAGATCTGTGTGCCCATTTAGGTTTAGATATAGGAATACTATATCTACAGCAGAGGGTGAGTACACCACTCTGCCCCAGCTGTCAAGCAGCCAGTTGTGTCTGTTTGGTTAGTCAGCCCAGGGGTGGCATAATACATGCTGCAGCCCCTGGGAGACCTCTGGGTGCACCTCAGCCCTGGGTACAGGGACTTGGAGAGGGCCCAGTGCCAATTCAGTACCTGGGTACAATTTGGAGTAGAGAGAACAGCTAGGCTGTGGGTCTGATTAGCAGGCCCACAGTCAGGGAAAGTCGTAAACCAGTGAAGCAAAAAAGCAAAAATCTGGGTGATCATAGGATTGCAGACCCTACTCTCCTACATGACCCCCCCAAACGTGGGGACAATAAACTAACCTTGACCAGGTGAGTCTTCTTGCTCTAAGTGGAAATACCTGGAGAGCCCATCAGCATTGCCATGATCAGTACCAGGTCTGTGCTCCACTGTAAAATCCATCCCCTGTAGGGAAATGGACCACCTAAGTAGTTTGGGGTGTTCACCCTTCATCTGACTTAGCCATAAGAGGGGCTTGTGGTCGGTCTGAACTGTGAAGTGAGTGCCAAACAAGTAGGACCTCAGCTTCTTCAGGGCCCAAACCACAGCAAAGGCCTCCCTCTCAAAAGCTGACCAATTTTTCTCTCTGGGGGTCAGCCTTCTGCTAATGAAAGCAATTGGCTGGTCGTTGCCATCAAAATTCAGCTGAGATAGAACAGCTCCCACACCCAACTCAGAAGCATCTGTTTGGACAATGAATGGTTTGGAGAAGTCTGGACTCTTTAGGATAGGTGCTGTGCACATGGCCTGCTTTAGGTCATCAAATGCTTTCTGACAGCTTGCTGTCCACTGAACTTTCTTTGGCATTTTTTCACTTGTCAGGTCATTAAGGGGGGGTCACAATGGACCCATAATTTCTGAGAAATTTCCTATAGTACCCAGTCAGGCCCAAGAAAGCTCGAACCTGAGTCTGGGTGATTGGAGGAGTCCAGTCCTTGATGGCCTGTATCTTACTCTCCAATGGCTGAACCTGGCCTCCACCTACAAGGTGGCCCAGGTATACAACCTGTGTCTGTCCTATCTGGCACTTAGTGGCCTTGATAGTGAGGCCTGCCTTTTGCAGGGCCTCTAACACTTTCCTCAGGTGGACCAGGTGATCCTCCCAGGTGGAGCTAAAGACAGCAATATCATCCAGATATGCTGCACAGAAGTCATCCATCCCAGTGAGAACTTGATTCACCAGCCTTTGGAAGGTGGCAGGTGCATTTTTCAAACCAAAGGGCATTACCACAAACTGATAATGCCCACCAGGGGTAGAAAATGCTGTCTTGGGCCTGGCTTCCTCAGCTAACCTGATTTGCCAATACCCAGCTGTTAGGTCAAATGTGCTTAAGTAGTTGGCAGAAGCCAATCTATCTATAAGTTCATCTGCCCTTGATATTGGGTGGGCATCAGTCTTAGTGACTGCATTGAGGCCTCTGTAGTCTACGCAAAACCTCATCTCTCTCTTACCACCCTGGGTGTGAGGTTTTGGCACTAGAACTACTGGGCTAGCCCAAGGGCTATCTGAGGGCTCAATGACTCCCAGCTCCAACATTTTCTGCACTTCTGTCTTGATGCAGTCTCTGACATGATCAGGCTGTCTGTAGATTTTACTCTTGACAGGCAGACTGTCTCCTTTGTCAACTTCATGGGTACACCAATCAGTTTGGCTGGGTGTCAGAGAGAACATATGTCTAAAGGATTGCAGAACTTGTCTGCAATCCTGTTGCTGATGTTCAGAGAGGCTGCCACAAAAGACAATACCATCTACTGACCCATCATCAGGATTCTGAGAGAGCAGGTCTGGGAGAGGGTCACTCTCTTCCTCCTGTCCCTCATCTGTGGCCATGAGCAAGCTCATGTCCTTCCTGTCGACATATGCTTTGAGCCTATTCACATGGAGCACCCTGAGGGGGCTCCTGGGAGTTCCAAGGTCCACCAGGTAGGTGACCTCTCCCTTTTGCTCAATGATGGTGTGGGGCCCAGACCATTTGTCTTTGAGTGCTGCTGGGGCCACTGGCTCCTGCACCCACACCTTCTGTCCAGGCTGGTACACAGGACAGCCTTCTGGTCATGCCAAGCTTTTTGGAGTTCTTGGCTGGCCTCAAGGTTTTTAGTTGCCTTCTCCATGTATTCAGCCATCCTGGAGCGGAGACCAAGTACCTAGTCCACTATGTTGGTTGCAGGCTTTTTGAGCGGTCTCTCCCATCCTTCCTTCACCAAACACAGGGGTCCTCTTACAGGATGCCCATACAGAAGTTCAAAAGGGCTGTAGCCAACCCCCTTCTGTGGGACCTCTCTGTAAGCAAACAAGAGGCAGGGTATCAGGACATCCCATCTACGCCTGAGCTTTTCAGGTAGTCCATGAATCATCCCTTTGAGGGTCCTGTTGAATCTCTCAACAAGCCCATTGCACTGTGGATGATAGGGTGTGGTGAACTTGTAGTTGACACCACATTCCTTCCACATTGCAGTCAGATATCCTGACATGAAGTTTGCACCTCTGTCAGAAACAACCTCCTTAGGGAAGCCCACTCTGGAGAACACTCCAACTAGGGCCCTTGCCACTACAGGTGCTGTAGTGGTCCTAAGTGGAATAGCTTCAGGATACCTGGTGGCATGGTCCACCACCACCAGTATAAACGTGTGCCCTGATGCTGTCTGGGGTTCCATTGGACCAACAATGTCAATCCCCACTCTTTCAAAGGGAACCCCCACCACAGGTAGTGGTATGAGGGGGGCCTTTGTTGTGCCACCTGACTTACCACTGGCTTGGCAAGTGACACAGGAGCGACAAAACTCCTTGGTATTCTCATTCATGTGAGGCCAGTGAAAGTGTGAGACAAGTCTGTCCCAAGTCTTTGTCTGACCTAAGTGACCTGCAAGGGGAATTTCATGGGCCAAGGTGAGAAGGAAACCTCTCAGAGACAAGGGGATGACCAGCCTCCTGGTTGCACCAGGCTTGGGGTCTCTTGACTCAGAGTACAGGAGTCCATCTTCCCAGTATACCCTGTGGGCACCTGTGGCATTCCCTGCAGCCTCAGCAGCAGCCTGCTGTCTGAGGGGTTCAAGGGAAGGGCAGTCTAACTGTGCCTTCCCCAGGTCTTCTCTGGAGGGTCCCCCTGAGCCCAGAAACTCAACTTGATCAAGTTCAAGCTCTTTAGGCTCAGTTTCCCTCAGCTCTCTCAGATCAGCCTCCTCAGAGACTTGATCCTCAACCTGGGGCAAGGGGGAAGGCAAAGCCTTAACCCTACTGCTCTTCTTCTTGGAAGGTGTCTGGTCCATAGTTCCAGGATCCAGCACCTGTTCAGTGGGGCATCTTCTGGCCTGTGACCTAGTCACAGCAAGCACAAGTGCTGGCAAGCCTAACATCTCCATGTGAGTCCTCTGCTCCACTTCTGACCATAGTGATGACTCCAAATCATTGCCCAACAAACAATCCACTGGGAGGTCTGAACTAACCACAACTTTCTTTTGGCCACTTACCCCTCCCCAGGAGAAAGCAACAATCGCCATACTATGACTGTGTGACGGGGCAGGGGAGCAAGACCCTCAGACTACGGATGATTGGTGGGTGGCCACACCCCTTTTACCTTGCTCCTTGTCCCCACAGCAGCCAGCGGCAGTATGGACAGAAGAGGATACATCGGTTTGGTTTCCAGAATGCCAGGACGACGGCTCCTTTAATATCCTCGACTCCGGGGCCGAGGCCCCGCCCACTGAGTACGCCAGGGCGTCAAAAACAGGCACACCTGGAACGGAGATGGAGGGCGTGGTGAGCAGAGCAGAGAACCGGGAGGAAGCCGCAGAACAGGAGAGGAGAGCCGAGATCCCTGATATCGACAAGCCAGGAGGCCAACGTTCCCACGAGCCGCCCTGCCACGTTCCCGTGGGAGGAGCGTGGCTACAAGAGGTACGGGGCCGGGTAGCGGGCTGGGTCGGGAGGAGGAAACACCAGTGACCGATCCCCTGTCTCACCTAGCCGCATAGACTCCCCCCGTAAAGTCGATGCACGAGCACTTCCCCACAGCCCTGGGTAGACTAAAGTGCACGTTCTGTTCATCCCTCACTCCCTGACCCCTTTTACTAGTTTACGCAGTATATGTGTCCTGACACACGTTTCCTTTTATTGCCGGTACCGGAGCGGAACCCGAAAGACCACGCCCGGAGCAAGACCGCATCCCAGGACAACTGTTCTCCCCGAGGACCCCATGAAGAAGACTTCTGTGTTTTGATTACTCGTTTACTTTGGTTTATATGAAGAAGACGTACATACCAATAAAGCCTTCTCTCAACCCTTTATTGAAGGCACCTGTCTTTCTATTTGAACCGCTTACCAGTGTAGAGTCCCCAGTACCGAGGGAACAACCCCACGTCCCGGCCCAAGCGGGACAGACTGTTAGTGACGTTGCTGGCATTGGTCACCAGGAAATCTGTACCTGGCATGATCTGCCCAGGGTCCACAAAGTTAGGTGTCACCATGGTGACACTGGCACAAGTGTCCCTATAGGCCTGAGCCATTTTGCCATTTATCAAAGGTGTCTGCCTGTATTTGCACAAAGTATTGGGACTTACCTCAGGAGACATATCCATATCCCCTGTACAGACAAGGACAGCCTGAGTGAGTGTGCCAACTAGGTTGTCAGACCCCTCGGTTCCCAAGGTTAACCCAACTAATGCCTTGGGAGGTGCACTACCACTACTGACTGTACTAGGGGGTGCAGTTGCCTTAGGGGCTGTAGTGGTAGGAGTTTGCCCTCCTCTTTTGGTGCACTCACTAAACCAGTGAGACTTACTTTTACAGTACTGGCACCACCTTTTTGACTGGCCTTCTTGAGTCTTCTTTTTCTGCTGTGAAGCCTGGCCCCCACCCTCTTTGGTTTGTTGGGGACCTGGTGAAGACTTCTGGTCATTTTGTTCACTCTTAGTATTACCCTTCTGGTCTGCTTTCTTCTGACCACCCTGGTTCTGGTTCTGGTTCTGCTTGATCCTTGTTCTGACCCATTTGTCTGCCTTCTTTCCCAATTCTTGGGGAGAGGTCAGATCTGAATCAACAAGGTGCTGGTGCAACAACTGGTTCTGACAATTATTTAAAATCTGTTCTCTCATCATAAGATTATACAATCCTGTGTAATCAGTAACCTTGCTACCCAGCAACCAGCCCTCCAAAGCCTTAGTGGCACAATCCACAAAGTCAGACCAGTCCTGAGACTGAGTTTTCTGGGTGTCTCTGAACAGCAACCTGTACTGCTCAGTGGTTAAACCAAACCCATCAACCAGTGTATTTTTCAGGACCTGGTAATTGTTAGCATCCTCCACTCTTGTAGTGAGGAGCTTATCTCTACCTTTACCATCAAAGGAGAGCCACAGTATAGCTGCCCACTGACTCTGGGGAATGCACTGCACAGTGCAGGCCCTCTCCAAAGCAGCCATCCATTTCTGGATGTCATCCCCTTGCTTAAAGGGGGGCACTATTTTTGTCAGGTGTTTAGTATCTAAACCCTTCTCTTTTTCTCTTGGGAGATTGCTGCCACCAGTGGGAACTATCCCACTCATCTGCTGCTCTCTAGCAAAGGCAAGCTTTTCTTTGGCCAGGGCAAGTTCTTCCCTTTCAATCCTCAGAGCAGCCTGTCTCATTCTTGCTTCATGCTCCATTCTCTGAGGGGAAGTCAATCTCCTTTGGGGAGAGTTCCTTCTCCTCTGAGAAGAGGCATTAGAGTGCAGAGATCTATTGGAGTCCCTAGAAAGAGATCTATCTCTTCTAACTCCAAGGTTAGGCCCACTTCGGGTCAGTACTGGGGGTCCCCCAGATCCTAGCCCAAGTAAGTCTAAGTTGGCCCTAGTTAGCCTTCTGACTACCTCAAGACCCTTGTCTACCTCGTCCCCAGAGAGCTCCTCGAGTTCCTCCTCCTCAACTGCATTTGCAGTGTTGGGGAGGTCTGGATCCCCAGAGATACCCTCTAAGGCTGGCATATTCCCATCTAGCTGAGAAATCTTTCTCGCATCATATGTCTCTAAGAGACCTATCAGAAAGGGAATGGTGGGGTTAGACCCCTGTTTCAGTTTCCTGGAGGTACACACTTGTCTCATCTCCTGGAAACTGAGAGCTGCATATCTTGATTTGACCTGTGGAGGGTCAATAACCACAAGGGGGGTCTCAGTAGACTCTCCCTGGGTAGACATGCTTTTCTAGTGAGGTGTAAGTGGTGCACTTACCTACACTATATGTTTACCTACTAATCCCTTGCTAGAGTTGTAGTTTAGGGTGTGCTAAGCCCTAGGAGCTACAACAGCTGGTTCAGTAGAACTCAGAGTATTCTAAGCTAAGTTATATGTACCTTAGTACTTATGTGATCTTTCAAATGATATTCTTAGGATACGTGTGGTAAAACAACAGCAAGCTCAAATCCCACCGCTGCCACCAATGTGAGAAGGTGGCCTGATATGCAGTGCTCACTGTTCTAGTGATCACTATGTATCAGTCCAAACAACCCTTATTGATGATTGGTTGTAAGTCAACCTTATAGACCAGCTATCCTAGTAGCATGGATACGAGCAGTCTAAGGCTAAACTCTAGAGGGCGTGTTAAGCCAGCTGTTTTACCATCACATTACCCCTTGAACACCAAGTGAAAGGACACCACACAAATTGTTATCAAAAATAAAGTGTATTTATTTATAACAAGACTACCCTGGCTCTTTATGAGACAGGGAGCTAAGCACACAACAAAACTCTTAAAGAATTACTGAAAGTCGCACAATTTACACAGATGCCCGAGGGGCACGAAAAACCATATACACAAGAAGTGGAATGCGAATTACTAGCAGGTAAGTAACTATTCTCATAGACTTTAGAATCGCTAGGACTGGACTAATGAACCCTTAGATTGCAAGCAGGAGACCTAGGGACGTCGTGTGCAGAGTGGGAACTCTCACGCGTAAGGCGGGAAAAAGTCTATGGAGGCTAGTAAAGACAAAGTTACTGTTCTCGGGCGAACCCGACTAGGTGGGTCGAAAACGGGAGTGGATCCGAACACTTAGGGTGTTGGACTATGCTGGAGCACCGGAGTACTCAGTTTACCTAGCCCAGGGGCTGCGGCTGCATAGGGTTGAAGTTGCGTCGGAAACCCTCGTTGAAGAACCAGGAGCCTGAAGAAAGGAGTTGCTGGCAGGCGGCCAGTGAAGGAGTTCGTGGTGATCCAAGCCTGGATCAGGGAAGAAGAAACCTGTAAGCAGAGGGGACCAAGTTCTGAATCACTAGCCAGTGATTTGAGTGGGCACCAGGATGGCACCGGACGAAGTCACCTCAGCCAGGTGAGTGGGCGCTGCTGGGCTCTGCAGTCTCTCGGACCAGGAGGCGTTGTCGGCGACCAGGATGGAGGTGCGAGCTGTCCCACAAAGGTACTTGCTGTCGACGTCGCTGGACCCAGGATTGGGCAACAAGTCTTGGCAAATGCAAGGCCCACGCGGTGGACCTAAAATGGCGTCTTGAGTGGACCAGGAGGGTCCAGGGTGCTCCTCTTTTAGAGGGGAGCAAGGGCTAGTCTGGAGCAACCAGACCAGCAGTGTTTGTCGTCGTGAAGCGTCGTAAAAGGGCCATAGCCAACGGGCAAGTGACCGGGACAACGCGGTGAGCAGCAAAGAGCAGAAGGGCCCCACGCAGATCTCGTGGATGCAGGGGGGCTGAACTTCGGTGCTGGAGCTGCTCAGGGTCGGGGCTTCTCTTACCCCAAAGCACTCGGTCGAGGGTCACTCGGTGGTTGTGCTGGACAAGCGTCGTGCAGTTCTGAAGATGGCCGGTCCCTCGAGGTCTCGTCGCACCCACGGATCACAGCTGGGCTGATGATGTAGGTTGAGGTCTGAGGTGCCAGGGAAGCCGGTTCTCGTCGTGCTGGAGCAGTCTTGATCCGAAGGAGAGACTGGCAACAAACCGCGATGCTTGGTTGGTGCCTGCTGCAGGGTGACTACTCCTTAGCCACAAGGGAGAAATCTTGAGAAGAGTCTTGAGTTCTTCGTGTAGAAGGTCGGTTCAGGATTCAAAGATTGATCTGATTTGGAAGGGGGCCAGTTCCTACCTTTATCCTGCAAAAAGGGGCTGGCACGCGACTAAGTCCTGCCCTATGGGTGGGACTAGGAGGGGGTGGTTACACCCCTCTCCTTGGCGGCTATTCCCCAGCTCAGGGTCTGGAGTGCCCCTGGAACTGGTTCAAGCCGGCCTATGCATAGTGAGCACCGGGGTGCCACTTGCAGTCACCTTCCTCTAAAGCCCTGCCTACCTAAGATACACAAAATCCTGTCTGGGACGGTGCTGGCACCGCCCCTGACAGGAAACCCTTTGTCCTTGCCTCCTGCTCTGGGAGGACTCCCAGCAGCAGGAGGGCAGACTTGTGTCTCGGTGGCAGCATCCATCTTGTGGAGCTGAGGCTATGTCTGACTTTAACCGGGGTTACAGGTTACATACATGTCGTGTCCCTCTAGAAGGGTGGAATGCTAACCCCGTCGCCAGAATTGGCGAGGGGTTAGTATTCCAATTCGTATGACACCTTACTCGACATGTTTTGATAAAGCGATACCAGAGTTGGCATATAACCGCGAGGATTATAATGCACTTAAGAGTATATGGTATGCGATATCATGGAAACGGCTAAGGGATGGATCCCGAAAGCGCAGACAGGCTCAGCTCATGCCAGAGCACTATCTCACACGATTCCAAGCACTCTGCCTTCAGGATTGTCAAGGCCTGCCATAGGAGTGACTGATAGGAGATCTGTGTGCCCATTTAGGTTTAGATATAGGAATACTATATCTACAGCAGAGGGTGAGTACACCACTCTGCCCCAGCTGTCAAGCAGCCAGTTGTGTCTGTTTGGTTAGTCAGCCCAGGGGTGGCATAATACATGCTGCAGCCCCTGGGAGACCTCTGGGTGCACCTCAGCCCTGGGTACAGGGACTTGGAGAGGGCCCAGTGCCAATTCAGTACCTGGGTACAATTTGGAGTAGAGAGAACAGCTAGGCTGTGGGTCTGATTAGCAGGCCCACAGCCAGGGAAAGTCGTAAACCAGTGAAGCAAAAAAGCAAAAATCTGGGTGATCATAGGATTGCAGACCCTACTCTCCTACAGGCAAAATGTGGAACACTAAAGGATTTGACAAATGGGATCTTATTGGCATCTCCAAAGTGGGAGACTTATGGGTGAAAGGGCAGGTGAAGTCGTTTATGGCTTTGCAAACCGAGTTTGAATTGAGAGGAACGGAATACTACCGTTATGCTCAGGTTCGGCATGCGCTAACGTCCGTTTTCCCGGAGGGAGAGAAGATACCGGAGTCCACCCCGTTAGAGGATCGTATCTTGGATGGCCATATGCCTGATAGTGCCATTTCCTTGGTGTATAAGAAATTAATCACAGGGCGGACCTTCTATGGCAACTGCGTGATCAGTGGACCCGTGACGGCCTTGAGCTTGACGACGAAGACTGGCAGTCCGCGATGTCCTCACCGAAGGAGGTCGCGATTCCAGCACGACTGCGATTAGTCCAGCTCAAAATATTACATAGGGTGTATGTCACGGGTCCCCGTCTGGTCCGGATGGGCTTTTCTGAGGAGGGGCTGTGTCACTGGGGTTGCGGTCATTTGGGGACGTTCCTTCATATTATCTGGGAATGTCGAGAAGTGTTTGACTATTGGAGTAAAGTCCATGAGGTAATGCAGGAGGTCACGGGCATGGCTCTCTTACCAGAAGCCAGACGCTGCTTGTTGAATATTTGGGAGCCCACGGATCATAATGTGGCACAGACTCAATGGGTGACTCTGGGGGCCATGATTGCCAAACGGAACATCGCGCAGTTGTGGGGGTCCCAGAATTGAATTGAATTGAAAGAGGATTTATAATGCGCAAGAACAATAACCCGCAGGTATCAAGGCGCCTAGCAAAAGATAAAAGAGTGATCAGGAAAGAACATAAGGACCTAAACATATGCTTGGCGGAAGAAAAAGGTTTTTAAGGCAGTACGGAAGTTCTGTAGGGACGGGAGAGATCTCAGATCCAGAGGAAGTTCGTTCCACCACTTAGGAGCAAGGGTGGAAAAGGCTCTGCCACCCCATTTGGCTCTTCGTACACGGGGGGCTGCCAGAAGCAGTTTTCCAGAGGAGCGCAGGTTCCTTCGGGGGACATAGTGGGAGATGATGGATCCTATTCCAGTGTCGCTCTTTTTGGCGATGGCTCTATAGGTCATACAAAGGACCTTAAACCGGATACGATATTCTACCGGCAGCCAGTGCAGCGTTTTCCTGGCTGCAGTGGCCGAAGAGCGTCTAGGGATATCCAGGACAAATCTGGCTATGGCGTTTTGTACTACCTGTAAGCGCTGCAGCTGTCCTTTATTAAGTCCAGCATACAGCGCATTACAATAGTCCAGACGCGAGCCAATAAGAGCAACAGCTATTTGTTTTCTTGCCTGGAGGGAAAGATATTTCCTGACCCTTCGTAGGGTGTGAATCAGGCCCCAACAGGTGGAAATGGTTCTGCTCACCTGGTTGCCTAAGTCAAGGGCAGGATCTATTAGCACCCCGAGATTTTTTGCAGAAAATGTGGGGGAAGGGCACGTTCCAAGAGAGTCAGGCCACCAATTGGCTGACCAGATGTTTTCTTTCCCCCCAAACACCATCACCTCCGTCTTCTCCCCATTCAGTTTCAGAGAGTTCTGGATCATCCAGTTACCAACCGCTTCCATACAAGATCTAAACTTGGAGGCGATTAGTTCATCTGAATGGGGAAGAGAGACGAGGATTTGAGTGTCGTCTGCATACGAGACTACCTCCATCCCGAATGATCTTATTAATTTGGCTAGTGGGGTAACATAGATATTAAGAGGCCTCCTACTCTTGATGTGTGGATAGAAAACATGGATTGGTGCATGTTCCGAGAGAAAACGGTGTACTTAGCTCGGGGTCGCTCCCGGAAATGGCATAAGAATTGGGCCCTTGGAACAGTTATAGAGGGGACATATGCGTACCACCTGTGGCAGAGGTCCTTGATGTCCCGCTTTCCCCCTGACCCATTGTTGTTATTGTAAATTTTCGTATGATTACTGTGTTCTCTTCTCCTCCCCCGCCCCCCGTCAATGTATTGAATATTGTGATTTTGTTGATATGATGCTCAGCCCTCGTAGAGTCACTGCATTCTTATGTTTTGTACATGCCTTGCTTTGTTTTTCAATAAAAAGAAATATTTAAAAAAAGAGAATCGATACTTGGGGGAGGAGCCAAGCCGGCGACCGCAATGGCTGCCTAGTCCCTCGGCTCCGATCACCATCTCCTCCTGAGACCACATCCTGCATGAACTATCGCAGCAAGACGGAGCGCACGGGGACATGAAAGCGTCCGATTACCGAGGGTGAAGTCCCGAGGTTCGTGCCTGCTTGTGGAGGCGAGATATGGTCGGCGACGTTCGCGGCCCGCAGCGGCCCTGAGACCGGGGACTCGGCCATACTGTGAAGCTGGTCCCTGAGTGAATAACAGCGGCCGCCGGTGGCCTGGAGGGACCGGTCAGCTCCGAAGTGGCGTGTGGCGGCGGTTCTTCTGGCGGGCCCATATTGGCAGACTGTGGGCACGTGGGAGGACCGAGACTGTCACTCTGCCTCCGTGTAGATAGATAGTGCGACACGATTTTCACTTGTTCTCCGCCGAGAAGTGTTTTGCTACTCGTCCCGCTTCTGGCGGGAGGCTCCCGAATTTCCTGCGAGCCGCCGCTCAGCTGAACTGACTCCAGCGGTGACTTTTAATTGATCTCGTTGGCCCTGCCGGCGGAGTTGCACTGCTCGCTTCCTTGCTGCCTGTGCCACGGCCCCGCTCCGGACCTGCTTTGCCCCGTGCTACTATGGAGAAGGGAAACATGGTACACGGGGGGCACGGAACAGATTGGCACCTTGGCGATCTGATGGCCTCCCTAGCTGCCCTCCGTGACACCTTGGTGCAGGGCGCCCGACTACTGGGGGGCAAGTTGGATAAGGTAACCCTCGCGGTGGAGCGAATGAGATCGGCTGACCATTAATGCATGGCGAGACGCCGTCTTCAGCTCCCAGATGCTTCAAGATGGCGCCCATTACTTCAGCTGGAGGGTCCGAAACACTGTGCCTCGCGACATTCCATGATTGTACTATTGGATGCACTGGACAGTCTGGAGGCGCTAGACTAGATCTGACTGATGGATTCTTTTCCTACGACCTGCTGCTGGAGATCCTGGTGCTGCTCCTGCCGTGTTTGGACATTGAAATGTTGTTCTCCTGTGATGCTTCGTTGCATGCAGTGTGGAAGGTCTGTTCTCATGCCAGGTCTTGCCCGTCGTACTTGCTGGAGTTTGGTAATGTTGCTGGATCTGGTGATATCCGTAAGACTGGACAAGGATAAATGACTCTCCTTCGGGTCCTCGTCTTTTGTGCTGAGGGCTGTGAGGGTTGCGCGACACGTCGCCTTATATAATGCTGCGCTGGGTTGATTTTGTCCCTTGCGACTTGTTTAATTTGGTCTGACTCTTGCTGCTTTAGTTCACATCCTGTGCAGATATAATGATTATGTGAAGGAGAGGCCGAGGGACTGCTGTAGATTTGCTCTCCATTTTTGTTTATGGCTTATGTTGCAAGGGGTACTGCTTTCATAACGTTGTTACTACAGTGGGTATTGCTGCTTTGGGGGGCGGAATGTACTGTTTTATAGTCAATCCTGTTTCATGCTTACTACTGCTTACGCTCCGCTCGCAATAGTCCCGACTGTTCATACCTTGCTCGATGATGACCCCTTGTACTTATAGGTCTTGATTGCCGGCGGGGGGCACCGAGTGCCCGGGAGCGGGTCTGTTTCTCTCCTCCTCCACTCTTTATATTTTTCCCTACTTTGGGGCAGTTCCGGGGCGACAGGCACGCTGTTAGTGGGTTAGGCCGTAGCCATTACAGGGGTGCAGGGTGGAGGGTGCGGGGGGGGTTTGTTATTTTAGTTTGTTTTGTTCTATGGTCCCTATCGCTCTTTTCCGGCTTTGGGAGGGTTCTTTCCTCTTTAATAGGGTTGGCTGTCTCTGGGTCTCGCACCCTTTTTTTTTTTTTTTTTTTTTTTTCCTGCGTCTCAACTAGCCTTTGTTTCCTGTTCTTGGGGGTGGACTCTCTGGGATCATATTTGGAACTGTTGCTTTCTGTAATGCTGCTTATTGTCCAGTCTTATCGCTGCGGCTGCTTATTGTATAGTTGCTGTACTCATAGCCTATCTCCGATTGTAAATGGGGTGAGTCCCCCTTGTTTCTTTTGTGTCCCTTTATGTAAGGTGTGCAGTCCTGGTTGTTGCAGCCCCCTCTCTTCTTCTAAATTTAAAAATGAAAACCTCATATCCTGTGTTGCGCACCCCGCAGTCACGTCTGGTGTACTTTGTAATATCCTGATTATAAATTGGCCTACGGTTCTCCTGTTTCTATTGACTGTCTTTGCGGCCGGCCACGATGGTTGTGGCCTTGCGCATGTATCTCCTATTTTTTCTCAATAAAAGTTTTCAAAAAAAAAAAGAAAGAGAATCCCCGACCTTCCGCTCATTCTCTGTTGACACCCACACACACCCACGCACACAGACGCACACACACACAACAGTCGAAGATTTTTGGGGGATATTGCGGAAGGGACAGAGAGAGAGACACGCAGGTGCCACTCGTCTACTTCTCGGATCTCTGAGGACAGACAGGCTCAGCAGGTAATTCAGACTTCAGGAGGAGGAATTGCACAAACGAGAAGCAAGGGACATCTAACCTGCCTAATCACACTAATCCTAGGGAATCAGGAATTCGAGCACTTCTTTCTCGAAGGAGAGCATTTTGGGTGGGTCGACTCTTCCTCTTAACATTTGCCCCACACCCATCCTCCGGACAGGCTTCCTCGGTGCATTCTAAAGTGTTAGTTACACGCATAGTTTAAGCTCACCATCAAAAGCTGAGGGTTATGCTGTGAAAGCTGGGCACCAAGAATTAGGCACGAGATGTGTAGACTTCTTGGATATGAGAAAAAAAGGCAAAGTCAAGAAATACCACTTGAAAGTGTACCGCATTCCGAGCAGACTATCAAGTGGCCCACAGTTATAGGCCGTCTCACTCTTACTTTTTTCACAGCAGCAGCATGGAGGATCGGATCTGGAACACGACGACGTCCTGCGAACTGTAATAATAATAACTGTACAGACAGTCACAGTACACACACACAGCGAGCGTGATGGTGGTGAGGCGGAGGCGGGAGTCAACTCGGTCTGTGCAATGAGGTGTTGTTTCATATACCAAAATAATCCACAGAAAGTATTCAGGTTAAAAGGGTAGATTTATTCCAGTAAATTGCAGAACATCACGGGAGTGCGTCCTTCCTCTCCGGAGCATGAACGGTAACTGAAAAGTACAACCGTCCATGCCAGAGAGTCAGGCCGCCCTCACAAGAATGCATATTTAAATAATAATACACAAGGCTAACAACATTAGACTTCATGCGCACCTAACAGAAAGTGTGCGCATGAAGTCGGAATTGAAAGGAAACAATGGTGCGTGCAACAGCACGTGTACATGTATACATATTACATCACCCTTCCCCTTTCATAAACAAATAAACAAAATTAAGATAAATAAATATCTTTGTACCTTGAAGGAAAAGAGCAATTACGTGTGGGTCTTATTTGTTCAGTACACTCCAGATCATTACTTAAAGAACTTGAAATCGTCGGACTAACTAAAGAGTTTCCCAACTCCTGATCCTGAGGAGGAGCAGGTTGAACCTGACAGTCTAAACTATTTTGCAAACCTGTGTTTTGGGAAACCGGTTCAATAGGAAACTCACTTTGTACACCTAAATCTTCCAAGAAATGTGAAAAGTGTAAATCATCTTGTAACACTTCTTTTTTTTCAATAATCCTTTTAGCTTGATCTGGTGTCAACCTCACCAAAACTCTTTTACTCCACCAGCCTCTTTGACCAAGGAATAAAGATCCCTTTGAAGTTTTTTAAAACCTGTACAGGAAGAGAAAACCTAGAAAGACCCTTCTTGACTTTCATTGGAGACTTAATCAACACCCAATCTCCAATTTCAAAATCAGAATCATTTTTAAATTTCCTGCCACCATAATATTTCTTTTGAACAGCTTGTTTGGAAGGAATATTCTTGAGCATCCTCTCTTTATCTTTACAAACCAAACATGAATTGTCACTTTTCCTCAAGTCCCTGATCCATGAAGGACACAGAGTACCATTGGGTTCCCTTTTCCTCAAAAGTCTAAAGGGAGAAACTCCAGATGTTGTGTGTGGGGTAATGAGATATGCCCAAAGTTTTTTTTTGAAAAATATCTACAGGAACTCTCTCAGCTAAAGCTGTCTGTATCCCCTCTTTTATGACTCTATTCATGCGTTTAACTAAACCGTTGGCTGCTGGGGAATACAAAGCAACTTTTAAATGTTTGACATCATGAGACAACAAAAACGTTGCCATACTAGATGAGGTAAAATGTGAACCATTGTCCGTGACCAACTCTTTGGGAAAACCCTCAGTCATAAAAATTCTTGCCAAGAAGTTAATCACAGAAGCAGAAGAGGCTGAAGAACAAAACTCAAATTCCACCCATTTTGAGTAATAATCTACTAACACCAAAATGTATTTTTTATCATTAGGAAGGAGATCAAACGGGCCTGCAAAATCTAGCGACAAGTTCACCCATGCTTCCTCAGGTGTTGGTACGTTGTATAGAGGGAGTTTCGCAATCTTCCAGTGCTTGTCTGAGACAAGACATGTACCACAGGCATTTATCCAATCAGTAACATTAGACTCTAGAGCAGGCCACCAAAAACTTTCTTTTAATCTTCTAGCCGTTGCTCCTATGCCTAAATGGCCCTCATGCGCTATGTCAAAAACCCTTTTCCGTAAAGAAACAGGGGGTACTGCCAAATCTCCACGCATAACTAAACCTCCTACTATAGAAAGTTCCTCACTGACTTGTGCAAAAGATTTCAAAGTGGATGGTAAGGACCTTTCTCTAGGCCAGCCAGTCACAATCATGTTCTTAACAGCCGGAAGAGTAGAATCCTCTACAAAAGCTTTTAACCAATCGTCCTTTGTTACATGAGGAAGGTTAGAAATAACATCCTCAATAGTGGCAACCACACTTTCTACATCATCAAACCTTGTGGGCAAGTAGCTACCTTTTAATGATAATCTAGATAAACAGTCCGCTCTACCATTACGACCACCTGGTATATACTTGATAATAAAATTATATTCATGCAAGCGAGACAATAATCTTACCAGCCTTGATGACGCTTTACCTGTGCCATTTCCTGACAATAAATGAATTAAAGGTTTGTGGTCTGAGAAAATTTCAAATTGTGTGCCCCAAATAAAAGTTCTAAATTTTTCAACAGCCCAGGTACAAGCCAGAGCCTCCCTCTCTATTGTGCTGTAGTTAGATTCAGCAATAGAGAGAGATCTGGAAGAGACACTCACAGTGTTCTCTTTCCCATTTACCCATTGGGATAAGACCGCCCCCAGTCCTTTTTGGCTCGCATCCACTGATAATAGACATTTAAAACCAGGTGAAAATGGAGACAAAGCAGGAGCCTGAAGAATTAATTTCTTCACTAATTCAAACGCTCTTTGTGCATCATCATTCCATGTAAAATGAACATTTTTCTTCAGTAAAAGGCGTAGTGGTTGGACAACCAGTGCATAGTTCGATATAAATCTAGAATAGTATTCCGTCATACCCAGAAATGACCTAAGCAAATCCTTGGTATGAGGAACCACGATTTCGTCAATAGCCTTTGTAAGGGAAAATTTGGGACTGATTCCAGAAGCTGAAATGGTGTGTCCTAAATAATCTAGTGATTGAACCATAAACTTGCACTTATCTGCACCCAGTGTAACTCCAAATTCTTTAAACTTCTCAAGTACTTTTCTTAAAGTAATAATGTGTTCATTCTTATTTTTTGAGAAAATCAGGACATCATCCTGGTAAGCTTGAACTGAAGTAATACCTGCCAACATGTGATCCATGAACCTCTGGAAGACGCTAGCCGCAGAGGCTAGGCCAAAAGGTAGCCTAAGGTACTTATAGGCACCAAAGGGTGTTATAAAGAACGTAAGGTCAGTGGAAGAAGTGGAAAGAGGAATTTGGTGATAAGCCGATTTTAAATCTAAGATGGAAAAGCAAGTGGCACCAGAAATATTTGATAAAAGATCCTGAATTTTCGGTAATGGGTGACAATCTACTAGTATGTTTTTATTCAGTGAGCGTAAATCAGCACACAAACGAATCGAATTATCTTTTTTCCGCACAATAACAATAGGACTCACCCATTCAGAGGAGTCTGTGGGAGTTATGATCCCTTCTTCTACTAATTTATCAAGTAAGATCTTCAAATCAGACCTCACACTTAAAGGAATGGGCCTGGCCTTATGTACAATGGGGATAGCATTCTCCTTTAGCTTTATAAAATGCTCTACCTTTGTGATCTTACCAATGCGTGTTGTGAACACGTCCGAAAATTCACTTAAAATTTATGTTTTGAAAGATGAAACATCATTCTCTTCAGAATTATCAATAACATCAATAGAAACATCATAATTGATTTGAATGGGATTTTCAGCACCAGGAACTAACTTTAGTCCCATCTTAGCCAGATCTTGCCATCCAATAATGTGCTTACCTTGAGGAGCCACATGCACTTTTGTATACATTTTTCTCCCCAAACAAGACACAAATTCAAGGAAATAACCATGCATTTCAATGATCTTACCCCCATAACCTTTAGGAATAATATCTAATTTTTCCAATTCTTTGCCAGGCCAATGTTTCTCAAATAGTATGTCTGAAATGATCGTAACTGGTGCACCAGAATCACCCATCATTTCTATTTTTAAATCACCAATTATAAATTCACCTAAAGGTTCCTTGACGTTTTTCTCAGAGATACTCACATTTACAATATCAATATCAATAGAAAGCATAATTCTTTCCATACTATTAGAAAGAATGAGACTATGTTCAGAAGGATCTTCATTTGAAATTTCTCTAGTATCTAAAGCACTCACTCTAACAATTCTCTTGCTTCTACAAACACTATAAAAATGACCAGTTTTACCACATTTTGTGCATTTTCTAGTTAACGCTGGGCAAATGGGACTGTCACCCAAGTGCGATTTCGCTCCACATCTGTAACATAATGATGAACCTTTGTTTTGTCTTGCTTGAAAAGGCTTGCTAAAGCGTGACCTGTAAGAAATATTGTTAACAGAAGAATCATGTTCAACAACATTAATAGGAGAAACATTTTCCTGATTCAGACAAGTAGACGTAATGATGGATCTTTCTATTCCCTTTGCTATAATAATAACTTCAGTTAATGTTGGATCTCTGCAACTAAGAATTCTCTCCTGTATTTTTTTATGAAATCAAGAGTATACAAATTGGTCTCTGATGTGATAGTCTAGTTCTGCTCCAAAGTTACATTCAGATGCCAAATTCCTGAGAATCGATATATAGTCTTCAACTGACTCGTCTGAACTCTGTTTCTTCTTTCTAAAGTTAAATCTTTCTAGCATCACACTAGGTTGTTCCAGAAATTTCTTATTTAATCTCTGAACAGCATCTGTATAGACATTCCATCCTTCACCACCACTTGGAGGTGGAATAGTGACCGGTAAGTTATTAAAAGTTTCACGTCCAACTCTCCCTAAGAAATTGTATAGGATGGCAAGTTTGCGTTTAGCTGAGTAATCCTCTGCATCTATGGCTACTAAATAGTTTTCAAAAGATTTAATCCAGAGTTTCCAAGGTTCTTTAGGTTTACCTTGATGAGGTAAAAAATGTTCCAATTGAAATATTTCTTGTTTTGCCATTAGTGATAAAAGTTTTGTCTTTTAGAAATTAAAGTTTAACCACTTCCTTTATTTTACAAGGTCAATATAGATTTTAGATTCACTTTCCACAAGTTGACTTAAGAAAATATAGAACTGACAGTCTTATCAATGAAGAAAATAAGAAAGTAATTCCTTTTTTTTTTTTTAAACTTACAGTTCTTTTCTATCGAAAAATTGTGCTCCAGTTTGCTCCAAAAGCCAGTAAAATCGTTTTCCAGAAAACGATCGTGCTTCAGTACCTTAAACAACAAGGAACAAGTGATGAGCCAATCATTTGATTTGGGGGCGTGGACGCGCGAGGGAAAACCAATAGAAAGAGGTTTAACAGCAAGGCGCAGACCCCTTTTTAGGTCGAGCAGACTACTCTCAATGCGTGAGCATTGAGAGTCTGCTACAGACCTAATGTGGCCCGTATTCAGGAGAGTGGACAGCTACCAGACGCGCGCTTTGACGAGGTCAGATTTCACCTCGGGAGCGAGCGTCTGGTAGCTGCGCATGCGCAAATCAAATCCCTTGCTCACACACACACACAGGCAGCCCCCACCCCTCTGCATGCACGCACACACACACACACAGGCGCGCGCATGCACACGCAGGCATACGACACACATACAGGCACACATACAGGCACACTATCCCCTACCTCGCATTCTCTCTCAATCACACAGTCACGCATGCGCACACACATTCCCACACGCACACACGCGCGCACACACTCCCCCACCCCTCCCAGGCATACACACAGGCACGCACGCACTTCACTTCAGCCCTGGGCCCCACTCACCGACTGCGCTCTTCCGGCGGGCTCCTCTCGCGCTCCGCGCCTCACGGAGCATCTCGTCTCCTCTTCACAATCGGGGCTCCCTCAGGTCCGAGGAGCCCCGCAACAGGCGCAACACTCCTCCTTCTCCCCGGCCCCCTCCTGGGGACCCGGGCTGATTCGGACAGGCAGGGCGCTCCATGCGCCGGCAGCTCGCGGACCTCGGGAGGCGGGACTTCCGGTCGGCCGCGACCGGATTGGCCGGCCGCGACCGGATTGGCCGGCCGGCCAATAGCTTCCGGGTCGCCGCGGGACTTGTATTTAATATACAGTCACCCTTCTTCCCTCATTGTCGTCCCCCTCCCCCAGCTGCATGCCTCCAGGACAACATACGCAGTAGATCTTGGATTTTGGCAGCACATTAATCATGTGCATCAGATGATGGCTTAGCGCGATAAGCTGAAAAACAGGTACGTGTGTGCTTGTTGTTATTGCTGTTGGGGGACACGGTAACCCGGGACCGGACCCGACCGCACCGGCCGAGGCTGATCTTTTTTAGTCCTTGTTAATTTGTAGCAGGCTGATGAAGCACATTAGAAGACAAGGCGACTTTCAGTGTCCCGAGGCATTAAACTGGCTATAACAGCTTTGCCGTTCTGCGATTACAACGCCCCTTTAATCAAAACTTCTGACCTGTGCGACTCCCGCCTCTGTAGTAAATATACGATTCTCCAGGAGTTTCCGAAGTCACTGCGAGGGCTTAAGGGAACAGAGAGCATCACCCCCCAGGACACTACCCTTTGATGCACAACGTTCACTAGTCAGGCCTATGGTCCGAGAATGGCTTAACTTATTCATGTCTGTATGTTTTCAGAGCCTCAAAGTGATTCAACTCAGGCACTCAAGCGCTATGTAAAGCCCCGAAACAATAAATTAGCCGTGTTCATCTTTACTGCCTATCCCTCTAGCTGTAGCCCCCACAAAACCAGTACCGCTCTGCTCTGTACACTACGAATGTGAATAAACAAACACATGTCCCTGGAGCGGGCGCCGTGCACAGTGCTATAGTTAATTAGCGAGGCAGGCCACACCTGGGATTTTTCATCAGAATTCTAGAACTTGTAGCATTGGTTTTATGCTGGGTTAAATACGACTCTGAGAACCAGATTGTAAGAAAAACGCCCGGACTGCCCTAAATAGGCTCGCGTGGACCTAGGAAACTTGGCAGCTGACGGGTACCTTCAGTGCAGGTTAATCTGTGGTCTGCAGAACAGTTAATATTGTTATTTCAAAGTTGTACTGTGTAATTCAATACATAAAAATAAATAAATGACCTCGTGCATCGTAAAGCACATTTTTTGTTTCCAGTAGCTGAGATGCCTGTCACACGAGCACTTACTTCTTTGATTTAGGTTTAGGCGAGCTCAGCTGGCGCAACGACTTGGGACTCCCCATGCATGACTCTAGCCTGGTTTTGTATCGTACCACACATCGCGAAACCTTTCACTTTGTGCATTAATCATGTGGCCCACAAAAGCAGCAGCTAACTACATTCTATAGAAAAAAAAAATTGCTTTTCTTACCGCTACTGTACATCGTGAGTACTTTCACCTTGTGCACTAAGCTTGCGACCCACGTTAATTAATTAACAAAGACACATTCCGGCAGTCGCTCCTCCTTAACCCTCGGTAGTGCATATGCTTTTCACAGTATTGGTGACTGCGCACTCACACATTGCTCACTCACAGTAATGTAGCCCACACATACTGCACCCTCACACACACTGCCCCCTCACACATTGCGCACTCACTACTTTAGGCCACACACACTGCACCCACACACCCCGCACTCTCACACACCTCGCAACCTCACACTCTCTCATTACACTGTGCCCTCACACACTGCCCCCTCACACACTGACCCCTCACACACTGACCCCTCACACACCACGCACTCACACATTGAGCACTCACATTGCTCACTCACACTACTTTAGGGCACACACACACCGCACAATCACACCCCTCACACACGGCCCCCTCACACACTGCCCCCTCACACATTGCTCACTCACACTACTTTAGGGCACACACACTGCACAATCACACCCACACCCTCACACACCTCGCACCCTCACACACTCATTACACTGCCCCCTCTCACACTGCACCCTCACACACTGCACCCTCACACATTAGCCCCCACTCGTCGCCACCACAACATCACTCAGCGCCACCACAGCATCAACAACAACTGGTTCAAATATGTTCTCTCAATGTTTCAAGCTTTATTTCAAATGTCACAATAAAATGTTAATATTTCACTTCTGTTCTTGGATTTTCGGCACAATAAAATACACTGAACATAATCTTCACAACAGTTATTTACAAAAGTTTAAGCTATTGCCATTATAAATTACAATAAGTATTAATTATTAAAAAAAACATTGATATTTGTAATATCAATACATGTAACTCACGTAAATACAACACATTGCATTACAAATGCTATAGGTGTCACATTTGCGAAAGTTATAACTATTGGCATTGTAAATGACAAAGCTATTAATTTCGCTATTTTCAAAACCAACACATAACAATATATAAATGCAATTACAATACAATACAATAAATAAAAAAATTGTAATTTACAATACCAATAGCTCAAACTTTCCTAATGCGAGACCTATTGCATTGTAAATGCTTGTTCATAAATGAAATTGATGGGCTCGAAGGAAGAATCACGTGTTTCCTCTCCGGTCAGGATGCTTGCCGGGTAAGCGGAGGTGCAGGAAGCAGATCGAAGGAGACTTGAGGCACAAATGACTGGTGATGTTCGTGCAAAAATGCCGAAAAACGTCGCCAATTGTAACGAGGTGTTGTTTCATATACCAAAATAATCCACAGAAAGTATTCAGGTTAAAAGGGTAGATTTATTCCAGTAAATTGCAGAACATCACGGGAGTGCGTCCTTCCTCTCCGGAGCATGAACGGTAACTGAAAAGTACAACCATCCATGCCAGAGAGTCAGGCCGCCCTCACGAGAATGCATATTTAAATAATAATACACAAGGCTAACAACATTAGACTTCATGCGCACCTAACAGAAAGTGTGCGCATGAAGTCGGAATTGAAAGGAAACAATGGTGCGTGCAACAGCACGTGTACATGTATACATATTACAGTCTGCTGCCTGCGCACGTCAGCATGAGCCCCTAGAGCACAGCTTTCCAAACTGTGTGGCGCGACACGTTACTGTGTCGCGCCCCATACGTTGGTGTGTCGCGCGATGCGACGCAATGACTTCTGCGGGCCCATATGAGGTGAATGCGACTGGAGCCCCACTCATTATTGCGACATGCAAACGTGCGAGGCGGAAGGCTGAGCAGCAGCGGAGCAGAGCCTCATCGTCCGGAGCTCGATCCCACAGTGACTATACAGAGGCTCAGTGGGGTCATTGACTGAATCCCATTGGCGGTCTCAGCGGCGAGTAATTCGGACCTGGTTAAAGCGAGATGCCAGTGGAAATATTGACCCCCCTTCCCCTCCGGGACTGCTACGGTGCTTCCCACGGCTCTGCCCTGAGCGTGCGTCCTTGTTGTAAAACAGTGGCATCGGAGCCATTACAATTCTTTTTAGCACGAAGGAGATGTGCACAGGACACATTCAGGTGTGCCTTCATAAAATACATGTGCAATTTATTGTGTTTAACACGTAAAATATTTCGGGCAGAAATGCATATTACAAATAGCTGTTCGTGCATACACGGCAACACTCCGGATTAAGGAGGGAAACTACTGAATGTAATTAGGAAATTAATTTCCTCTGGCTTTCTTCTAAATTTGTCGGATGTTGACATGTATGCAAGGCATAGTAAGTGGAGTGGGTGATTAGCACATCCAGGCTGAGAGTTAATACAGAGAATTATTGGTGTCCAGTATGAAAGAAAAACCCAGCAGAAAGATATTTTAATGGAAGGCTATAACATAAAGACAATAAACAAAATGCACATATGCACTACTGCAGCCACACGCGAGTACCCACAGTTACTCCGCGTACGCTTTATGGCTTGTGAATGATGCAATTTGAAAGAAGCCAGGACTATGGGCTCTGGACCGAGGTTTGGGAGGTGCTGGCAGAAACATTTTGCCATTGCATCAGCAGCTACAGACGACTGTTTTTACTCCTCTGTATATGGAAGACATTACTTCCTGCAACATTTTGACAAATGTTCTTTGCTCACGTTTGCATGTAAAACTTGGTCCTTCTCTTCTTGTGCATACCCAGGACCGGCTCAAGGGTGGTGCGATCGGTGCCACCGCACCGGGTGCTGACTTTGGCTGGGGCGCCTTGTTTATTGTTTTCAAAGCACCTGATGCCACGTTTCTTGACCTAGCAAGTTTCAAGCATCATTAAAAATGAAACGATAACTACGGTGATTAATGTTCTTTCTGGAGAAAGACCGGAGCCTTATCTGGAAGTGGAAGTTTTGACTCATCATAGCGCAGATGGCTGCTGCAAAGAACTTGTCCCAGGCTCTAATGCACAGTAAACATACGTTGGTGTGTCGTGCGATGCGACTCGATGACATCTGCGGGCCCATATGAGGGGAATGTGACTGGAGCCCCACTCATTAATTGCGACGTGCAAACGTGCGTTACTTATTTGAGTATCTTTAAATTCCTTTGTGGCGTGTCCCTGAATTTTTTTTCACAAAAAGGTGTGTCACCAACATGGAAAGTTTGGAAAGCTGTGCCCTAGAGAGTGAGACGTCACTCAACTACGCACCAGCGGCGCGCGCGTTCTCAAATGGCCAATCACTGCATGGCTTCACATGAAGTCACACAGTTATTGGCCATATAAGTGCGGCTGAGGCAGTGTGTGCCACCACCCAGGCGCGGCATTCAATAATGGATTGCCTGCCCTTCTGCGCGGTGGACCAGCCAATCCTGGCACTGCATGCAATGCCAGGATTGGCTAGGAGGGCACACTGACTACTCGAACTTTGGAACCCCGGGGGCATGGCTGCTGTAAGAAGCATGACCCCCCTGGTCCCTCTCTACTAGTAAGGGGACCTTCCCTGAGGTAGTACGCATGCTCAGGCTAGTTACAGCCCAAATATTCACATGTGCAGTAGTACTGCTACAGCTGAGAGACGGCAGCGCGCAGCTGCGAGAGTTATTCCAACACCATGGCAGAAAACCATGGTTTGACATTCCATGAAAGCGATGTGGCCGACATACTATCCGACCCATCGTTCCAAGCTGACTTTAATATCTCCAGCACCATCGCACAAACCACTGATTGGGAGAGCCTTACTGAAAAGAAGCGCAACAGGATACGCACTATCCTCCACGGGACACTCTTGACACAATACCTCAGAACCAACACTGCACCAAGAGGACTCCTAGTAACCAATGCCCCCAGGATCTTCCTGGATGACGCCACCTTCAGGAAGGACTGGGCCCAGATCGCCTGGCACTGCACCAGGGACTGGATGATCCTTATCATCAAGACAGCAAAACGCCTTTCTGAAGCCTTTCTGATAGAAATTCAAGCAACAGAAAGCCACTTTAAAGCCACAATAACTGCCTACAAAAAGAAATTGGAGGACCAGAACAAAGACATAAACGAGTATAAAGACTACCTGACTCAGGCCAAAATAAAGAAATTTGACAAGGACTTGAAGAAATTCAGTTACGCCAAAGTCTATCCATACTCAGAGGAAGACTATACCCCCCAGAACAAAAACACCAGTATGTCGAACACCTCAGGAGATGACAGCTCTGCGTCCAGTGACTCCAGCACTGGCTCGGCGATACGGGGAGGACGCGGCAGACGTGGACAGCGTTGGCAGAACAACTGGCAAGGAGGACAACCGGGACAATTCCACGGTTTCCCACCCAATTACGGCCCGATGCAAAACCCCTACTTTGGCTTCCCGCCCATGTACCCTCCTGGACCCATGCCCTTATTTACAGGCCACCAGGGACAACACATTCCTTTTTTAGGACAGGGCAGAAGAACACGGGGAAGGAGAAGAACAAACCCGCAACAACCACAAGTACACTGGGGCGGAGAGGAGAACCCAGTCAGCGCGAACACACGCCAGAAGACGAAAGAAGGAACACCGGGAACCAGCAAACAATGATTTCACAAGAACAACACTCATTGGTTTTCAACCTGTCTAGTACACCCCTGACCCCAAAAGAACAGTCAGTACTCGAGAAGGGCTTATCATTTGTTCCGACAACGAGACTTGACAAGTTCAAATTACATGTGGAACTGGCACAATTCTTCAGGAAACTTAAACTGAAGTCGTTCTTTGAGAAACCAATCCCAGAAATAGAACCAGTCCATGACAATCCCAACATCACAGGTCTGCGACCAAAATCCACGTTTGTACCGCCTCCCACTGCCATTCCCCCCGAAATCACGACATTTGAACAGGCCGTGTACAACGATATAGAGAGATTAAAACCTACCAACCATTTCAACAACCTATCATGGGAAGATAGGAGTGTTCTACAACGTTTGCAAGACAACCCCCTGATCGTTATCAAACCGGCTGATAAAGGAGGAGGCATCGTCCTCCAAAACAAGCAGGACTATGATACTGAGTGCCGTAGGTTACTGAGCGACAACAGGAACTATCGCCAACTGGAACAAGACCCCACAAATGAACTGAGGACCACGATCCACACACTGGTCAAAAGGGCAGCGGATGCTGAGCACATATCCAAACAGGAAGCAGATTACCTCTGCCCACAGAACACCAGAACTCCATATTTCTACACTGTTCCGAAAGTTCATAAGGGGGTCACTCCCCCTCCTGGAAGACCCATTGTGTCAGGGATCAATTCCCTATTGGAACCACTGTCACGCTACTGTGACTTTTTCTTAAATCCCCTGGTACAGTCGACCCCGACATACATCAAGGACACCAAGCACCTCTTGCAAGTTCTCAACAATAAAGAATTCAACCCTACCACACAATTACTGGTGGGTTTAGACGTGGAGAGCCTCTACACCAGCCTCCCACAAGATGCCACTCTCAAAGTACTCCATGACATCCTTATGGCAACCAACTGGGAATACCACACGCCAAGGGCCTTCATACTGTCATGCGCAACCTTGGCACTCAAAGAAAATTTCTTTGAGTATGACGGCACCCTTTACTTACAAACCAACGGGACATCAATGGGCAGTGTCTTCGCTCCAAGCGTGGCGGGACTATACGTCCACCACTTTGAAGAGTGCCATATAACTACGGACACCAACCCCTATATCAACCACATCCTGAGCTGGCGCAGGTATATAGATGATATTCTGGTGGTCTGGCAAGGTTCCCACTCCGACCTGGACAAATTCATGACATGGCTAAACAACAGGGACCCCTACCTCAAGTTCACTAGCACGGCCAGCAACAGCCATCTTCCCTTTCTAGATTTGGATATCAGAGCCAAAGATGGCACCCTGACCACTACCACGTACTATAAACCGACAGCAAGGAACTCATTGCTTGACTTTACCAGCTTCCACCCACGCCCCCTCAGAGAGAACCTGCCTTATGGACAGTTCTTGCGTATACGCAGGAACTGCACGAACATCTCTGACTACAAAAAACAGGCTGTGGAATTGACCGACAAGCTGGCACAACGGGGCTACCCAAAGCTAATCATCAACAAAACTCAGAAAAGAGCGAGAAACCAAAACCGGGAGGCTCTCCTTGAGACTGTCACCAAAGTCCAAGACAGCCAACCTATCACCTGTGTAACGACCTATAACACAGCATCCAATGAGGTGTCGAAGATTATAAAAAAACATTGGAAAATCATTAATTCAGGACAGAGGAAATGGGATCTTCCCAGATTCGCATACAAACGAAACTCCAATCTCAAAGACCGCCTTGTCAATACCCGACCCAGACCTCCACCCCAACCTGCCACCAACACCCTTCGCAATATGTGGGGCCTCCCCAATGTTAGCGGGCACTACCCATGCAATGACTGCAGCGTGTGTCACCTCACCACTCACACCAAAACCCTGGATTTGGAACCAAACAGGGTGTGGACCCAGCGTAGCCACACGAATTGCAACTCCCGCAACCTCATCTACCTGATTACGTGTAGATGTGGACTCCGGTACATTGGGATGACCACACGAAAAATAAAAACCCAAATAACCGAACATCGCAGCACCATTAGGTGTAAAAAGAACATAAGCAAAATGACCAACCACTTCATCACCGAAGGTCACACACCAAATGACCTCTCCTGGACAGTGATAGAGCAGATCACTGTAGGCGCTGTGGACAATGACCGAAAACTACTGCAGGCAGAACAACGGTGGATCTACCGCCTTTCCACAGCCACCCAGGGATTGAATGATGCCATCCCGTGGAATTCCCTGACCCACCATTGATCACCCTACCCCTATCATCAAACTGTATATGATTAGGCACAACATCACTGAAACAACAACGTCCTCTTAGCAGTCTGTTCCTTGGAATTGCCAAAGAGTGTCCCCCACTGAATCACTCTGTATTACACATCTTTTTAATATGCCCCACGTCCATTAAATGGACAAAATACGTGTGCCCGCTGGAAAACACAACGCGCATGCGCGGGCGATCACCCATCATACTCCGCACATGCGCAGACCAACCCGGTCACAACGCGCATGCGCGAACCATTCACACTACCTTCCATGCGGTTCCCCGGTGGAGCCTCCCTCCCGGTCCCAATGCGCATGCGCTAACTCCAAACGCTAGCGCCTAGGAGGCTCCTCAGTGGGACAACGCCCATAACGATGCCTCTCAGCGCAACAGAACGCTAGAACGCGAACGCACCTAAGGCGCCCACGCTTACTCTAGGCACCATGACTCAGGCTTCCTAGTCTTTTCACCATTGCCTCCCACACTACAGGTGCACCTAATTAGACCAATTAACCAGACTACTTAAGACCTGGGAAAACGCTCATTCCCCACCGGTATGCGAAGGAGGCACTACAGGTCCAGAGCAGGCTCTACCCAGAATTGCTGTGAGTATGAGAAACAACCACCACGACTCCTGGTAAGCGCTATTTTCTTCCCTAACAGGTCTCCCTAATCAGCATGGTAAATGTTTGTCCCCCTAGGGTCAAGCCTTTGCCACCTCCCAACCTTGAGGTCAGACTGAGCAAAAACTAGCGTAAGAGCCCCTCCTTGCGCCGCAATTCACTAATGCACCTTGTTTTTCTCCGTCTCTTAAATCACCTCACTCTCGAGTTACCAGTGCGATTCCCACTGTGATGGTACCACCAATACCGTCACACCATAGCCGCCTATAGCCCACCAGCACTCGCTATAGTGACGGCACCAGATGTGCGCCAAACTGTACATCCTAATGACTCTATTTTCTCCTTGTATGTTTTGTCTTTTGTCCATCCATGTTATATGTACAGGTGGTCTTGAGAAGGGAATCCCCCTCTCACACATAGATACACTTTAGGGCGTGTAGACACATAGTCTCTCCTACACCCCCACTAGTTTACTTGCACTCACCTTTTTATTTAGGTCCTGAAGAAAGCCAGCTTAGTCATAAGGCACTGGCTGAAACATGTTGACCCATTGGATGTGAGAGGTCGTAACTCGCCCCTTACATCCCCTTGCCTTATTTTTAACCACTGACGGAGGCCCAGGTATTAAAGTCTAATTTTACCCTCGGGTACTGGGACCACCGTTCAGCCGTTTTAACATCACTTCCTTAACTATCTTCACCGCACACTCAGTAATATACCAGCTCCGCTGTAGTCAGGCGTTGAAGCACACCCGGGGCACGCTAGGTGCCACTGGGTGGGCCCGATGATGAAGCATGCCACCAACTAGGTTGGTGGGTGAGGGCTTTATGAACACACCTGCCGGGTGTTCACACTCCGTGACAAAACATACCAGAGTCTTCCCCCTCCCCTAAAAGTAATTTGAGCTAGTCTCTTTTTGATTAAACCATACAGCTGAGTGACTGTCACTCAAGCTGCAGCAGCCCCCCCAGCCCCACCCCCTGCGCACTCCCGATGAAGTCAGGTGTGTCCTGATTCGGTGCTGCGGCGCTTATAATATTCAGAATCGATTACCATCATGCATGCCAATGCAAAAAATATTTTTAGTGTGCTCTTGATGGCGGTGCGTCCATGTGGCTTAGTGGGGCTACGCCCCAATGGACGCACCACGCCTGCATAATAGTCACCCTTCTCCCTCTAGATAACCAGACAGGATCAACCATGTGAGTGAGCGGGTCCCAATAATCGTTAAAGCTATGCTTTTGAAGCCAACTTCCCTCCTGCTCAGAGTCTGCGTGGTGGGCTGGTGCTCGGAAATGACTGCCAGGGGACACTCAGTGCTCATAAAGTATTGACAAATGGGCTGGGTAAGTACCTGCAGCTGACACAGACAGGAAAAAAGGCTTTGCAGCCCCTTAACTTTCCTTCACATAATCCTATTCATTCACCCAGGCAGTTCCAGCTTCCCTCTCTTCCAGGCCAGCGTAAAGTATAAGAATGAATAAACAAGCAAGCAACAACACATACATAAAGTTTGTCTTCGAAGGGTTAAAAGACCCGAGACACATATTGAGCCTTGAGACCCTCATGGGTGAGTAGCGCGCTTTACAAACCCCTGATTGATTGATTGTCCACAACCAGTAATTGTTCGCTTGGTTAATATGTCTTCTTTTGTGATCTCGTTTGCTTATTTAGTTTTGAACTAACTTAATCCTTTCATCCCGGTCTCAATGAGGCTTGCATTATTGTTCTGTGCTTTATTAATGGCATGGTTGGAAATAGGAACTAATTATCAATAAACGTGTCATAGATATTTTAAGGTGTCACAAAGGAAATTACAGTAAGTGACACCACAAAAAGGTTATATCACAAATGGTTGATGGGACCAGGGACTTCTAATGAATTTTCAAGCTTCTGGTTTGAAAGGGCTGTCTGCGGTGTGCATGTGGATGTAAGATACCATGTATTTGTGTCTGCCGACCTGTTTCACCTAGCGGTGGGTGAGCCAACAAATTAACAGAGAGAGCGGAGCCAACCCGAAGGTCTCCCTGAGTACGTGCATGAGCTGAGCCATGAAAATGTGTGGCACGTCAATTGTGCAACGAATCCTATATAAAAATATGATAGACTGTTTAAAATTCCAAAGACTGTATTTCTTTAACATGCAGAAGTGTTTCAGCTGGTTAATCACAACACTGCACTGAGAGACATTTGTAAAAACAGAAGTTTTTAAACATGACTTTGCAATTATTCTGCCCCCTCCTTCGATGAGAACAATGTCATTAGTGAATTACGAGGCAAATCCGTTGTTACGAGCACCGTATGTGTGGCATAGCTTCTTACAATGAGTAATCTTATAGTCTACTTAAATCAGGCACACAAGAGATGCTTGAATAGCACAAACCCTGCACTCATGTATTTTAGAGTGCTCTAATACAATGATGAAAAAGGAAGCGCAGTGAAATAAAAAAAAAAAATAGGATCACTCTAATTGGTCAAGCGGGTAAGCCAGAAGGAAATCCTAGGTTTTCTAATTTCACGTTGTGACATTCAGCCACTGGATGGGTATCTCCTGCCCTCTCATGGTTTACATCAAAGGTTCATGAGGCATATTATCAAGCAGGGCGTTAAAATTATCACAGTTTTAGCAGCAGAAAACTGCAGCTAAAGCGGCGATAATGGGCTTCATAATATGCCCCGGAGAATTCCAATAGAAGCCCATGTTCACATTAGAATTTTTAACGCCCTGCTTAATAATATGCCCCACGTTTTTATTGTGTTTTCTTTCATTTGTGGCGCTTTAGTTTACATTGTGGGTGACACCCAGAAGCCACATGGATCTTCTGTATATTTTGTGCTCAAGGGCCCTTAGTTATACAATTACTTCAGTGTGTAGTAATTGTATAACTTTTAAATCCCTGGTGGCACAACACCCAGTGTAATGTGCTGCATGGCTAAACACTCAGGGGCAGATTTACAAGCCCCTTGCGCCTCATTTACGCCACTGTTGCATCACTTTTGTGACACAGCGGCGGCGCAAATCCTACTCCATGGTGTAGGGGTACTTACAACGTGACGCATCTGGGAGATGCGTCACGTTGTAAT